>NC_136057.1:534836619-535546119 GCF_964261635.1 Lissotriton helveticus | reverse complement strand
CTTTGTTTTCCGATGCTGCGGCTGTTTGGCTTGGTAATTTTGGAGCAACTACGGGTACTTTGGTTAAAAGTGACGCATCCATAGTTTTCTATGGTACAAGTTCTTGAAACCAGTCATACTTTCAACTGTGTATGTTGGATTTTTGTCGTTTTGGTCTTGTTTAGTTCAGATAAAGATGCTATATTTTTCTAAACTGGTGTGGTGTCCTTTTGTGGTGTTTTCACTGTCTTACTGTGAGCGTTGGTACAAATACTTTCACATTGCCTTTGGGATACGCCTGTCTGCTCATGCCAAGCTACCAAGCGGGTGAGCATGGGTTGTCTAAAGTGTGTATCCCCCTTACCCTGACTAGAAGCAAGGGTCCCTATTTGGAAAAATGCACCTACCTCTGCCAACTAGAGAGCCCCATTCCTAACAATAACACAACTATTCATAGGGGCTTTTTCTTACACTAGACATTTACCTGGCTTGTGGTCTGATATAGAAATCTTTGTTATTGTTACATTTTTCAGTTTTCTTTAGAAAGATGAGTTGAAGTACTGGGTTTTTCGGAACCCAGCGGTGCCAGGGAGAACACCCAAAGACTTCGAGTTCTTCCTGTTTCAGACTACAGAAACACAGAGTCTTCTAGGTGAAGTCAAAGATCGATTTTATTGGCTGCAGCCAGTAACAGGTATCCTAGAAGTACAACACGGTGTATATTCTCAGGAGACTGCTCAAACCTACAAAGTCAGCCTTCTCTTTTATACAAAATATTATGCTTTAGGCAAACATTCCTTATTTTATAGTTGACCATTCACATATTTTCACTACAAAGAAAAAGCAGAGTCATTATGACAAGCCCATATTTCAGTTTGTCCAGCCCACAATCAATTACCCGGCAAGGCCCAGTATTTTCATCAGATATCGACAGACCCTCAATAAAAACGGGCACCTCCTCCTCGTAAAGCAAGTCATAAAGAAAGAAACAGGGACAGGTGTGTGTAAGATTAGGCATGGTTCGTGTGCGATGAAAGGTTTATGATATGTTGTGCCTTGATACTAATCTCATTCGGCCACTGGGAGAGGAACTGACCGAACAGGTTTGGCTTCAGGCAGTGGAGTCAGCTTGCCCAGGTCACACAGATGTCATCAAAGGTGTACGTGTCTTTCGGGCTCGTTTTTGGCCTCAGTCATCGGCCTATGTGAGGGCAACACACAAAATGGCTGCCGTACACAAAATGGAACCCGAGGGTTCAGGACGAAAACTATGATTACAGGGGGATTTCGTTGCTCGAACATGGCGAGAATGCCTGTGCATAGTCTACTAGTCATTCTTGGTCTGCTGATATCAAAATCGTCATGATACGACGATGTTTATGACACGGGTCCAGAATTTTCAGTACCACAGACCCTCCTTTTGCCCTTACATAGGCAATAACCTATACTCATACTAATCTGAGTCCAGGTCTATATTCGTAAAGTCATTGAGATGTTGCTGTAACATCATCCTATTACTTAGCTCGTCCCTCGATACAGGTTTCCCTACACACGATGTAGCACAGAGGCCACATATAGCAGGGGCACACTGTACGCACAGACAGAACAGGAAAAGGATGGCTAAGATCATCCCAATGACCATCAGAATTCTCCATCCCCAGGCGGATATCAGTTCCCAGAACCACTCCATCAATGACCAATCTCCTTTATCCACATGAATAGAGTCGGAGATCTTGTGCAGTTTGGAAATGGCCTGGTACACTGTTGGAGCGTTGTCTGGAATGAAAACACAGCAACTCGATTGGATCACTTTACATACCCCACCTCGGTCTGCAAGTATGACGTCTAACGCGACCCTGTTCTGAAGGGTCATAAGACGGTCCGACTGGAGCTCAGCAGTCAAGTTACTAAGGGCACCGGCAGTTTCAACTACGGTGGATTCAACCACCCTCGTCAATTGTCTTATGTTCCTGCTGTTAACCATGGGTCCCCAAAACGGCAGAAAACCCTTCAAAAACTCTCCAAATTCTTGTCCTGCAGTGTCTTCTTTACTGAGGACACCTCTAACTATCCTTGTCTTATGGTAATCTGCCGCAGCTGTGTAGGTGGGAGGTAACAGGAACGAAACAAAACATGTGCCCGAAAAGTCAGGGGGCAACCATGTATAGGCTCTATCATGACAGATGAAATAGGTACCCTTAGCTGCTAGGAACGAAGGAGAAGTCTGAGACGCAAAAACATACGTTTCAGTGCAGGTACTCTTCCCTAACTGAGCTCTGGCATTCTTGCCATTACCTTGCAGACATAGGTGACCCTGATGGGGTACAATCCAAATCGGGGAAGATCTCTTAGCTTGCTGTTTCTCACTCAGAGTAACTCCATATCTGGTCACGTTCCATCCAACGTATGCTAGTGTCTCATCTCTTGGGATAGTCTCATAGGAAGTATCTTCCCTAATCATATCTACTATACCCTTAACTAGAGCACTATTCTTAGGATTATCTTTCACAGAACGTAGGGGGTAGACTTTAAGCATGGGCGGATTTTGCGGATCCACGATTCACGAATTTGCGGATTCACGGATCGTGGATCCGCAAAATCCGCGGATTTTGCGGATCGGCGGATTTGGGGGCGGGGCTTCCTCGAGTGTGTGGGCGGGGCCAAACGGACGGGGCTTCCATGCGAGCGCACATGCCTCTTGTGTGTATAAAAGGTCAGAGACCGATCAGAGCAGCAGATTAAGAGACAGAAGCTCCTGGTCACAGGAACAGCACGGGGATAGCGCTCGTGAAAGTCAAAGATGCAAATGCCTCTGGCCTGCATCACAGCGGATTTTCGATGGTATATTTGGGAAGAAGGCACACCTGCCCAGCCTCCACAACGCTCACGATTGTTTTTGGGCTGATGAATGAGTCACTGAATTTAAGCTTCAACTAGGGCACATGCTTTATTGATATCTGCAAGTGTTTCCTGTTGAGGTTTATTTTTTGTGACAGGACCGTCGTGCCAGAATGAACCCTGCCCTTCATATTTATTCAAGAAGACACCACCGTTTGACACCACCGTTTTTCCCCAACAAAAGTTCAAAGCCTAATTTACGATGGCGCCGGCAAGCTGCCAGCGCCATCCTGAAAAAGTTACTTAATTAGCTTCAACAGGAAGCTCCAACTGATAAAATAAAGCAGGCGCTCGAGCCCCTGCTTTATCTTATCTATTAGAGCTTCCTGTTGAAGCTAATTAAGTAACTATTTGAGGATGGCGCTGGCAGCTTGCCGGCGCCATCGTAAATTAGGCTTTGAACTTTTGACCGCGGAATCCGCCGCTCGCGGATTGCGGATTTTCGGTAAATTCGCGAGAGTTCGTGGACCGCGAATTTACCGAAAATCCGCAAAATCCGCGATCGGAGCGGATTTTGCGCTCATGCCTGGTAGACTTCATGTGCGTAGATGAACATTGTTCTGTATGCCCACACAGAACCATTATGGCTGAAAGGCAGGACCAGATAGGGGATACCTTTGTCCGTTGTATGGGGCATAAGACCACACACCCAACAGTTAGTCGTGTTCATTACTAATTGGTGTTGGTGTAAAAGCTGAACGAAGGAGTTATTAATAAACTCTAATCTCCTAACAGACTCATGTTCAGAAAAAGGGTGGAAAGAATGTGAGGAGTCAGTAGGAGGAGGTATGGGCTGTGTAGTGGGTGCAAATGTCACTCGAAAAGAATATAAAATATATCCTATTAAAAACATCATTACACTGAACAACATAAAAATGCACAATATCAAAAAACGTTTCTTGGTCATCATTCTGCAAATTTTAGCCTTAAAGTTCATCTGCTTGGCAGGTCTCTCCATCTCGAAAAACTCCATCCTCTGTAATTGATGCTCACGGTGGTAGGGTGTTCTATGCTAAGGAATGCTTCTGTCAGTCCAGGGCAACTCCCTTAGACCAACCAGAACCGTCGACCTAACGTCTTCGGCTGCACCCCAGAGACTTGGGCAACCGCGACCCTACAGCTGAACCCGGATGGTGGTTCGTAAAACAAAAATAAAAAAAAGTTTCTCAGATGAGAAAGCTGCACTTTTGAAAATAGCGAGGAAAAGGAAAGAATTTTATTAGTCTATAGTTCTCGGCCTCAGGTTATAGCGTCTTTTCCCAGGTAAGAGTTCTCCAAAGATACAGGGTTTATTTGAAAACTTCTCCAGGGAATACTTGCGCTCCGCTGTGTTACTGACTGCCTATCTGGCTGCTCCTGTTGCAGGCCGTGGTGCTGTAGGGGAGGGGGGACCCTCTAACCCCTCCAAAAAAAGGTGTTGTAACACAACACCTAAGCAAAATAAAGGACCAAATCCCAATCACACACTCTATTCAATTCTAACACCAAATGGTGTACGTGTCCATACAAATGCAATGATCATTAAGGATTGATATCCACTTCTTCTTTTAAGAGCAATATATTCTTTTTATTGCTCCAGTTATACCACGCCAGCCGACACGTGTTTCATCAGAGTACAAGTCACTCTGACTCTTCAGGGCTGGAATTCAAACAAAATTATACAATGTAGTGGGTATTTAAAATACGTACCGTGTCACAAAAAGTTATATTACAATGGCAATAGTTTACAAAGAGGTAATTTGATTCACTTGGTTTTTGCATTGTAGCAATTTGTACCTCACATATGTCTCTAACACCCTAAACATATTCATCGTGCAAAGGGTGGGGATGAAGAGGCCAACACATTTTTCATTACTGTACCTAGTGGTACTGACGAACGGTTAAAACAGAAGAGACCCTGATACAGAGTCACCTCCAAACGGAATACACATTTTTTGAACTTAATGCCACAGTAAAGCATAATTACATGGTTCTATTGCGTACCGTCGACACACTAAAATATTATGCATTATATACACAGACACTCGTGAGTGTGACATGCTCATGCCATAGAAAGGTGACTATGTGTTCAATTTTCGGCGACGTCTCACCTATTGCATTTATATACATACCAACCAATGGTTGAGCGAGCAGTTCATATTTATATAGGAATTACCCAACAATTCAATTGGAAAATGTCAACTTAGGTTACCGCTACGGATTTATACAAAAGAAAAAAGAGGAGAAAAAGTAATGAAAAAAGTGATGTGAAGAAAAGGTGTAAAAAAGTTCAAAGCCAATACCAGAATCTAATATACGCACTAGCTTTCACTGTACGCCACTGATATAACAAAAATTCTGAAGGATAGACCCAACACCTGTGGGGGTTTTTTGTAGATAAAGAGGTGTATGATATAGACCATACGCAATCCTACCTTTCTTGTTGTAATGGCGTGTGTTATTGTTCCTAGTAAAATGTGTATAATATCAATTAATCATTATATACGGAAATTACCTATGGATAATGTTAATTTAATTTAAGGTAATGGAACTTACCACTTGACCGCTGATAATTCCAACCCGGTAAGGGTATCTTTAATTTTTTGATTGGAGTGTACACCTTCTCCTGTACCTTCTTAACCATGGGGATAACAGTCGTAGTAGTATTATGGTATAAAAGTAAAGAAAAGTCCAATCAGTAAATATCTATATCCGTATGTTATCAATACCTAAAGATTAATGTGCATCCATCATGATAACAGCCAACACCTGATGAAAGCTGATTCAGCTGCCTTTACTAATATCAACCACAATTCTAGTGCTGCATTTCATAAGACATCGCCAGTAGGCTCATTGCTTATTTGATAGGCTTGCCCAGGTCTGTTCCTCCCATTTGTAACCGAGATCTTATAACCTGAAGAATCAGACAGTAGAAACTGTTTCCAATCGTTTATGATGTTGACGTAACCTAAAATCACACACCCAAAGTTTTACTATTCAAATGATGAATATTTCATGGCTCACCTTAAAGCACAAAACAAAGTTGTTCTAGCGCATGCGCCGTAAATTGGCGTATATTAGGAACAGGACCCGTCTGTGTTTAACAACATATTAATATCTGGAATAATATAGAGAAATATTAATGCCGTATGGTTTGTAGCCAAGTGAATCAAATTACCTCTTTTAAACTATTGCCATTGTAATATAACTTTTTGTGACACGGTACGTATTTTAAATACCCACTACATTGTATCATTTTGTTTGAATTCCAGCCCTGAAGAGTCAGAGTGACTTGTACTCTGATGAAACACGTGTCGGCTGGCGTGGTATAACTGGAGCAATAAAAAGAATATATTGCTCTTAAAAGAAGGACTGGATATCAATCCTTAATGATCATTGCATTTGTATGGACACGTACACCATTTGGTGTTAGAATTGAATAGAGTGTGTGCGTGGGATTTGGTCCTTTTTTTTTTTTTCCCAGGTAATGTCTGGTCTAGGAACAGGGGTTCAGGTTCTGTAGTGTCCAATTGGATTGACGGTGGCACAGCTTCTTGCAAAAGATTGTCACTTTCTCGTTCAGAAATTGCTCCTTTCACATGTGCATCGCTGAAAGGCAGGAAACGAGGCACAGTTTCAGTCTCTGAGTCAGCGACACCCTCCTGGACCCACCGGTCGTACGGCAGAGGCAATGGGACCCTCTTGCAGTGTATGCCGTGGATCCAGTTCTTTTTCCCTTCCACTTGAACGGCTGATCTCGTTGAGAGAAGGACTATATGGGTGCCGGTCCAGCGGGGCTGGACATTCTTGGTCCGCTGGAAATTCTTGACCAGCACCCAGGATCCAGGATCGATCGGATGTCCTGGAGCTTCAGAGACCTGAGGCAGAGTATCGTGAACCTGTTGGTGTAAAACACGCAATTTAGCCGTCAATTCGTACAAATAATCAAGCAATACAGGGTGTTCGATTTCACTAAATTTTGTCGGCCTTGGCACTCCCCATATGTTGGCCGGACGGCCGAACACGATTTCATACGGACTAAGTCCCACTCGTGAATGCACAGTCATTCTTGTTGATAGGAGTGCTAAGGGTAGAGCGTCAGGCCATTTAAGACCAGAGCTTGCTTGAATTTTGGCCAATTTTAGTTTCAATGTGCCATTGTAGCATTCTACTAGTCCAGCTGATTGGGGGTGATTTGCAGCGTGGAATTTCTGTTGGATGCCTAGCCCTTCACATACTTTCTTCATCACTCGACCCACGAATTCACTCCCATTATCACTCCAGACCATTCTCGGCATTCCGAACCTAGGGAAGAATTCTTTGACAAGGGCTTTAGCTGTGGACAGGGCAGTGTTGTCTTTCAGTGGATATGCTTCTACCCAAACAACAACGAGTACGTATTTCAAATTGTTGCATCTTTCCATGTGGATGAAATCTAGCTGCAAAACCTCGAACGGATACGTAGGAGGCGCAAAATGACCAGCTGGAGTTGGGGTTCCCCTACCAGGATTGTATTTCAGACACACCATACAATTCTTGACCACATTCTCTGCACACTTGGGAATTCCTGCATTTTGCCAAACCGGGGCCAACAACTTACAAATCCCTTTCACACTGATGTGGGCCATTCCATGAGCCATTGTAACCACTGCAAGCACATATGCATCGGGTAGCAACCATCGCTGATGCTCTGACAATTCAACCCAACAACGATTCGTATCCAATTTACCCTTACTCTCTCTCCACACACTTAACTCTTTCTCTGTAGTTGAGCTTGAATATACTTCACACTCTCTATTGTGTCTTCACACATCCAACGTCACCAACCCATCTTGCAGGGCCTGCAACATACATTAGACTCATCACATCCCTTGCTGTTTCTTTTGCGACTTCATCAGCAAATGCATTGCCACGACCAACATCATCAGTAACCTTCTTGTGTGCACTACATTTCACAATCGCAACTTGCAACGGCAGGGTCAGTGACTCAAGAAGCTCATTCACCAACTGACCATGCTGTATCTTAGCTCCATGCGAAGTCAGAAACCCACGTTCTTTCCACACTCGTCCAAAACTGTGAGCCACACCAAATGCATACTGGCTGTCGGTATATATGGTCACTTTCATTCCTTTCGACAACACACACGCTCTCGTAAGTGCAATCAACTCTGCTGCTTGAGCTGAATTATGTGGGATACGTGCAGCTTCAACAATCGTATGCAAAGTGGTAACAGCATATGCTGCAGTCGTATCACCATTCGGGAGCTTGAAGCATGAACCATCCACCCATAAGGTACCATCACATTTCACAAGAGGGGTGTCCCTAAGATCTACTCTCCCTTTCGTTTCCTCTTCTGTCCTGAGAAAACAATCATGCTGTTCAGAAGCATCCGTCTCTGCTACAATCGGAAACAACGTAGCTGGATTCAACGTGTTGCATCTCTTTATGTGTCCATGACTCGCTAACAGTGTCAACTCGTAACCTGACAATCGAGCACTAGTTAAGTGCTGTGTTTTGGTCCTGTTTAACAACGTGTCTACTGCATGTGGAACCATCACAATCAATGTATTATTCATCACTAAACCAGCAGACTGCCGAATGGAAACAGCTGCTGCTGCGGTGGCTCTCAGACAACTCGGCAACGCTTTAGCTACCGGATCCAAAGTCGACGAAAAATACGCGCATGGACGCTGCTTGTCTCCGAACAACTGTGTCAACACTGATAATGCACAACCTTCTTTCTCATGGACATACAATGTAAAAGGCTTACTGTAGTCGGGGGTACCCAACACAGGAGCTGAACATAATGCATCACGCAATTCAGAAAAACTTTTCTGACACTCTTCAGACCATGGAATGGGATTCGGTGTATCTTTACAAGTTAATGCCACCAAAGGTTTGGCCAACAAAGAAAAATTCGGTATCCATTGTCTGCAATATGATGTAATGCCTAGGAAAGCACGTACTTCTCTCTGTGTCCTTGGCACACTCAATTTCGCAATTGCCTGAATTCTTTCTGGGGTCAGTTTCCTTCCCTCCTTCGATAAGAGATGACCTAAGTAGGTCACTTCTTGTCGACAATATTGTAATTTCGAAAGAGACACTTTGTGGTGCAAATCAGACAAATGACGCAACAACGACAACGTGGCTTCTTTACAAATCTCCTCAGTATCTGCAGCAACTAGCAAATCGTCAACGTACTGAATAAGTGTAGCGCCATCAGTTAAAACAATCGTATCAAGCTGTGTCTTTAAAGCTTGACTATATATCGATGGGCTTTCACAGTAGCCCTGGGAAGCGCGTTTGAGGCGGAAACTTCGGCCTCCTAAACTGAAGCCGAAAATATCCCTACTCTCCTCGGCAATTGGGATGGTGAAGAAAGCATTCTTCAAGTCAATCACCGAAAACCAGGTCGCAGAAGCTGGAATCATAGTCAATAGGGCAGTGATATCAGGAACGACTGGAAATTGTGGCACAACAATCTCATTCACCTCTCTAAGATCGATTACAAACCTATAAACAGGTGGTTGAGAAGGGTCAGTACGTTTCAAAACAGGCAGACCAGGGCTATTGCAAATGTTACCTCTTGTCTCTTCAATTTATCTTTTTCAATCAAGTAGTAAATGATCGCTAGCAATGCTTTTTCACCTTCACTAGAAATCTTGTATTGGGGAATGCGCGGCATTTTAACATTGGCTTTCAATGTCACAACATATGGCGGTATTTCCAAGAGACCCACATCATTAGGACCAGTAGCCCAAAGAATGTCGGGAAGAAACGACAATTCTATCGGGATCTTATCCTTCGACAAATACATTGGAGAGATCACTTTCTTACCCAGTGTAAGTTGTACTCCCGAAGGAGAACAGTACAATGTCGCATACAATCTTTTCAACAGATCCAATCCCAACAGGTTTTCACCACAACCTGTTGTCAGAATAAGGGGTGCTTCGAATTCACAAGGTCCAACAGAAAGGGACATAGGACTAGAGATCGGGTTCCTAACCGGGGCGCCAGAAAAACCTACTGAAACATTCATTTCGCCAGACAAAGGTGCGCCAGGGAGTTTGGAGTGCATAATAGAACTCTTTGTAGCACCAGTATCCAACAGAAAAGGCTCTGACACACCTGATGTAATCACCTCAACATAGGGTCCACTCTGATCTACTGGAACTGAAACAACTCCCTCTCTTTGTCTATGGCTGTCCTAGCAATCATTATCTTCCATATTCTCATCTTCTGCGTAGTAGTCGTCAGCATAGTACTGAGCCGTCCTACCAGACGCGTTATTCTGTTGGTCAAAACTATTCATTGAATTTTGAGGCGGAAAGGGACGCGTGTTCTGGGGGAAATTTCCACGTCCTCTACCTCTAGGTGCTTGTGAAATGCCTCGACCTCTTGCGCCGGAGACACCATTCATACGCTGTAACAAAGCAGGGCAACTATACTTGAAATGACCCTCTTCTTTACAATATGAACATTGATTGGGACCTACAGGGACACGTTGTTGAGAAAACTCGCCCTTTGCGAGTTTCTCTGATACTGTTGAGGTTGCTGATAGTTATTCTGGCCACCACGTGGCGGGTACGCCTGCTGTAAAAGAACCTTCGTCTTTAACTCTTTCGTTTTCTTGTCCGCCCTATCCTTTTTATCTTTATCTCGATTTTCATAATACTGTGCAGTAGCCAATATTTGTGCTGAAGAGGAAACGGCCCAAGAACTTTCTGTATCTTTCAATTTCTTACATAACTTGGGTAACAAATTGTGCACAAACTTGTCAACGAACAACCGTTGACCACCTTCTGTACTCATATCTTGACCACTGTGGTCGATAAACGTCTCTTCAAACCTGGTGAAGAAATCAGACACTGTCTCTTCTTTCTTCTGCTTACATGCAGACAACTTGTCCCAATTCACACGCATCGCAGGCATTAAAGTCTTCATGTAATTAATGATCCTACCAGGAAGTTCTGCTACCAAGGGCTCGGGTTTAGCACCACCGACTTGTCGGCCATCTGCAGCGCTAATATTAGCCCATGAGTCACCTAACTCCTGATCATGATCTGCATGACGAATCTTTCCCCATAAGGGCTGTGGAACAACATTTCCAAACAACATGTCTATATCAGCTAAATTCATAATGCAAGAGCCTGCAGTCTGTGACAATTCCTTGTAATACCCTGCAGGATTTTTACGGGGATCAGGCAATGTCTGTTTAAGGGCCAAAACTTCGGCTCGCTTCCATGGAACATGTACCCAAACATGCTGGAAATGTGGCGGAATGGCTGGATTAGCAGTTGGGTCCCCTTCTCTCCATTGTGGGGGAACTTCTCTCATTGGATATTGTCTCACCTTCTTTCTAACAGAGGAATCAGGCTCAAACAACGACTGAGAGATACCCTCAATTCTAAATGACAACAACGTCGCAACTGCTTTCTCAACATCTGAACCCACAATTGTGCCTTTTGCAAACTCAAACCGTACACTGCACAACTTAGGCGGATTGGATTCCAAGTCATTATCCTCCAATTCTTCACAAAGAAAAACACACATTTTCTCAAAAACATATCTCTGTTTCGGTGCTTCCCATTGTCGGAAGACATCCATAACAGACTCTAACTCATATCTTGTGTGGTCGGTAACCCATTTACGCGCCATACGGTCAAACATTTCTCTCTCTCTCGAATCAGGCAGTTGACTACGCGACTGTTTACGCTCCGAATCAGGGGTCACACCAGATGACCCAAAGAGAGGAAATATAAGACTAGCAACAGTGTCAGTCATTCTCTGTCGAACCGAAGGAGAGGTCGACAGGACGGGAGATAAAGCAGACTGAGAAAAGGTCAATGTAGGAACAGTAGCAGAGGTAGTAAGAACAGGTGGAGAAGTTACAGAAGTTGAAGGCGGAACAGATAGCGGAGCAGGTAGCAAAGTCAGTGGCCCTTGAGAAGACTGGGCCAGAAGAGGGGAAGCCAGCTGGAGAGGTGCTGGCGGTTGTGGGGGAGCAGGAGGCACAACAACCGGGTGTTGCACAACTAGAGGTTGCGGAGGTGCTATAGCACTCTGCGCATAAGGGGGTGGCAAACTAAATAAATGAAACATTAAAGGATCTTTTTCAAGTTCCTTCGCTGCATCTTGCTGGAGAAGCGGCAAAGCAGGGTAGCATTTATCGATTACCATTTTACGTTGCCTATGCAACTGCTCACTCATCTGTTCTTCTTCGTTATCTTTAAACTGCATAGCAGCTTGCATTATCGAGATACCCTTTTCTCTCTTATTTTTCTTTGCTAATTTAATTCCTTCTGTTTGGCTTCCTTACGCCATAGGTGGAAAGAGTCAAACATCGCCGGCCGGGCTTTCTTCTTGAAAAGTTTAACCTCCAGATTATCCAGGATTTCCGTGTCAAAGCTACCATATTGGGGCCATTTTAGAACACCATCTTTTCTGGTGTATCGGATCCATACTTCATTGTATGTGATGGGGCCTACTCCATGTTTCACATACAATTCATAGGTTGGAGTTCCAATCGGAGGAACCGGACACGAGTCCTCCAATCGGGAGTCCCTATTACAACCAAGACAAAACAAATTTCCAAGTCTGCTAAGACCAGGCATCTTCGCTCTCTAGTCTAGCTTCAAACTTCAAAGGATTATCGAATACGATAGTCTCGTGAATACACGAGTCCCTCGGCTTTGGTACTTGCAAGTTCCAAATCAAAGATCCCAAGGGGATACCCAAACTAAGAACCAAACTAAGGACTGGGAGACGCTCCACTTATACTTAACTGAGGTATCGATGACGTCACCAGAAGACTCGTCTATCGTTTCGCTCTACAAATCATCAAGGGGTCCAAAACAGGGCGATAGTCAGGGCAGCAGTCCTTCGTAGCCGTCGGAAAGTGGGGAACCTCGCAGCAAAGACTTTCGGACCACGTCGACATGCAGGGGTCGATGAAGTGGCGGCCTTCCTCCAGAATTTTCACACGAAGCTCCTCACGAACCTCTGGCTTGGACCGGTACCGCTGATATCGCCCCACGTTGGGCGTCAACTGAAGTACTGGGTTTTTCGGAACCCAGCGGTGCCAGGGAGAACACCCAAAGACTTCGAGTTCTCCCTGTTTCAGACTACAGAAACACAGAGTCTTCTAGGTGAAGTCAAAGATCGATTTTATTGGCTGCAGCCAGTAACAGGTATCCTAGAAGTACAACACGGTGTATATTCTCATGAGACTGCTCAAACCTACAAAGTTAGCCTTCTCTTTTATACAAAATATTATGCTTCAGGCAAACATTCCTTATTTTATAGTTGACCATTCACATATTTTCATTACAAAGAAAAAGCAGAGTCATGATGACAAGTAAGGGTGGACGGCCAGCTACGCTCCGTGCACGGAGTGCGCGTAGTGCCGTCTCCTATGCATTTTGCGTAGCGGGCGTAGCCAGGCGGCACTACGGGCGCTCCGCAGACGGTGCGTAGCCGGCTGCCACCCGCCTCCCTCCCGCCCTCCCTAAATACTTAAATAAAAGGATAGAAAGCTTTTAAAAACACTTACCTTGTCCGCCGCGTCCCCGGGGCTCCCTCTCGCCGTCCCTGGATTCGCGCCGCCATTTCGGATACTAATGCGCATGCGCGGGCGGCCGCGCATGCGCATTTCTCATTTCTCATTTCTCGGCGGACAAGGTAAGTGTTTTTAAAAGCTTTCTATCCTTTTATTTAAGTATTTAGGGAGGGCGGGAGGGAGGCGGGCGGCGCGTAGTGGGGCTATGCGGAGTGCGCGGGTGGGCGTAGTTTTGCGCCCACTTTGCGTAGCTCCGCGGAGCCCCACTCCGCACACTACGCCTATATTTCAGTTTGTCCAGCCCACAATCAATTACCCGGCAAGGCCCAGTATTTTCATCAGATATCGACAGACCCTCAATAAAAACGGGCACCTCCTCCTCGTAAAGCAAGTCATAAAGAAAGAAACAGGGACAGGTGTGTGTAAGATTAGGCATGGTTCGTGTGCGATGAAAGGTTTATGATATGTTGTGCCTTGATACTAATCTCATTCGGCCACTGGGAGAGGAACTGACCGAACAGGTTTGGCTTCAGGTAGTGGAGTCAGCTTGCCCAGGTCACACAGATGCCAACAAAGGTGTACGTGTCTTTCGGGCTCGTTTTTGGCCTCAGTCATCGGCCTATGTGAGGGCAACACACAAAATGGCTGCCGTACACAAAATGGAACCCGAGGGTTCAGGACGAAAACTATGATTACAGGGGGATTTTGTTGCTCTAACATGGCGAGAATGCCTGTGCATAGTCTACTAGTCATTCTCGGTCTGCTGATATCAAAATCGTCATGATACGACGATGTTTATGACACGGGTCCAGAATTTTCAGTACCACAGAGTGAGTGTTGGTATTAACCCTGTTTTGACAGAGGTATCTCCAGATGTTTAAAATACCATGCCTTATGGAGTCTGGTTTCCCAAGTATGTTGAATATTAGAACGAATTTTGTGGTGGTGGTTTATGAGACTTCAAGTATGTCATTTTTATTGATGATGGTTACTTGGGTGCGTTGGTGGAGAGTATTTAAGATGAACAACTCTCTCTTTGGAACTCATACTCTGGAGTTTGTTTATGCACACGTTATTGTGGGAGTCCTTTGGTGTTAAAGTTTTGGAGTTATTCACATTATTGTTTACTATGGATTATTGTGTGTTTAAGGTAATTTTTATCACTTCCTTAGCCACCACTGGTTAGCTCTAGATTAAATAATGGTCTTTTTGTGCCCTGCGGAAGGTGGATGGTATCCACCGGGTCACACCGAAAAGTGCATTGGCACACACAAGACTGAAGTCATTGTATGACCATTAAGGGATACTAACTAATGGTACAAATTCACAGAGGAACAATAAAATGTGAAGTAAACCAATCTGGTGGATGGAAAGTAACTAGCAGGAGAGAATAATTAAAACTACTCGTGGATACTATATATAACTTATATGAACTTGATTGGAAGATGCTTTTTCCAGTCTGAAAAAGAAAACATATTTCTGTTGGACACTGTTGACATATGGATATTTTATGGTATAGTATGTATGGGTATATGAGAAGTAGGAATAAGATTGAGCATTTTAGGAAGGAGATGGCTGTGTGTGATGTGAGGAGGCGATGATGAATTTTTTTGTATAAGACAATATCATAGGTAACTAAATAATAATATGAAATTGAGATGTGATTTGGTTTTAGCAATGAAATTTAGCTTCAATAAATAAAAATCAATCAAGTTTTGGATACATGTATAATATGACTCCACATGAATTCTGAAGAATATTATGATAATAAGTAATGACGGTATAGCAATTTTTAAATAATTTGTGGGGGGAAGAGTATTTGTCTTTGGTCAGGATGAAATTCATTCTGAAAGAGCTAAAATTATAATACGGTAGTATGTATATACTGGTATAAAAATCTGTCTTGAATGTAAATGTAAATGTACAGGAATTTATATAGCGCAAATCACCGAGCGGTTTCTAAGCGCTTGCTTAGGGAACCCGTCCTGGTATTCCTCTGTGAGATAACCCCGGCAGGGTATCCGCAAGGTGAAAGCCAGGCATCCTGCCACGAGGGGCCGTTGTGGAGATTAAGCAAGCTTTTGCCCAGAGTCGCAGAGTGTGAGCCCGTGAATCGAGTAGGCACCAGAGCGAGAATTGTCGAGTCCATGGACATTTTAGGACTCAAGACCCCGCCGAGCCGGGAATTGAACCCTGGTCCCGGGCTGACCTCTGCTTCCAGGTCTGCCTCCTCTAACCAGTGAGCCACACTTCTCCACACTCTTGAAATGAGTACCCCGAAATTACATGAACATTGATTGCATTGATTTAATATTGCAGACCACGGCAAGATTATAAAATCTACACAACCGACTAACTTTTGTTGTAGACATTTCCTATGGTTCAATTGTATCGTCTTTTTTCCAGTTTTATATCTACAAGGTGGGAACTTACATGGCTACCCATTGTGACTAGTTGAATGATGTTGATGATGCTATCCACCATTACATGGGTGTGATGAAAAATATCTTGGTTGTGCAAAATTAAACCAATTTTAAAATTCTTCTGTAACCAGACTTCCTAGGTGTTCAAGAAAACAATGTAATTGTTGATCGTGGATTGCCGCAGGATATTATGCTCGTAGTAGCTCTCCAATGATTTGATCTAAACTGGATGACGATCAAATATGCAGTATATGGGATAGCACAGTGCAATTTGATCCTGGCAAATTATTTTGGTGGCCTCGCCCTGGCTCAAGGCTAGAATGCATTGCCTGCTGGGAAATCAGATCCTCTCATTGGCACAAAAACAACACAATCCATTTATAGCATGCAGAACAATAACTGGCTCGTGCATAAATGCTGGTGTTGTGTGAATATATCTTGCTAGTAGAATTACTTTAATAATGCGGCCTCCTAGCAATAATGACACCCCCTGTGTTTCAAAGTGTATTTAACTCATACAATATATACATGTTGTGGACTTGCTTGGGATCCCATGTATCACATCTGGCTTTCTGTCTATACTGCCGATCCTGTACTGCATGCACATCATGATAGAGCATATGGGACAGACTGAGTGAAGCCCCTTTTGTTCTTCATCAGCAAGGGGGTAAATCGGACATTCACTGGCTTCAATATTTTGTATTTGTGATGTAAACAGAGATCTTTTAGAGGCAAACATCAATGTCCACCGCTCTCAACGCTACAAGTGTATTATATTAATGTGCACATTATGGGTCAAAGTTTGTTTGTATTCCCCGTTTCCAGATGTGAAGACAATATTGCAGGAATAGTATTTGTATTAGAGATCTCCCTGATGCTTCTTCTTAAATTGGTATATTTGCAGTGCTTAGCTATTTTTTGTAGCGTATTTTGTGGGTATTCAAACAGTCTGAAAGAGATTTCTCGCAAACTCTTATTGGGTAATTTGCAAATTACTAAAAACGACTGGCCTCTTAATTGACATTAGCTAATCTAAAATCATGATGGTCGACAGGGCAACTGCCTTTAGAAGACTGCATGTTGTTGACAGGCAATCACACGAAGCAGTGAGATGCTTTGACTGTTTGGCCCATCAGTAGTCACAGTTCTGTGGCTTGGTATTAATATTAATAGGCACCCTTCTGCTTCCATCGATCTGTGATTTGCTCTTTTAATATCTTTCCCCACTGCTGCTCGCTTGGAGACACATTTTCTAATTAGCCGGCTGCAGACTTCCACAGCTCGAAGTTGCTTTAGCATTTCCAAGGTTCAGAGGGCCAGTCTCTGAATGAAGGAACTTGCAGGAAAAAGGGATCCATGCATTTTCCATTCAAGGCATACCTCAAGGCATACCACAACATAGAGGTGGTGGCCAGAACGCTTTGTCTCACTCAGAGGCCGTAAAGTTAGACAAGGGAAAAAGAGTAGCTGCAGTTAGCATTAAGCAAGAGGTGGCATGCAGTGACCATTAAAGCCTTTAATGAGAACCATAACTTTTGTTGTCTCGTGAATTTAATAATATGTTTGCCACCATATGGGGGCTGAGGTATCTTGCATCAGATGCACACCGGTAATCATAAACTCTTACCCTTAAAAGTATTCTTGCAGATGATTCACAGGTGTTCCCTAATAACGAAAACTGCCTGGAAAGCCATTTGTTTTCAGGCATGCTATTGAGGTGGTCCTGTGACATTGATCATGAATTGTTGTTTTCCCAGTGTGAAATTGTACTCCTGCACAATTCCAAAAAATTTTCTTTATCTGTTTGGTCTCTAAGGGGAAATCCTTTTCCTCCCTAAAGATGCCTAATTCCCTACACCGACACGAAATCTGTGTGTGTTCCGTTCCTCTTCCCACCCTGTATGGTGACTTATTCAGGCCCTTTGCTGGAGTAATTCCGGGGCGGGAAAGAGTCAGAGAGGAGTTCGGATTGTCAATAAAATCAAATGTTTGTAGGCCAGGAATTTGCAAACTTCCAATTCAAACATTTTTTTTCTTCCCACTCTGGTATGTGCTTTTTACTTCTGCATAACTGTGCTGTTTTAGCACACAGTAATGCGGTGGTAAAATCACTTATGCCTGAGAATTATCTTTTTCTGAACACCTGACAGGCATAACTGGAACCGTTCACAGCTGTAAATGTAGATATACCTTCATAAATAGCTTAGTAAATTGGGCCAATTCTTTTTACAAGTGCTTAAAATCAATAAACCTTTTTGTTGTTCCAGGGTGGATTGAAAAGATGTGCCTTTCAGCTGTATATAAACACGTGCACATGCGTGGCCCAGAAGGAATAGATTTCTTTTTGCCCGCATGAATACCCTTTGTATTTTCATACGAAACTGTCACTTACAATCAATTATTAAGCTACTACAACCCTGAAAAATTAGCAATATGTTCCATTAATTTCATACTTTAGGTAAAGATTCAAAAACTCAAATAGTTTTAATACCAGAACACAATATAAAATGTGTTCCAATAAAATGCATTCTATAAGACCCTGCCGACAGAAAGACGCAATTAAACATAAAATGATCAACTACACAAGGTTGGAGGCAGAGAAGAACATTTTTTTTAAATGTCTCTCTCCTGCTCGCCAGTCCTTTATGAAAATGTGTATTTATTTATATCCATGCAGTGAGCATTTCGAAAAGAAAAGCAAAACATAGATTAAAAAATTGAAAAAGTATAGTCTGGGCTTTACAAAGTCAGAAACAGCAAAGCTGTCATACCAAATACTACATACGTGCTCAAACTGATGAGCAGCATACATGCTATGAAAATAATCAGTACTTGAAATCACTTTTAGCTAAAGAACACTCCGTAATGTATGCACAGCACACAATTATACATAGTTGTGTGAGTAATATGATCACTATGGTAAAAGAAGTAAACATGCTCTTTAGGGTCATATCTTTCAATGTGGCTAAGTAAAGTATACAACAGCTCATGGTATTTGTCACCTTCAGTCATTATTTTATGTCTATAAGACTCCATCAGCCGCTACCCTAACAAAGTGTCATTTGCATTTTGCATCAGTTAAAATGAATATTTTAGTCTCACCTATGGATATTAGCTAATACAATTGTTATTCACCTGCCTGCAAAGAACTCCCCATTGCTGCGAATAAATGGTCCAGCAAATTATATATGAGCTTCAACTGAGGTGCATGCACACTCCTAAAATTGCTTCCAAATTGCTGGTGAAACTTAATCACTGGTGATGTCCACTCAAACGTAACTTTGCACCTAAAAGAGATTTTTCACCGAAAGGTGTTTTTTGCTTTCATAATGTTTTTTGATTTTTACAAGTGTTTCATACTTCTATTGATGTTGCACAAAAAGTACATTTGTGTTCACTGCTAAAATGGGTTTTTCCACAAAGACAAAAGATCAATGTCATTGAACTGATCAAACCAATGAGCAGTTTGGTACAGATAATTGAGTGAGAATAGCTCGGGGATCCCTCAATGCTCAAAGTATTTCATATTTCAATGTCATAAATGTAGACAAGAGAACAGACATTTTTAGATGTTAGTAAGACACCAGCCTTTACATTTTCATCAAGACAATCACAGTGAGGTTTACAAACCCATTTACTTAGTATACTCTATCTGGACATCAGATCTTGCTACCTATTCCTTCACTCGCAGAGCAAATAGTGCGACAGAGGTGCTATTCATTGTGGCATTTGGATACAAGTTGTCCTAGAGGACGGTCTCTAGTCTAAGCTAATTAAAACACTACATTTCAAATTTACATTTTTTCCAACTCTATAATTTTGAACTTTCTGCAGTTGTTCAAAAAACAGTGTAGACGCTAAATTACTCTTCTAATATCAATTTTTGGCATTGTCCCCTCTAGTAATAACAATAAAACATACACAGTCGACTAGCCCTTTGAGTTGGTAAAAAAGGAATGAATGTGATCGTTTCAGATACCATATGTATAAGCAATCCTCATCGTTGAGTTAAACAGAAGTATAGCGTCTCATTCCCTGAGATCATACTTGAGTGGGAAATCTAGATCAAGTGCTTCAACCTTATTGCTTTAAAGTTATTAAAGAACTTTGGCCTTACATTTCAAATCACATGCAAGGGACACAAATGACTGTGCCTATAACTGATTTTTATAGCACTGTTTATCATAATATTTGAAGGTAGACAATAGTCTGACATATTTTAAAGAGCATTTGTGATATTAAAGTTTAATGAAATGTTCGCTAAAAGTCAAAAAACTTTTACACAACACTAAACACCTGCCCAGCAGTAAACACAAACTTAAATCATCTACAATATTCTATCATTCATCATTATTAGGTTTTTCACCGTTGTACTGCATACCATTTAGCAAATTATTAGACGAGATAAAGCATGACAACTAATCGAATTTCCCCAAAAATTGTCAGTTGTGATCTTAAACAGAAGCAACAAAATGCAAAAGGATCATAAGTTGGTCCAAGGTCAGCATTAATTTTAAAGTATGCTGTGGTTGGTCTCATTTTAGGGGGATGTAATGTACTAATAATCTACAAAGTTTAGAGCACAGAAGGGATGTATATTGTACAAAATTATTAAACCAGCCATCCCACAACTGACTCCTAACTTATGCACCATATTGTATTATGTCACCAACCCTGAAAAAACAAAAATGAGCAGCAGGTTAAGTAGTCCTGGTGATCAGAGGAGTTGTGGATCCACTACACTGTTGATGTGTCTACCTTGAACTATCCAACCGGGGGGCAGGGTGGAGGCATTTCCCCTGATTTTGCTTTTATTGTTGCCCATAGCACACTTGATACATACTTGCATTGGCATGGAACACTAACTGGCAGGCACTGAACTATGCATCATATATTGGCCTCATTACCACAACAAAATATTCGATCTCTTTTAAATAGTATATTTTTGTGTAACATATATTATAATATATAGAACGTATATACATTGTTACAAACAAGGTTTTCAAAGTTAACTCTGCTTTAATATTGAAGATATTTGCAAAGATGCATACCAACTAAATAAAATCAGAAATATATTCAGGTTCAGTGAATTCCATTGCGATAGGCCTATCCTCACTGTCTGCACTATAGTTATTAGAAAGAGATTATAGCAAATTGATTGTTAGAGTATGTTTAAATCACATTAAACTAAAATGATTGTGATGATTTCTACATCCGTACACCGTACAAAATTTGGCCTGGGTGTGAAATTTCTACTCCGTGCCCTGCGTAGCATGTGCAGTTCCCAAAAACTCAGCTCTACTATGCGGAGCAGAGTTTTTAACTCGCTCACACTTGCCAACATTACGTTGGCAAGCGCAGGCAAGGAAAATCTTACTCCAGACCACCTCCCGGCAAAGTTTCTCAATGCAGGTGGTCGCGGATTGCCGGTACAGCTCGCGATCAAGTAGAACATCTAATCGAGCAGCAGAAAGAAGCAGCGCCCTCTTGTGCTGTGCAAGTTGCTGTTTGTGCTGATTTTCCAGCTTTGGACAAACAGCTGGCACGAAAAATCAGCACGAACGGCACAACCTAAGGCACTCCACCACTTGTGGAACTCTAATTAGAGCGGCAGATTTAGTTGGTCACTTCGCAGAGTTCTGCATAGCGAAACTCTGCAAACTCCACCCAGGCCTATCAAGATCCCCTCAGACTACCATACTGTGTTGATCATTAAGGTTGGCAGTTAGGCCATTTCCTCTATGGCCTACACACATTTTAAGGTTGGAAATACATTGAACTAGTTTATTTGAAAGATCAAGAGATGTACATTATGCCCTGTATTCCAGCTTGTATTTTGCAAAGATCTTAAATTCTGATTTACGATTTCCCCATTACTTTCCGACAGGGGTGCCAGAGAGCCAGGCCGCAAGATGGCTGCCACTGTGTGAGGCTCCGCTGGCCCAGAGAAGAAATCTGTCATTGATCCTTCACAAAGAGGTGCCATCTGCTCTCTTTGGTGCTGAGACCTGGATTGGCTTACAGTGGGTGTGATCTATGACCCTTAGAGACCTGCCAATCTACCTTGTAGCTCCTGGGATGAGGAGGTGCTGTGCGGCACTGTGGAAGTCTGACTGGGCCTCTTCCGAGACAGGCAATTAAGCTATCTGCTGCCTGGATGGTGCTTCAGCATGACCAGATATAGGACAGGGATTGTCTATTATCCTGGGAACCTCACTGTAGACAGGAGCAGGCTCAGCCATGGAGAAGGGCTCCTGCGGCTCCTTCAGAGACTGGGACTTGATCCTTTACTCCCCGGTGGTAGCAGTGTTGGCCAGGTGACCACTAGATGCTCACTGCTGAGTTCCTGGGTGACGCAGGCTCCCCTCCCCTGAGTCTGTGTTGCTAGGTGGCCCGATATCAGATGTCTGCCCACCCCTCCTGACCAAGCTGTAGCCTGTCTACTCTCATTGGAGGGCTTGTGGCGGGACGGGACCCCGTGACCATGCTAAGCTGGGCCGGGCCCCCTGGATGGGAGGACCCCATGCAGACTGGCCCAGGGAGGCTTCCTCATGTACCCATGGTGGGCTTGGGAGTGGCTGGGCCTCTGCATTAATACATTGAGCCTTAACTCGTTGTCCTTCCCCCTCACTACTACACCACTTTGGCAGCATTTCTGCCCATTGCCAGACAACAACCGTCTACAACGTGAATTGAGAGGGATCAGACATATGGTATCAGGGATCAGACATATGGTAGAAATATGCTTTTATGCCTGCACAGATGGGAAAGCAGATAAACATCAGACCAAGCTGGTTTTTGACAAGCACCACACTTTGAAAGGCACAGAGCCCACTCATGATGGAGCTGCTGCAAGCTCACCTGCCACCCTTGATGTTAAAGAATGCAGAGGTGGGAAATGGCCTCAAGACTATTGACTTCAAAATAGATATGCTGACCAGCTGCTGACCAGATGGCTTGATGACATGGGCAATCCCCTTGACAGCCACGACGAGTGCCTTGACCAACTAGAACAACGTTTTTTCAGACTTTAAAGATGGAGCAGAATGCATACGGAGCAACTTTTACAATTGATTAAGGTGCTGGCGGTCATCAAGGCAAACAATGATGATCTGGAGGTGCACTCAAGGTGCAATAACATCGGAGTGCTTGGCATCTCAGAATCCACTGCCATGACCACTACAGAGACTTATAAGGAGACTCTCCTTCACCCTATTTGGCGACGACTTTACCACCATGCCTTCAGTGGCGCACAAGCATCGCTACTTGGGGCCACATCACATACTGTAATTATTTACAACAAGGGGTGGTGATGGACAGAGTCTCTGAATTAAGCAGAGTACTCTCACCCAGTCAAGAGATCAGGGCTAGATCCAACACCGTTTTTTAGCTCATTGCACCATCCCAGTTTCAGAACCTGGCTGTATGCAAATTAGTCTGTCCCTGGCCCAGTGCATCATGGGAAAAGGGCAGACCAGACTACAAAAGCCAATTCTTACACTGGGAAGGAAACAAGCTTCCGGGGGCCGGTTTCTGGCATTACAGCCGTCTTCGGCCCGGCTTGCTTGAATCCTGATGGTGCAATGAGCAAGGGACTCACATCTGAGTATACCCTTCCAAGCTTAGGGTGGACAAAAAAAAAACGGTGTTGGATCTAGCCCTGATCTCTTGACTGGGTGAGAATATTCTGCTTAATTCAGAGACTCTGTCCCTCACCACCCCTTGTTGTAAATATTTTTGTCCACCCTAAGCGTGGAAGGGTATACTCAGACATGAGTCCCTTGCTCATTGCACCATCAGGATTCAAGCAAGCCGGGCCGAAGACGGCTGTAACGCCAGAAACCGGTCCCCGGAAGCTTGTTTCCTTCCCAGTGTAAGAATTGGCTTTTGTAGTCTGGTCTGCCCTGTTCCCATGATGCACTGGGCCAGGGACAGACTAATTTGCATACAGCCAGGTTCTGAAACTGGGATGGTGCAATGAGCTAAAAAACGGTGTTGGATCAAGCCCTGATCTCTTGACTGGGTGAGAATATTCTGCTTAATTCAGAGACTCTGTCCCTCACCACCCCTTGTTGTAAATATTTTTGTCCACCCTAAGCGTGGAAGGATATACTCAGACATGAGTCCCTTGCTCATTGCACCATCAGGATTCAAGCAAGCCGGGCCGAAGACGGCTGTAACGCCAGAAACCGGTCCCCGGAAGCTTGTTTCCTTCCCAGTGTAAGAATTGGCTTTTGTAGTCTGGTCTACCCTGTTCCCATGATGCACTGGGCCAGGGACAGACTAATTTGCATACAGCCAGGTTCTGAAACTGGGATGGTGCAATGAGCTAAAAAACGGTGTTGGATCTAGCCCTGATCTCTTGACTGGGTGAGAATATTCTGCTTAATTCAGAGACTCTGTCCCTCACCACCCCTTGTTGTAAATACACATCACATACTGGGCATGCCAGCACACCCCATTATAGTATGTTTACTTCTGTACAGACACAGGGACACTAGCATGTGTCTCACAAGAGAAAAGGGTGAGAGTCAATATCAGGGCAAAAAGAAATCCATATACCCGGACTTCCACCTGGTGGTGCATTCTGCCCACAGGGAGTTTCTTCCTGCCAATCACCTCTTTATGAGGTTGGGTGTCTACTATGACCTCCTCTACCCGACCAAGCTTTGCATCACCTTCAATGGCAAAACTCACTTCTTTACGGATCCCAAATCAGCCATGAAGTTATGCCGCAGACAGTCCCATAGGCTCCCTGACATAGCCTTGCAAACTGACCCAGACCAAGGCAGCCATCTCAACAATATTGACTGAGCTCCTACACTGCAGGCCTTGACACGCCCTCTTAGGGCCACCTGTCCCAGTAATGGGACGGGACACCACCACCTCTTTGTTCTGTCCTGGGGATGATTCCCCTTACACTTGTTGTTTGTTTCCTTATTCAAGTGGAAAGGGGTTCTCTTTAACGAGTTGGGGATTTTGAAGAGGATGGGGGGTTGAAATGTTGGGACTTGGAATTTGTTCATAATTAGCATGAACTTTCTCTTGATATCCTGTAAATCACATTTGTACCCTAGAGACAACCGAGTGCATTAGGGTGGCAACCCAATAGAGCTGCACCTGCACTGCCTAGTAATACTGACTTCCAGGCTGGCCTGACTACTAGCATGTTATTGACCTGGAACATTTGAGAGTTGAATAAGTCAAGGAAGGTGCGGCAGAGGATAGCATACCTTTGGTGGCACAGGGTGGACTTTGCCTCATTACAGGAAGTTCACCTTACTAAGGACACCTGAAAGCAACGTTGCTGCAGTTGGATAGTGGAGGTACGCATCTTTACATAACCAGCATAGGGTTGGGGGTCTGTGATTTTGTGGAAGGGGTTCCAGTGGCAGACTTTAAGACCCTGATGGACACAGAGGGATGATATATAGTAATACACAGGTTTCTTTTGGGCTAGCGCTTCATGCTTGTCTGCGTCTATGGCCCAAACAATGGGCTTCTTTGCGGATGCGTGGGACAAGATAGTTGCCCTTTGTCATTTGGCAGTGATATGGGGAGGAGTTTTCAATGTTGTCCTTGACCCTCTATTGAATAGATCTCCCTCCAGCAGGCACTATCCCCATGCTGCCGCTCAGACATGCTCCATCATGGATGATTACAACCTCGTTGATGTATGATAAGCTAGGCACCATTGCATGGATGAGGGACTTGTGCCTCTATCTCCCATGGAGCCTGCTCACCAATAGATTATTGCCTCACTTCCAGAAACATATGAAACTGAACTCAGACAAGACGGAAGTCCTCATCCTGGGATCCTCACCCTCCGCCTGGGACGACTCCTGGTGGCCCCCCGCCCTGGGCAGCGCACCCAAACCAACTGACCACGCACGCAACCTGGGCTTCATCCTGGACTCCTCCCTCTCCATGACCAGACAAGTCAACGCCGTCTCCTCGTCGTGCTTCAACATCCTGCGCATGCTAAGCAAGATCTTCCGATGGATCCCCACCGAGACCAGGAAGACGGTTACCCAGGCCCTCGTCACCAGCCGACTGGACTACGGCAACTCCCTTTACACCGGAACCACCGCCAAACTCCAGAAAAGACTCCAGCGGATCCAGAACACCTCAGCACGACTCATCCTGGACATCCCCCACCGCAGCCACATCTCCGGACACCTGAGAGACCTGCACTGGCTCCCGGTCAACAAGAGAATCACCTTCCGGCTCCTCACCCACGCACACAAAGCCCTACACAACCAAGGACCAGGATACCTCAACAGCCGCCTCAACTTCTACGCTCCCAAACGCCAGCTTCGATCGACCAGCCACGCCCTCGCCAACGTCCCCCGCATCCGAAGAGCCACCACTGGAGGAAGGTCCTTCTCCTACCTGGCCGCCAAGACTTGGAACTCCCTTCCGATCCACCTCCGCCTGACCTAGGACCACCTCGCCTTCAGGAAACAGCTCAAGACCTGGCTGTTCGAGCAGTAGCGGACCCCCCTCCCCCCAGCGCCTTGAGACCCTCCGGGTGAGTAGTGCGCTATACAAATGCGGTGATTGATTGATTGATTGATTGGGTGCATTGAAAGCATTGAATGATTAGCCTGCATGCCATTGGCTCATTCACTGGTGGCACGGCCCCTGACATCAGGAGCACCATTGACCACATAGTTAACTGGTGTCTCACCCACAGACTCTGCTGGAGAGCTCCAACAGCCAAAATCACCGAGACTATGCTGAATTACTATTCCAGGTTATATGCATCTCAGGAGGGTGTAACACCCGACCCCCTGACAGAATACCTTGACACAGTACAACACCTCTGGCTTGACAATAATTGCAGGCTCTACGTAGATAACCCCAATCACAGTAGATGATGTTGATGGAGCTCAAATTTTGCTATTTCATTTGTAGGGCTGCATGATAATCACGAGTAGTCTGCACCCGCATATATTCCTTTGTTGTATTAACGGGTGACATTGGAATGCGATTTGTTAAAAAGTGAATTGTGGGGTGTGGGATATTTTCATATAAGCGTGCAAAGATTGATATTAAATACACATGTGTTTAGCTGAAGACATTAACGTGTAGAATTTGTACATGCTGCAGACAATTATTTACATATTTGGCATGCTTATGTAATGTGTTAATTTAGAAGTGCTCAGTAAAAGTGTTCATTTATATGTAATTTGGTGCTATTCTCTTATGTTGGATGATTTCTGTAGGCCTGAAATGCATTTTCCATGGAAGGTCTTGAATTAGATATAATAGTTGAATTTCATATGCATGTTGAATTTGTTTTTCTCCCCTTTCTGTTGCAGGTGGAAGAATAATCCTTATTAGTTAGAATAATGTCTTTGTTTTTGGAGTTATGCTTGGGGAGAAGAGGATACATTGAGCGTTGATACTGATAATGGAGAACTGTTGTACTTTCTCATTGGAGCAAGCCTGGGAATCAAGGTCATCTCGTCAAAGCTTGGGAGCATCGCTGCCTAATGGAAAGTTACCTATGAGGAGGTGGCCTTACTGGATGGCGTCATCGGCAAAGCATCATGGGATACTACTTGAGGTATTGATGTATTGTAACTAGGGAAAGTGTTCAGGGACTTCTGCCTTGCCTTGAAAGAGAGAGCATCTTAGAAAGAGCTCTGTTTCTTTGTGCTACTTGACCCAAATGATGTGAAGAGACTTCATAGGAAGACTTCACGCGCTGACACCTTAACAGATCTTTCCTTGGAAAATGCTATGTAGGGATGTCATGCAAGTGGTAGTGAAGGGACAGGTTAATGCTTTATACTCATGAACTTCCAATGAAGGGGAATCTGGATGACTGCTCGATCATCTTTTGTATCCTCAGCCTCGAACTAATTAACCTGTGCATGGTGCACCGCCTTAACTTCATCCGTAGATTTGGCTTCATATTAGATCTAATATATTTCTACACCCTCACCTTGTGGTGCTTATATATTCAGTTGTTCTTGGCTTCGTAATAAACTAACTAAATCTAATTAGGAGTCTGTGATTCATAGGAGTCATAGTATATTGGAACTGAAATGATTGACCTGTTAACAATTTCTCTCCCCTGCACGCTTTCACGCTGATAAAAAGAACTATCGACCTGAGGTCCCAGAGCACATCTAGAACGTGGAACCCGGCTCCTTCAATGTCCTGCAGGCCATCCGGGATACGGCAGGGGGTAAGGCCCCATTCCCAGGCAACCTGACTGCTCAATTCTATAAAGCCGATGCTGAGGACCTGGTGCCGCACCTATTGGCAATGTATGAGGATTTCCAGAACATGGACCATCAACCCCCCTCACTAAGAGAAGCCCTAATAGTTATGCTCCTGAAACCTGAGAAGCCGCCAAGTAAATGTAATTCCAACATGCCACTCTCCATGATAAACCTACATAACAATATGCTATCGAAAATGATTGCTGCCCATATCATTCCACTATTCATTAGGCAAAAAGAAAATTCTACTGATGAGCATCATATCTTTCACAGAGAATTGTGTTGTGTGGATCTCAGCATACTCACTGGGTGCATTAATAGTTTAAGGTTGAAAAGAATTTACAGACACCCATGACTGTGTATGACCTCTACCTAAATGGCTTGATACGTCCTCCTATATGTGTTCTGTCCATTCATGATTATCAGTACTTTGTAGTCATTGATTGAAATTTTAGAAACTCGTCGAAACAACAGCAACGCCTCCACGGAGCAGGGCAAACCATTTACTATATGAACTAATTGAGTCTTCTGCCTGTGACCAGGCTAAAATGAGACAATACTCCCTTTAATTTAAGTGGAACGATATTTGCATGACTCAGCACATTGGGAAGGCCTGCAAAGAATATACATTTAATATCCACCATATCAGAAACTCATCCCTATGTGGCACTTATTGGCTTTTGGCTTCTTCAAGTGACCCTGCGCTGTGGCCTGTGTCTCGCGACCCTCCCTCGCTCACCTATATTCATGGAGTCAGAAAGTTATGCTCTGGGCCAAATCTGTTCAACTGGAATTATCATGGCCTGCTTTCATATGCGCTCTGCAAGCAGAGCTTCTGGCAGAGTGCACCTTCTGATCAGACATTCCTTCGAGTTTAATAATCCATTCATCCACAGAGACTCATCTCCCTAGCTGCCCCCAGAAACACCACAGTAGAACACAATATATTCCTCTTCGGATATACAAAGCCATAGGCGGTGTACACAGCTAGCCCTTTGCGTGCAAATGCTACATACAGTGCAGGCGACTCACTTCCTGCTTGTCAGAGTCACGGCCGTGCTGAAGGGACAGCTCCCGAGCCGGGCTGCACGTATCGCCTCGCCTAGCCGTCGCCTAAAGATTGACCCGTATATTGAACACTGTCATAATGTCAATGCTGCTTCATTACTATGCAATTACATCCCAGCCTGGCCCGATAACATTTTAAAACAATACACTGTGGCGAGCGGGTGAATATGAGAGGGCCACTGATCACATATGCCTAAAAACGGAAGGTCCGAGGTCAACTCAATCTAATTTCAATGTATGTTTTAGAATAATACCGTTATATTTACCTTTGAGCTATGCGTTGTGAATCCTAGCACGGTCATAACAGTCGCCCGTAAAACACAACAATAACGCCCTGTTCTCATTGAGTGTGGGCAGTGCCACACCAATGATTGCATTTGAACAGGTGCCCGGGAGGCAGGGTTGTGTCAGCAGTGAGGTGTAACAAGTTCATGCTTCGATTGCACCCTCGGTGTTCCGACGTGCGTGGATTTTAGCACTCACAGAGTTTAACATTTTATGCATATACCAAAACCCGACTGCATGCACATGCAATACACTTCCCAATGATGAATTTAGAGAGACTGAGGGATTTAAGAACCGCCCTGGAAATAGACGCGGATTTGCCTTCAAGCTCTGCTTGCAACAGAAACGGCGGAGAGGCAGCCTGGGTGAAAGTGACCTCATTCTGCCTGAGGAAGCACATTCTCACAACCCGACCTTTGATGTCACCTCCTATTATTTATAGCAAAGAGGCACGAGGGACGTGGCACACACTGGCATCGCCGCACGACCATCTAAACAAAAGCAATGCAGGCACACAGCTGCCCAGCTGCCGTGTCCTGCTCACCACAGATGTGCTGGGCCAAGGAATCGACAACCAACCTGCTGAGGGGGAATGGGGGCAGTCCTCTTACCTTGAAGCACAGAAGGAGGCATATTAGGGGGTAAATCATCGGGCTGCCTCGCCCCTTCTCCCAGTAACGGGGCATTGGCGTGGAATGGCAGCGCCTCCGCTCAGGCTCGGCTCCAAATGTTAACAATGGCGAATCGCAGCTGCAGCCGCATCAGTTGCGCCGGTCCGCGCGCCCGGCTCCCAGGGTGCACATAAATCCCGCGCCTTCCACTTATTTTGCGGTTATGTGAATGCCTGCGCTCCGGCGCGGCGTGCCTGCGGGTTCCCTCAACAGAGACGGTAGGACGAGGCAGGGAGGGGTGCTCTCCGGACCATCTGCCCTCTTGGAAGCATGCTCAGCCGGCAACAGACGGAGGCAGCCGGGCTCCTCTGCTGGGCTCAGAGAGCGAATGAACGAGCCCTGCATTCCTCTCCGAGCGCCGGGGCTGTCAGCCTCCTCCTCGTTTCATAGCAGCCAGATCACCCCTCCCCCGAGAGCCTGCTGTCTATCGCCCATCTCTTATCTCCCTGAGCCGCCGCTACCCTGCGCATCATTTTGAAAAGTTACTTCCCACGTGTGCTGAGAAGACACATTTACTTTTTTTTGGTACAGCCTGATCTTATTTTTAGCAAATGTGACGTCTGTTTTTTTTTTATTCTCCAGCGGGCATTCTAGGTTTTTGTGGTGAACTGAAAAAAGACACAGCGTGTTTTGTCTGTAAAATGTTGTATCTTATCTCTTACTGTCATGCATTTCGCATTTTCACGCCCTCTTGTTTATGGTGTATAGTTAAGCTTGGTGACGTCACTATTTTATATAGCACATGCCGACCATGCTAAGTAGGCGCAGTACTGTACTTGATTGCAGTGGCGTAACGAAACTGGAGGGGGCCCCCCTGCAAAACACATGGAGGGGGCCCCCTCCCCGGCGACCTGGCCCACCTCCTACAACTTTGCCCTACCGCCCAAACTTCTGTCATATTTTGATTTGAAACCTCCAACATTTTAATGAAATGCCTCTATATTCTCTTTCTCAAAGTTTCTAATGAGAACGAGGGAAACCCTTTTAACATATAAGCTACGCCATTTGTAACAATAATGTCGAAAGCAGATTATTTAACTGAGACAGCAATCAGAACAATTCCAAGGAGCGATCCTATTGTCTCAGGAGCTGCAGCAATAAGAACAATGCCAAGAAGTGATCCTATTGTCTCAGGAATGGCAGCAATCAAAACAATGCTAAAGAGCAGTCCTATTGTCACATGAACTGCCTATGGCTGAAGAATAACTACGAAGGGTCTGAATTAGAATTGATATTAATGGACAATATCATGAAACTTTGAAAGACAAACCCAAACCTGCAATTCCATCAAAACTCAACGGACAATTAGTGGTGAGTGGTGACATTTGAAAGAGGTGTAGCATAAACGAAAAAGTAAAGGGGGGTTTGCGGGATTCTCCCCCTGAGAGAATTTTGAAAAAAGAGTGGGTAAATGGTGCATTTTCAAGCAAATGTGAGAATCAAGAAGGTTAATAAAGCAATTGTGAAAGTGGAGTTATTACATTAATAAAGGGATGTCATATAACAACAACATGGTAGCTGCTTATTCAGTATAACAACAGAGCTTCATAACAGACTTCAAGATACAATGCTGAGAACCTCACTGATTTTAAATTTAAATTGTAAACAACTAAACAAACAACTAAACAGGTCCCAAACTAGCAGCATTCAAGAAGAAATGTTATGATTAATGTATTGTTCACTTTCTGTAGACAAAATCGAGAGAAGTAGTCACTCTGCACTTCAAAAAGTGTTAATGTTTATATAACAGGAACACAATCCGAGAGTATTTGTGGCTGGCTTTACATGAGCGTGCCAGTCAGTACACACAGAGGACACAATCGGTATCAGTCATTGTCCTCTCTCCAGTTCTCATACACACAGAGTCAAGCACTGACTGACGCGCTCATGTAAAGCCAGCCGCGCTAATACTTTCGTGTCGCATTCCCGCTATATAAACATTAACACTTTTTGAAGCACTTCAAAGAGTGTGTTAACAAAAAAGTATGTTGTTCGTTTCATCATGGACTTTGCGAACTCACTAACAGTGTTAACAGTGAGTTTGCAACGTCCATGATGGAACGAACTACAGTAGGACTCACTGAAAAGAACTACATACTTTTTTTGTTAGGCACAGGGAGATTAATAATTTTCCCCAATCCCCAGTATCACATAATGTTAAGCCAACGACGCCACGCCGACCTGCTCAAACCACACATCACCAATATTGAAAAAAAGCGAATGAAAGTTGTATTAAAACAATCTGTTCAAGAATCATTTAATGCCATCAGGACAAGACTCTACAGAAAAGAGCTGGTTTTATCAGGGGGCCCCCTGAAAGTCTGGGGCCCTGAGCTGGAGCCCACTTTGCCCATGCCTCAAAAAGTCTCTAGATGGCACCCCCCCCCATTTCCTCCTTTTCCATGAACTCCCTCACTACCACTCACCAACAATGCAGCTCATCTCTCTATAGCACCTTTCTGACAAACATTTAATTTTTTTATAGCGCTACTCATAGTTTACTCACACTCAGTTCTGTGATGTGCATGGTACACGTTCTTTGTAGTAGGCACAGTAACCCTCTGCACTTTGTGGGTGGTAGGAGTACCCATATGAGTGCACGGTGAGTGATGCAACAGTGTGAGAGTAGGGTAAGAGGAGTGACTGCAGGGTGAGTGAGGTGACCACATGAATTTGGGTGCAGGTGTAAGTGTAGAGTGGGACGGAAGAATGCATGGTTAGTGATGGACTTGTTTAAGTGAGATTGCAGATTAAGCAGTGAGGGGGACAGAAGAGCATAGTGTGACATAAGTGCAGGGTGAGTAGTGTGCTTGTGTGACTGCAGGGTGAGGTACAGGGTGAACAGCGAAAATGTATTGTGATCACTGTGAGTGCAGGGTGAGCAGGTGAATGATGGGAGTACATGGTGATCCGTGTGAGTGCATTGTGACCGCTGTGAGTGCAGGGTGAGCGCAAAAGTGAAGGGCGAGAATGAGGAGTGAGTTGTCTTAATCCAGAGTGCCTACCCAAACACTTGAAGTAACTCAGCATGTTATTGACAGCGGCGTAGGGTTTTTAGATATAAATTAAACTACTGCTATTATGGCGCTACTCAGGGATCGAGGATGGAAGAAATAAATAACGTGCTGATTCTGCAACAAACTTCCAGTCTTATGATTAGGGTTGCCAGCTCATTATTTTGATGTCCCAGAATTGACAAAAATAAGCATCACCTAAAGCCGTATTTTCAGCACTGACCTTTGCATACTTCGAACAACAAATATAAATAGAAAGCACTTTTGTGTTCTAGCGCTGCCTGAATGATCCTGGACTGATAATTAAAGTCAACAAAGATAGAAAAGTCACATTGCAAATCAATACATACTTTATTTATAACCCTATTTGGTGTCAACACTTTAAACAACATATTGCTGGCATTTTTATTTTGGCAACCATACTTTATATTCCTTTTCATGAAATGCATTCTTACACTACAGCAGTAAATGTACATTTCAAGCGTAAGGAATAGGCGGCCCAGGGGGTACTGGCACCAGAAAAGAACTAAGCATTGGTAACCAGTTTACAAAGGTATGTAAATATGCAAATGGCCTCTGGCCTGAAGGCAGTTGCCTTCAACCCCCTTGCTGCTGGGCCTGGAAGCTCAGGTCACCTGCACCCACCGCACTCATTTAAAAAAAAATATATATTCGAATTTCAGCATCTAGGAACATTTAGCTACATTGCTGAATAATGGCTCTGTTTCTAAAGATAGACTTATCCCAAATATCTGATAGATAAGTTAATAAATAACAGCCCTTCCAAGTTGCACTCAACTAAAACAAATGCATTACTATCAGCATCTTCCCACATTAAAATAAATTGTTAGGCAGTTCAGAGCATCAGCAGTTGATCAACGCACTCTTCCCATAAACTTTTATAGCCAGTGTTACAGTGAACATGGAGAATGGTACAGTCTGTGTTCATCCAGTGTTCAGCTTCCACTGCAGCACTGTGAATATACCCAGGGTAGTGCAAGGTATATTCAGGGTTATTATCAGGCTTACCGGTTTGCTGCCAAACTACTGACAACACATGTCCAGTTGAGGTATATATAGGTGTGGTGGATGCTAGGGGGGGGTTTAGTGAGCCACCCAGCTTGTACACAAGGGACCTTCACCCCCTACAGATGGGTGCGGAGAAGGGGTCAAATAAACCAGAGAGAACCAATTGTGGTTCTTCACTCAGACCAGGGCAAATATCCTTTTATTGCTGTGCTGTTCACGCTAGGGCGGGGCACATTACAATGCAGACTAGGATGTGTCGTGGCGACTAGTGCCCAAAATCAATGGAGTACCAGCCCCTCTCCCAACTCACCCACGCAGCAAACCATTGTGCAAGATACAAACCTTCTCGGTGGCCACACCAGTGCGATGTGCTGCCACGCGCACTTTTAATTGTGCCGCGCGGGATGTGCATGACAATCGTCACCAGGCCAGCCCCACCCTAAAGGTGAAGACCGCACAGCTGCAGACATGGTGGAGACATCTGTGAACCAATATGAAGAGGCCACGGTGAGGTGCTGTCAGCTGGTGCAACGAACGACGGTGATGCTTGTAGGCTGTAGTCTTTTAATGATCAAATAAATACCTGACAAATCTGTAGTGCCACTGCTTGCAGGCTCAGCTGAGGGGGCTCCAGAAGCACGGGGCCTGTGTTACGCCCCTGCTTTCCATCCTCCCTCCCTTTCTTCCTTCATTCCATCTAGTCCTGCCCTAACTGCATCCTACTGAATGTGTAACACACATAGATGTCGGTACTTGCCTGTGAGATAGCGCAGCGGGCGAATGGTCATTTCTGGCATCACCATTAATGTCATGAGTTTGAACTCAGCGACAGCAAACCCAGCATTGAGTTCAGTAAAAAGAACAACTATTATTATTATTATTGCAACAACTATTAGTTTACAGTGCTTAGAAAAGGCAGAAGTGCGCTATTGAGCACTATATAAAACACACCAGCATTATCAGTGAAAGTAATGGTTAATTCGTTGGTTCCTTCAGCATTACTCCAGGATAAACCACACAGGTTCCATTTCCTCCTCAAAAAAAAAAGAGGCAGCGCCACTGCGGAATCAGCTCAGCACTAACTTCCAGACTGTGCTCACGAGATTTAGAGTGGAATCTGACCTACTCTACCTCACCTGAAAGCGAAAGCAGCTGATTTCAGAAATGAGCTTCCTATTCGCCAGAAGTAAGGGGAACAACTATGGAATGTTCCAGGACCTCTCCGCCGGACATATTTTTATTACCACTCTTACTGGCCTCTAGCAAAGCTGAAGGGGTCGAGTGTGGCCTGGCCAGTCGTGCGCACCACCATTGAATTAGAAGAACCTCTGGGGCCCGACCGGGCCCAGGCGAACCTGCTGAGTAGTGCCGTGAGCAACTTAATTTATTGAGAAGGGCATGCAGTGTGCCGTGCACACTGCGCACCATTTAATTAATGATTAATAAAGTGAGGGGCCCGAGGGGCCCCTGGAGCGCAGGGGCCCCCGCAACGCCCCTGGATATATGCCATGTGCATTTGTGAGTGCACTGAGCAATATCTGATTATGGCAGTCAAGCACTCGCAATGCGTTTTAGGGATCAATAAGTCGTAAAACCTGTGCCAGTTATTTTGAGGTTTTAGCGGGAATCACGGAATGCACGACCAACGTTCCTTTGCTTTTCAAAGCTCATTTGAATAGCTTTGGTCTTCAGAAGAAGCTTAAGATGTCGCTGAGGCTGATTTAATTATGGCGTACTGAAATTAATGCATTCCGGTGGGAAAATAAATCAACTTCTGTTTAGGACTTTTCAAAAAGGCACTGTATCGAGGCTTGCGGTGATGAGAGGCAGGCATATTGGCTTTTGCAATATCTATTTATTTAGGCCCATAATTATGAGGCATTTGCAGTGTCCTTATGCCACACAAGGCTATGCAAGAGCCACACAAAGGCTTCAGTCATGTTTACAAAGCCACGTACAGTGGCGTAGCGAGATGGGGGGGTTGGTGGAGCCGAGGGGTTGTCCTGCTGTCTCAGCATTTGCCGCAGGCTTCAAATAAATAATAATTTCATCCTCCAAGAGTCAGTCCGACCTGAGCAGCAGCCGGACGACACACGACGTCACACTCCTACTACTCATCGCTCTCACGCACGATCCTCACCTCCTTAGGCCTGGGATGGCCTGCAGCTTTGAAGGAGAGCGGGCGGGTGAGATGCGGGCAACAGAACAGTAGACAGCAGAGCGACTGGCGACACTGGGGCCTGGGCGAGGCTAGCCACCAGGGCAGGGCCAGGCAGGGGCTAATACTCTTCTTCTCGCCTTCTAGTACTGTACAACAACAACGCGGCGTCCGCACCCTTAGTTCTTCGAAGTCTGTTGTCACCAGCCCCGCCCCCACCCTGAAGACCGCGGCACCGCGGCGCGCAGACTCATCATAGACTACAACTGCGCGCCGCCACCCCACGGACCATTACGAAGACAACAAGAGAGCTACTGCGCAGTGGGCACCAAATATTAATTAATGAAAAAAAGGCTCTGGCACAGCGCACACAGCACCATAATTCATTTTTAAAATAGAGGCCCCCGAGGCACATCTCACCGTCCAGTAGTGTGTGCTCACTGGTTATAGGCTTGCTTGCCTCTGCCCTCAGCCGAGACTAGTGAGGGGCCCCTGGAGCGTGGTGGGGCCCCCTACGGGGGCCTGTGTTAATACCGCCCAACGTGAAAATAGAGACAGAGAAGCCGTCACGTCACCGTCCTGGTGTGCGCGCGCACAGTTTAAAGGCCCCTAGCTCTGCCGAGAGTGAGGGTTGGGGGCTGGAGCGTGGGGGCCTGAGGGGGCCCCCTACGGGGGCCTGTGTTGTTACGCCCGTGTAATTTAAACGTTTTTAAATAGAGGCTGTCACCGTAATTTACATGCCGTGCGTGTGCGCACTGTTTAATGTAGACTTGCCGCCTTTCTTACAGCAGTCTTCCTCTGCTAGGAGCAGGGGGGCCGGGGCCCCTGGAGGGGGTGGGGCCCCCCCGCACCGCGGGGGCTGCGGGGGCCTGTGTTACGCCCCTGCTTGATTGATGGAAGTAGGGACGCATTATATAACAAACCAAACTAGACATCTAAGCTCAAAACTCGCTTCAACTAGTTTATCAATTCGATCGTACACCTTGTGACTAAATATGTAGTTTCAGATTCCTGTTGCGTCACTGAAGAGGCATTGCTGGTTACATTTACAAAAGTGCCCAAAAATGAACACACGGAAGATTACAGATGTTGAAGAAGCTCTCTGATTTGGTACACTTCTCGTGAGAAAACCGAATTTACAATTCTACCAAACGAACCCGTGGGCGGGCACCTTCGAAAACGTGGCCTTTAAATGCGAGGTGGGTGGGTAGAACAGAAGGTGCTCAGCAAGCAGCCCTCTAATTAGAATTTTTCCCCGGCTAGTGTGTGCCTACACATGTCACCGTACTCTTAATTTCAACTCAGACGGCCCTCTCTGCATGTCATTTTTGGGTGACAAGTAACACATCTTCACACTCGACATTGTTTTTAAAGTATGTGTAGAATATTCGGGGTCTAAAGGCATTGAGTCAAGTGCCACGTGAAACGAGCACTGTGAACGATAAGTTAAAAATACACTTTAAATTTAGGAAGTGATTGATTGCGCCTAACACTCTTTTCTACCCTATTATGAAAGGAGAATTCAGGAGGCAGTAAAGTGCGATAGGAACGTTGATACATATTTTTTGAGTGGTATTTTGCTGTGGTGATCATGTGCTCAGTGGCGGCTGGTAGATTTGAAAAGTGGCAGGGGATGAGTTTAAGATCTGAGGTGTACTAAGCAAGCTAGCATAGTTAAAACTGAAAAAGGGGGTCTCGGGCTAGAATTTCAAGAAAATATACAAGAAACGAGCCAAAAGCTATCCTAGAGATAATAGTTTGTTTTCAAACTGAATTACAGCCACGAGCACATAGAGACACTCACAGACAATTGATTTCCTAAATGTACTGCATCTCTGACACTTGTCACATCATTCAGTCAACAAAAGAGACAAGCTGAGTCAGTGTAAAAGCAAAACGAATACAAATAGCTAAAGATAGATCCATTTCCGAGGAACCATGGAAGCATGGAATTCTGAGTCTTTACCAGGATTCAAACTCATGATCGCCACATGAATGCAAATGTCAGAGCCATAATTCACTGACACGTCTTGCTTTTTCAGCTTAAAAGGACTCTAAACTTAAAATCCCATTTTGCTATTGTATATTTCCCCAAATATGTATTTACCCTTTCACTGTCTGCCGTTAAACCCCTTGTGACAATTTGAATGCCATATTTGTCTAGTTCTCTATCTTAATGTGTGTAGTGTCCGACAATAATACTGTATGTCACTCCTCTTCTTGACCTTTTGATTTGGGCTATAATGGCCCCAGTTAATATGGCACTTGGAAAAAAACTCTGCAAGGAGTAATACATTACAACAATTGTTATGCAACCCAGCCTGTGTCTCTTTTCATCACTCAAACAATATTAAATGCATAGAGTCGACCGCTCTGTTACCATCACAATGTTTGAGTTAGCCTCCAAAAACGACAATGTCGATGAAAGTCAAAACATTGTATTTTGGCTGATTAGGGACATCAGAAACTATTAAAGGTTTAGACAGTGGAACATTTAAATTGAAAGTGATGTGCATGTATTCACATTTGATACCATGGATGAAGATTGTAATTTCGAGGTGCTCAAATACCTCCTGTCCGAAGAATCGTAATTGTAATTCTATTTATATAGAGCTTATTACCCCAGACAAGGCCACAGACTCTTTCCTCCAAGGTAATTGCCCAGTGACCCGATGTATTCCATTGATTTTTAGGAGCTTGAAGACTTCCAGCCCTTCCAGGGTTTGATGTAATCCCACACATTGTACCTGTGTAGTTTTAATGTGTTAGTTATTTTATTGTGAAGATTTGCACTGTTTAAGAGACCCCGTGGCACCTGTGAGTTTTACATTGGGACAAGAAGCACGTGTTAAAGGCTGACTGGGCAGCCAGAAAATGAGAAATACGAATAAAATGGCAGATGTAGGATACAAGTCTTTATAATATCAAAATGAATATCATGCTGTTATTACAGCTACAACTACTGTTATTACGTCCAGGGCCTTGCAGACATTGCAGATCTTCATAGATGTTAGAATTATACAGACCGCTTGTTTAAATGAATAACTATAGCAATCCCTAAACAACAGAACAAGTATAAGTCATTCAAATAAACCGGATCATTTTAATGAAGGGGCCCAGCACAGAGAACATATTGTGTTCATGGCACAAGACATCCATATATCATGCATAAACTCAGATACACATATACACACATACATACCTAAAACTACACACAATCATGAACTTGGCACACACACACAAAAGCTATTAAAACTATTTTACATTGGGACTCTGAAAGAAGAGATTGTGTTCATGGCACAAGACAGCCATACATCATGTATAAAGTCAGATACACATAAACACACATATATACCTAAAACTACACAAACAATCATGCACTTGGCACACACACAAAAGCTATTAAAACAGTTTTACATTGGGACTCTGAATTCGACCTCAGTGCAATTCTTGCGCCAGGTTTCCGACTCTCATGAATTTCACCCCAGTATATAAAAGCGGAAGCTGTCATAAATGATAGCTTTTGCTTGTCCTGGTCTGTATCACAAACTACTGCCACATCAGATGCCAGATTACGGCTGGAGGCAGGTTCTTCTCCCCTAACCTGCCACCCGATAGGGTATAGGGATGAAGAGTGACAAGCCCCACTGAAGCCTCATTAGCAGATTTGAGGTACTGCCTGAGGCAAGGGCTTCATGTCTGCTATCGACTGTGAATGTGTGAGCTGGGCTGAAGAAGTCACTGCTTGACACATGAAATCTAAAAGGGACAGTGGAGCCCCCTATGTTGCTGGCATCATGTTACAGTTTAATTTGAAAACAGACACATTTGATGTGGGTGCTGTGGTGTTGGGCCCTAGGCCCACATGGTGGAAGGAATAATGACACACAGACACCAGTTAGGGATAGCAGATCTGGCCACGAGCACGTGCGCTCTGGCTCTTTTATTGCCAGCGTCACCTGACCCAGTGACGTCTGTGGTGGGTGGGTGTTTAGTGTAGGGTTACATCTATAACAACTAGACTGTGTCCTAGCAGGACACTACATTCCTCCCAAACTTTAATGAAAGGAAAAGCGAATGTCCAACCTGCAAGAAAACAACAATAACAGTTGATAGCCCCAACAGATCTTCTTCAGGCGATCAGCTGGGAGAATGTTGAAAGTTCCAGGACTACAAAGTCAGTCAGATGAGCTTCACCTCGGCGGTGTACTTCAGATCATCCTTGTCTTGTTGTGTTGACGCTTATATACAGTGTTCATCACTTTGGGAGCAGAAAGGGTGTGACCCTTGAGGGGTCTCGCAGGTGTTCCTAGTCCAGTGGATGACAACGCTTGTTGGTTGTAGGAGACGACTATGGCACGAGGGTCTTTCTTTGGATTTGCTGATCTTGATGCCTTCACATCTCCGTCCGGCCAAGTAACTTCCGACTTGCCTTCCTTGCCAGACTCCTCTCTCACTGGAGCCTCGAAGATTGGCCTCTCCTGCTTGGACTCTCCTCTCACTAGAGACGCTGGGAGGACCCTCTTGCCGGACACGATGGGACCGGGTGGGCCGTGCGGGCTTCGCATGAGCCGCGCAAAGGCGTCGCTGCCGAACTGCCAACGGACTCACCGCCAAGTCTCTCATGATGTCCTCGGGGGTGTTGATGTCATCCGCCAGGATGGTCTTGCCATTAGGACATGGGTTCAGTGTCTTCAACAGACCATTTCTCGGTGCCAGGTGATTACCTGGGGCCTTCATGCTTCCTGTTGCCTGTCGTGGAGCTGCCGCTGCTGCACCTCTCCCATCCGGATTCCTCTCTCACAGGATATGCGGCCGAGGCCCTTGTCCCCTGGACCGCCACTTGATCGCGTGGGCTGTACGGGTCGCTGCCGAACTTCGGACATGGCCACAGTCGAGTCTTGTGTAGTCCACAAGGGTGGATTGTCTAGTGCTCGGGTATGCTCTGCTTCGGTATGCTTCAGGTTCACGGGGCACCCATGCAGTTCATCAGTGGTTGGTCTCTTCGAATGCAGGTTGTAGGGATTACTGGGATCCACACGGATGTTGCGATGCTCCTTGGACAGCACCGATGTTCCTGTGTGCTGTGGTTCTCTCTCCTCCTCTGTGGAGTGATGTTGTGTTACTCCATTCTTCCTCTTCGTTCACTTCTTCGACGCGGTCCGGTCTTCTTTCTTGCTTTCTCATGCTAACCAGGATTCTCCATATAGCGGGCCCTCTACATGTCGTCTCCGTGGTCTTGTCCATGTGGTAGGACACTGTCTTTCACTTGGCTTGGGGACTAGACCTGTCGTCGTATCTTCACTGTTGTTGCTTTTCTTTCCTTAGTGACCATACTGGGTGGTCGGTTTTCATCTTGGGCATGAGTTGTCATGCTGTGCTATTTTCTTTGTGGTCGCTATTCACCGTCACGGTGTTTTGGCGTTGGCGCGCTTTGTCTGCGCGGAGGAGGGTTGCGTCACCGCTCCTGGTGCAACTCTGGTGCATGCTGCCATGCGTGCTGACGATGGCGCTCCGGTTGCTGCGAGACATCGCTGTCTCTGTTGGGGACCTTTGTGTGCTGTCCCGTGGCGTTGGCGTGTCGCTGTGTAGCGTCACTCTGGCGCTCCTAATTCCTGGCACGTTCCGGCGCAGTGCTGCCCAGTCCTGTCGTGCGGGTGTAGAATTCTTGGACGCTTGTTGCGAGTCGTTGGGTACTTGCTGCTTTGGCTGTTGTCAGGGATTTGCCGCTTTGGACCGGTGGCGGGAGTGGTTGATGCTGCGGTGAACACCTGTGGCCACAAGGCGTCGCTGCTCTCTCCGTCATTTGCTCTCGGCAGTCGTTTCCCTGGACGTTCTCCCAGTGCTTGGCAGTCGTTTCCTCCAGACGTTCTGTCAGTGCTTGGATGCTTGGTGAGGCGTTTGTGCCTCTTTCCCACGTCGCGCTGGAAGTGGCATCTGCAGACCCTTTGCTGGTGTGTGTGGGTGTCTTCTGCGTGGTTGCGCACTTACTTGCTGCGTGAGATTGGATGCTTTCCTTGGGGCGTTGCTCAGTCTGAGGCCCCTTGCTGCAGCTGCTTGCTTTACCTCTGTAGGCTGTCCCTTGTGCTTACTTGTGCTTGTTTGTTCTTGTGGCTTCTTTTGGGTGCAATACCACCTAGTGACCACTAGGTGGCAGTGTGGGCTGGATTCCCTTCAGCAACAGCTTGCCTCCTCTTGGTGACTTTCCTTCCCATGTTGTTAGGGCTTGCAGGACTTGCTGGGTGCAGCGAAGGTGGGCAAAATGCACGTCCAGTGCTTGGAGTGTTCCCCGCCCCTCGCAGCAGGCTTCTTTAGACTCGGGGTTAGGAGGGGGCTGATACTGCTGTTGCCGGCTGCCTGCCGGATGCTGATTCTCTACTTGCGGGCAGACTGGGCTCTTGTCGCGGGTGGGCACCGCTTTATTCCTTTGGCGCCCGGCAGCTCTTCCCACGCTGCGGGCGTTCCCTTTCACAAGTTCGCGGGGCACAGGGAAAGTGCAGGTAGGCCGCGGGTGGGCTCCGCTGGCCTGGCCTCATTTTCCATATATTTTCGGCAGCATTTCGGCCGCATCGCGCCCTGCGGGGCGCCTCTGTTCATTGCGGGTGTGCTCCGCTTTTTCTGCTAAGTGTCCAGCAGGGGGTCGCTGCACTCGCGGGTGAGCTCCGCTTGCAGTAGACTTTCGACAACGTTGCGAGGGGGGTCGGGAGGCGGTTACCTACTCCGCCCCCTCCCCCTCGTAGTTCACTTAAGGTACGGGTCCGGCCGCACACTCCCCACGCCGTCTACAGTCTCTACGCCCACCACCTTCACTCATACACGCGGCGGGGACAGGGGACACCTCGGGCAGGCCGCGGGTAGGCTCCGCTGGTCCTGCTACTGATTGGGCATTGTTCGTGGGCGGTCGCTTCCCGCTCCCGGGCTCACCTTCGGCCGATGGGCCTGGTCTCTGGTTGCGGCCGTGGCGGGTGGGCTCCGCCCGGCCGGTGCACCTCTCCGGTGGGGGTCTCTGCCTTGCGGCCGTCGCAGGTGGGCACTGGGTGGTCCGCTCGGCACCGGTGGGTCACTGTGTTGCTTGCTTGTCCGGGCACAGTTACGGCCGGTGCAGGTGGGCACTGCCCGGTCCGCTTCACCTCCTGTGCCGGGTGTCACGGTGCGGGGTGAGCTCCCGTTCACTGCATGCTTCCTGTTCTCGGCCCGGGGCACAGCACACGCTCCGCGGGCCTCTCGGCGGCCAGCGCTGCTGGAGGGGGGTGCCTTTGGAGCAGGCAGCACTCTCTCCTCCTTTTCCCCCACGATGTTTTTCTTGAGCTGGCACGCGTGAGCATCGCGTTACCGCCTCGTCGCCAATGTGGTGTTGGGCCCTAGGCCCACATGGTGGAAGGAATAATGACACACGGACACCAGTTAGGGATAGCAGATCTGGCCACGAGCACGTGCGCTCTGGCTCTTTTATTGGCAGCGTCACCTGACCCAGTGACGTCTGTGGTGGGTGGGTGTTTAGTGTAGGGTTACATCTATAACAACTAGACTGTGTCCTAGCAGGACACTACAGGTGCCACCCCGCGTTCTGAGCCATTCCGCTTCTGAGGTATTTTTGATTTGGGTGCCCACCCCGCATTGTTGGCCTTAGCAGGAGCCCACCCCATGTTCTACTGTCTTGAAATCACCGCCGTGGCCTGGCCCGACCATGAAGTCCGGTGTGTCCGCCTGACTGTGGGCGGGACGCAAGACGGAAGTTGCGGCCGAAGGGGAAGTCCTGCCTGGAGCCTCGCAGGCTCCACATTGAAGTCCCGGGTCCCAGGAGGGGGCCCGGGTGAAGGGGAGAGGTGCCGGTATGGCATGGTGAGAACACCAGCGCCAGAGGCAGTGAGGAGACCTGCGACGGAGGGGGCCCCAGGCACATTGTCAGTGCCTGCCCCGCCATGCTGTTAAAGAGTGAGGAGACCTGCGACGGCGTCAGCCCGAGGCACTTTGTCGGTGCCTGCCCCCACCGTGCTGGTAAAGGGGAGAAGGCTGCAGTGAGTTTGGCAAGAGGAGAAGGCTCCGGTGAGGTTGGCAAAGAGGTCCCAGCAGCGGGACCTGTCGGGGCACATTTCCAGTGCCCAGAGCCTGCAGGAGTCACCGCAGTCTCAGTTGGGCACAGGTCGGGCTGTATCAGGGCACATTGCCGGTGCCCGCCCCCGGTGGTAGTGCGTGGGGCACCGTGAGTGCCCATGCTGATTTCCCAGCTGCCCCGCCGGGCAGTGGGCAGCTGCAATGTTTTTGGCTCATTGGTTTCATGGTCCAAGAGGGGGTCCAGGGGCCTCGTTTGTGCCAGTGATTCTTTTATGGTTTTCAGTTGCGCCGCCGTAGCAGGCAACCGCAACATGGGGGCACAGGTGTTTTGAAAAAGTCCCAGTGGGGACCCTGAAGGCCCAGTTGGTGCCAGTGTCCTTTCATCTTTGGGGGCCTGATCATCTCTCGAAGTCCCGAAGTGGGACTTGGGGGCATTAGTGTTTCCAGCAGGAAAGGGGTGAAAAGCACCCCAGCACATTGCGCAGTTTGGAGATTGCTGCATTGGCAGCTGAACCCTGACTTTGCTGTATGTGGGGCATTTGAGCCCTCTAAGAAGGCCAGTTGGCCTGGGGTCATAGGTAGGATGTTGAAACAGAGCAAAGCCCTAAGGTGATGTATGCACCTGGTAGGGGTGTTACTGCGGTGCACTACTGAGTTCCTGCCTGATATGATTCATGTGGTGCTGGGAAATGTGATTCATGTACTATGATTTACGCACCCTGTTTTATGCGTTCAGATATGGCTATGAGGTTGAGGCGTAATGTGATTTATGCGTGATGTTATGCCTTCAATGATGTATGTATAATGTGATTTATGCACCATGCTTTATGTCTCTAAGGATGTTTATACTTATTAGAAGTTTACTGCATAATGTGTTTATGCTGGTGAGGCCTAGTGCGTAATACGTTTATGCCCAATGTGATTGATGCTAATGAGGTTTGGGCCTAATGCGGATTTACCTAATGTCATGCTAGGATTTTAGGATGGTGTCTGGTGCGACAGTGATGATGCTGAGGACATTATTGTGCCAGTAGTTACTGGTTGTGTTTTATATCTACTTACCTGTTCTGATGGTTCTGACCATGGCCTGGTTGGCCCGGTCCTGTATATAATCCCCTGTAAATATTGCCTGTGCCAGTTTTCACTGTGTAAATGTGCGATTAGGTTTCTAATGTGTTTACCATAATACAAAGGCTATTTGTTATATAACCTTGTGTGGAGTTTCTTTTGTAGTGTGCCTAGTGTGTTGCTGCTGTATGTGTGTTGCGCACACGCTTTACACATTGCCTCTGAGATAAGCCTGACTGCTCGTGCCAAGCTACCAAGGAGGTGAGCAGGGGTTATCTTCAGCCTGTAACTCCCTTGCCAAGTCTAGAAGCAAGGGTGCCTATTTGGACTAAGGTACCTACCTTAGCCAACTAGAGACCCCCGGTTCTAACATGCACCATGGAGCAGTAAGACATAGGAAGCACTCTGGCATCTATGGTACCACCACCAACAGTGTGGGTGGCGCTGTTGAGATGAGCTGAGCTGTTGTGCTGTCGAGTGCTGTCGAGCCGAGCAATCCGCACGCCGTGGTTCGTGCTGTCCAAGCGGGTCAAGCGAAATCAAGCACCGTGAGAAAGGAGAGGAAGCCGAACGGAGCCGACGGAGCCTACACCGCCCCCCCGCCCTACGCCGCCCCCCACCCCCGGGCCATCGAGGGCTGCAGGGAGCTGCAGGGAGCTGCAGGGAGCTGGGAACCAGGAGCCGCCGGTGGCCGGGGAGTGGCCGGGAGAGGCGAGAGGCGAGAGTCAACGGTTAGCCGTCAGCGGGCAACGGTCAGCTGCCCCGGCCGAAAAACCTTTGCTTGCCTGCTCCCTTACTCCTCCACTCTGTTTTCCATTCACGCTGCCAACTCAAGGGCGCGGCGGCGGTGACGGCGGAGGTGGCGGAGGAGACAGCTACTTCAAGCGGCAGAGGTGAGAGCAGCACGCGCCCTTTAAAAGCAGCGAGCCACGTTAAAGCTACCATAAATATACAGAACTGGCAGATTTCTCCTGAAAATCATCTTACAAAATTGGGGAAAAAGGCCCCTTTCTCAGTCCAAGGAGTTACCCTCCAAACATTGCACCAGTCTTGAAACCGGCTTAAAGGTGGTCTCAAGCCTTCATAGTAAACCACTTTTGAGATTCCTGCTTAGAAGTGTTAATGTTAAACCTTTAGTAACCTCACTCTGAAGCTCCCAAGCATCCAAAGGCACAGAAAGGCACAGAAAGGCAGCAAGTCATTTAGCAAGCCATTCTGCAACGCATAAAAAGACGCTTAAAAGATCGGATGATCACTGGATGAACACATCTCACATCTTACCCAAAAGCGACCGAGAGACCGACTTGTGCCTGGAGGTCCATTTAACGCATTGTCAGAAGATCAGATTTCTTACGCCCCAACATTCGAGACCCCCCCCCAGCTGTGACTCATCCGACAAAACAAAGCTGCCTCCAAAAGATAGGCAAACGATAAGCATCTATCCAGTCCATCCTGCCTCACTCTTCTACAACGACATGCACAAGTTTGGAAGGGAGATAGAAGAGTCAGAAGAGATAGAAGCGGCATACGAATAACAAACACGGGGGAGACGTAGACAGGGACATAGGAGGACCACCATGAGGTCAGCGAAAGAAAGAAGGCCTCCAACAAGGCAAACGACAAAACGGAAAAGGAACAACACATCAATGAGCTCAGATACAGCGGGAGAAATCAAGCGACCAGTCAGCAGCCATAAGGACCCTAGCAACTCTCCGAGCACCTCCAACTCAACGGACAACAACCAAAAAGACAGCAATTGCGACAAAAACGAGGGGCTACTATCGAACACTGCCCATATTCCCACTTCAACCTCAACCTTAACTTCAACATCAACTTCACCTCTAGATCAACCTACAACTAAAAAAACAACAAAAAGAAACATCCTAAAGACCTAATCAATCTAGCAGACCAGCCAGCGAAAACGCAATATAATTACCAACCGAAAATTTACACAAAATTTGCTTTTCTAAAAAACCCAGGAAACGTGATCTACTCGTCAAATGACTCGCTTAAAGGCCTTCAAACCCCCTTGCCACCAGTAGACACAAACAACCCCTCGTCTCAAACCACAAATCTCACTGTAGCTGTAATACACACGCCATCAAACCCAAAAGAAACTAAGGTAAACATCAAAAGCATAGCAGGGGCAGGAGAACAATGGGGACAAGATTATAGCCACCTTACGACACAAGAAAGTGTAGCCAGTCACACCTCAAAAATAGAGGAAGAAAATCAGGAAATAAGCCAATCCAGCCTGCCACTGGAGAAAGAAAAACTGAGCACTCGTGTCCTAGAGCCGGTAGAGTCACAGGGACACCCTAGTAACAACGAAGAAAGCGGCATGTCACCTTCAATACTCTCTATTTCACTCATCCGGCCGCTAGGGGAAGAAGTAAAACATGACCAAGAAACAGCACTGGCTCAAGGAAACGAAGTAATCCATCAAGTTGAACCAAAACTTCAAGACAAAATCAATGCCCATGTTATCCAGGGTGCAAAAATAGAACCCGCAAACTCCTCTCCAAAAAGGGCCGACGTGACCCCACCCTCCCTAGATAGGGACATGACCTTCTTGGAACATCAAGAATGGATCGAACTTGAGGCTGCATATAACACAAAGGACCTCGTAAACAACATCAGCAAAGAGAGTCTAACTTATCCCAATGCGGGGGTAAGGGATACTACTGACACCTTTTGGGTAACCTTACTCAACACTATCCAACTGTCATCAACAGCACTCCAGTATCAATCTGACAAATTAGATCTACAATTAATTGTGCTGCAAAGGCTGGCAGAGGCCACAACGGGGATTGATAGAAAACTCGCAGATCTTAATGGCCTTATAAAAAGAGGACAAGAGTCAGTAAAACTATCCCAGATTGTAAGAACGGACTGTGCCTGCATATCTATTGTCGACAAATTATCATCATTACCCGCTATGTTGGGTAATCTTCTGGAGGACATAAAATTAAACACCACAAAGTTCCCCACAACAAAGGAAAGGCCTGCCACAACACTCCATAACAAAAGCCCATAAGGGACTGACAATAACCCAACTAAAGCCATAATGCAACGGTGCCAACAACCAATTTCAAACACTTCAATAGAAAAGTCCCCCCACAATACCTCAACAAGAAAACAAGTCGAGCAATCGGGCAGCCCAATGAATGCGCGCACTCGACGCAAAGAAAAAAGAAAGGGCAGGAACAGGAAGCAAGTTGATGTAGTTTGTACAGAAGAGAATCGCCAGCCAATTACATTGAGGGGCCCTGATCCGCCAATATCATTTAAGCACCATAGTACAGAAGAGAACCACCAGTTAAGCACGCTGGGGGTGTGTGTACCGCCAGAAGCAAACAAGCACCACTCCAGCGCATCACCTCAACTTAAAAAATCCACAGACGCACAGACTCAAGCTGGAGAGGGCATGCGAACCCCGTCCTACCCAAAAGAGAAAACCCACAAACAGACAGAGGAACTCCCTTCTGGTCAAACAAAAAACCTAACAACTAATAACTCATCAGAACCGACACACATAGGCCATAGCCAAGCAGCAACAAAGCAATGGACCTGGGCGTTAGGAAAACAGGCCCATGATGAGTCTGTTAAAGTTACAACCAAAGTCATAACCACCGAACTCCTAACCACCACTACTCACAACAATATTAAGACCGTTAGCAGAGAGACAAAGGGGGATCCCATGACATTAAACATCACTAATACAGAAAGTGGCCAGCCTAAAGACCAACTCCGGTGGGCAAACTCCAATCAAAATCTTACAATACCCACCAGTCAATACTCAAAAGGGCCAAGTGAACTGGCGAGACAGTCACTGCAGACACTACAGCCCACAGAGGAATCTGACATAATTCTTTTTATTCCCGAATTTAAATCCAGAGGAAGAGTGGACATTTTAAACAGGACTGCAGACCTGCTTGAACTTGAATTTCTTCCAGCTTCTCACATATGTGGTAACGAAACAACAAAGACCAGATGGGCAACACATGACGTTGCAAACTTAATAATGGAGGAAACAGTTAGATTCTCCCAGTGGGGAATTAAGTTAGAAGTGGAAATCAGGCCCCCTTACCCGACTCTGCTTCTTGAAGAAATAAAACAAGAACGCCCTAAAATGGCTAAATCAATCCTGAAAGGTGCACGTAGTCACTCACCGGGACCGGTAAAACATCTGCCACCACTCCAATACCCAAGCTTCTCCCAGCTAGAACAACGTAGAGCACAACTATTAACACGCACTATACCCGGTGGAGACACTAATTGACGAAGAACATCACCCTTAACCGTCAACCCTACAGTCACCCCCAAAATAAAAATATGCAATTGAAACATCAATGGCCTTCTAGACAAACTGGAGGACCCTGAGATGTTTAATTACTTAAGATCCTTCGATCTGATCCTCCTTCAGGAAACATGGGAAACAAATGACATCGCACTACAAGGTTTCACAACTCTAACGCACCCGGCAATCAGAAGCTCTCAATATGGCCACAGTTCAGGAGGCCTGGCAATCTTCGCCTCGACAACAACAATCGGGGCAACGGAAATGATAAAAGCAAGCCTCACTCCTCCAAACATGATACAGGCGCTATCAGTAACAATTACAAACAATCAGACAACCGAACAGCTGTACATTATTAATGTATACATACACCCAAAGCATAGACATTTGGGCTCCAGAGAACTTACCAAAGAACTGACAAGACTCATGGTGGACAGGGAAATGGAGAACACACTATTGGCAGGAGATTTTAACCTTCACCTGTTTGAAATTAAACCAGCAGATGAAATGACCAAGGAAATGGACACTGTCTGGGCCATCCCAAGCCAAACAACTCAGTTTCCTAACAAACACATAAAAACCTCAATCGAACTACTGAAAGACCTTGAGCAGCTAAACCTCAGAGTCCTTAACGGACGATTTAAAGACGACATCCCACCAGCACCAACACACTTTTCCACGAGTACGACTTCACATCTTGACTACATGCTGATGACACTTCCGCTCTATGGAAAAATCAGTTCGTTCAAGATTGGGGAAAGCGCTTCAAGCAATCACCAGCCTTTAGAAGCCACACTAGGCGTGTCTAGCGAGAATAAAATCGTGGTCAATTGCAATATTGGAACAGAATACACTGCCAATTACAAACGAATAAGGTGTAAGACCACAGAGATCGAGGAACTATCAACTAGTGCAAAAACAATCATGCACCGGGCATCCTGCTGAAACATAAATCCACTAGACGCCTGGGAAGGCTTCACAACAGAACTGGGAGCCAAATATGCCACCGAGCTGAAAACCCACAAAGGGATTACCACTCGGTCTCCACAAGGAAAATGCACAACACCAGAGATAAAAAGCATAAAACGCGAAATAAAAAAGACCTTGAAACAGCTCCGAAATGAACCTAACAATGAAGGTACTCAAAAGGAGCTTCGGACTCCAAAAAGACAACTAAAAAAGATGACCTGGGAATTAAAAAAACAACAATGTGAAGATCAATGGATAAAAATTGTCCATAGCTCAAAACAGAAAAATAGCTCCAGTTTCTGGAAAATAATTCACTCCCTTCAACAGCCGGGCCACAAAGGCATTGACTCTAATATATCTGAATCTGATTGGGCCAACTACCTATTTGCACACTTTAACACAGCTGACTCAAAAACGACCAGCCCCAGAGGGGGAGACTGGTCAGACGACGCTGACCAGAACCTCAAACATCTCGGTACACCCAAAAACGACGAGACCTAAGCCTACAAAAGGAAATCTTTCCCGCCCCACAACTCAAACGCGTGCACAGACTCAAAACCAACTACCAACTTAACAGCAGACACAGAGAATAACCCACACCTAGAAATAGCAGATAGGATCAAGAAAAAAATCCTAAAAGGCAAACTCGAGGGGGCCCCAGGCCCAAATGGGATTCCGCCAATATTATATAAAAACAACGCTGGCTACTGGAGCAGTACCATGGCACCGCTCTTTCTCAAACTAAGGGAATTAACAACAACACCAACATCCTGGAGAGGCTCGATAATAAGTCCGATTTACAAAAAGGGCCCCAGGAATGACCCAAGCAGCTATCACCTCATAGCTCTGATGGATACAGAGGCAAAGTACTACGCGGGCCTCATCCTAGAAGATCTGACAGCTTGGGCAACCGCAAAGAACATCATCCCAGCAACCCAAACGGGATTTCGTAGTGGTCAGGGCACTACGACGAACATCATGGCGCTAACCCTCCTGGCAGATGTGGCAAAAGCCAGCAAGACTTCTCGGTGTCTGTGTTTCATCGATTATAGCGCTGCATTCGATCACGTAAACCGGCACAAACTCTGGCAGAAACTGAGCGACTGGGGAATCCCAGGCTCACTCCTACAGCAGTTAATACTGCTATACAGCAACACCTGGGTCAGGATAAAACTGGGACCTGGGACGCACCTTTCAAGAGAAATTGGGACCAGCAAAGGACTGAAACAAGGCTGCGTCCTAGCCCCAATGTTGTTCAACCTCTTCCTTGCAGATCTCCCCGGAGAGCTAGAAGCAGTTAAATCTCATGGACCACGGCTGGGTAACACCACACTGTCAAATCTTCTTTATGCAGACGATTTAGTTCTCATTAGCCGGTCACCCAATAGGCCTTCAACACCTGCTGGACAAAACTAATACGTTTTCCAAAAATAACTCACTGACAATTAACCTAAACAAAACAAAAATCATGATAATTAACCACCACAGAAAACGGAACTTTAAATGGCTACTGAATGGGCAGAAGTTAGAGCAAGTAACCTCCTATAAATACTTGGGCGTCATACTAGACAGCAATGGCTCATTTAAACAACAACTAGAGGCTGTCCGGCGGATGGGCACGACATTCCATCTGTCGATAAAACCGTTGCAGAAAGCTCTTCCTGACCGGACACTGGGCCCCCTCCTACAGGTAATAAGAGCTCGCCTACAGCCAATGCTCACCTACGGCAGCGAACCTATGCGTGGTAAAGACGCAATGACATTAGACAACACCATCAGTCGAGCCTACAGGGCAATATTCCATCTGCCCACTTACACCTCACCTGCCCAAATCCGCCTTGAATTCGGGCTGCAAAAACAAACGGTGGAGAGAAGAGGCGCATACATTAAAAGGGTGCACAGACATAATATCGACTACAGAATATCGAATGGAGAAAATATCGAGGAAAAAATATCGACAATATAAAAATATTGACAAAAAAAATATCGTCATTAAAAATATCGTCAAAAATAATGATAAAAAATATCGAGTACAAAAATATCGACTCAAATAAATCGACTTGACAAAATATCGATATATAGTGGAAGTTAAAAATATCGAAAATATGTAGAAAAAAAGTTTAAATAACTAATTTTAATTAATAGTAATATAAATTGTAGTTTATGTTTAGGAGCGGGATGTTGGGTTAATAGGGGATAAGGGTGGGGAGTAATTTAAAATAATTAATAAATTAATATATGTGTGTAAATTATTTATATAATTAATTAATTGCTAATTAGTTATCAATTATTATTTGAATAATGTTTAATAAAATAATTAATAGGAAATAATTAGTAATTAATTAATATTAATTAGTTAATTAATTAAGTAATTAGTTATTATTAATTAATAAATGCAATTGCAGTTTATGTTTAGGAGCGGGAAGTTGGGTTAATAGGGGATAAGGGTGGGGAGTAATTGAAAATAATTAATTAATTCATATATGTTTGTACATTTATTATATTATTAATTAATTGGTGAACAATTAACATTAATTATTTAATTAATTAACTTATTAATTAGTTAATAAATTATTACAATGTGTAATATTTTTTAATTAGTAATTAATTGTTAATTTATTAATGTCTATTAGTTAATTAATTAAGTAAATAGTTATTATTAGTTTGTTAATTAAATTGTAATTTATGTTTAGGAGCGGGATGTTGGTTTAATAGGGGATAAGTGTGGTGAGTAATTACAAATAATTATGTAATTAATATATGTTTGTCATTTTTGATTTACATAAATTAGTAAATAATAATATACATTATTTAATTAATTAATAATAATTAATTTAATTATTAATTAGTAATTAATACGTAATTAATTATTATAAAATGTATAAATATATTAATGAGATTTTTTTGGCCTATTATTTCGAAGTTATTGTTAATTAATTATTTAGGGAATATAATTATTAATCATAATTTTTTTTTATTACAGCTAATTTTATTTAATATTATAATTTTTTTTTATTATTAAATAATTAGTTATACAATATTAATACTTTTATTTTTGGTAAAGGAGTATTTGTAGGGTTCAGGGTCAGTTTAGGCTTTGTGGGTAAAGGAGTTATTATTTTTTGAGGGTAATTGATCAGTTCTGGGGTAATTGTTTTTTTTTATTGTGGGACAGTTTTCATGTGTTGGATAAAGGGATATGATTTGGCTTTAGTGTCAGTTGTGGTTTATTGGGGGAAGGATTATTTTCAGTGTTGTGGGTTAGTTTTTAGTCTTTAGATACAGGTTTTTGTAAAGGCTTCAGGGTTAGTTTTCTGTTCTTGGGTAAAGGGGTATTTTTAGGGAGTTTCTGTTCTTGCGTAAAGGGATATGTTTAGGCTTCTGGGTCAGTTTTCAGTTCTTGGGTTAAGGGTATTTTTTGGGTTCAGGGTCAGTTTTCAGTTTTTGGGTGAAGGGGTTTTTTTTGTGTTCAGGGTCAGTTTTGAGTTCTTTGGTAAAGGGATATTTTTGGGGTTCAGGGTTAGTTTTCAGATTTTTGGATAAAGGGGTTTGTTTAGGGTTCAGGGTCAGTTTTCAGTTCTAGGGTAAAGGAATATTTTTGGGGTTCAGGGTCAGTTTTCAGTTTTTGGGTGAAGGAGTTTTTTTTGTGTTCAGGGTCAGTTTTGAGTTCTTCGGTAAAGGGATATTTTTGGTGTTCAGGGTCAGTTTTCAGTTTTTGGATAAAGGGTATTATTTTGAGTTCAGGGTCAGTTTTCAGTTTTTGGATAAAGGGCTTTTTTTAGGGTTCAGGGTCAGTTTTCAGTTTTTCCGTAAAGGTTTTTTTTTAGGGTTCAGGGTCAGTTTTCAGTTCTTCGGTAAAGGGATTTTTTTTGGGTTCAGGGTCAGTTTTCAGTTTTTGGAAAAAGGGTTTTTTTAAGGGTTCTGGGTCAGTTTTCAGTTTTTGGATAAAGGGGTTTGTTTAGGGTTCAGGGTCAGTTTTCAGTTCTAGGGTAAAGGAATATTTTAGGGGTTCAGGGTCAGTTTTCAGTTTTTGGAGAAAGGGTATTTTTTTGAGTTCAGGGTCAGTTTTCAGTTTTTGGATAAAGGGCTTTTTTTTGGGTTCAGGGTCAGTTTTCAGTTTTTGTGTAAAGGGTTTTTTTTAGGGTTCAGGGTCAGTTTTTCAGTTCTTCGGTAAAGGGATATTTTTTTGGTTCAGGGTCAGTTTTCAGTTTTTGGAAATTGGGTTTTTTAAAGGGTTCTGGGTCAGTTTTCAGTTTTTGGATAAAGGTTTTTTTTTAGGGTTCTGGGTCAGTTTTCAGTTCTAGGGTAAAGGAATATATTTTTGGGTTCAGGGTCAGTTTTCACTATTTGAGTAAAGGGGTATTTTTAGGGTTCTGGGTCAGTTTTGGGTTTTTGGATAAAGGGGTCTTTTTAAAGGGTTCAGGGACAGTTTTCAGTTCTTGGGTTAAGGATTTTTTTTGGGTTCAGGGTCAGTTTTCAGTTTTTGGGTAAAGGGGTATTTTTTGGGTTAAGGGTTCCTTTGGTGTATATAAAGTGTGCTACAAAAATATTATACTAATAATTAGTAGGAAAAAGTGACACATTTTTGTTCTATTTATATATTTTTGGACTACTCAGCTACAAATATTATACAAATATATGTAAATAACATTATTTAACTATTGTACCTTTTTAATAAATTTACAATTAACTGTAACATTATACTAAAGTAGTAATTCACATTTATACATGGTCAGTGTCCAGCAGATTACCTGATATTAGCTACACTGGAGTTGAATTGAAAGTAATCATTGGTCACTATCCAGCACCTTCCCTGATATTAGCTTGACTGGAGTAGGATTTGTAATTCATTATTGGTTAATGTCTAACACTATACATTATATTAGCTTGACTACAGTATCAATAGTAAATATTAATTGATCAGTGTACAGCACATTTCCATATAATTGTAAATTATCATGTTATTATATTACAAAAAAATGCACAATGGGTGTTTTCACAAAACTTTATTACCATTTTAATATTTTTTTATGTGAACTATAATACAATCACAATCAAAAAGAAAATAACTGTTTTTGGAAATGTAGTATTTGCAGATTAACACATTAATATTTATGTACATGTTCTAATTTTTCACATACATTTCTTTAACAACATTTTTTATGAACATAAATATATTTATCAACATTAACATTGAGTAACAAGTTTTTATATAAAAATAAATAAAGAATTAGTGTTTATTCTGCTTATTCATGTTATATTTAATAATGTTAATATTATATATTAATATTATTAAATATTTTTTTTTTACACTTATATTTTTATAAAGTAACATGACAATTATTATATTTGCTGAAGATATGGAAAAACAATTTATGACATTTTTGCCTACATATTTCAGACAATGTTTGTATATCACAAATAAAAATATATAATGTTGTTCAGTTTGTCACTGTAAAGGGGAATAATATGTTTATTAATAATTTCTGGTATTGGAAAAATATTAATTATGCAAGTATATACTTTTATAATACTTAGAAATTATTATTAACATTTTTAAATAATTAATAAAAAAAAAGTATATTATTATTATTATTTATTAATAAACGTAAACATTTATTTTTTCTTTTCAGAAATATATATATTCAGAGAAATAAATATACATTATTTCAGGGTATTATTTTTATTATAAATGGTTACAAATGTTTTATTAATAACAATAAATAAGTTATATTATTTATTATTATTAATTATTCACATTAACAATTATAATGTTTAGTTATAAACAAACACAACATTATTCCTATAAATTTACACAATTACAAATTAGTTAGATATATCATTTCAAGTGTTACATTATTTTTTAATATTATTAATATATAATAATTATTATATATTATTTAATATTAAAAATAATTTTTATTTTTTTACTGTTTAATTTTTAATGAGTCTAGTTTATTAATTTGTTAAAATAACAATGTTTATGTATTACTTTTTTATACTATAACATTGTATTTTCTATAATACCTTTTCCAAAATGGTTTAAGGGGACTACTTTTTTACCGCGTAACGTTATTGTGCTTCATTCCGGACTGGAGAAGCTCGCGGTTGGGAGTTGCTTCGTGTGGAGGGAGGTAAGGTTGATTTTACATACAATTTATAACAGATTGGTAATGTTTGATGGTATATTCTAACTGTGGAGGGTTTGTGTGTGTATGTATGAATTGTTTAGGTAGCGTTTAGGTTAAATGTCGTAGTTAGACATGCGTCGTGTATGTTTTAGTTCTAATGTTATTTTAAGTGTTAGGAAAGGTCTTCTTACATGGTTAATGTTAATTGTGAATGTATTTACTAATGTTATGGGCTATTTGTGGGTGGGTTTCGTTATGTATGTTTTTTGTAGAGGTTCCGGTTCCTCGCATGAAAACTACATGGAAGGAAGCGTGTTTTTTTGATGAGATACTAATGTATGACTTTTCTAGTTATATTTTGACGTGTATCTCCTATATTTCGTGTTTGCCAGGAGCGGTTTTTTATATTTTATAACTGTTTTTCGTGTTTTTGGAGGGTTTCGTATTGAATTGATACATTGATATGTGTGACCGTTTTTTTTAGAAGTTGTGTGTATATCACTTTAAATGCTAAAGTGTCCACACTACTGTTTTCGGAATTTCATGGAGCGTTTATTTCATTTTAACATTATTTTCGGGTTTTTGATGGTTTCTTATACTGGAATTATTATACATTGCAATGGACTGTATTTTGCTTCATTACGTTTTTTTCATCAACAGAAATTGTAAGTATTTTAAGTAATTTTTTTGTTGGGTGGGAAATGTTGAACTTAATGTAATGTGTATGTGTGATGTAATTATAAATATTGCATATTTGTTCACAAATATGGTCCGAACTTTTGATCCGTTTCTTAAACAAATATGTATTATTTATAATTTTAACAGACATTTTTCTATTGTTATATGTATAATTCTTGTAATAAGAGATTAGTATCTATTGTAGACATTTTTATAGTAGGCTTTTTGCAATTATTGACAGGTATTCTAATCCTCTAGTTGTCGGATATAGTGTGACTTGATTTTGCAGTAGTCGGAACATTTGTTTAGTTTGTTTCGTTAGTTTTGGACCAATTTGGGTCACAGATTGTTCCATTCTTAGCTCTTGATAGCTTTGTTCTTTTTTCAAAGCTTCTACTAGGTTATGGAATGTGGGTCTGGCTCTGCTTGTGGTAGCTTGGAAAGCATTATGCCACCCTTCTACACTGTTGTTTGTTTTAGCCTCTTGGTTTAAAGTGCTAAGATAGACATTCCACCAAGGGATATGGAATTTGGGTTGGCGTCGATGTCCAGATCTGTGCAACCTTCCCACCCAAGTATCTTCGAAATAGTCCAGTAATGGGGTTAGTTTATCTTCATTCCTCTTGTAATATGTGCTGTCAATTAATAAATTGTAGTGTTCTGCTACATCGGTAACAGGAACGTAGGCCAGTGCAATCAATTTTTTTATTTGATAGGCAAATGTGCTATCTGTTGAGTATAGAATACTTAAAGTGGATTTCTGGAGATGTCTCCATATGCTCTGGTTGAAATGATAGTAGCAACCCTGGATTGCTGTGTGGGGAAATGTTCTCAAAATGCTATTAATCATAGCTAATTCGAAATCAATAATTATTTTTTCTGGAAAATAATTATTGATTTCATTTTTGAGAACATTTAATATTTCTGCATAAGTGTTTTGCTGTTTGTTTGGTAGCAAACAGTAAATGAAAGGGATGTTATAGTTATGGTATAAACCGTGGATGGAATATAGTTGATAAAAAGGTTTTGGGCATGGTTTAAATGTTCCATCCATCATCCATTGGGGACACTGTTGGATTTTTCGTAAATTACTTGCAGTTGCAAACATTATGATTCTGTTTGTACTGCTTTCATTGTCAAAAAGGATAAATTTGTCTTTATTGTGTGTGATGGACATTTCTGGTGAAATAATAATTTCCTCAAAAGTAGTAGGGTTGGGTGGGGTTGTGCAAGTGCGTCTTTTAGTGTATGCAATTGTGCGTTTTAGGGATTCAATAGAGGGTAGTTGACCGGAAGCATGGGCTGGGACTTTTAACAGTTCTTCCTTAAGGATTTGTGTTGTTGGTTTATCACTTTGTGTGCTAGCAGTTTTTATACTTTCTAAAGCATCTCTTATTTCAATTTCTGTGACATTGGGGGGATGATTGTGTTCCCTGGTAAATAACACACTAGTTTCCTCAGTTGTAGCCCTTCCATAACATTTGTTAGAGTAATATTTTGTACATTTCCAGAAAACTTTTCTACCACTTTGTCTTTCCTGATTATAAACATAACCCATATAACATAACAGTAATTTATTTTTCTGTGACATCACAAATTCTGCACCTTCTGTCATTTAGCTTAACTTGTTCTAGGAAAGAGTAGAAAGAAACAAAATTATAAAAAATATCTTTCACTTTGTGGTGCTAACATAATTAATTATGTATTTATACTTACAGTTACTAACAGTAGTAATCAGAAATCCAGAACTGTATTTTGAAGGGTTTTCTTGTATGTATTTCTTGATTTACTGTTGGTATGAGAATATAGAAATGCTAAGTTAATGTTTACACATAACAAACGATTTTTCTAGGAAAAAGCAGTTTTTATTTTAGTTTACTACTACATTTGATGTGAACGTTACATATACTTACTTGATAAAATAGTTGAATTGTAGAATTGGGTGCAGTAGATCAAGGTTATAAAGTTCTGATCTGTAGAGAAGATATAATAAATAATTGTACAATATTATTAACAATTTTTGGAACTGTTGGTAAATGGCAAATATTTAAAAGTATACTCACTTGAAAAAAAGTAGTTTTGTTTGCTGTAGGTAGAATAGATGTATGATGTATTCAGAATATCTATTGAGAAAATATAAAAAACATAACATGGTGTTAAGAACATATATTTTGTTTGATTTCTGAGGTTTTAGGCCAATTACAATTATACTTACATTTTTTACAAGGGTCGTTTTGTCTTTTGGTATAGTTGATGTTGGATGTTATAATTGGATCTGTAGGGAAGATGTAATATGCAAGATATGTTGTTTAGAAAATATGATTTATTATATTGGGGGTTTACTAACAAAAACATATATACTTACATGTTTAATGAGTCTACTTTTATACATTTGTAGTATAGAGATAGGAAATTCTCTGATTATCTGTGAATAAAATGTTTAAAATAGAGAATGAATCTGGTGAAATAGTGTTTAAAAAAAGCAGTTGGTGTATAACACAACATTAATGTATACTTACTATCTGATTTTCCAGGTGAAGAAATAGGAACATGTATTATGTATTTATTTGTAGTACTTTCTATCAGAAATGTAGAAGGAGATAAAAAGTAAATAAGTGCAAGAGTTAGGAGATATAAGTACATTATCACACTACTAATTAAGATTTCTACATAATGCACTGTTACTTACTTGAATAATTAGCTAGTGAGCTGGATCTTTAAAGATGTTTGGTCAGGAAGAAATCTTCAGAGTTTTGGCATCTTCTTTCTAAGAGTTAGCAGCACCAAATGGTAGAATGTATGTATCCCTTTTATAGTATGTGTATTTTGTGTGCTTTCATTTAATTGGTTGCAGGGTGAAAGGAAGGATTGTATAGGCTAGTTTGAATTTTTTTGGGTTAATTGGTATGTTTGTCGATGTGAGAATGGTGGTATGTGGTGATTTCTGCATTAAAGCCAGTTAGTTGTTAAATAAAATAGATATGTAAGTGGTTAAAAATAATGAAAATGTTAGTTAAATGTGCAGAATATTTTCCAAAAGATAGAACGCATTTTATAGAATGTATAGGAAATGTAGTTAAATAGGAAGGTGATAAAAGTAACAGGTATTATATGTAAAATGTTTTTTCTATAGAGCAATGACTTTTATAGACGATTAATATGGTATTTTAGACATGAAATGTAGAGAAAGCAACTCGATATTTTTTTTTTTACGATATTTTTGTAGTCTATATTTTAGTAGTCGATATTTTTGTAGTGTTTGTGGTAATTTCATGAACAACGATATATTTGTAGTCGATATTTACTAAGGCGATATTTATGTATTCGAGATTGTTAATACTCGATATTTTGTAGTCGATATTTTAGTAGTTTGTGTAATAAGTATAGAAAGTCGATATTTTAGTAGTCGATAAATTTGCTACGATATTTTAGTAAGTCGATAATGTGACCGTCGATAATATTTCAGTGATCCCATTAAAAGCTGGCGGAAAATCAGAGACGCAGAGGATGGATCCCTAAACACCCACCTGTGGACTGAACTATCCATTAGAGAAAACTCATCAGCAAGAAAATATCTAATGGAATCATTGGAGACCCTAGGACTAACAAGCTTATGGGAGTCAGCAGCCGACCCCAAGATTTAAAAAAAAATGGTATCGAAGGTCACCAAGATGGTCTCATCTATCGAGGATAAAGCAACTCTTGCTAAGAGAGCACATGGATGGGTGGTATTGGAAGGCTACACAGCTCTTAAACCACAACAGTATTTAACAACGGGTCTTACACAGACAACAAAAAATAAGTTCCTTAATATGCGCCTTGGCAATATACCGATAATGCCTCACTTAGCACCCTGGAAAAGAGAAAATGTTGCAAATTGCTGCCGATTCTGCTCCACTGGAAAAGAGGACTTGACGCACATAATCTGCATCTGCACAAAACTTCTGGATATAAGACGCTACCTGCTTCGACACCTATGGATTCAGAAGGGAATAACAAGTTGCAGGCAGGCTGTGATGCTCTGCTTTAACCCTGGAGAAACCCAGTTAAACTGTAGAATAACAAAATTCTTTGACATTGTGGCAAACAGACTAAAAGAATTAGCTGCCGGGCCAAATGGAAGCACTGCTTAAACAAAAAACTGTTAGCATCCAGTCGTCCCAAGGGCAGCAACAAACCAAAATGTGTTTTATTAATTAACAAGGAGAACTCACCTGTTATTTTAACTACAAACACTTTAGTAGTGATTGTCTTATAATTTGCTTGTTTTAATAATTGTAAGTTTTTATTAACTGTGCAATAAACTTTACTTACCACCAACACCAAATTCCATTTCGCTCAGTACTGCAGTGACACCTGCCATGACTGTGACTAATGATGAGTCAGAGCCAGAATTTTCCCAGCCAAGAAAATCTACCCAGCAAACAGAACAGTGGCAAGAACCGGATACACCTCTGCCTCCTGAAGTAGGAGCAGAGCAGCAAGTTGCACTTGCTTTTTCATCATCAAAGCCATCTTTCTCCTCTCCTAGTCAAACAGAAAAAAAGATCAACAACTCCAAACTCCCATTCAGATGCAGAGGACATGGACTGGACCCTTAAGCCCTACCATGGGACACAAGGCAAAAGGAAGTATTAATAAAGCTAATTTGACAGTGAGGAAGATAAACCTACATTGTTAATGTAGAGCGTGACACCGAATAAGTGCCTTTCCTGTACACCACCACCTGCCTCCATTTCCTCCCTAGTTTGAGATTTCTTAATAGTAATGATGAATGAGGTACACAGGCTGCTCAATTTACCTCAAGGCAGTGTTCCATGGGAAGCTGGGAAGTATGTCTTGGTACAAGGGGTCCACTGGGACATTTGAAATATACCTATGATATCTGGGTTTTGCAGATGCTGGTTCAGAAGAGTGAACCAGCATCTGGTTGATGGAAGAACATTATGTTGAGGAAGAAGATGTCATAGTCAAGAATCCAAAAAAACAGCTTACAGTGTGCATTCAACACCTACAGCAGCCTCTGCCTGGTAGTAGGAAAAGGGGAGACACTAATCCTCCCAAAGAGACGAAAGTATAATGGTGTTACCCTGCGGCGGGTGTCCTAATCAAAAGCCAGTTTATACAGGGTGGACAACTTATACGTGGATTTTCTATGCAAAAGTCACTAAAGACATGTGATCTAGTTAGAAAGTTAGACAGTTTTTTTGAACTCATAAAATTAGTTTTTTTCGGCATGTAGAATAACTCATTCTTATATAAAAAAAACACTTATCGAGTTTGAAAGCAGACTCTTGTTATTAGCATGTAAAATTTGAACAAGATGCAGGTAAAACTTGATTAGATAATTAAAGGAAACTAAGTGTATTTAAGACTTTTCCAAGTGGTAGGCATGGTGTAGTTTAAAGTTGTGTTATAACATAGAAAACAGAAATATATTATAAATTAAGGTGCAACCTGCTGCATGATATTTACAAGCACACGTAAAGCCAACCTGCATGGCTTTACGCGTGCTTTTAAATATTGCCCCTTTTTCACGTAATACTTCGTGTTAGGGGCGTGATATGGTTGTTGCTGTGGGTGTTCCCAAGCAACACCAATGTCAACTGATGCATTTTCAGATTTACGAGCAGTTGTAAACCTGGAAATGCGTCAGAATGGGTAGCGAAGCGCAACAATGAGAAATGTTTTAATTTCTTCTAATTTTTTTTCACTTTCAATGTGTGCTGCATTATACAGCACGCAATGAAAGAGGAAATCCCCTCAATTGATTGTTTTGTGCAGGAAGGTGCACAAAAACAATCTCCCCACAAAGCAGGCACCTGCACTGGTGCATGGCAGCAGTTTGTGTGCCAGTGCAAGGAAGAGCACATCGATGCGACATATTGTTTTTTTTTTTTTTTTTTTTTTTTTTGTTTATCCTCATTTGTGTGCATAGCTCCAATCTATCAATACCGAGAAGAAAACCACCACAGAGCGAATAGCCAGAAGGTCTTGTACTATGCCAACACAGCCCTGAAGCTGGTGAGGGATTTATCTATCGAGAGGTACGGTCAGTTCCCCTTTGGCACTAAATACAGCGACCACTCTTGAACTCGCTTAAGATGATACCTCAGTTGATAGAGCCCGAATCATCGAGACCCCCTTGGAATTTAGACTAATAGTCTCAATAGTCAAGGTAGGCGATGCTCACATTAATCATAGGACCTGGGAAAAAAAAAAAAAAAAAAAAAAAAAAAAAAAAAAACCCCAGGTGAAGATCACGACTAACCAAGCATTGCCCAAAATGCTCTAGTATTCGAGTTTCCTACCCTGGCTAAGTCCAGCTTAGAAATTTGGAGAAGTGATGTTCGCCATTCATGCGCAGTAGGTGGTATAGCGTCTTTCCAGTGTCTACATATCTCCCTACGTGCTGCAAGGATAGAATAAAATATTAATCTTGTTGCAGCATCGCGAGTATTGTTCCTCAGACCAAAAATCACGAGCTTAAGGTCTATTGTGATGTTTTCGCCCACAGCATGCGACAACTTGTTTTTAATGACTTCCCAATATTCAGATAAGCTGGGACATTCCAAAAACATATGTGTATCAGTTGCTGCAACAAGCCCACATCTAGGACAGGAAACTGGGCCAGTTAATGAGAATTTTGTTAACCTATGCGGGGAATAGTATGCCCTATGCAAGGTGAAGAGATGATTCCGACGAAGCCACGATGGTTTAACTAGATCCCAGAGCAATGAACAAGAAGCACTCCAGAGCTCTTCCACTTCCTGCCCCGGCATTAGTTCTGCCCATAAGTTTGTTGGTAATTGAAAACTAATGTCGATTTCATCTAATATTTTGTTATACCACCGGGAGATTTCTTTTTTCGCCACTGGGTTATCTAATAAGGAAGTTATCAAGTCACTAACACCACCTATAGCCTGCTTACAACGTCTCATTGACTGTCCATAATATGTCTGGGCCCAGCTAGAAATCTGAATATATTTAAATCTTGACAACTCAGGGCCGACTTTGTTAATAAGATAGTCCCATGGGAGTAGAGCCCCATCCATGAATAAGTCGTCCCAACAGTTAATACCAGCTTCTAGTAGAGGTTTATTTAGGGCGTCTGTTGTCCATAAGGGGGGAACGGGTAAATTCCATATCGATGCCCTAGCTGAATAGTAACCAATCTTAATCGCTTGTCTTATTTTATACCAAGTAGATACAAAACCATTTAGAACTTTCAGTTTAATTTTTTTAAAGAATTTGGGGTCACTGAACTTAAACAAGAAACCCGAGTGATTAACACCCTCACTAAGCAATAGAGTAGAAAAAAGAGGGCCCATCCCAGTGGATAGCGGAGTTTTGAGCAACATACGCATGTGCGATAATTGAAAAGCCCATGCATATATTTGAATGTCTGGTCCAGCCAGCCCTCCCTTCTCCCTCCGTCGTCTTATTTTTTTCCACGAGATTCTGGCACTTTTGTTGTTCCAAATAAAACTAGTGATAGCGCTCTGTAGCTTGGAAATTAATTTTGTATCAAAATAAAGTGGAATTGAATTAAATAAAAAGGAAACTTTCGGTAGAATACTCATCTTCACGAGACTGAGCTTTCCCAGAACAGAAAGCGGGAGATGAGACCAATCTCTCATGAGTTTCCTGCACTCTGTGGCGACTTTATTGAAATTGAGAGAGGCGATTGCATTGATATCCTCAACTATATTCACCCCTAAATAACGAATTTGGTTTTTAAATGTCCCGTTATTGTTAGTCCTGTTACAGTTCCAGGACATTGCTTCTGTCTTGAGAGCATTAATCTCATACCCCGAAACTTTCCCAAATATATGAGCCTGTTCAATTATTTCTGGGTACGCCTCTTCGTAATCTGTGGAAAAAATCATAATATCGTCCGCATAAAGTGCCACCTTCTTATCCCAGCCACCATAAACAAAGGGTTTAATGAGTATGTTATCTCTAAGAATCTGAGCAAATGGCTCTATATATATGTCAAAAAGAAGGGGGGACAGGGGACAACCCTGTCTGGTTCCTCTCATAATCTTAAAAGGTTCTGTCAGACCTCCGTTAATTAGTAGGGAAGCAGAGGGGTTACGATATAGAAGCTGAATTGTCCTCCGAAATCTATCTCCAATACCAAAGCTCTTCAAGGCCTCCGATAGGTATAACCAATTCACCCTATCGAAGGCCTTGGTGGCATCTAAAGTGAGAACAACCAGTGGAATTTCTTCCTTGATAGCAATATCAATTGACCCAATCAATTCGTAGGTGAGCTCACAGAGCTGTCTCCCTTTTATAAAACCCTTTTGGTTCAAAGCTATTATATCCGGAGCTATCCGCCCCAGTCGGTTTGCTAAAATGGAAGTAAAAATGTTATAGTCGCCATTTAGTATAGAGATGGGCCTGTATGAGCCACAGTCAGAGGCGGGTTTACCAGGTTTCAAAATTAGAGTTATGACAGCACTGTTCCATGACTCCGGTGGTGTTTTCCCCTCTCTAAGAATTTGGTTGAACAAAATGACTAACACTGGTGAGAGTTCCGAAATAAGTTTTTTATAAATCTCGCTAGGCATGCCATCTGTGCCAACCGCTTTTCCGTTTTTTGATTTCTGTATGGCCTCCTCCACCTCAGCTATAGTTATTTCCCCATCTAAGTAGGAAGATTGTTCTTCTGTTAAGGAGGGAAGAGGTATGCCCTCCAGCCAATTGGTTACGTCACATTGATTCGGCCTAAGATCGTCTTGATAGATGGTTTCAAAGAACTCTCTAAAAACTGCTCTGATATCCACATCCCTAGAGAAAGTACCTTCCGCTGAAATAACTGAACAGATGTTGTTACGTGCCCGGTCAGATTTTGCTTTCCAGGCAAGTAATTTACCTGCCCCCTCGCCATATGAAAAATGGGCGAGCTTACTTGCTTCCCACCTCTGCATGACCCGCTTCTCCAAAACTGCTGATAATGAAAGTTTCAGCCTGCTCAATTCTGCTTGTTTAAGGGCAAAAGTAGGATTTTCTGTGGGATCAATGCTATCCATATCGTTTTGTACTCTCAAAACGTCTCTCTCAATGGAAGTAACCTCTTCTAAATATTGTCTGCTGCGGAAGGCTACTTTATTCTTAATGAGGCCTCTTAGAGTACACTTGAACGCATCCCAAATTGTCCCTATTGGAGCTGAATCTTTATTGGTACTAAAAAAATACTTTGTCTCTGATTGTAAAAATACAATATCCTCTGTTGAAGATAGGAGAGATCTATCAAAGGACCATGTTTTCATGGGAGATGTTGTGCTAATTTTAGTACTAGTTCAATTGCAGAGTGGTCAGAAAGATGTATTGGGGTATATTGTATGGAAATTGTATTTTCAGCGAAAGCTCTACTTATAAGAATAAAATCAATTCTAGACTTGTGTCTATATTTATGATTCCTAAATGAGAATTCTTGCCTTTGACCCTCTTTAAACCGCCAAATGTCTAAGTAGTCATATTGACGCATCAAACCTAACAGGCAGTTCCTAGATTTAGAGGTTATTTTCTGCCTACTATTGGGGGTTTTATCTAAAAATGGATTCAACGTAATATTAAAGTCCCCTGCTATTATCACTGGGTCTGGGAAACTAAGCAAGTTGTTAAATAAGGTTTCCAGTGTTGAGGGATCATCTATATTGGGACCATAATATCCCACGAGTGTTAATTTTGTGTCCCCTAATTCTACTGCCGCTATAACCCATCTACCTCCGGTATCTGCTTTCTGCTGCTTAACTTTGAATACGACAGATTTTCTGAAGAATATCGAAACCCCCCGTGTGTTAGAGCTTTGTGTTGTAGAGATTGATGATTCTATCCATCTATTCCTACGGACCAAGTCAAGTATCTCACTCTCGACTAAGTGAGTCTCCTGGAGGATAATGATTCCCGCATCAGTATCGCGAAGATACTGCATAATTTTGTTAGCTCGTGGTTTGGTGCGGAGACCGTTAACATTCCAGGACAATATTTTTAATTTAGTCATATGGTTTTAGAATTGAAACATTTATTAGGGCTGGCTGTGACAGGACGAAGATAAGTGATTCAAACAAGTTGTTACATCGCGTCTTATGATGAGAAAATAAAAACATAATGTTGAAAAGAAAGCTATTTACATATAAAGATTGGAGCTTTTTACTAATAGTGTGATTTTGCCCCCTAACCCCCCCGTGCCCACCCCAACACCCTCCCTGGGAAAACCCCGTACTCACCCCCCGGAAAACTTCCGGAAGTAAGTGCTCCTAGCTCTTCCCCGTCTCATCACCTCGTGCCCATACTTTATTGAAGGTGACTCGCCAAACATGGCTGAGTAAATCGTGTATTGCATCGTATATTTGCATTCGTGAGTTATATATTCTTTGTTTTTTATTTTTTATTTATTTATATATATATATTTTTTTTTCCTTTCATCCCCACTTATATATATTTTTTTTTATTTTTTTTTAAGGTTGTTGTGTGTTGTTTTTTTTTTTTTTTCCCTTATTCCTTGTATTTGTTTATTTATTATGCTTTCATTTGTTCTTTTTTTTTTTTTTTTTTTTTATTTCGTTTGATTTTCGACCTTAGGGCCTACCGGCATTTCAATGCACTTCTCCGATACTTTGCCTCCTCTGAGTCTAAGTTTAGGGGTTAATGGAGATACTACTTCTCCAAATACAAAACTTTATTCACTCTCCTTGCTTTGCTTCTTATTGCCAAAGGCTAGCAAGAGTTCATCCGCGGCTTGCACAGACCTGATATTGTGCATTTTGTTGTTCAACATGACTTTAAGGGATGCAGGGAACCCCATTTGTACTGTGGCACCAAATTTACGAAATGCCTCCATTCTTTTACCGAGCTCCCATTGTTTATCCAAAGTAAAGCGGGACAGGTCTGAACGTATCTGAAAGTTATAGCCTTTATATGTTTGTGACTTCATTTTAAGAGCCTGGTTCAAGATATGCTCTTTAAGTGAATAAGTGTGAAAATTTACGAGAATTTTCCTAGGCTTAGACCGTTGGGTATTGAGCCTGAAGGGGTCCCGATGTATACGTTGAATATCCGCTGCTAGCTCCTCAGTGGATTGAGAGAGATTTAAGGTTTCTTTCAGGAGAGTGATTATATAACTCTTGATGTCTGCGCATTCAGCCCCCTCCGGTATATTCAGAATGCGTATGTTACTCCGCCTTGCATTATTTTCTAACACCTCCATTCTTTCTGAGATGGCCTGGTTTTCTTTCCTTAGTTTAACAATGTCCTCCACGGTGCCCTCAGCGCTCATTGATATTTGCCCCACCGTCTCTTCTAAGGCTTGTGTTCTTAAGGTCAGATTACCTAATCTCTCATCAAGAGATTCGCAGAAAGTCCTTATCTCTTTCTGATTAGAGGCTGATTCAGCAAAACCTTGCTTAATTTCTGCAGACAATTCCGCAAACATTCTTTGTACTGAGGCAGCTGAAATAGTAACCGCACTAGCGCCAGCCACTTCGCATAAGTCTTGATCTTGAGGAGTTACCGGAGGGCCTTCAGCCAATATGTCAGCCTCATAGTTGTCTGCAGTGTTCATGTTGGTGATAGAAATCTCAAGAGAATTCGTGCCATCTACCGAAACAATAGGAAATAATGAATCACCCCTTGCTTTTAAGGTCCCATCTTCATCTGTTGTGACATCTATTGTGACTGATGCAAGTTGGAGGACTGAACTCTCCGCCTCAGATTCTCTCTGCGAACTTAATGTACACCCCTCTACTTGTAGTAGTGTTGTGTGAGGCAGATCAAGATTAGTGGTCTGATTCCCCTCTAACTGGTTGGGTTCCATAGTCTCAGAGTTATTGCTTTTACCGGCTAGGACTTGTTCTTTACTTAAGCTCAGAATTTGAGGGATCGCTTTAAAATATGAGCGCAATGAGGGGGTGACTCTAGGGGGGAGAGCAGTAGCCGGGTTTGCTTTTGCTTTAGCGCGTTTTCTTCCCCTTTTAGCTTTCACCTCAACCGAGAGGTATGAAGAGACTTCACGATCTACTTGTGGACTATTTTCCGGTTTAGAGACTTTGTTATCTCCCTCCTCCTCAATAGCTTGTAGTGCACTCTTTGCTTTCTTTTTTTGAGACGCACTAATTCCCGCTATATTTCTTGGTACACTTTTGCCCCTTAACTTCCTAACAGAGTCTGAAGCACTCATGTGTGCCAAGTTATGGCAGAAAGGAATACTGCGTGCTTTGCTATCTGCCCGCCTTATTGCGCTCAAAACGCACACAGAACTTACTTTGGACGTCACGCAAGTCCCCGAAAACCCCCTTTCTAGTGCAACAACAGGCGTAATACTCACGTGCAGGGGAGAGTAATCACCATATACCTCGTCTCCTTGAGCGGTAAACTAGATTTTCAGATTGCACACATGAGAGGCCCCATATAGGTGTCTAATGCTTCCCCCGCCGAGTAAACACTGGAGCCGTTTTACTTTCCTCAACCCTAAAGCGGCAAGAGCCCAGGGCTGAAGCCTTAGAGTCGAGAGAAGTCCACACGCAAAAGAGCCGATTCTTCCAGGCTTATCTCCGCTGGTGTTCCTAGGCTGTAGGCTCACATTTGCTGTCGGGAGCAGCCTGCATGAAGCCCGCAGCCCGCACAGAGAGTGGGTGTTTCCTTCTCCTCGGACACTTCCGCGTTCTCCTCCGCGTTCTCCCTTGCAGGCGCTAGCGTCTCCGAGCCTGCTGCATCCTTGCCGGACGCTGCTGCCGGAGATCAAGTAAACTCGGCACATTAAGCAGAAAGGGGGGTATTACCCGTCCAGCCGCGTCCAGCCGCGAAAAAGTAGCATGTAGTTTAAATAAACGAGTCAGGTGAAAAAGTCTCTAACAGGCATCTGCGGGCGAGACGGAGCGGAGCACTCGCTGCAGTCAGCCGACTGCCGCCATGTTTTCCCTCAGGACCATGTCCTCCTCTCGATGCGACATATTGTTATAAATATGTTGCATCCCTGTGCTTTAAAACTGTAGCAGAGTGACGCAGCAATATGATTTGCTTCACCGTGCTGCGTTACTTTCTCGTAAATAGGGCCCTTAGTGTCAAGAAGTGTATGCACACAGGTATTGTTAGAACTGGGGGTCTCTAGTTGGCAGAGGTAGGTACCACTGTCCAAATAGGGACCCTTGCTTCTAGTCAGGGTAAGGAGGAAACCCTCTGAGATAACCCCTGCTCACCCCCCCTGGTAGCTTGGCAAGAGCAGTCAAGGCTTATCAAAGGCAATGTGTAACGTATTTGTACCAACACTCACATTAACACAGTGAAAACACCACAAACTGACTCCACAACAGTTTAGAAAAATAAAGGTATTTAATCTAAACTATACAAGACCAAAACGACAAAAATCCAACATACACAGTTCAAGAATATGGTTTCAAAAGAGTTCTTAAGGTTGCGATAAAATAATACACAGATGCGTGAAAAGTTCACAGTTGCGTCATGTTTAGCCAACAGTACCTTTAGTTGCGACAAAGTTCCAAAAGCAGAAGCTGGTGCGGTGGAAAACAAGCGATGCGTTGCTCCTGGGACCCTGGGGAGGCGTTTACGACAACCCCGCTGCAGCAGCAGGCGTGTTGCGACGAATCCGGTCTGTATGGGGAGGAAGGCCACTTGTATAGATTCCGGTGCGTAGGTCCTGTAGGAAGTTTGTTCTCGCAAAGGCACGATGCGATGATCCCGTAGGGGCTGCGACGATCTCCGGGGCAACGATGCGCGATCCAGTGGCGATCCTCTCTCTCGCAGCTACTCGATTCGATGGCTCTGCAACGATGCTCGCAGCAACGTGATGCGGTCCGCAAGCCGGCGGTGCGGCGATCTCCCTCAGCTCTGCGACGAAGCTCGCAGCGATGGTCATCTTCCCGCAATCGAAGGATGCGTCGTCTTAGGCAGCAGCAACAGGTGCTGCAACGATATCGACCTCCGTAGCGGCGGGAATTTTCTCCCACTGTCGGGGATGCGCTACGCAGCGAGCAATGCGATAACTTTTCTTTTAAAACATTTTTTTTTTATTGACATCCCAAGAGGGAGAAAGAGAAAGAGAAACACATGTGAAAATACAATAAAACAATATTGCAGAATAAAAAATAGCAACAATTCATAACACATTTTAGAATTTGATGGAACAAAAAAATGGTTGATTACACCACATAAAATAAATGTCAGAGAAAACCAAAAATTGTGCAAAGTATTTAACAGTATCACAAAATAAAGAAGAGCCGGGGAATTTAAGTATATTTCATATGAAGCCACCCCATATTTTTTTAAATTTCATTAATGACCGTAGCCCTCGAAGTTTTGCAAGGGCTAACTCCATTGTGTGTATTTCATTTACTAAAGACCACCATTCCATAGTGTAAGGTGGTTTCGGGGAAATCCATGCTCTGGCTATAGTTAATTTGGCACAAGACAGTAACATCGTAACCAAAGATTGTTGAGATAAAGAAACGGAATGCAGATCTAACAATACAGTTAAAGCGGTAAGTGAAGGTAAAACTATCTTTTTGAAGAAAATAACATGTGTTCAAGGTCAGCAGCCACCAGGTCACATTTGGGGCATTTAGAACCAACTACGGACAACATGACCACCCTCAAGCTCGCCACCCGGAAACACCACCAACTGATCCGCGCCACCAAGAAAAATACATACAAGGACCGGCTGGACAACAACGCACACAACTGCAAGGAACTCTTCAACATCGTGAAAGAGCTCTCCAACCCCAACGCCGGAAACAATGACATCACCCCGTCGCAAGACCTCTGCAACTCCCTCGCGTCCTACTTCCACAACAAGATCACGGACATACACAACAGCTTCAGCAACCAACCAACGCAAGCCACAACCGCAACAACGCCACCCACCACCACCCTCAGCACCTGGACTCCGATCAGCACCGAAGACACCATCCGCACAATGAACTCCATCCATTCCGGATCTCCGACTGACCCCTGCCCTCACCACGTCTTCAACAAGGCCGACGCTGTCATCGCACCCCACCTGCGGGACATCATCAACACCTCCTTCGACACCGCCACCTTCCCTGAGAGCTGGAAGCACGCCGAACTCAGCGCTCTTCTCAAGAAACCCACAGCAGACCCCACCGACCTCAAGAACTACCGTCCCATCTCGCTCCTCCCGTTCCCGGCCAAAGTCATCGAGAAGACCGTCAACAAACAGCTGGCCGCCTTCCTCGAGACGAATGGATCCCTCGACCCCTCACAGTCGGGCTTCCGAGCGAACCACAGCACCGAGACGACCCTCATCGCTGCCACCGATGACATTCGAACTCTGATGGACAACGGAGAAACAGCGGCCCTCATCCTCCTGGACCTCTCCGCGGCTTTCGACACTGTCTGCCACCGTACCCTAGTACAGCGCCTCGGCAACATCGGAATCCAGGACAAGGCACTGGAATGGATCACCTCCTTCCTCGACGGAAGAACACAGAGAGTCCGCCTACCACCGTACAAGTCAGAGGCCACCGAAGTCACCTGCGGCGTCCCTCAAGGATCCTCACTGAGCGCCACCCTCTTCAACGTCTACATGAGCCCCCTTGCGGCCATCGCACGCCAACACAACCTCAACATAATCTCCTACGCCGACGACACCCAGCTGATCCTCTCCCTGACCAATGACCCCGCCACCGCCAGAGCCAACCTGCACGAAGGGATGAGAAATGTAGCCGAATGGATGACGACCAGCCGCCTGAAAACTGAACTCGGACAAGACGGAGGTCCTCATCCTGGGCTCATCCTGGGCTCCTCGCCCTCCGCCTGGGACAACTCCTGGTGGCCCCCCGCTCTGGGCACCGCACCCAAACCGATGGACCACGCACGCAACCTGGGCTTCATCCTGGACTCCTCCCTCTCCATGACCAGACAAGTAAACGCCGTCTCCTCGTCTTGCTTCAACATCCTGCGCATGCTACGGAAGATCTTCCGGTGGATCCCCATCGAGACAAGGCAGACGGTCACCCAAGCCCTCGTCACCAGCCGACTGGACTACGGCAACGCCCTCTACGCCGGAACGACCGCCAAGCTCCAGAAGAGACTACAGCGGATCCAGAACGCCTCGGCCAGACTCATCCCTCAACATCCCCCGTCGCAGCCACATCTCCGGACACCTGAGAGATCTGCACTGGCTCCCGATCAACAAGAGAATCACCTTCCGGCTCCTCACCCACGCACACAAAGCCCTACACGACCAAGGCCCGAGCTACCTCAACAACCGGATCAACTTCTACACTCCCAAGCGCCTCCTCAGATCAACCAGCCTCGCCCTCGCCGCCGTCCCCCGCATCCGAAGAGCGACAACAGGAGGAAGGTCCTTCTCCTACCTGGCCGCCAAGACCTGGAACTCACTGCCGACCGACCTGCGCCTGACCCAAGACCACCTCTCCTTCAGGAAGAAGCTCAAGACCTGGCTGTTCGAGCAGTAACGGCACCCCCCCCCCCCCACCCAGCGCCTTGAGACCCTACGGGTGAGTAGTGCGCTCTATAAATGACCTGATTGATTGATTGAGTGCGATCGCTGAAAGAAATATTGGTAGACCATTTGGATATCTTTTCGGGCATATAATAGAGCATACATGTGGTTTTAAATTGTTGTAATCTTAAGCTTGAAGATTGAACCAGTTTATTAATATTAGAAAAGGAAGAGGCTATCTGATTTGGGGTTATGTTAATGCTCAACTTAGTGCTCCATTTCTCAGCTAATTTAGAGCAGTCATTAATTTTATAAGCGTTGAGACGCCCATAATCCTCACTAATTAGAGACCTGTTTTTAGATCAATACAAACAGTCCCAAATTTTACAATCTGAAATTGCACGTGTTTTGGTCTTACGTATTAAAAAATCATATATTTGAATATACTTAAATCTCACTGGTTCTGTCAAATTATACAACATTTTAAGTGTTTCAAAATCTATAAAGCCTTGGGAGCCATCTAAATCCCCCAAGGTGTTAATGCCTTTAGCCATCCATGAGTGAGCCATGCCATCGTTGAAGATCCCAGGAAGACCCGGATTCCCCCATAACCGCAGTTTCGAATGAAAAAAAGAAGTATTACAAAATGCCAGAATGTTGAACCAGATTTTAGCAGTATCTCTAGCAGTCTTAAATTTCACCTTTAACCCCAGTGATGTTTTTATATGGACCGAGTGTTCTCTTGAATGTTTTAAGCCGATCACCTTAGCTGAGACCCAAAAGGCTTTAGAGACTGCCAAATCCGGCTCCCCGGCTGACCTCTGCCCTCCCAAGATCATGTCGCTCCTGTCCCATTTCTTGGCCCCCACTATCCAAAAGCTTTTCAACCTCTCAATCCTGGAAGGGGTAATTCCTTCCCCCTGGAAAGAAGCATTCTTTCGTCCCATTTTGAAAAAGCCTATGGCAAACCCTTTAGATCTGGGCAACTATTGCCCTATTTCTCTGCTTCCTCTCCTGGGAAAAATACTTGAAGGTATGATTAATAAGCAACTAAATAGTTATTTGGAATCAAACGGTATTCTGGACCAATCGCAGTCCGGTTTCCGTCGGGGTTTTAGCACAGAAACGGACCTTTTAGCAGTGACGGACTCCCTGAGAACTACGGTGGATGTGGGTGGATCAGTGATTCTGATTCTTCTTGACCTCTCCGCGGCCTTTGATACTATTTCCCATACTAGGCTCGCGGAGAGGTTAAGCTCTTTTGGCATTCAGGGTCTGGCTCTGAAATGGCTGCAGAATTTCTTGGCTGACCGATCTCAAACGGTCACCATGGGCCCCCACTAGTCCGAGAAAACCTCACTAGACAAAGGCGTCCGCCAGGGCTCCTGCCTTAGCCCCACCCTTTTTAACATTTATATGGCCCCTTTGGCTAAGGTGGTTGAAGCCCTGGGGTTCGAAATTATATCGTACGCTGACGATACCCAGCTGCTAGTTAACATCATCCCTAACCTCGAATCAGATAGACTACGTTTTGCTACAGGAATTTCTGAAATCTCTAACTGGATCACTAATAACTGTCTTCAGTTAAATCCGGGCAAGACGGAAGTCATGCTACTAGGGAAAGCCGCAGCAGCTTGGTCTAAGGACTGGTGGCCGTTACAGCTGGGTCCCCCTTCTGTGCCTAAGCAGTGTGTTAATAATCTTGGAATTAAGCTAAACCATTCCCTCTCAATGCAAGATCATGTAACTGCAGTCTCAGGGGCCTGCTACTACAGACTCAGACTACTGCGAAAGATTTTTCCTTTCATCCCCATGGAGCACCGTAGAACGCTGACCCAAACTATGGTTATTAGCCGCCTGGATTACGGTAATGCCCTATTGGCAGAAGTTGGAATAACATCTTTAAATAAACTGCAAGTAATCCAAAATACGGCGGCCAGGCAGGTCCTGAACATGCCGGCGGGCTCCCCATCGCGGCCATTGTTGAGAAACTTACACTAGCTGCCGATAAAACAAAGAGCCTTTTTCAAAATCTGTTGTCTTACGTTCTGCGCTCTTCAGGGTCAGGGCCCTTTGTACCTTCAAAATACATTTTAAAAAATGTGCTGAGCCGCCCTCTGAGGTCCAGCTCGCAGCAGTTACTTCAGATACCTTAGGAAAATGGGGTCGCACACTGCTTATACACCAGCGGGATCGCCCCTAAGGACCATGGTAATTGCAGTACCGTTTTCTACGATGCATCTTCTTTGGAATTCTCGAGTATCTTCAAGTCTTCGCCATCCCAGTACACGTGTTTCGGGGTATTTACCCCTCGTCAGCAGGGATTAGGCCATCTTCTGGGGTTGCTGCGTGCTGCCAAATATTACCAGGTATAGTACCACACAAAGGCACGCAGGTGCGGGGTCCCGAGCTCGTCAGCCCACGGCTCCAAGGAGCATAAACATTAGGAGAATGCAGTCGCACACTGCTTTGTGTGGTACTATACCTGGTGTTATTTGGCAGCACGCAGCAACCCCAGAAGATGGCCTAATCCCTGCTGACGAGGGGTAAATACCCCGAAACACGTGTACAGGGATGGCGAAGACTTGAAGATACTCGAGAATTCGAAGGAAGATGCATCGCAGAAAACAGTACTACAATTACCATGGTCCTTAGGGGCGATCCCACTGGTGTATAAGCTGTGTGCGACCCCATTTTCCTAATGTTTATGCTCCTTGGAGCCGTGGGCTGATGAGTTCGGGACCCCGCACCTGCGTGCCTTTGTGTGGTACTAGACCTGGTAATATTTGGCAGCACGCAGCAACCCCAGACGATGGCCTAATCCCTGCTGACGAGGGGTAAATACCACGAAACACGTGTACAGGGATGGCGAAGACTTGAAGATACTCGAGAATTCGAAAGAAGATGCATCGCAGAAAATGGTACTACAATTACCATGGTCCTTAGGGGTGATCCCGCTGGTGTATAAGCAGTGTGCGACCCCATTTTCCTAATGTTTATGCTCCTTGGAGCCATGGGCTGACGAGCTCGGGACCCCGCACCTGCGTGCCTTTGTGTGGTACTATACCTGGTATTATTTGGCAGCACGCAGCAACCCCAGAAGATGGCCTAATCTCTGCTGATGAGGGGTAAATACCCCGAAACACGTGTACGGGGATGGAGAAGACTTGAAGATACTCGAGAATTCGAAAGAAGACGCATTGCAGAAAACGGTACTACAATTACCATGGTCCTTAGGAGCGATCCCGCTGGTGTATAAGCAGTGTGTAACCCAATTTTTCTAATGTTTATGCTCCTTGGAGCCGTGGGCTGACGAGCGCGGGACCCCGCACATGCGTGCCTTTGTTTGCTACTATACCTGGGAATATTTGGCAGCACGCAGCAACCCCAGAAGATGGCCTAATCGCTGCTGACGAGGGGTAAATACCCCGAAACACGTGTACAGGGATGGCGAAGACTTGAAGATACTCGATAATTCGAAAGAAGATGCATCGCAGGAAACGGTACTGCAATTACCATGGTCCTTAGGGGCGATCCTGCTGGTGTATAAGCAGTGTGCGACCCCATTTTCCTAATGTTTATGCTCCTTGGAACCATGGGCTGACGAGATCGGGACCCCGCACTTTAGTGCCTTTGTGTGGTACTATACCTGGTAATATTTGGCAGCACGCAGCATCCCCAGAAGATGGCCTAATCCCTGCTGACGAGGGGTAAATACCCCGAAACACGCGTACAGGGATGGCGAAGACTTGAAGATACTCGAGAATTCGAAGGAAGATTGTTGGACCTAGAGTTGTCAGGTCACCTAGGGTAGCCTGGCCTAGGGTAAGACAGTCAACTATCAAAGGCACATATGTAAAGATTGCATACCACCCAGCAGTAACTCAAAGCAATTCCACTCAAAAATGACGCTACACCAATGTCTTGGAAAAATATGAATTGATTTATAAAAATAGATTTGTTTTACTCTGTCTCCTTTACACCAGTATTTCTCCTTAATCGTTTTCACCTTGAGTGTTGGGTCACATTTAACAATTCCAACTTATTCTTCTCGGTACATTTACATCAAGATACAGTACTAGTTTCACCCCTCCTTTCTAACAATATATTGCAGCTAGAAAAGGATAACAGTGATTATCCTAGAATATCCTATGCACCCGTAACTATTATGAGGTCTTTACACTTTTCTCTGACAGAAGGTACTTTTACAATACTTCGACAGATAGAACTACCCCCAGATCACTGTTCTGTGTCCGCTCTCCTCTGAACCTGAAATCAAAAGGATTACTTCATCTCATCAGTTACCAACTTCTAGGACTCAGCATGGGGAGCGAACGGGTTACCTGGGGAAATCTCAAGGGCACAATGACTGAATTTCCCCGCACAATGAGACCTTCTGGGAGGAACCGCTCCTCAGTCCCTCTTGGCGGTAGAACTCTGGGTTTTAGTCTTCCCCCACCACGCACTCCGTACTTGTCAGTTGGGCCCACTAGGCCAAAGTCTCAGATCGCTGAGCGGAAAGGGAGACCACGACAGAAGTCTCAGCCGGTAACCTCTGGCTGCTCGATCGGCCTCTCACGCCCGACCAGCCACTCGATACCAGAGCTGGCGCGGGGCGAAGGGCCACACCGGCTGACGAGAGCCGAATCTCGCCTCCCGCCCGTGTGCTCTTTTCCAGCCGACTCCGCCTCTCAAGGACAATCGGCCCAACCAGGCATGCGCGGGAGTGTAGTGGCTCCACACCCGAGCCCGCTCAGCTCCGACGGCTCTTCTTTCTTCGCTCCGCCCACTCCAGGACCGGCGGCTGCCGCACCAGATCTGCGCCGCTCAGGGGAATGCTTTCCTCAGGCAAAGCCTCTGCCTAACTCACACTGGCCCAGGGAAGGATGAGATCGCCTCTCCTGCTCGTTCACGCTACCGGCGATCTCCGCCCCCTACCAGACAGTTCCTGCCTTCCCCCCTTTGGTGAGCGCAATCCACACCAGCAGCCTGACACCACAGGTATGAGGGGGGAAACTCCGCTTGGGTAAATTGCAGAGGGAAATCGAAGGCAACTACGTCCTCAGTCCATTTAAGGAGCCAATCGAGGGGGTCTCAATCAACGATCCCTCCGCATTACCCCTTCCTTCTGCTCGGCAAAACACTGCTAGAGTCTCACTGAGGCTTCCCACTGGACAATGGACTGTGCTCCTCAGCAATACAGTCACCCTCAACCATTCATAACCCTTACTTCTAGGCTAGGGGTTGGTCAGGCGCCCAGGGTCTCCAGGATTCCCACGCAGCGGGGTCAGGTCAAGAAACCACAAGGGAGGAAGGGTGGTGAATCAATAAGGAAGCGTCCCTAGACTGGGAGGTCAACCCTTTGGCTATCCTACCCCCACCTTATGCTTCAGCCTGTCCTCCAGCTGACTCTCTCTGGCAAGACAAGATGGCTGCCCATCATTCCGCCTTATATAGGCTGACCCTCAGAGGTCCAGAAAGGGCCAGAAGGTTCTGGAATGCCCTATTCTGTCCTATTGGTGAGATCTCAGGTGTGACAGTTGTGGCAGTTGATGGCGACCATTTTGTGGGTCCCATCTTTTCCAGTCAGAAAAGGGCACCTAGGCCTGAGGTGAAAAACTATGAGGGCAAAAGAGCATCTAACCCCTTGGCCGACACCGTAAAACTAGTGGACACAAAAAGAGTAGAAAGGTATGAGGGGCAAAAAGGGGACAAAATAAATAATACATTGGAGGGACTACCCACAGGCAGACAGGTCTAACACGCGTCCCCCCCAGCTGAAAGTGGGGAGTAATACCCAACCCCTTGGGAGTCCTCATCACTAAGGCGGAAATACCTAGAGAGACCGTCTGCATTGGCGTGGTCCACTCCAGGCCGATGTTCCACCCGGAAGTCCATTCCCTGTAGGGAGATGGACCATCTCAGCAACTTGGGATTCTCCCCCTTCATCTGCATCAGCCAACGAAGGGGTCCGTGGTCAGTCTGAACCAGGAAGTGCGAGCCAAACAGGTATGGCCGCAACTTCTTCAGAGCCCACACCACCGCAAAAGCTTCCCTCTCAATTGCACTCCACTTCTGTTCCCGGGGAAGCAGCCTTCTGGATAGGAAAACTACAGGCTGATCCATGCCCTCTTCATTCAGTTGCGATAACACTGCCCCAATGCCATGTTCTGATGCATCTGTCTGGACAATGAACTCCTTGGAGAAGTCTGGGGCCTTCAGGACCGGTGCTGCACACATTGCCTGCTTCAACTTTTCAAAGGCTTGCTGACAAGCCTCTGTCCAAACTACCCGTCGAGGTTGTTTCTTTGAGGTAAGCTCTGTGAGGGGCGCTACAATAGTGCCATATCCCTTCACAAAGCGACGGTAGTAACCGGTGAGGCCCAGGAAAGCTCGGACCTCAGTCTGTGTCTTGGGGGTTTCCCAGGCCATGATTGCCTCAATCTTTGCCTGGAGGGGCTGCACTGTTCCCCTACCCACCAAGTGTCCAAGGTACACAACCGACCCCTGCCCAATCTGACATTTGCTGGCTTTGATTGTCAAGCCAGCTTGTTTCAGGGCCTGGAGAACTGCTTGCAAATGTTGCAAATGGTCCTCCCAACTGCTGCTGAAGACAGCAATGTCATCCAGGTAGGCAGCGGAGAAACCCTCCATTCCGGAGAGGACCTGGTTCACCAGCGGCTGAAATGTAGCAGGGGCATTCTTGAGCCCAAAGGGCATCACACAAAATTGGAAGTGTCCCTCAGGCGTGGAGAAGGCTGACCTTTCCTTTGCTCCATCTGTCAAGGAGATCTGCTGGTACCCTGAAGTGAGGTCGAAGGTACTGAGATATTGGGCAGCTCCTAGCCGGTCAATTAATTCATCCGCCCTAGGGATCGGATGAGCATCAGTTTTGGTAACTGAGTTCAGTCCCCGGTAATCCACACAGAACCTCAGTTCTGGAGTGGTGCCTGGTGGAGCGGCTTTTGGCACTAGAACCACCGGACTGGACCAGGGGCTGCTGGAAGGTGCTATAACTCCTAGCTCCAGCATCTTGGTAACCTCTCCAGGGATGCTAGCCTTCACCTTGTCTGACAGCCGGTAGGTCTTTGACTTCACTGGTGGGCTGTCTCCTGTGTCCACATCATGGGTACACAGGTGAGTCCTTCCCGGGACAAGGGAGAACAACGTAGAGTTCTGCTCCAGTATCTGGCGGCAGTCCTCCCGCTGTTCAGGAGTTAGGGATGGGGAGAGAATCACTCCCTCCACTGACCCATCCTTTTCTTGAGACGAGAACAAGTCTGGGAGAGGTTCGCTTTCCGCTTCCTCTCCTCCATCAGTCACCATCATTAAGATGAACTCGGGCCTCTCATGGTGGGGTTTGAGTCGGTTAGCATGTAGCACCCGTAGGGGCTGTCGAGGGGTCTTAAGGTCCACCAGGTATGTGGCCTTACCCTTATTTTCTAACACCTCAAAGGGGCCTGTCCAGCGATCCTGGAGGGCACTTAGCTCTCCAGGCTCCATCACCCACACTTTCTGGCCAGGCTCCAACTCCACCGGGTGAGCGTTGTGGTCATACCACTCCTTCATTACTGCCTGACTGGCCTCCAAGTTGTCAGAAGCTTGCTTCCACAACTTCGCCATTTGGCTCCTGAAGGCCAGCATGTAGCCTACCACATCCTGGGGGGGTTTCCTGGGAGACTTTTCCCATCCATCCTTCACCAGGCTGAGAGGACCGTGTACAGGGTGCCCATACAGAAGCTCAAAGGGGCTGAAGCCCACTCCCTTCTGTGGCACTTCCCTGTAGGAGAATAGCAAACAGGGTAGGAGGACGTCCCATTTCCTCCGCAGGCTTTCAGGCAGACTTCTGATCATGCCCTTCAAGGTCTTGTTGAACCTTTCTACCAGACCATTGGACTGGGGGTGATAGGGAGTGGTGAACCGGTAGGTCACTCCACACTCCTTCCACATTGCCCGCATGTACGCTGACATAAAGTTGGTCCCCCTGTCGGACACAACTTCCTTGGGGAATCCCACTCGGGTAAAGATCCCCATCAGGGCCCTAGCCACCACAGGTGCAGTGACAGTCCTCAGAGGAATTGCCTCTGGGTACCGTGTGGCATGATCCACCAGAACCAGGATGAACCTGTGACCAGCTGTTGTTGGTGGATCCAATGGCCCTACAATGTCGATGCCCACGCTTTCAAAGGGGGTGCTAACGACAGGAAGTGGTTCCAGGGTAGCTTTCAGCTTCACCCCTGTTTTCCCACTGGCTTGGCAGGTTACACACGTCCGACAGTAGGTGTTAGACTCCACTTTCATCTGAGGCCAGTAAAAGTGGGGGACAAGCCGAGCAAAGGTCTTGTCCTGACCTAAGTGTCCTGCCAAGGGAATTTCATGAGCCAATTCCAGCAGAAAGGCTCGGTACCGTTGCGGGACTACCAAGGCCCTTGATGAACCAGGTAAGGGTACCTTGGATTCACTGTAGAGGAGTCCATCCTCCCAGTAAATGTGGTAGTGTCCCGCAACGTCCCCTGCTGCCTGGGCTTCAGCCTGTCGCCTCAGTCCCTCAAGGGTAGGGCACTCCTTCTGGCCCTTACAGAACTCTTCTCTGGTAGGCCCCCCCTCCACATGCCACTCAGCAGGGAGGGGCAGGTCCTCCAGAGAAACTACTCCCCCCTCCACGGACTCCTGGTCCACCACCGCAGGTGGCCGATCTGTCACATGGGGTGTGGAAGCCGAAGCAGGCTTCTCCTGTCTTCGAGTCTGTCCCTTTTTGGCAGCGGGTTGGGCCATTGTTCCAGGCTCCAACCCAGGCGAACTCCCTCTCCGGGCAGTCGCAGACCTTGTGCTTACACAGGCCCAGTCAGGTGTACCTAGCATCGCTGAATGCGTCCGGTATTCCACCTCTCTCCAAGCATTGTGCTCCATGTCATTCCCCAACAGACAATCAACTGGCACGGCAGGGCTTACGGCAACTCGAAGTGAACCTGCAACCCCTTCCCACTCAAAGGGAACCTCGGCCACGGGGTAGTGGCCCATTCTGCCGTCAGCCATCACGGCGGGGTGGAGTACATTGGGAATCACCTGCTCTGGAGACACCAGATGACTTCTCAACATAGTCATACTGGCTCCTGTATCTCTCAGAGCCTCCCCTCTCTGGCCATTGATGGTGATCCACTGCCCATACTTGGTAGTATTTGGGGGCACCTGGATCTTAGGAACCATCTCCCGTTCTCCCAGGGACACTAAGGTGACACCCGCCCACTCACCCCCCTTATCTAAGGGCAACTCCTCCCCGAGCGCTACACTAGCTACTCCCGGGGATTTTCCTCCGGTGGGAGGGGGTGGTCTCTTTGGGCATCTGACATCTCCCTTATAATGTCCAACACCACCACACTCAAAACAGTGGACAACCCTTGGCTGCTGGCTTTGGCCAGGATGAGGGTTTCTGGGCGGGTTAGCCTTAGGGGTGAAACCTGTTCCTTTTCCCTGGAAACTGTTTTGGGGACCTTTAGAGAACTCCCGCTTTTTATCTCCCCCCTCCTTCTTCTGAGGGCCTTTTGGGAATCCCCTCCAGTCCCCTTTGAGGACACCCGGGTACTTGCCCAGATGTCCGCCTCCTCTGCAAGCTTCCGGGGGTTGGTCAGCTTGCTGTCCACCAGGTGTTGGCGCAGCTCGGGAAAACATTTCTCGAGTAGATGCTCTTTAAGAAAAAGGTCATACAACCCCTCATAATCCTTCACCTCACTGCCCTGTACCCAGCCCTCCAATGCCTTCCTTGCATAATCCAGGAAATCCACCCAGTTCTGGGTGCTTAACTTGTGGCTCCCCCTGAACTTTTGGCAATACTTTTCCGGGGTTAGCCCAAACTTTCTAATCAACGCTAACTTCATAGTGGGGTAGTTGGTCTGCTTCTTTGGTTCTAACGCTAACAATGTGTCCCTACCAGTAGGAGGCATGTACTTGTACAACCCATCCCCCCAGTGTTTCTTCTGGATCCCATGGGCTCTTAAGGAGACCTCATAGGCAGCCAGCCACTTGGCTATGTCATCCCCCTGACTATAGCTGGCAATTATATCCTTAGGCAGGTAGGGTCTGGACTCCCTGGTTGGTTCTCTGGTTTCGCTGCCACCATTTGGAGAGTTGGCGAGTCCTAACTGTAGAGCCTTGAGTTCTAGCTCTTTTAGTCTAAGCTCATGAGTCATCCTCTGTTCCTCCTTCTCCTGTTCTAACCTGGCTAACTCCCACTTCAGCTTCCTTTTTTCCCTCCTGTCTGTGAGCTCCGCTTCGGTCAAGCTTCCCCCGGAGACACTACTGCCCCCCCCTAGAGGAGGTCATTGGTCCAGGGAGTAGGTTTCCCACCTCAGGGTGGAATAATCCCTCTACCTCTATGACCGTGTCCCGGTCTGTCCCCTCATCCTCCTCCTTCCCTTCTCTGCACGCTTCCACCCAAGCCCTCAAACTGGTCTGGAGTTCCCCCTTCTTGGCACCACGCTTAAAGAACACTCCCATTTGTTGACAGAAGTCTTTTAGCTGGGCCACTGAATAAGTGTCCAGTTTTTCCAGTGCACATTCCATTTTGCTAAAGGCAATTCAAGGTCAAGCACACAAAAAGAATAGAGTTACAAGGGCAACCTGAAGCTACCTCCACCCCACCACCAGGAATAAATTTGGAAAAAGCAAAAGTAAAAATTAGGAAGGCCGCCAGGAGAAAACTCCAGGTGTAGGTTAGTGGATTTCACTTAGTTACTGCAGAGTAGTCGCAACCACAGTTTTCATCCCACCGCTAGACACCAATATGTTGGACCTAGAGTTGTCAGGTCACCTAGGGTAGCCTGGCCTAGGGTAAGACAGTCAACTATCAGAGGCACATATGTAAAGATTGCATACCACCCAGCAGTAACTCAAAGCAATTCCACTCAAAAATGACGCTACACCAATGTCTTGGAAAAATATGAATTGATTTATAAAAATAGATTTGTTTTACTCTGTCTCCTTTACACCAGTATTTCTCCTTAATCGTTTTCACCTTGAGTGTTGGGTCACATTTAACAATTCCAACTTATTCTTCTCGGTACATTTACATCAAGATACAGTACTAGTTTCACCCCTCCTTTCTAACAATATAATGCAGCTAGAAAAGGATAACAGTGATTATCCTAGAATATCCTATGCACCCGTAACTATTATGAGGTCTTTACACTTTTCTCTGACAGAAGGTACTTTTAGCAATACTTCGACAGATAGAACTACCCCCAGATCACTGTTCTGTGTCCGCTCTCCTCTGAACCTGAAACCAAAAGGATTACTTCATCTCATCAGTTACCAACTTCTAGGACTCAGCATGGGGAGCGAACGGGTTACCTGGGGAAATCTCAAGGGCACAATGACTGAATTTCCCCGCACAATGAGACCTTCTGGGAGGAACCGCTCCTCAGTCCCTCTTGGCGGTAGAACTCTGGGTTTTAGTCTTCCCCCACCACGCACTCATTACTTGTCAGTTGGGCCCACTAGGCCAAAGTCTCAGATCGCTGACCGGAAAGGGAGACCACGACAGAAGTCTCAGCCGGTAACCTCTGGCTGCTCGATCCGCCTCTCACGCCCGACCAGCCACTCGATACCAGAGCTGGCGTGGGGCGAAGGGCCACACCGGCTGACGAGAGCCGAATCTCGCCTCCCGCCCGTGTGCTCTTTTCCAGCCGACTCCGCCTCTCAAGGACAATCGGCCCAACCAGGCATGCGCGGGAGTGTAGTGGCTTCACACTCGAGCCCGCTCAGCTCCAACAGCTCTTCTTTCTCCGCTCCGCCCACTCCAGGACCGGCGGCTGCCGCACCAGATCTGCGCCGCTCAGGGGAATGCTTTCCTGAGGCAAAGCCTCTGCCTATCTCACACTGGCCCAGGGAAGGATGAGATCGCCTCTCCTGCTCGTTCACGCTACCGGCAATCTCCGCCCCCTACCAGACAGTTCCTGTCTTCCCCCCTTTGGTGAGCCGCTATCCACACCAGCAGCCTGACACCACAGGTATGAGGGGGGGAAACTCCGCTTGGGTAAATTGCAGTGGGAAATCAAAGGCAACTACGTCCTCAGTCCATTTAAGGAGCCAATCGAGGGGGTCTCAATCAACGATCCCTCCGCATTAACCCTTCCTTCTGCTCGGCAAAACACTGCTAGAGTCTCACTGAGGCTTCCCACTGGACAATGGACTGTGCTCCTCAGCAATACAGTCACCCTCAACCATTCATAACCCTTACTTCTAGGCTAGGGGTTGGTCAGGCGCCCAGGGTCTCCAGGATTCCCACGCAGCGGGGTCAGGTCAAGAAACCACAAGGGAGGCAGGGTGGTGAATCAATAAGGAAGCGTCCCTAGACTGGGAGGTCAACCCTTTGGCTATCCTACCCCCACCTTATGCTTCAGCCTGTCCTCCAGCTGACTCTCTCTGGCAAGACAAGATGGCTGCCCATCATTCCGCCTTATATAGGCTGACCCTCAGAGGTCCAGAAAGGGCCAGAAGGTTCTGGAATGCCCTATTCTGTCCTATAGGTGAGATCTCAGGTGTGACTGTTGTGGCAGTTGATGGCGACCATTTTGTGGGTCCCATCTTTTCCAGTCAGAAAAGGGCACCTAGGCCTGAGGTGTAAAACTATGAGGGCAAAAGAGCATCTAACCCCTTGGCTGACACCATAAAACTAGTGGACTAAGCATGGGCGGATTTTGCGGATCCACGATTCGCGGATTTGCGTATTCACGGATCGTGGATCCGCAAAATCCGCGGATTTTGCGGATTTGCGTATCCGCGGATTTGGGGCGGGGCTTCCATGCGAGTGCACATGCCTCTTGTGTGTATAAAAGGTCAGAGACCGATCAGAGCAGCATATGAAGATACAGAAGCTCCTGGCCACAGGAACAGCACGAGGATTGCGCTCGTGAAAGTCAAGGATGCAAAGGCCTCTGTCCAGCATCACAGCTGATTTTCGATGGTATATTTGGGAAGAAGGCACATCTGCCCAGCCTTGACAACGCTCACGATTGTTTTTTGGGCCGATGAATGAGTCACTGAATTTAAGCTTCAACTAGGGCACATGCTTAATTGATATCTGTAAGTGCTTCCGGTTGAGGTTTAATTTTTGTGCCAGGACCATCGTGCCAGAATGAACCCTGCCCTTCATATTTATTCAAGAAGACGCCACCGTTTTGTGCCATACCTCTACTCAACTGGAGTACTTTATACTGGATAATCAGTAAGTGCTACCTCGTTGGGTAAATGTATAGTGCTTTTACTACACTACAGCTGCCTAAAGTGCCGGAGAGTTGTCTACAGCGACCAGGTGTGTGGTACTATGCAATCGCGCCGAAGGGCGGAGGGGTTCCCTTGAGTGAGCTATCATAGTGGGTAAATGGCGGGAAGACGGTGCACACCGCGAGTGTGTGGACGGGGCCAAACGGACGGGGCTTCCATGCGAGTGCACATGCCTCTTGTGTGTATAAAAGATCAGAGACCGATCAGAGCAGCAGATGAAGATACAGAAGCTCCTGGCCACAGGAACAGCACGAGGATTGCGCTCGTGAAAGTCAAGGATGCAAAGGCCTCTGTCCAGCATCACAGCTGATTTTCGATGGTATATTTGGGAAGAAGGCACACCTGCCTGGCCTGTTGAAACTATTTTACGATGGCGCCGGCAAGCTGCCAGCGCCATCCTAAAATAGTTAATAAATTAGCTTCAACAGGAAGCTCTAATAGATAAAATAAAGCAGGTGCTCGAGCATCGTAAAATAGTTACAACAGGCCAGCAAAGCTTGAACTTTTTCCCCCGGAATCCGCCGCTCGCGGATTTGCAAATTCGCAAAATCCGCGAGCGTAACGGATTTTACGCTCATGCTTATAGTGGACACAAAAAGAGTAGAAAGGTATTAAGGGCAAAAAGGGGACAAAATAAATAATACATTGGAGGGACTACCCACAGGCAGACAGGTCTAACAAAGATGCATTGCAGAAAACGGTACTACAATTACTATGGTCCTTAGGGGCGATCCCGCTGGTGTATAAGCAGTGTGGGACCCCATTTTCCTAATGTTTATGCTCCTTGGAGCAGAGTGCTGACGAGCTCGGGACCCCGCATCTGCGTGCCTTTGTGTTGTACTATACCTGGTAATATTTGGCAGCACGCAGCAACCCCAGAAGATGGCCTAATCCCTGCTGACGATGGGTAAATACCCCAAAACACGTGTACAGGGATGGCGAAGACTTGAAGATACTGAAGAATTCGAAAGAAGATGCTTCGCAGAAAACGTTACTACAATTACCATGGTCCTTAGGGGCGATCCCGCTGGTGTATAAGCAGCCGTTTGCGACCCCATTTTCCTAATGTTTATGCTCCTTGGAGCCCTGGGCTGACGAGCTCGGGACCCCGCACCTGCGAGCCTTTGTGTGGTACTATACCATACCTGGTAATATTTGGCAGCACGCAGCAACCCCAGAAGATGGCCTAATCCCTGCTGACGAGGGGTAAATACCCTGAAACACGTGTACAGGGATGGCGAAGACTTGAAGATACTCGAGAATTCGAAAGAAGGTGCATCGCAGAAAACGGTACTACAATTACCATGGTCCTTAGGGGCGATCCCGCTGGTGTATAAGCAGCCGTTTGCGACCCCATTTTCCTAATGTTTATGCTCCTTGGAGCCGTGGGCTGACGAGCTCGGGACCCCGCACCTGCGAGCCTTTGTATGGTACTATACCTGGTAATATTTGGCAGCACGCAGCAACCCTAAAAGATGGCCTAATCCCTGCTGACAAGGGGTAAATACCCGAAACACGTGTACAGGGATGGCGAAGACTTGAAGATTCTCGAGAATTCGAAAGAAGATGCATCGCAGAAAACGGTACTACAATTACCATGGTCCTGAGGGGCTATCCCGCTGGTGTATAAGCAGTGTGCGACCCCATTTTCCTACTTCAGATACCTCGTATCAGACTCCATAGGTCTGGAGGCATGGCCTTTTCCTATCTTGCCCCCAAATATTGGAACAGCCTTCCAATACCTTTGCGAGAAATCTCCTCATATTGCGCTTTCAGGAAACATCTAAAGGTATTTTTGTTTTAGGCTTTCCCTCCTTCTTGCTTTCCTCTTATGGGGTTATTCTCAGTAAGCGCCGAGATGCCCCACGGTGATTCGAGCGCTATACAAAAGAGCATAACGTAACATAACATAACACCCGCTTAAAGTAATTAGGGTCGTTAAGTCGTAACACAAACAATTTGGAGTCCGATTTTAACATAATTGCATGAAAATACAGTGGATTCTCTGAATTAAGCAAGGAGCGAAGACGCCCGAGAAAAGTGGCCCAAAAATATAATTTAAAATCGGGAAAGTTAAGCCCACCTTTATCTGCAGACTTTTTAAGTAACAACATGGACCTGTGGGCTTTTTTATACCCCATATAAAACTGCTGAAGATCCCATCCAGCTTCTTAAAAAAGGAATTGTTAAGTGCTAAAGGAATAGATCGAAACAAATAAAGAAATATGGGGAGGATTTTCATTTTAATTAGATTAATTCTACCTATTATGTTCAATGGGAGCTTGTGCCATTTTCTCTAAAACATATTAGTTAATTTCAATAGAGCATCATAATTAATGGAAATCATATGTATTTTGGATGTAATTTTAACACCCAGATAGGTGGCGTTTTAGCAAATACCGGAAACAGCTTCTACTGGTACATAATTAGCAACTACTTGAGTTTTATTTATATTTAGTTTATAGCCAGATGCCACTCAAAATCTAACAGCCTCTACTGCTATCCCTTGAAGTGCCTCTACAACATCAGAAGAATAAATGGCTATGTCGTCGGCGTAAGAAGTGATTTAAAAAAAATAAGGGCCAGATCTAAAGGGTATAATTCGAGGCTGTATCTCTAAAGCAAATAAAAATGGCTCCATTGAAAGAGCAAATAATAGAGGTGATAAAGGGCACCCCTGCCGGGTGCCCCGGGAGATAGCAAACGTAGAGGAGGTCAGCCCAGCATAGCTAATGCTGGCTATGAGATTATCATATAGCGCCTGTATCCACCTAACAAATTGGCCACTAAACCCCAAATTGGTCATAACAGACCAGAGGTTATCCCACCCCACTCGGTCAAAAGCCTTCTCGGCATCTAGCATACCGAGTGGAGTGGATTCCGTCTCCGCTATATTAAATGCTGTTATGGCCATATTAATATGGGTTGTAGTGTCCCTCCCCATGATAAACCCATGTTGCTGAGGGTTAACAATTTTGGGCATAAGTGGGGCCAAGCGGGTTGCTAAAATGTTTGCAAACACTTTAGCATCAGTGTTAACAAGAGAAATGGGTCTGTATGAACCACATTCTTCAGTAGGCTTGCCCTTTTTTAGAAAAAAAATTATTTTGCCCATATTCCACAAATTCGGGGCTTTCCCATTTACCCAATGGATTGAATCACTTGGAGTAATAGCGGTGATAATTCCTCAATATAGATTTTGTATACCTCTATTGGAAGGATATCTTCCCCTGCGGCTTTTCCTGAAGGTAAAGATATAATAGCATGTTTAACCTCCAACAAAGTAATATTTTCCGACAATTGATCTCATTCTGAAGTAAAATGACTGTTTCTGACGTTGTGTAAATAGTCTTGTATTATAAATGTACTGGGGTGGGTCTCCGGAGTATATAAAACACGATAAAAATCCACAAATTGTTCTAATATCTCCATAGTCTGATTGCATAAGATATTATCTGAACCACAAATATTTTTAATCACCGTATTGGCTTTGTCGTCCGCCACCTTGTAAGCCAAGATTTTCCCAATCTTATCTCCACTCTCGTATTGAGCTATTTTAAATTTATGCAGTTTAGCACTGCTTTTTTCAAGGAGTATTGTTTTTAAAGTTGATTTTAGCTGTCCTAATTTCAACCCTAATTTTTCCATATCCGGAGAATTTAGACCCAAGGCGTCGCCAACAATATTTCTTGTAATACGATATTAGAGATCAACAATTATTTCATTTTGCGATGCTCCGAATTTTGTCTAAAGACAAATTCTTGAGTGAACCCCCTAATACTGGCCTTAGAGGCATCCCATAACATTGTGCATAGAGTAGAGTCGCGATTAAATCTGATAAATTCTAAGAGATGGATTTTAAGCTGCGATATAAACCGCGAATCTGATAGTAAGTATCTAGGGAAAGAAAATGGTCTAGAACCCGGATGAGTTTGTTGAGTGGGAAATATTAGTAAGATAGGATGGTTGTCCGAGGTAACTCGGGGACATACCTCCATGGAGCTAGTTCTCAATACATTCTCAGTGGCGAAAGCCATGTCAATACGGGAATACAATTTATGGGGCGCAGAATAATATGTATAACCAGCAGTATTAGGATAAATACTGCGCCAAATGTCCCTGATGTTATGAATGCGGCCAATTTCTAGGATTGAAGATCGTGATTTGCGCATACGTTGGAAAGCCCCTTGTCTTGTGGTATCACATTGGTAGTCCATAATACAGTTAAAATCACCCATTATAATAAGTTCCCCATCCCAATCCAAGAGCTCTACATTTAAATGATCAAAAACAGTAAACTCATCCCGTATTTGGTCCATATACCACACAAAATACATATTTACATTTTTCGATACATAATTGCACAAAGGCCCATCTTCCATCTTAATAATGGGCAGTTTTGAGAACTTCTGCTCTAAATCGTCTATCTTTAAGAATCGCTACCCCCCTAATAGAAGCACCCAAAGCAGAACAAATTATGACATCGTAGTCGAGTTGGCCCAACAGCTTCTTATCTTTATGGGCGATGTGGGTTTCAGACAGAAAAACAAGATGCGGATCATACAATCTTAGCTCTTCTGAGACTAAACTTCTTTTATTCCTGCTGTTTTACCCAGCAACATTCCACGCTAGACATCTTATCTTATACATTACAAAAAAAGTAGTTTAACGCAATTATAATCATTCTGCGCAAAAAAAATGAATATTTCTCTCTTTTATCCTTTCCAACAAATCTCCCGCTCAAGTTGTTTTTCTCCAAAACCATTTTACCCCACGCACCCCACCACCCTTTGAAGAACTTGAGACACCCACCCCCCACCCCCGTACTCCCTCCCACCCAGGGGGGGGGACACCCCTCAAACCTCAACTGCCGCTGGAAGGGCAGCTACGAGGAGAAGTAGCCGAGGAGCAGCCCTGCTGCCCCACTGACGGAAAAAAACAATAGAAGAATAAGCACTAGTCTTTAGCAGAAAGAGAAGAAAAAAAAAGTTTTTAAAAAAAGGAGAGGGACAAATCTATCCTCTTTACCAAAAAGATCTACATTTCGCTCCCATATTTAAGAAGAGGCGAGCTTAGAGAATGCCATCTCAGCCTCTTTTTCGTCAGTGAAAAAAAATGTGTGACCGCCTTTAATGACCTTGAGGCGAGCAGGTTCTTGCAGGAACACTTGCCCTCCCTTAGACTTAAAAGGGTCGATGAGTTTCCGCAGTTTCCACCGTCTATCCATAGTGGCTTTGCTAAGATCAGAGCGAACAAAAAAAGAGAGATTCTCCAAAATAACGGGTGTACTAGGGCGGGCTTTCAATGAAACGGCTTGTCTTAATAAAAATTACCAAAGCAAATGAGAAAGGGCCTGGGAAATTTACTCACTTTGTTCCTCTGAATTAAGGGTAGACGGTGGGCTCTTTGCAGTTGGGAAACCCAATCCCAATCGGATAAATCTGGGAAGCCTCTTTGAAATAACTTCACCAGATAGGACCTAGGATCTGATCTTTCTGAGCCTTCCGGGATCCCGAAAAGTCTCAGATTTGACCTCCTCTGCCGATTTTCTAGATACTCGACCTTTAATTGTAAGGAAGTAATCTGCACATCATGTTGATTCACGGTGAACTCAGTGCGAGTTGACCCTTCTTCTATATTTACCACCCGCTGTTGTAAATCCTCTATATCCTGTAACACCCCTCCTAGTTTAAGAGTCATTTCTTGCAAAGAGTTCTGCAGCTTGCTGTTATCCTCCCGTAGTTGCAGGAAGTGTTCTTGTGCTTCTAAGAGATGGCTGGTTAAATTTTGCAGGATAATGTCCAACGGGGAGATGTTAGCTTCTTGTTCGTGCGTCCTGGGTGTAGCACCATCAGGGATATCGGGTATCACAGGTGCATGCACCGGCACGATGGGGATTGAAGCAGGGGGAATGGAAGATTTTGACTTAGGAGTGTTAATAGCATTGCTCGTTGTTGCTTTGCCTGCTTCGCTTACAGCTCCTGAAGGTACCGGCACAGTGCAAGGAGTAAGGGAAGCTGGAACCGAGCCAGTAGATAAAGGTAGCACAGGCAAAGATGATGGCAAGATAGAGTTAAGAGGGGGCAGCGAAAGAGTATCAACAGTGTCATTGAAAGAAGAATCCTCAAATGAACCGGGACAAACCTTCATCGGGTCGTGATCCGTAGGGCTGGTACACGACAAACGTAAAGTCATATTTTTCACAAGTCCCTGAGCCTGAATCCACTTCCTTAGGGGGCTCTTTTCAATAAGTATCTTTCTGGAAGCAGAGGGGTTCATTATTGCCGGAATATTTACAGCAACAGGGACTTTCCCTCTTTTATTTTTAATTTTAGATTTAGACTTAGATTTGGCCTTACTCCTTCTGCCCGTCAAAATTTTAGCTGTATCTGAGATTGAGTTAGGCTGCTCTTCATCAATTTCCTCTTCGTACTCTTCATTGGAACCTGTTTCACCAATCGCGACACCTTCCTCCCCCAGCCCTGAGGCTGTACATACAACATTAACAGCCATCATTAGAGGGTCAGTAAGTTCTGTATAAGCAGGATCTAGAGGCTCCACATGGGTCAACTCAAGAACCGACTCCAGCCCCCCCTCAACTCCACACTGCTGAAAAAGTGGAAAATCAGATAAGTATATATATTACCTACTGGTGGTCGCCAGTAGGTAGTTATAGTTAGGACCTACTTTCCATAGGAAATTCACAACATTCTATTTGGAATATTTGGCGCTGGTGGACTAATCTTCGTGAATTTCTCCAAGAAAATGGCCTGCTCGGTTCTGCTCCTTCCCTGAAAGTTTGGGGGTGATTTGTCAAGTGGGGGCCGATAAAAAAGGGGGGTCCCAAAACGTGTTTTCCCCATGCAATTTTCCATAGGGACCTTTAGCCAGGGCTACAGCCCGAACGGCTGAACGGAATTACACAAAATTTGGCAGAGAGGTAGAGTTCGGTTTGCAGATTGTGCTTTTTGTTAAATGGTGTAAATCCGTTCAGTAGTTTCTGAGAAAATTAAAAGTAAAATCATAGCGATATCTAGAGACGAAGTACAGCACGCATACGGAAGTCTGTACACTTACGAGCATGAGCTGCATGCTGATTGGTTGGAAGTGTTGGCAGCCATCTTGTTTGTTGCTAGAACCGAGTCACAAGAAAACAGTAAAACAAAGTTGAGAAATAAGGAAAGGGGGCAGGGTAGAAACTTCCTGACCCTCTAGGCTTGCTCAGGGGGTCGTACATGGATCTTTAGGCTCAATTGTATTTTATTTTTTTTTAATAAGAAATCGAGGGGTATGCATATCGTACTCGTACGCGGTGGAAAAGGGAAAAAAAAACTAGAAGTCCGTTTTATTTATTAGGTCCCGAGGGGGCAAATTCCAGGGGCAATTGTTTTACATAATGGGGGGCTTGCAAGGTGCCCCGAGCACGGGGGAACGGCACCCCTCTTTGGGTCTCTTTTGGAGTATGGACGTTGGGAGCCGCCTGGGATGGTGGGAACATTGCGGCTAAAAAACCCAGTTATTTTTGAGAACTAACTTTACTGGTCAATAAAGAGCTATATTTCTATGATAGTATGTAAAACTTTCCGTTTTTGTTCACCAGTTGTACTCTCTACGCATGCGCAGCCTGGTTTCCAAGTCCACGTTTCTTTTTTTTTCTTCAAGTTCGCCGAGCAAAGCTGTCCTCATTTCAGATATTAAATTTGCCGCTTTCTTTTCCTGGGCCGTGTGTGTCATCCGCTGCTATACTTTTGTAATATATTAATAAATATATTGTATGTATATTTATTTGAAACGTATTGTCGAGGCGCCAAACGTTGATTACATACTCCGTCCACTGCTATTTTAGTAGTTTTCCTCCGTTATTTTTATTGTACCTGTTACTTTCATTTTACCCTCCACATATCTTCTCTGTGATCGATGAGATTTCCTGCCACAGACACCACGGTGTTTGTCCTTGGCCTCTGATGTTATTAGACTTAGTCACACAGATACCTAAAAACTAATTTGAGGCACGTAAGCCACAACCATTTCAACGCGTGTCCGTCACCACAAAGCCATTAGGATGTTTATGGCTTTATTATGCGTGGTAAATATGTACTAGTTGTAAAAGCATGCGTGCTAAAGGTATGCGTGGTAAAGCCATATGCGTGCCAATGGCTTCGTGGTGACGATCACGTGTGGTTATGACCGCGTTGTAATGGCTGTTTCCCCCCAATGGACACTGCAGCAACTGGGTCTGGGCGTGGCGGACTCCAGGGCACCAGGCGGAGGGTACGCAGCCCCTCTCATACAATATAGAAATCTTTGTGGGGTGATTGTTTCCGTGGTTTGAGGGGCGTCATTGAGGCCCACACACTTAATTTTGTAGAGGGGTGAGTTTGCATGGGAAAATGTTGCAAGAGGTTTGTAAATGTGGTACACATTGTTTCGTATTACTTTGATTTCTTTATCATGTTGTAGTCTATCCAGAGAAAATATAACTCAGTACTTTTCAATCCTACTCTTGAACATTTTACTATAGTACTTCAACATTATAAATATTATTTTTATTGTGGATCGTCACCCCCCCACAAAGAAAAAGTAGTATGTAACTTTTATTAAAGCAATAACTGTAAACGAAACTTAATGATAACTATATTATAAACAACTAGAAAAATAACTTTAAAAAAACAATATTATAAACAAATTGTGAGGTGGACTCCAAAAGATGTATGATTGGTAATCTGCAAAACATGTATGTAGATGTGAGTAAATGAGCTGAAGCATTACAAGGTAACACTACGATTTTACGTGTGCAGTGTGCCTGGTACATTTCACTTCTGTTATAGTGCCGCATTCAAGTGGTGTCTATATGGAAGTCCCTACTGCGTTACTGTCACAAAAGTGGCAGAACGGGATTGTAAATATGCCGACTTATTTCTAATGCATTGCAATGAAGGCATTGTATATCTAGGCCTCTGTGCTTACCATTGTATAAACACTGCGGCCAAACACTGCTGCCAGTGGAATTCACAACTTCACTTTCGCTGTTGTTCTACACGTCAAAGCAGACAGCAGTGTCTATAAGTTTAAAAGAGAAAGAGAAATGATGTCACAGAGAGTGAGAGAGGGAAAGAAAGAGAAAAGAACATTAAAACTGTCTGGCAGAGTCTGGAGCTGCGATTTCTTCTTTTAAAGTCAGATGCAGATTTACAAGCTCTTTTGGGGGGGCCTTAACTTCAAGGAAACATAAGAGGGGAGCTGCAGGAGCTGTAAGGGGGGGACATCAAAGTCTCATTAACAAGTAAAATGTCTTTAAAAGACTTGTGACGTACTTGGGTGCGACTGTGTGTGGGCCCAGGAAGCTATCTGATCCTAGCTGAAGCCCCGTTAGCTCAATGTGTGTGTTGCGCGCCTGCTGCATACTACGCATTCTCTCCTTTCACAGATAACGTGTAGTTATTTCGGAAACAAGCTTCTTTGCTCACCTTGTGCCATTGCCGTCATACTTCTTACATAATTCATCGCGAAGCTCTACATCTAAAAGATATTAAAAGAAAGATGTTATGATTGGTTCACCCGCTCAGTGCTTCGGGCACCACTAACTCAGTGACCAAAGAGGCCACGCATGTAGTAGTGGGCCCCTAGTTCGGTGCTTTGGGAACAACTCTAAAATGGCGTACAACACGTGCGCTCTGTCTTTTTTATACATAGGGTCACGTGTGTAGTGACGGATGCGCTGAATGGGTGTGGTGTGGGTGTATACCAGCCATGAGGGAGTGTGTGTGTCGATCTGACAACTAGACTTGCAACTAAGAAATCACTACAATGGAAATTTGGGCCTTGTGCTGTTGTGGTGTTTTCCTGGTAGCGTAAGAGTGGCTTTCTTTTTTCTATGAGATGTTACGATACAGTCACCATGTATGTAGCCTATTTTGTGACGCATTTTATTGTATAATGCGTTTCAAAAACTAGTTGTGGTAGGGTGTTTTTAAATTAAACTGTGTACTCTGCTTAAGAGTTTATTGAGTGTAGAAGTATTTTTTTCTATTTTCTATTCTATCATAATTGTGCTGACTTTTCTCCTTTAGCGTGCAGTACTATATTATTTTATAAAATGTATAACTGTTGAAATTATCTTTGAAAGTAGAATGTAAGCATGTAAGCTGCTCTCTGTGACGAAAAGCAATGCCGGCTCCCGCAGGAGGTGAGGAGCCGGCTGGGACCGTGGAGGCGTTGGGGCTCTTCCCACTGTCCGCAACGTTATATTTGAGTCCTGGGGGATGGGGTCCTCGGGGATTATAAAAAATTAGTGATAAAGGCTCGTTTTTTATGGTAGATTTATCGTACGTGTACAAAGCACGTATGGACGATGAACTGTGCGAAGATTGGAAGTCGTCCCATAAGCGTACTGATGGAAGAAAAAGAAGAATATTTCTCAGATATTTATGAAGTGCATGTGTGTAGATGTTGGGTGGCTCTAAAAAGCGCCCTTGTGTTTATTGGGAGATTTTTTTAACTACAAGTAAGTACCAATGCAGAGTCTAAAGTTCAAGAGGAAGACTCTGTTTCCCTCATCTGTTAAATGTACACCGTCTCTCCTATAGATGTCATGCATATTGAAACGCAGATTGCTGTGGTAGATGGACCCCATTCTATAGTCTCGGAGAAAAGCAGAAACAGATTTATTCACATGTTTCCTAGCTTTCTCAATCTGTTGACCATCGTGGTTGGACCAGTTCCATTTCTGCCTTTGGCATATATTAGAATAGACAAAGGCAGTTTTGGGGAAAAGTGTCATAAATTGTGCAAAGGTTTCCTTCATAAGCATTTCCAGACCTACCCCTGTGAAAGTGCCTAGGTCATTACCACCACAGTGCACAATTATGAGGTCAGGGTGTTGGAGATGTAAAAAGGATTTCACCAATGGCATCAATTGGTGCCACTTTAATCCTCTCTGTCCAACCCATTTAATGTCTGCATTTGGTAAACGTAGGTCTTTGTGAATTCTTTTCTGTTGTGCGTACCTTTGGCTCCAGAAAATATAGCTGTGTCCCACAATCCACACTCTTAGCATGTTGAAGAGAGGTCTGGATGCACTGTAAAGGTGTCTGTAAATGAAATGGCAGTCTGAAAAGTAATATTTTTCTAAAATGGTGGACAATATGCAGTTTTGAAAAAAGAAAAGAAATGATTAGTTGTTCGACAACATTCTACACGAAGCTAGGATGTATGTTTCTGTTTTTTAAAAGCCTGATTTTTATTGGTTAAGAAAAACTGATAGAAAAGAACGTTACATAAAATAAGCTGGTATATTCTTAAGTCAAGCACACTTGCTGTTTTAATTTGCAACAATGTATGATGAACTTTTCACCTGTGTGCTGATTTAGGTGTTTCTATGCTAACCGGCAGATTGTGGAATGAGGGAAGGGTTGAAAGTTTTGTCAGTTGGAAAAAGTGCAAAAGTTCAAGCAATATACAAGTGTGTTTTGTTTTGATTTAATGTGGAAATAAATGTGATTTTTTTATTTATTTGTATATGTGTGTAGATTGAGTGTGTAGATTGACAGGAAAAGTTTGCTATTTGCTATAGGACTTCCTGTCCCCCTAGGACTGCTTAAGGGGTTTTACATTGATCATCAATGTCAAAATCTTTGATGGCCTTTGTTGAGACTTTGATGGCCCTTTGGACCACAGCCTGCCAGGGCAGGCTCCTGTAGTGTTACGGGGTACCTATCCTTGGGACATTGCTCATTGCTATGGTAGGGCGAGAGTTCTCTTTCAAGTAGGAAAGCAGATTGCTTTTAGTCTAAGGGAGCAGCATGTAAGCTGGTCTCTCTGACAAAAAGCAATGCCGGGTTCCGAAGGACGCAGGGAGCCGGCTGGGACCGTGGGGGATTTAGGGAATCCCCCACGGTCCTGAACGTTATATTTGAGCCCCGGGGGATGGGGTGCCCGGGGATTGTAAAAAATTCGTGATAGATGCTATTTTTTTTTTAAGGTGTATTTAGTGTACGCGTACTGTGCGGATCCTGAAAGTCGTTTCATAAGCGTACGTAAGCAAGAACAAATAAAATAGAAATAATATATTTTACAGATTTCTATCAAGTTTATGTGTTTATATGTTGGTTGCTTGTAATGAGACCTTTTCTCTTTATTGGTACTGATAAGTAAGTGCTTATGCATAGTCTACATTTGTTGAGGAGCTGTGTTTTATACAGTGATGAATTTTTGACCCCTGTTGACAGTTGACTTTTGCATGATCTGTTGGGGGTAGGGTGGAAAGTTATGTCAGTTGGAAAGGTTTGAAATGTTAAACCAATAGAAATGTTTTATCGTTTTGAATTAATGTGTGAAGGATTTTAATTGGTTAATTGAACTAGAGAGATTCTGTATAAGAATGTATAAGAATGTCTACTGTGTGAGTGGCATTCTTCTTAATCTACAAATCAATTTGAAAGGTGAGTTGATAAGTTTTATGGGAATGTATGTGGTGCATTTTTGTACATTAAGGAATTATGGGGCATTTTATCAAGACAGGCGATAAAATTATCGCCGATTTATCGGCAGAAAACTGCCAATAAAGCGACGATAATGGGCTTGATAATATGCTCTATGGAATTCCAATCGAAGCCCATGTTAGATGTCCTTCACATAGCATAAAACGGTAATAATTTTAACACCGGTCCTTGATAATATGCCCCTGAATTCGCCCCTTTTTGCATACATTCTACACTCTCTTGTCGTCTTATTCCTTCCTCTCTCATTATACTATCTTCTTTTTCTTATACTCTGCTCTCTTTTTATACTTTTTTTCATACTTGCTCCTCTTTTTGCATATTTGTTCTCCTCTTTTTATTCTCTCTTGTCTTTATATTCACCACTGTTGTCATAGTTGTTACTTTCTTGTCATAGTACTCACTGTCTCCTTATTCGGTCAGTCTTCGTTTATATTTGTCTTTTTTCCACGGGTCATATTATCAAGAAAGGGTGACACATTATCGCCGCTTTTATCGGCACAAAACTGCCGCTAAATCGGCGATAATGGGTTTGATAATATGGCCTTGGGAATTCCCATAGAAGCCCAGGTTAACACCATAACCTGGGCGTCTACGGGAATTCACAAGGGCATATTATCAAGGCCATTATTGCTGCTTTATCGGCACTTTCCTGCCGATAAAAGCGGCGATAATGTATCGCCCTTTCTTGATAATATGGCCCCACATTTTTGTCTCTGTGGGCCATATTATCAAGCAAATGCGATACATTATTGCCACCTTTATCGGCAGTGAACTGCCGCTAAAGCAGCGATAATGGGCTTGATAATATGCCCTTGTGAATTCCCTTAGCAGCCCAGGTTAACGCTAGAACCTGGGCTGCTATGGGAATTCACAAGGGCATATTATCAAGCCCATTATCGCCGCTTTAGCTGCAGTTTCCTGCCGTTAAAAGTGGTGATAAGGTATCGCCCTTGCTTGATAATATGGCCCTGTGTCTTTTTACATTCCTTCCTCTTTATTCATATATACTCTTCTGTTCATATATTCTCTGTTTCTTCTCATTGTCGCTGTTCTTTGCAGGTACTCCCTAATTTTTTCTCATACTTTTCTTTTTCTTCTAATACTATTCTCTCTGTACTCACATTTCTCCTCTCTTTTCTTATACTTTGCACTCTCTACTAATAATGCCATCTTTTCTTATTGTCATATTCCTCTCCTCATTTTCCCTCCTGTTCGTATACCCCCGTTTTCATATTGTCCTCTCTCTTCTCTTACTTCTCATACTACTGAGTTTTTCTTATATTTTGTTTTGTCGTATACTCCTCTCTGTGTTCATATTTTCCTCTTTTTCTTCATATTTCTTTTCTATTTTCATTTTCTGTCCTCTCTGTTTATACTTCTTAAATCTGTTCATATTGTTTTCTCTCTTCTCTTACTCCTCCTTGACTCCCTGCATACACTCTGCAGCACTTTCCTCATATTCTACGTCTTTTCATACTGACCTCTCTTTTTATATTTATTTCTCTTATCGTACTTATGATTCTTTCGTCATACACTTTTCACTCTTCATAATCCTGCATCTGTTTATAGTCCTATTTTTCTCCTCAGACTGTATCCTCTGTTCTTGTACACCCCTTTTTTCCTTATGGTCCACTTTTCTTCACATTGTCCGTGCTCTCTTCTGGTACTGTTCTCTTTCTCTTTATACACACTGTCCTTTGCTAGTATTCCTTTTTTGATCTTATAGTTGTGCGTCTTTTCACATATTCCTTCTTTTTTCTTTAGAGTCTTTCTCTCTCTTCTTATAGTGCCCCCTCTGTCCTCTTACTTTTTTTTCTTCTTATACTCTTTCTTCTCTGCTCATATTTCCATCTTTCTCTTCATACTCTCCCTTACCTATTCATACTTTCCACTTTATTCATAGTTCCTTTATCCCGTTATATTGCAGTGTCTGTTTATACTCCCCTTTTTCGTTATATTTTCCCTTGTTTCATACTCCTTCCTCTCTTGTTGTAAGTACTTTTATTTTCGTAGTCCCACGTTTGTCCTCATAATCCTCCCTCTGTTCTAAGAAGTAATATTATAGAATATTCCATATATTTATTTTTGTAATGTTATATATATTGTTTTTATAATAGATTCTGTTTATCAATACTGAAAAAACTGTATCATGCCTGCGAAATATCAAAAGAGGAAACAACGAAAGAAAGGTGTTTTTTTTTAAGAGAAGTCATCCACAAGATTTACATGAAGAACCATGTGTTAACAAAAAGAAAAAAAGTCCTGGTAAGAGAAGGAACACTTTTCTGAGGAAAATATTAAAGACTAACAGTAGGGTGCACAAAGTGAAAAGTGGTTTTAGTGTGTCTGCAACGAAAAAGAAAAAGAAGAATAAAGAGAACAATCATGCAAAGTCAACTGCAGAAAAAATTGTTTATAGTAAATGGAGGAAAAACCAATTTATGGAAATTAGGAAAAAAATGTTTTATAACAGAGTTGTGTTAAATTTAATTAAAGAAATTAAGGGATGTAAAAAAAACACAGCATTTTATAAGAAGAAGAAAGGTATAGAAAATATAGTTGAGAAAGCTATCGAATTGAAAACAAAATTGTTTATTTTTAGTAATCAATAGAATTTGATCACTAGAAAAGTCAATCCATTTAATGAAGGCCAAAAATAAGTGGAGAAGAGTAATTAACAGAAGTAATTTCTGTGAGTTTTTTTTGGGTGAATGGAAACAGTTCAAGTTCTGAGCCTTTTTTAATGAAGAAAGTTATCTTCAGAGTAATGATTTACTGCATGCAGTTGACACTAGTGGTTGTGCTTATGGGGTTAGAAATGGTTGTCCTATTGAGAAAGAGAAAATTGTTCCTAGAAATGCAGAAGAGGTGTTAGTTGATGAAGTTTTAGGGAGAGGTCCTAAAGCTCCAGTGTACACTTGGAATTGTAGTAGTATTTGTAGTGTACGGCAAGAATCTATTGATTTTTTATGCAATTTCTTACGTAACTATACTAAGAAAAGTGTTAAACAAAAGATTAGGATGTTGCAAGGACCAGACCCTTGCAGAGTGAGAGAAAGTTGGTAAATATTTCTTCTGAACTGATGGATTTAAATACCTATGAGTCTATTCTTACTCAATGTGTGCATCCATTTCAGGCTATTGTTTGTATGGAACCTAAGACAGGAAAATTGCCTCCTTCTGATTTACAGAGAGGATTAAAGGGAAGAGTTGTATATTTGCCTCTAGATTTAAAGAAAAATATTGAAACAATTGGTGTAGAAAATGTAGAGGATGAACCTTTAGTTATTCTTGTTAATGGCGTTCCTACTAAGAGTAAGAAAATCTGGCAAGAATTAGTGGATGTTAGGAAAGTGAAAAAGGCAACGTTGTATCTGGTACAAAATAATCAATATTACAGAAATGTGTATGTGAGAGAAGAAGAAATAACTGTAGAAGAAGATAGTGACTTGCCACACGGACAAATTGAAAAAGTGGAAAAAGTGGATGTGTCCAGAACTGAAGAAATCTACGAACATTACAGTGTTCATCCACTTCATTCTAAAGAAGTGATGGGGAATACTATTGAGTTATTCCAAATGAAAGAAGCAAAGGGAAGTCCCATTAGTGTATGGGAAAAAAGCTTGGAAGCTTGTTGGTTCCCTCAGTTGTTTCCCACAGGAAAAGGAAAAGGAGGACGATATGATGATCGACCTGTGCAGATTCCTGCATCTGAATACTGGACATCAAGATTATATGCAGAAGATCCAAGATTTCGACAACGTATTACGTATTTGTTTCATCTTTTGTTTGAGAGTGATTTGTCTGGACTTTCTTATGCAGTAATCCATATATTGAAAACAGGTGTACATCTGCAAAATGTTTTGGCAAAGGAATTTATGGATAAAGTACTGCAGAAAGATAATGTTTTGGAATCTCAGCTGATTAATCTCCTGGCTTGTCAGCGTGGTACTAATGAGTACAGGTACCGTCGTCATGGAGAACTGAACTGAAATGTATGCTAAGGAACTTAGGAACTCCTAAATGGTTCCTTACTCTAAGCTGTGCTGAATATGCTTGGGATGATTTACTTCAATTTCTTCGAGAGGCAAATCCAAATATACTAAATATTGAATACAAGACACCTGGAGAATTGTGCTCTTTGGATCCAGTTCTGTATGAAGGTATTTCAATCATAGATTTGAAGCTATGATGTCTTTTATCACCAATAAAAAAATCCTCCTTTTGGAGAGGTTCTGGACTTCTTTTGGAGAAAGGAGTATCAAGCTAGAGGTGCTCCTCACATACACATGCTAATATGGATCAAAGATGCTCCCAAATTTGGAACTGACTCAGATAATACTGTGTTGTCTTTTATTGCCGTCGAAAGTACACATCTAAGGACAAATTCTACACCAAATGCCGTTTTGCATTTCCACGCCCAGTAATATCAAAAGGAAGAGTGAACAGTTTTATGTCATCTTTGCGACATACTATCACAAGAAAGTCTCCAAAAAATACCTACAACTTAAGAAGAAATGAAGAGTCAAAATATATAAATGACTATAACCCAGTCATTTTGTCCATGTGGAATGCTAATATGGATATTCAATATGTTGCAGACAATTCCATTGCTGTTGCTCGATATGTAACATCGTACATAACAAAATCAGAAAAGACGGAATTGAAGGAAATGTGGGAAGAGATTTCCCACGAGAAGAGTCTAAGTAAGAAATGATATACTTACAGTTTGAAGATGTTATCTCATCGAGAAATTGGAGCGTATGAATGCTCGGATCAGTTATCATCTGCAAGTCTATACTCCAAATCTAGAAGAATCATTTGGGTGAGTCTGCAAAACGAAGCCGAGTTCTTAAATCTGTACAAGAAATTGAATATTTAGCTGAAAAAGAGCCAGAAAGTAGAGATATTGTGAAAACAAATATGTTGGATACATTTTATCCAAATAGAAGTTGTTGTGTGGCTGTGTGTGGGGCCGTAGGGAGGCCTAGTTATTCCACAGCCGCTTGCGCAGGGGAGGAGACGCGCAGCAGTAACGACTGAGGCTCACACACAGTGCCAGTCGGAAGTGACATGCACGAGCGCACGCCCCCCATTTATTCAGCCCCGCAGGCCACGCCTGGCCTGCGGATGTAGGCGTTCATGTGCGTGCAACAACTAGAGCGCCAACAGCACTACATCCCTATCCAACTACATAAACTTTCCACAATGTCCAAGCATTAGATGCCCAATAGAGTTCACAATTTGAATATGGTGCTCTGTACTTGCGTGTCCCTTGGTGACGGCTTCAGGGTCTCAGCTGACAGGCATAGTCCTTTAACTTCTGACTTGGGGGTGGATTGGGCCGCAGATTGTACCTCGGGATGTTGCCTCTGCCGCGTTCTCTGGTGCGGGGTGTGTCCCTGATGGGGGTTGACGTGGCTGGGGATCCACACTCTGACCCAGGCGTCACCTCTCGTGTCCCTGCTGATGAGTTGCCTTCATCCTCTTGTGTCATGGTCCTAGGTGATTCACTGGTTTCTGGACTTGACGTCGGCCCAGGAGATATCACTTTGAACCAGGAGGTGTTCCTCGACACTTCCTCACCCTCCTTTCTAGCGGTCACCATGGTCCCTTTCGTGGCTGTTACGGTCCATGGCCCCGGTTCGTAGAAGGTCTGGAATTTTCCTCCAGGGCGTCTGTTTCGTATGACTACTTGAGCTCCCTGGCACAGTCGCCTTGGTGTTGCTCCCCGGCGCTGGCTCACTCGCTGATTCTTTTGTCGCTTCCGTTCCTGGGTCTCGTCCGTGTTGTTTGGGACCGGCACCGCCCCCGGGGCAACGGGAAGGAGGTCTCAGCGTTGGCCTTGGAACATGAGGGTCCACGGGCTTCTCTGGGTGGTGCATTGAGGGGTTCCTCGATATTCCCGTAGGAAGTCATGCAGTCTCTGTTCAGGGTCGGCTTGCTCTACCACCGCTATCTGGAACATCTTATTGAGGGTCCGCATAAATCTTTCTGCCTCCCCGTTGGCTTGTGGCCACTGAGGTGTGATGCGTCGGTGTGTGATACCTCGGGTCTTCAGGAAGGTGGCGAACTCCGCTCCCTGGAATGGTGGTCCATTGTCGCTCTTTATCTCTTCAGGGTATCCGAACATGGAAAACAGTTTTTCTAGTGCCGGCCCCACATGCGTGAAGGCCGTGGAGTTGACTCTCTCGACTAGCGGGTACTTTGAGTACGAATCTATAGCCACCAATGTGTGTCCTTCTCCCGGGAAGCTCCCGAAGTCTAGGCTGACTTTGGCCCACGGGGTCGTGCATGCTTCTTCCGTGGTTATCAGGGCCGGTCTCTCGGGATCACTCGTCAGTTGGCAGGACATGCAGTTCTTCACATAATCCTCCACCATGGCTTCCAGTTCGGGGAACCACACCTTCTCACGCATGCGTGCCTTCATTTTCGTGGTGCCTTGGTGGCCACCGTGAGCAAGTTGCGTGGCCCGGTATCTGAGGCGCTGCGGTATCACCAAATGTGTTCCCCTTAACAGCACACCTTCTTCCGTGGCGCTGAGTTCATGTCGGACATGCCAGAATTTCGTGAGGGCCTCTTTATCTGCTGCTGTCCAGGTGTTAGGTGGGTGTAGGTAGTTAGCACAGGATCCTTCCTGAACGGCTTGCAGTGACCTCATGTATAGGTTGTCATCAGCAGCTGCTTCCTTGATTTCAGCAATCGTCATGCATTGGGGACAGGAAGTGAGGGCTACCCATTGGGCGTATTCCTCGCAGTCGTCATCTGTGGGCACAGGCTCTTGAGGTAGCGGGTGGCGCGACAGATAGTCAGCCGGATTTTTGGCCCCAGGTCGATACACCACCTCCATTCCATACGATTGAAGCTGAATCACCCACCTCTCAATGCGTGGTGGTGGGTGCGGGGCGGTTCCTTTGAAGAGGGGTACTAGGGGTTGGTGGTCTGTGACCATGACGAATGAGTGGCCTTGTAGGTATAGGTGGAAATGACTGCAGGCCCACTTGATTGCCAGGGCCTCCCGCTCGATTTGAGCGTACCTGGTCTCGGTTGGGGTCAAAGCCTTGCTGGCAAATGTTAGTGCTGTCCATTGGCCGGGCTCGTGATCCTGGGTCAGGACTGCTCCCAGACCCACCGGGCTGGCGTCGACAATTACCTCGGTACGTTTTGCAGGGTCGAAATAGGACAGTGTGGCGTTCTCCAGGAGGGCGTCCTTGATGCCCTGGAATGCTTCGTTTTCTTTTGGGCCCCACTGCCACGTGGCGTCCGTTTTGGTTAGCGCTCGTAGGGGTTCGCTTCGGGTGGCTAGGCCCGGTATGAACCGGCCACAGTAGGTGGCCATCCCGAGGAAGCTTCTCACCTCCGTTTGTGATTTTGGCGCTGGGGCGTCCTTTATGGATTTGGATTTCCTCGGGTCAATCTGAATTCCTACCTGGTTAAAGACGTAGCCGAAGAATTCAATAGATGATTGAAAGAATTGGCATTTGTCTTTGTGGAGTGTCGCTCCATACGTGCTCAGTCTCTTCAGGACGTCTCGAAGGTGTTAGTAGTGCTCGGACGCGGTGGCAGAGTGGATTAAAATGTCGTCGCTGATATTGATGACCCCTGGCAACCCAGATAATAGTTCTCTGATTGTATTTTGAAACACCTCAGCCGCGGAGGATATGCCAAAATTGAGGCGTTTGTAACGCCGGAGGCCGAGATGAGTGCTGAACGTAGTGATGAAACGGCTCTCCTCCGCAAGGGGTAATTGATGATATCCAGCATTGAGATCGATTTTTGAGAACCATTTCGATCCGTTTACGTCCGCCACTATGTCGTCCATTGTGGGCGTTAGATGTCTCTCCCTCCGGATGGCGGTGTTTGGCAGTCGCATGTCAATGCACAGGCGAATTTCGCCCGGCTGCTTGGGCTTCTCGACAATGACCATGGGCGAGACCCACGGGGTGGGTCCCGTTACCTTTTCGATGACACCAAGGTTCTCAAGTTTTTCAAGTTCCTTCTCCACCAGCGGGCGGAGGTGGAACGGTATCCGGCGGTGGCGCAGAGCTGTGGGGGAGATGGATTTATCAATATGGAGTTTGATGGGGTCGCATTTTATGCACCCTAGTCCTCTGAATAACTCAGGAAATCATTCCAGCAGTTCATCCACTTGGTGGGCTCGGATACGGTTAGCGAACGCTATTAGCTTTAGATACTCTGCAGTGTGGCTACTTAACAGGGTGTCGGCTTCCCGGTCAATTATGTGAACTGTTGCCATTATTTCCGACTCATCCGCCCGGATAGGTATCACGATTTTTCCCTTGAGAGGTAGCGGTGTGTCCGCTCCATAGGCGAAGATTCTCGTTTTGGACCGTAGGACCTCGGGCCGTGGGCGTAATTTGTTGAATTGTTGCAGTCCCATGACGTTAACGGTGGCACCCGTGTCGATGATGGCTTTCACCTCATTTTGTCCCATTTGCACCACGCATGTCGGTTGTGGCCGTCGTCTCTGCTTAAGTTCCCGGGCGAAGGAGACGACGTATGCCTCCTCATCTTCCGAATCCGAATCGTCATAGATCGTGGGTAAGTGTTTCTCTGTCTTCTCCAGGGGTGGGTCGGTTAGCGACAACTGGCGGATGGCTTTTGTAGGCGTCCATGACTTCTTGGGATTCCTGGACTGGTTCTTCCTGCGGCAGACTGACGCGAAGTGGTTTGGGATCCCACAGTTCCCACAAGTTTGTCCCTGGGCCGGGCAGTCCTTAGCTGCGTGGGTTTCATGGCCACAGTATCCACAGCGGGCCTGAGGTGAGTTTCTCCGGTATCCTTTCTGTGCCTGACCACGTGTCCGGGGCCGCACGGCATCTGCGCGTTCTACTTTGATGGTTTCTGTCTTGACGGGGGTTTTATGTAGGGCCTGTTCCATAGCCGTCGCTCTGACGTCTGAGAGCTCGTGGGATCTGGCCAGGATAAGGATGTCTTCCAGAGAGATCCCTGGTTTGCATAGGATTTGTCCTCTCAACGTCTTGTCCCGGCACCCCTGAATAAGTTGTCTCCTTATGGCCCTCGGTTGATCCTCGTCGGTGGAGCTGGCTAACTCCCTGACGCGGGTGTGGAACTGGTCCACGGACTCTCCGTCCCGGTGGCGTGCTTGCCCCAACTTGAATACCTCAAAATCCATATTTAATTGGGGATCAAAATGGCCGATGAGGGCGGCAACAGCGGCGGCATAGCTGGTGGCTGCGCCCGTGTTAGGGAGATGTTTGAAAAGTTTAAAGATCTCGTCCCCTGCGTAGTGGAGTAGTAGGGACCTTTTCACTGCGTCATCCGTCTCCCTCGTGACCACAAAGTAATTTTCTAATCTTTCCAGCCAAATTTTCCATCGTGGCGAGGCTGTGGATGGGTCTATTGCTTCGCTGAAAGGTGGCGGTACCCCGGCCGCAGCGTGTTGGAAAGGAATGTTGATGACGGGCGCCGGTGCATCTCCGTCCCCCATGGCGGCGACTCCCTATGAAAGGTGAGGGTAAGCCTCCGGTGCGGATTGTCCCCTTTTTAGGCCGCGGCAGCGCGTGTACCTGTGCAGGGCTTCACTCAGCTTGCCCTCCTCTCGCGGTGTCCTCCGCCTGCACCACGTGTCTCACGGCTGGTCAGTGGTGGGAGAGTCGAGGCCGCTCCGGGGTTCCCTTCCCGGTCACCAGTGCTCCAGCAGTAGCCCCTCCAGGCGTCACCAGGCCTCAGCAGGCCGAGAACGCGTTGCACGTGAGATGCGTGGGACTAGGCCGGGCGTTTTTCCCGCTGCACACGCTAGAAGCGTGAGGAATGGCAGGGTGCGGCATTCTCGCGGACCACGCGAGATGCGTGGTAGACGGCAACCTGACGCCGTAGGCGGTCTGAAGGCGCGGTGGCGGTCAGCGGTAACAAGCGCTCCTCCCGCGGTGCAGCAGAGGGGAGGAGAGCCAAGTCTTAGCAGGTGGGAGGCAGCAAGGAAGAGCGCGCCGGCTCCTATAGACCCGGTGCAGCAGCTGGGGCACACGCGGTAGGCACCGCGGAAGGGAGCAGACAGCTCCGTCGGGTCGCAGGTGTACGGGCGAGGGTTGGGCCCCCTCCGCCTGTCGCCAATGTTGTGTGGCTGTGTGTGGGGCCGTAGGGAGGCCTAGTTATTCCACAGCCGCTTGCACAGGGGAGGAGACGCACAGCAGTAACGACTGAGGCTCACACACAGTGCCAGTCAGAAGTGACGTGCACGAGCGCACGCCCCCCATTTATTCAGCCCCGCAGGCCACGCCTGGCCTGCGGATGTAGGGGTGCGTGTGCGTGCAACAACTAGAGCGCCAACAGCACTACATCAGTCATCATCTTGAGAATATTTGTCTCTGCAAAACTATATTTTTAAACGGAATATTACAGAAAACATCAATAATGGTATATATTCCGTGGTTGGTTCTGAAGGATGTCTGGTGAAACAAAGAAAAGGACATTTGATTAATCACCGTAAACTGAGTTGCGAAACACCTGAGAAAAGGGAATTTTACTATTTAGCTCTTTTGCAACTTTTCAAGCCATAGCGTTCAGAATTGGAATTACTTGGAGATTTCGAGAGCTATGAAGATTTCTTCAATGCAACTAAAGATACTATAGAATGTCCTGTTTTTGCTAATTATGTGAAAATGTTGAATGTCGAAATTGAGAAAGAAGCTAGAATTGCACCTGAGATTGCTAGAGACCGTTCTCAAGAGAGTCAAACTTCTGCTCCGTTGAGTCAGGACCCACTAGGAGAACCAATTGTTTAAAATGAAACAGCAACTGCTATGGAAGAGGTGCAAACAGCAATCTATCATGGTCAAGAAGATGTAACAAACTTAGGAAACTTGGAAGAACAACTAAATCTTGAGCAGAAAGAAATATATGAGCAAGTGAGAGAACAGATTGACCATGGATTACTTCATGAGAAGAAAGAGTGCTCTTGCTCATCATTTGAACCTATCCGAATGCATGTGAGTGGACTAGCTGGAACAGGCAAAAGATTTTTAATTAAAGGAATCACAACTTTTCTACAGAAAACAACTGTCGCATTTGTCTTGTGTTGTCACTGCTCCAACTGGATTAGCAGCCCACAATATTAAAGGAATTACTTTACATCATTTATTAATGCTACCAGTAGAGCATGAAAACAAATTAGAATACCACAAGCTATCTGGAGAAGCTTCTTGTGAAGTTTCAAGAGTCTTGAGGAAAATGAAACTTCTGAATATTGATGAGGTAAGCATGGTATCAAACATAATACTTGCTTTTGTGCATTTAAGAATGCAGCAAATTCTTAAAACAGAGTATGACGTATTATTCGGAGGAAAAAACGTCATAGTTTTTGGAGATCTTTTACAACTTACTCCTGTAAAAGGACAACCAGTGTTTAAAACACTGTCGCATGAAGATACCAGGAAGTCTTTGGGGAGCATTGGAAATGTAAACATTTGGTCATATTTTGAGTATAAGGAACTTATTACAAATATGCGACAGGCAAATGATGCTGATTATGGAACTATTCTTCAAGATATAAGAATTGGAAAATTGACTGATTATGGCAAACAAGCTTTACAGAGACAATTACTTTCCAATTTGTTTCCAAATGAATATATTGTCCCAGAGAAAATATACATGAGAATTGCAGGAAAAAAATTTGTAATCTGCTTAATGCCAACACTACGTGAATGTTCTATATTCAATGAAGAAATGTTAAAGTTGGAAAATGAAGAAATTATAAAATTGGAAGCTATTGATAAAATACAACATGAAGGAATCACTATTATTTTGACTGAAAAGTTGAAGAGGAAATTGGATTCTTTAGAGAAATCGATAAGTAAAACTGCTGGTTTAGAAAAGAATTTGTATGCATGTGTAAACTGTAGGGTAATTTTACGACGTCATTTGAATGTGGAAAAAGGTTTAGTAAATGGAGCAATGGGTAAAATTGTTGATTTTGTTAATTATGTAAATAGAGATGGGATTGAATTTTTTTAAATCAAATGTGATGAAATTGCTGAAGTACAAAAATGTAGTCGTTCATCTCGGTTTTTGCTTGTAAAAGATTTGTATGTACGCAGAAAATAGTTTCATGTTTGTTTGGCATATGCGGTGACCATTCATAAATCTCAAGGTTTAAGTATAGATAGTGCTTTAGTGAATATTGGAAGTACCGTGTTTAAAGAGGGTATGGCATATGTTGCTTTGTCTCGAGTCAGAACTTTATCTGGATTGTACTTGATTGATTTTGATGAGACAAAGGTTAGTGCAGATTTAAATTGTGTGAAAGCGTATAATAGGTTAAGAAGGGAATATGCACCCAATTCAGGTCAAGATACAGTATTTGAAAAGTATGTGGTAGGTAGAAAAAGAAGATTTGAGAATATCTGTAGTGAAACTGTAGAGAAAGAAAAAAAACAAGATGAAGGTGCGCCTGCAAGCAAAAAGAAAAAGGACAGTGTTGAAGAGAATGTTGGTTATCGGTTTGAAAATAGTTGTGGTGTCAACTGCTATGCTAATGTAGTTGTTAATGTTGTTTATGTTCTTGAAAGTTTGCAACTGCAAATTGTTGAAAATCGGGACGAAAGATTCAGTTCATTGTTGTATTCTGTTTATGAGAAATGTAGTGGTGATAAAAGTAAAATACTAAGTGTTTCTGATATTCTAAATGTATTGGACATATGTTCTAGTTCTCGTCAATTTACGCAGAATATTCAGCAAGATTGTCAGGAATTTTTAATGTTAATGCTTGGTGTACAGGAAGATGAAGGTATAGATATAGAAAATATTTTTGGCCTTTCTTATAAATGGCAACATGACTGTCAAAATTGTTTGTTTACATGTAGCACTAACATAGACACTGAAAGATTCACATATTTGACTTTACCTGACTGTGAATCAGTGTCTTTTAACAATCTAAGTAGAGGAGCAAGTCAAAACATGGAGTGTAGCCAATGTAAATCAGAAATGTCATCAACATTATTTTTACAAAGATATGGACAGTATGTAATTTTACTGCTGCAACGTTGTAGAGCTGATGGAAGAAAATTGGAAACTCTAATTAAAAATGTTGTAGCTGGTCAAGTTTCAATATCAGGAAGAACTTTTGTAGCTGTTGCAATTATTTTTCATGATGGACCTTCTACAACATCTGGACATTACACTGTTTATTTAAAATGTCTGAAAGGTTGGATACATTGTAATGATAGTCAATTAGTTTTTAAGCAACGTTTGCCTAAAGAGTTACCAAATTCTTACCTAATATTTTTATAGCCAAAATTTTAAGATCAAAATGTGGCCTTTCAGGATTACTGCTGTTAAGGTAGATTCGTCTGGTGTTGTAGAGTATGTTGTAAGTGAGGGTGAGGAGCTTGAAGGTGATCCTCTTGTTGATATTGAGGCAGTGTAGGTGTATCAGGTGGTGGGTGATGTGGCTGCAGCAGGGGGCATTGATAATCACTCAGGTGGAGGTCTTTTGGATTTGTTGTAGTTGTAGGTGTTTGGCTGGAATTCCTGTGTAGAGTGTTTTGCCACAGTGTAGTCTGCTCCTCATGAGGGATTGTGTCACTGTTCTTCTTCTTTTGGTTAGGATCCACTTGTAAATGTTGCGGAGCATGTGGAGGGTGTTATAGCAGTACGAGGAGACTTGTAGACTTGCTTACACATGGAGAGGGAGGAGTTGAGGATGAATCCTAGGTTGTGGACATGGTTGGTAGGTGTTGGTACTGTCCACAGTGTAGTCAGCTAGCAGGAGTCGCCCAAGGCTGAGGGTGTGGGTCTGAGGATGACTACTTTCATTTTGTGCGAGTTCATGTTTAGAGAGCTGCTCTTTATGTAGTTGGAGACGTCCTTCATTGTGTCGTGGAGGTTGCTTTTGGTGGTATGTCGCTTCTTGGTGAGGAAGAGGATGAGCTGGGTGTTGTTGGCGTAGGAGATGTTGTTGAGGTTATGATGGTGGGCTACTTGTGTGAGGGTGGCCATATAGATGTTGAATAGCGTCGAGTTGAGGGATGAGCACGGCGGGATTGAGCAAATGATGTCGGTGGTTTTGGGTCAGAAGACTGGGAGGCAGAGGCTCAGGATTACTATTGAACAATTTCCAAAGTAGGAATTTGACGTATACTATTTGGCCGTGTGGAAAAGTATATGAAACCAATAAGGAGTTTTTGTTGTATATTTTGTCAGCATATGTTTGTAAGTAACATTATTTACAGTGTATGAAAATTAATCATAATGTTTTGTTATGTTATGATTGTCTGAGATGTGTCATATTTACGTAAGAAATTGCTCTTAGAAAAAAACATTTAAGATATGTTTTATTTCTATTTTTTAGATTGTTCTTGAGAATGTTGAATGTTTTTTTTTAAGATAATCTTATTGATTGTCTTTTTTTTGCCTGCTGTAATGTGATGAGTACTATTAAACTCACTGTTTCTAGTGAAATTCAATATATTCTGAGAACAGCAAAAAAGGCAAATGTAATACTTTACAAATTATTTTGTGTTGTAAAAGATATATTGTAACTGTATTTTTTTTGTCTTCCACAAATGGTAATTTTATAATATATAATTTTTTTATTATTTATTATGGTTAAGGTTAGTGCAAGTAACTGTTAAAAATGGTCGATGGAATGTACTTCAACCGAGCTGAAGTAACAAAACATGGATGGAGAACATAAGTGTGTAAAGATGGTTTGTATCTTTTAAAGATATTTCAACAAATTATATACTGAGTGTACCTGTCAGAACCCCTAATCAATCAGTGGATACGATAATGACTTATCTAAACTCTAGCTGGTGCAGGAGAGATGAAGAATCCGCAAGGAAACATACTTGGAGTGCTTTAGTTTAACAGAGGAATTCTAAGATGGCCGCCTCGAGGAAAGACGCGGTGGCGGTCTAGTCATAGACCACACACCCGTGGGAATCCTTGGTGAGGCGCGTGCTCCCTAACGAGTGCGCTCTTTACCTAATATGTTCCCGAGTTCAGACCCGTTTTCAATTGCTCCATAGATATTCCTGAAGAGAAAGCACAAATATTTCTGAGAGAGTTAAAGAAGGTTCCCGGTTAAACTTACCTTAGTTATCGTGCCCGCAACTAGAATTCAGCTTCCGAGTTGGAAGAAGCCCGAACATTGCACAGCAGTTGATTTTCCCGTCGCGGCTCCTTTCCAGACAGACGGACTCAGTCGTGTTCGGCACCTGAAGAGCAGAGAGAACAAGAAACCATACAAGAAACCTAAGTGATACCTTATAGTTGACAAAGGTATATGCTTGGAAAATAATCGTATGACAAGTTACTGAGTGACTAAACTTACCTGACATTATAGACAATATTAAATGTACACAGTCGATGTATTTCCTCTAACCTAAAAGAAGAAACGATAACATTCGTGATAAGCAAGGTCTTAAGGGAAAAGAACACATTGAGTAAGGAATACCAGAAAGACTGTTCAATTAAGAAGGAACATTAGTGAAAAACACAAGATATTCAAGGATTGACAGAGTAGATAACAAGCAACTGCATAAAAAAAAGTTGGTATTAGAGCACAAGGAAATTAATAATATAAAAATTAGACAATAAACTGAGAGGCCTAGGTTAATGAATGTTATGTAATTATAGGTTATCAGCAGTGAGAAGCTATAAGGTTGCAGATAAACACTAGGGGAGAGGCTAGTTCGAAAGACCATGGGATAGGTAATTGGTAGCGTTGACTAAGTTATAGATAAGGAATAGAGATAGAGTAGGGTAGGGTATTAAATAATTGTTCATTGTTAGTTTCCGTTATGTATCCATGTGAAGGGATTGTCTGTGAATAAAACAAGACAACCAGAGAGAAGGTGCCAAGGAGGAAATGCAGAGGTTGCGAGCCAGTCTCTTCTTCTTTATTATTTTTTCCTATCCCCCATCTCCCGTGTGTTTTTTTTAGACATTAGATTAAAAAGTTTGGTCTCTGGAGGATCCTAGAGCGGGAGTTGGGAACTAGTGTCATCTGTTCCTGTGCAAGTATTTGGTAAGAGTTTCTGGGCTTACTGTTCCTACAGTACCAGTGTTCTATACCTGTTGTTGTGATTATTTTCGACTTATATAAGGAATTGCTACTTATGTTAAAAGGTAAGTACTGGATAGGTCTTTAAGAGTTTATTTGTGTGAAAACACATGAAGTATTCAAAAAGTAGTTTGATAATGATGTCTAAATATACACAGATACACAGTGTTATTCTGGACAATCAATAGTATCTCTTGCATTTCACTAAAACACATTTACTATTTTAGAATGGGTAAGGTGAATAGACATATTCTACATTTTTTAGTACTGTATTTTACTATAACAGTCTGAGTCTTTTCTTATAGTCATAAGGAGTGACTGGTTTCAAAATTTAAGAAAAGCTAAGAACAGGATATCCTTTTAAGTTATTATATTTATACACCTTTGGAAAGGAGTAAAACTCTACTGATGTAATGTTATTAGATAATGGTATTTATATAATATTTTTTGTAGGCCAAAATAGGTGAAAACGCTAGTTTTGTTTCATATATTACAAAAAGTGATAAAATTAACTGTTTATATTTTTATACAAGGAGCAAGAACATAAAGGAAAAATTATGGAAAGAGAACAGCCTCATACTGAGGAGATTTTGGATATTACCTTGAGGGTAATTGAAGAACTAATCGTATCAGTCACAGGCAATGAGAGTGAAGAAGGGGACATGAGCTATGATTTCAAAGACGAAAGCTTTAATGCAGAGTTTCTGAAAGCATTAAATTATGTTGAAATTTTAGAACAAATTAATTCCGAACCTGCTAACAAGGGAATTGATGTGTATGAAATACTTGATGAACTTGTTTTGGAAGGTCTGTTAAATTATGAGATGTTACAAGAATAAATGTATTGTTTAAAAATAATAAACGTTTGAGCACTATCTACTAATGTATTTATTGTACTAAAAGTGAAACACTTATAGATTCAGTTATACATTCTTTACATTTTTGTATTGAGTTAAAATATGCAAAGTGGGTCTGAGGGTATGGATTGCTTAAAATCCCTATGGAGTATATATGCAGTCTTGTATGCACCTGCAAAGTTGTGTTTTATACCTTCAATTCCCCAGTCTGTATCCTTAGACTTCCACCAAACACTCTGACACTGCTGTTTTAGTATTTTAGTGAGCCAGTCAGCAGTATGTTCTTTTCTATTTTACCATGGTAAAACTGAAGCTGTAATAAATTTAGTGAGGAACTTTCTTTGCAGAACTGTAATGATCCACTCACTATCTAGATACTCATGGATTAAAACAGGCCTTAGCCCATAGACTGTTTCAAATCCCTATAGACTGTGCATGCACTGTTCTATGCACCAGCAAACTTATGTTTTATACCTTCAATTCCTCAATGTGTTTCCTTACACTTCCAGCAAACACTATCATACTACTGTTTCAGTATTGCAGTGAACCATATAGTAGTATGTGTTTATCTATACATTGTGGTAAAAGTAAAGCTGCTATGCATTCAGCCACATACTGTGCTTGCAGAATTGTAATAATTCAGTTAGTAAGTAGGTATTCTTGGTGCAAAGTGGGCCTTAGGGCATGGACTGCTTGAATCTCCTATACACTATGCATGCACTGTTCTATGCACCTGCAAATTTACCTTTTATATGTTCAATTCCGCAGTTTTTATCCTTACACTTGCACGAAACACTCTGTCATTCCTGTTATAGTTTTGTAGTGACTCATTAATCAGTGTGTAGTAATCCATTCACTACATTCAAACAGTAATCAGCAGATGTACAATAAGTGGTACATCCCCGGAGATATGCCAGTTATTGTGCACTGTGACATCACCACCATGGATGCACTGTATTTACAATGTGGTGTATTATGGGGGCAAAAACGGTACAGATATGTGATGTATTTGTGTTGTGAAGGTGGCACATTGCTTGACTTGCGTTGGAAACATAATGCAGCTCCAACAATGTTCTTGGGGCCTTATGCTTACAATGCTGTGTCAAACCTTACAGCTGTTTCAAGCAGATGCAGGGTTTTGATGCAGCATAAGCATAAACGTGACTGAATTAAATCTTATAGATTTTACTTAGTGACTTTTAGGAGGCGGTTCTGCACCAGAACACCTCCACACTGCCCCCCCCCCCTCTGTGCAGGAAAGCCTCCATTTAGCGCAGGGCTTTACAATGTGATGCACCTTCCATATGCATGTCATTGTGAATACCACACACTATTGCACCACCGCTGCATCACAAAAGTGATGCAACAATGTGTAAAAGAGGCACAAGGGCGTTGTAAATCTGTTCCTAACACATACAAATTCACCCAGGTAGTTTCACTGGCAGTGCAAATTGAAGCATAGACTTGTAACATATTTATATGGATATGATACATTCAAGTGCTTCGGAAGTACTACACTATACTATAAATACCTTATAGATTTATGCTGTAGCACTTCCTTATAGTTCTGCAGTTTCACATTCACCATAGAGTAGTAATGTATTCATTCATTCATTTATGAACTACACATTCATTCTGACAAACTTTTACAGACTTACATTGAAATATAGTTCTTTCTTTGAGCAGTGTAGGTAGTTCTAAAAAGAAGTGTTTTTTGTGTTTTTAGTTTTCTTTTTTTTTTTTTTTAACAAGTTTTTTTTTGAAAACTAAAAAAATAGAATAGGAACTCAAAAAGTGTCCAACAGGAACAAAATGGAATATGAAAAAAAAAAGTAATGACGATGACAGCGATGCTCACGCTTCCTGCGTTTTATGAGGTCGATGGACTGTTCCCCGTAACATAAAAGTTCATCACAATAAATGGAGAGGATTTTAACTTCAATTCAATTCAATTCAATTCAAATAATTTATATAGCGCGCTACATACCCAGAGGGTCTCAAGGCGCTTGGAGAAGGGTGGGGAATTATTTGTCGAATATCCAGGTTTTAAGTTGCTTTCTGAAAGCTAGGTGGTTCTGAGTGAGGCGAAGGTGAGTGGGGAGTGAGTTCCAGGTTTTCGCCGCCAAGTAGGAGAAGGATCTTCCACCCATGGTGGTTTTGTTGATGCGAGGTACAGCAGCAAGGGCTTGGTTGGAGGAGCGTAGCTGGCGGGAGGGGGTGTAGAAGGAAAGTCGTGTATTTAGGCATTCGGATCCAAGTTCGTAGAGTGCTTTGTGTGCGTGGGTTAGGAGGCGGAATGTTATCCTCTTATTGACGGGGAGCCAGTGGAGGTTTTTCAGGTGGTCAGAAATGTGTTCATTACGCGGGATGTCTAGTATGAGTCTGGCTGAAGCGTTCTGGATGCGTTGGAGTTTTTTCTGAATTTTTGCGGTGGTGCCGGCGTATAGGGTGTTTCCGTAGTCAAGTCGGCTTGTAACCAGTGCGTGGGTGATCGTTTTTCTAGTTTCGGTGGGGATCCAGCGAAATGTTTTTTTGAGCATGCGAAGAATGTTGAAGCAAGAAGATGAAACGGCGTTGACTTGTTTGGTCATCGAGAGTGAGGAGTCCAGAATGACGCCCAGGTTCCGTGCATGGTCTGTCGGGATGGGTGCTTTTCCCAGGGATACTGGCCACCAAGAGTCGTCCCAGGCAGAGGGGGAGGTGCCTAAGATAAGGACTTCTGTTTTGTCGGAATTCAGTTTCAGACGGCTGTGCTTCATCCACTCGGCTACTTCATTCATTCCTTCATGCAGGTTGGTTTTGGCGGTGTTAGGGTCTTTGGTGAGTGATAGGATCAGTTGAGTGTCATCAGCGTAGGAGATGATGTTGAGGTTGTGTTGGCGTGCGATGGCCGCGAGGGGGCTCATGTATACGTTGAAGAGAGTGGGACTGAGTGAGGATCCTTGTGGCACGCCGCAGATGACTTCATTGGCCTTTGATTTGAATGGTGGGAGGCGGACTCTCTGGGTTCTTCCGGCAAGGAACGAGGTGATCCAATCCAGCGCTTTTAGTTGGATTCCGATGTTTCTGAGGCGTTGTAACAGGGTGTTATGACAGACTGTGTCGAAGGCTGCGGAGAGGTCGAGGAGGATGAGGGCGACTGTGTCTCCATTGTCCAGTAGAGTTCTGATGTCGTCCGTTGCTGCGATGAGTGCGGTCTCAGTGCTGTGTTTGTCTCGGAAGCCGGACTGTGAGGAGTCGAGGGATTTGTTGGTTTCGAGGAAGGCGGAGAGCTGGTTGTTGACAGCTTTCTCGATGACTTTGGCCGGGAATGGAAGGAGCGAGATGGGGCGGTAGTTTTTGAGTTCGGTGGGGTCTGCTGTGGTTTTTTTTAGAAGGGCGCTGAGTTCGGCGTGTTTCCAGCTTTCCGGGAAGGTGGCGGAGTTGAGGGAGCAGTTGATGACGTCTCGGAGGTGTGGTGCTATGATGGAATCTGCTTTGTTGAAGATGTGGTGAGGGCATGGGTCTGTGGGGATCCTGAGTGGATGGAATTCATCAGGCGGATGGTGTCCTCAGTGGAGATTGGGTTCCAGTCATTAAGGATGTTCAAGGGGGGTGAAGGTACGGCAGAAGGTTGGGTGGGTTGGTCATCGGGTTGGTTGTCGAAACTGTTGTGGATGTCTGCGATTTTGTCGTGGAAGAACGAAGCTAGGGAGTCACAGAGGACTTGAGAGGTAGTGATGTCGTTGGAGTTGGCAGTGGGGTTGGTAAACTCTTTGACGATGTTGAATAATTCCTTGCTATTGTGGGCGTTGTTGTCAAGTCGGTCTTTGAAAGCGGCTTTCTTGGCAGTCCGGATCAGTTGGTGGTGTATGCGGGTGGCGTTTTTGAAGGCGTCCCTGGTGTTGGTGTTTGGGTCTTTTTTCCAGGCCTTCTCAAGTGAGCGACAGAGTTTCTTGGATTTCTTAAGCTCATCGTTGAACCAGGGGGCGTTTTTGTTGCTTAGTTTAATTTGACGTTTTTTCAGGGGTGCCAGGTTGTCGGCGCAGTTGGTTAGCCATTGAGTGAGGTTAAAGGCTGCTTTGTTGGGGTTCGAAGAGTGGGCAGGGGGGTTTTGAAGAAGCGATGAGGAGATCTGGTCGATGGGGATTTTGTTTCTGTTTCTTCGCAGGGTAGGTTGAGGGTGGTTGTTGGTTGTGGTTTTTTTGTAGATAAAGTGAACGCAGCTGTGGTCCGTCCAATGGAGGGCTGTGGTGTGACTGAAGGAAATATGTTTGCTGGAGGTGAAGATAGGGTCGAGTGTGTGACCTGCATTGTGGGTGGGGGTATTAACAAGTTGTTTGAGTCCGAGGTTGGCGAGATTGTCCAGAAGGGTGGTGGTGTTGCTGTCGTTGCTCTTTTCCAGGTGAAAATTGAGGTCTCCCAATAGAATGTAGTCCTCGGAGGGGAGGGCGTGAGGGGTGATAAAGTCAGTGATGTCTTCACAGAATTGTGCACGGGGTCCTGGTGGCCTGTAGAGGAGGGTGCCTCTGAGTGTGGTCTTAGGGTCGGTGTGGATCTGGAAGTGAAGGTGCTCGGCGGTAGCGAGGTTGACGTCTGGGCTGGTTGAGATACGGATGGTGTTCTTGTGGACGATAGCGATGCCTCCTCCTGTTTGCTTGTAGCGGTCTTTTCGTATGATCTTGTAGCCTTCCGGGATGGCAATGGTGATGTCTGGGGCTGAGGAGGCGTTCATCCATGTTTCAGTTAGGAAGGCGACATCCGGAGAGATGGTGTCTAGTAGATTCCAGAGGTCGATGGCGTGTCTGTGGATCGAGCGGGTGTTGAGCAGGATGCATTTTAGGTGGTTGGTGACAGGTCTCTGTTTGGTGTTAGTGGGTGAGGAGTTGGTCTTGGTGACGTCAAATTTGCAGGAGATGCATGTGAAGGGTCCATGGGTGTGTCCAGGAGCGGCTTGTGCGCAGTTGGGGAGTCGGCCGGGGTTAAGGGCTAAGAGGGTGGATGATTTGTATATAATGCGGGAGGGGTGGGGGCTGCGGGGACCAGGGGGTCTGGCGCTGGGCGCGGTCCAGGCGCGGACGGGCGTAGATGGGCTTACCTTTGGCGCACCTTCGGCGCGGCCGTAGCGCGTGGACGCTGCGCGTAGGACCATCTGACTTACATGGATAGTGGAGGGGGCGGAGCGTGGGAGGGGCGGCTGGGAGGCTGGGAGGAGACACGGGCCACGAGCACAACAAATGGAAGGAGGGAAAGTGAAACTGGGGCACGGGCACACAGAAGGGGACAGCTAAAACCCAGTAAATGCAGAGCAATATAAATAAAATATGATTTAAACTAAAAACGAAATTATGCAGGACAGGCAATGCAGCCCTTTTAAAATCAAGTAAAATAAAATGTGATATTCCCTAAAAAACAATACCACACAGGCAATGAGCACTAGTCCGGCGTCGAGGCGCTAGAACTGCAGGCGATGTCTGGCAGTGATCAGCAGGAGTGTATCCAGGTGGTCGGGGAAGTGAGGCAGGGAGCGAAAGGGAGCGACCGTCGAGGAGCTAGTCCAGGGAGCGACCGTTGAGGAGCTAGTCCAGCTCCTCCAGCTACTAAAATCATGTTCAATCTGTGGTTGTGGACTGCTTTCCATAGGTGGTGCACTTGCTGTACTTGCTACAACAGCAGGTGGGTCCTCTTGCGACCTCCGTGTTGCAGCTGTTGCAAAATTGTTGGGTTGCAAGGTCTTCACGTGCCGCACCATACTTGCAGTGCCAAATGAATAGTTTTTTGCAGGATTGACCCTGGAAAGTGTAGTTTGGCAAATTTTACAGGTCACAAGAGGTGCATTGACGTTTTTTTCCCCTCCAGTAAATTCTCCATCAGAGGAGTGGCTGAAAGATGTGTCCATAGGTGTTGTCATTGTTCTAATTTGACAGGCTTCAGAGAAGAGATACTTCTTCTTAGAAAGTCAAAGTTGAATGATTTAAATAAGAGGGGTCTTTCAAGAGTTGGAATAGGAAGTGGTATGAAGCAATCTAATCTCTTCTTTTTAAGGCAGATGGCTTTTTGTACGCTTACTGTGCGTTTACTGGGCTCTTACGATGTGAGTGTGAATGACGTACTTCCGCGATTTGCGTAATTGTTTTAAAAGCAATATACGATTATTATAAGTTAAAAAAATAGTTTCAATTATCCCAGATAATGTCTTCCCTTAATATGTACATTAAATACATAAATATATGTTTTTGAACAATTAGAAACTTTTGCGCCGTACGCGTACGGGACACCGTACATGACGTCACATGGAAGCGTAGATGCGAAGCGTAACGTCAAAGCGCATTCGTGACGTCTATGCGCACAGTATAAATTACTGTTCAAAGTACAGTGCGATCACCGTACGCGTATGGTAAGATTATCCCCCAAAAAAAAACAATGGAAAAGGAATTATATAGAATTTATTTGTAATATTTTGAAAGAAAAATTTAATTAATAAACTAAATTATTATTTTACGTTAAGAACATGAAATATTACGTTAAAAAAAATAAACATAAAAGTTTATACTAAAAATGTAGGAAATTATTTAAAATGAAAGTCATATAATAATTAATACATTTAAAAATTATCATTTACAAAACCTTTGAAATTCACTGAAAAAAACAGAGGTTTCACACACGTTATAGTTAGGAATTAGCATTTAAAAAACTTTAGAAATTCACTGAAAAAACATAGGTTTCACATATGGTATAGTTAGCTGGACATTTCACTCATACAAAACCATTGAAATTCCCCTGTTATAGTTAGTTCAGCTAACTATAACTCGCGCGCCCGCAATGCACTGCTGATGACGTCACATATTACATCACTCCTGACATGGTCAGTGACATCACTCATGACATCACTGATGACATCTCAAATGACATCACTGATGACATCATCCTTGTGAAAGAGTGGCGGACCTCCTCTCAGCTTAATATAACCCTTGATACACACATTCAACAATAGAAACACAAATTTTCAAAAAAATGGAGATACCAATACCAGTTAGAACAACCTTTTCACTAATTCCCAAATCTACATACATATCCACTGATTCACCAATAGTTCTACATAGTCACTCATACATGTACTCACTCATCATATGTACTCATACACCTATACATCCTGTTACACACCTACACTTATACATAGAGTTATTCACACACATACTCACACATGCAAATAAACTATCAAACATCCATTTACTTGCATATACAGCTATACACACACCAGTACACGTACATCTATGGAAATGTACACATACTTACTCTTTTAAACAATCACTTATAGAAACACATACTTATTTATAAAGGAACTCTTGCAATTTCTCACTCTCACATATACTCACTTATATACATCAATACTCACATATACTAGTTTAAAACATATGTACTTACTCATAATGACATCATTGAGACAGTCATTCACTCATTAACACACCCATACACACACTCATCCACCCATACAGTCCTGCACACATGCTGTCGTCAAAACACATACAGTGAGTCACTCATTCATGCATCTATACGCTAAGTAATATCCCCCACCAAACTATATAGACACTCATACTGATACTCAAAAAACAAAGTAATAACCCATAAACACACTCATGTAGCTACTCACCAACCCATGCAGCCACTTATACACAAAATGAGACACTGATACAGATATTTAAATATTTAAACATTACTTGTTAATACATATATTCTCTAAGATACACTTAATAAGTCAGTTATACAATCAATTTTACAAAAAAAACATAAATTTACATACTTATTTACCCATTTATTCTTCCATCGACCTTTAGATATACATATATAAAAAATATTTATTTTTCAGAAAGACACACATTCACTGGATGATGTCATCAGTGATATCATGAGTTATGTCACTGACCATGTCATGAGTGATGTAATATGTGACGTCATCAGCAGTGCATTGCCGGCACGCAAGTTATAGTTAGCTGAACCACCTATAACGGGGGAATTTTAATGGTTTTGTATGAGTGAAATGTCCAGCTAACTATACCATATGTGAAACCTATAGTTTTTTCAGTGAATTTCTAGGGTTTTTTAAATGCTAATTCCTAACTATAACGTGTGTGAAACCTCTGGTTTTTTCAGTGAATTTTAAAAATGCTTAGGTATATTAAATCCTAACGTAGAGTGGGGGGGGTAGGATTTTTTATATGCTTCTCTTTGTAGTGTTTTCCTTTGCAGGAACAGGAAGAACAGCGTAAGGGAAAGCTGCCTGCAAGGAGAAGAAACTAGGCTGTCTGGCGAGGGAATGCTGATGCTGTAACATGCCTCGGAAGAGGGGCAGCGACCAGGAAGGGAAGAATGCTGAAGACAACCGGAGGAAAATGCCGAGGATGTTCCTGCTCTCCGACGCGATATTTGGATGAAGGTAAGTGCTGGGTAAATCTCATGGAAACCGACGGAGGCTAGGTGGGGGTCGGTGATGGAACTAAAGTCCGTTCCAGTCATAGACCACCCCTTTTGGAATGCCTAAAGTGCATACTTTGCCAGCTGATGTGTGTCGGCAAGTGGGACATGCACATGTTGGGGTTGCGAGTGAGGCTGCGGGCGGGATAGCGGCATGACAGTACACCCCCCTAAGATCTCCCTGAACAGGCTTGGGCTTGGGAGAACACATGTGAAACAAACGCAAAAGGCGGGGAGCATGAACATGAGAAGCAGGTTCCAAGGTCCGTTCATCAGGCCCATAGCCCTTCCAGTAGATCAAATACTGTAGCCTGCGCCGTACTCTACATGAGTCTACAATATAGTCAACTTAATACTCAGGTTCATTGTCCACCAAAACAGGGGGAGGCTGAACAGGAATGACAGTACCAGGAACTACAGTCTTCAGTAAAGACGTGAAAATTGGATGGCTTCTAAAAGAGGCAGGTAGGTCTAATTTCATGGCAACAGAGTTTACCACTTTAGAGATAGCAAAGGGACCAATAAAATGAGGTTGAAATTTGTTTTCTCTTTTACCTTAATATTTATAGACAACCAGACTTTGTCATCAACCATATAATCAGCAGGTGGTCTCTGATGATGATCAGGGTCATCCTAATACCTACTTTTTGCCTCCTCCAGATTTCGTGTGGCCTTAGTATGGATATCTTGGAGATGTGTTGCAAGTTCCAAGGCTGCAGGAGTGGCAGTAGGAAGATGAGCCCACAACGGGGGTGAAAACCATAAAATGAGAAAGTAGGGGATACTCCTATAGAAGAATGTTCACCATTGTTATATGCAAACTTTGCAGTACAAAGAAAGATATCCCAGTCACTATCTGCGTGCAACAGTTGGCACCTCAGCTATTTTTCAATACACTGCTTTGCCCTTTCTGTTTGGGCATCTGTCTGGGGGTGATGAGCAGAAGAGAGTCTTACATCTATTTGTAACAAGGTATTCAACACTTTCCAGAATTTAGACACAACTTGGGGTCTCTATCTGACACAGTAACAGAAGGAAGACCATGAATACGCACCACGTGTTGGAGAAAAACAAAAGCAAGTTCTTTAGAATCACATAGGTCTTTCAAAGGTATGAAGTAAGATATCTTTGATAGCATATCAACAACCACAAATATGACAGTATGCCATTGCTTAGTGAGTGGAATTTCTTGAACGAAACCCATAGAGATGGAAGGCCATGGTGCAGGAGGCATGGCATAGGAGTTAAAAGTCCCACTGGGACCTGGTGTGAACTTTTGCTCTGAGCACAGACATAGCATTTTTTCACATAAAGGTGAGTGTCTTGACTCATAGATGGCCACCAAAAGTATCTTTCAAGTAAATCAAGGTTTTTTTTTATACCTGGGTGTCCTGCTAACACGTGTAAATGACACCATTCAAATGCTTGTAGCTGTAAGACCTTAGTAGGGAGGACTAGACCTCCTTGAATGTACACAGGATTGTGAATTTTAACTCCCTTGCGTTTGGTTTCATAGCATAATCTTTGATTTGTCAGTGTCTTGTGCCTAAAACACTTAATTCAGAAATGATTCAGCCGAAGAGGTACCTCACAAGATACGCTCAGGACTTAAAATGAAGGATTGATCATGAGTAATCGGAGTATCAGATAAATCATAACCATATCATGTTAGGGGGTCTGCTTTGGCATGTTTGTTACCCGCCTGCAACTGTATGATATAATCAAAGTTGCTGAAACAATGTGTCAATCGTAACTGCCTTATGGATAAGGCCCTAGCTGCTTTCAGAAACTGTAGATTTTTGTGATCTGTGATGACAGTGACAGTGTGTAAAGCTCCTAATAAATATTGATTCCATTCTTCGAAGGCATGCTCCATTGCCAACAATTCTCTGTCTCCCACCAAATAATTTATTTCAGACGGTGTGAGCTTATGTTGAATATAAGGCAACTGGGTGTAAATGTCCTGTTTGCCTGTCTCTCTGGGACAAAACTCCTCCAATGGCCACTTGGGATGCATCTGCTTCCACTATAAATGGTTGTGAGGAGTCAGGAAGTTTCAGGTCAGAGGCAGTAACAAAGGATCTTTTTAGACAGGAAAAAGCTTCCTAAGTGGCTGGTGTCCACGAAAAAGGTATCCTCTTTTTCCAGAGTTTAACGATAGGGGATGCCAAAGATGCAAATCCATTTATGAACCGTCAATAGAAAATAGTGAAGCCCTAAAAACTCTGTACTTCTTTCACAGAACTAGGAGATGGCCAATTTATAATGGCTGAAACTTTTTAGGGTTCCATGGTCACTCCCTTTTATGACAACATAAAGCCCAAAAAGGTTACTTCAGAAACATGGAATTCATGTTATCTACACGTTTATTCACATAAAGATTGTTGTCTTTGAAGCATTCTAACACAGTTTTCATATGCCAAATGTGTTCGTTGGTGGAAGAGGAATAGATTAGAATTTCATCTATGCAGGCAATAGTGTTCACATCCAAAGCTTATTTCAAAACGTCATCAATAAAGAATTGAAATGCCGCAGGGGCATTACATAGCCCAAAAGGCATAACGAAATATTCATAGAGCCCGAACATAGTACGAAAAGCAGTTTTCCATTCATCTCCCTCTCTTACTCGTACTAAATGATAGGTGCCTCTCAAATCCAGTTTAGTGAAAATGATAGCATTTTTCACCTGATCGAGTAATGACTGAATAAGGGGCAGAGGATATCTTTTCTTTATTGTCACAAAGTATAGGGCTCTCTAGCCTTTGCAGTACCAAAGTCCTCCTTCGTGTTTGGGTATTAAAAAAATGGAGGAAGAAGCAGTTGATCGAGAAGGCCGAATGAATCCCTTCTGTAACATATCATCCAAGTATCCTGTCAAATAGATATTTTCTTTGTCTGTCAATGCATATATACAACTGCACGGAACTTTTGATCCAGGTACTAAATCAATGCAGCAGTCATATGGATGATGAGGCGGCAGGACTGTGGCCTTTTCTTTATCGAAGACCTATCATAAAGAGTTGTAACAGGCAGGTAATTCAGGTCAGTAGTCCCTGATATGTGTTGTAGTGGGGCAGTACTCTCCAGAGACTGTAATAGCAGCAGCGCACATGCGCAACTCGCTTTGCGACGCATGCAGTTATCTAGTATGGAGTGGAAGCTCCGTAGAAGCACTGCCCACTTGCCACCCATCTTTTTACTTGACTTGTGTCATTGTCTTTAGTAAATTCTGTCTTCTGATTGAGTATGAGGCTTGTTAGTCGCACCTTATTATGCCATGTCATCATTTGTATCCTTCCATGGTTACTAGCCCCTTTACTTCAAGTATTAGCCTGCAAGGTACTTGATATTTAGTGCATATTTTTCCCCCTCCCTGCCCCCACTCTCACTGTCAGTGCCTTTTCACCCCCCCACCCCCTGCCCGTCTGCGCACACTCCATCTGGATGAAAGGTATTCAGTCTTCTGATTGATTATGAGGCTTGTTAGTCACACCTTATTATGCCATTTCATCATTTGTATCCTTCCATGGTTACTAGCCCCTTTACTTCAAGTATTAGCCTGCAAGGTACTTGATATTTAGTGCATATTTTTCGCCCTCCCTACCCGCACTTCCACTGTCAGTGCCTTTTCACCCCCCCACCCCCTGCCCATCCGCGCACACTCCATCTGGATGGAAGGTATTCAGTCTCTGCGCTTCCGGGACCGCAGAGACTGAATAACTTCCATTCAGAGAATCACAAACTTTACCCTGCCTACACAATTAAATTCTGCCTTGAAAAAGTCCACGGCCAATAGGCCACTAGGGCGAAACACGTGTCGGCTGCCTTTTTAATGTATGGAATAACAAATAAAGACCACGCATGTAAAACCATCAAGGAACGTTTGATAATCATTTAGTACTAACGTTAACAAATCGAGAGGGCACAATCCTCCATCTCCCTCTACACATGTTACATACTGAACTCAACGCTCTGTGTCCCATGAGTCAATTTCTCTCATGTGAAATTCCCAAGACAGTGAGAAATATGCCTGCATGGTGGTGGATCCTGACAGACTAAAGAAATGTCTGAGACTACACATACAAATGGGGGAGCACCCAGTAAAATGTGTGTTAGACAATGGGGCATAACTCAATTACATCTGTTTTACAGAGTATAACAAAATGGACCGTAAATCCAAGTTACACAAAACAGCAATACGTGTATACAGCTGGATATCCAAAGAGCCATTGCCGTGTTCAGGACAGATTTGAATGACTCTCACATACAAGGAAAGTACTGTAGAAGCTCACATACATGTAATTGATGGTCCTGGAGCAGACTGCCTACTAAGCTTGCCCACTGTGGAGCAACCAAAGTTAGTGGAAAAACCAGAAAAAAAGAAAGCACTATTAACTACATGTTGAGACATCCCAGGATATTCCCCAGGAGGAGGTTTGTCCCAGAGAGACAGGCAAACAGGACATTTACAGTTGCCTTCTATTCACATAAGCTCACACCGCCTGAAATAAATTATTTGGTAGGAGACAGGGAATTGTTGGCAATAATGCATGTCTTTGAAGAATGGGGTCAATACTTATTAGGAGCTTTAGAGACTGTCAGTGTCATCACAGATCACATTAATCTACAGTTTCTGAAAGCAGCTAGGTCCTTATCCATGAGGCCTTATCCTTATCCATGGACACATTATTTCAAAAACTTTGATTATGAAACCAAACACAAGTGAGTTACAATTTACAATCTTTTGTACCTTCAAGGAGGCCTAGTCCTCCCTAATAAGGTCTTACAGCTACAAGCACTTGAATGGTGTAACAACCATCCTTCTATGGCAACTTGCGTAGCCGAGGAATCGCCTGACACCAATAGCCTTGGGTCTAGTGCCCTCACATAATCCCCCCAATGTACCTCCACTATAAAAAAGTGATCCCGAGCAGAATCGCTGTCCCAGGCTACCCTGCCTGCTTTATTCATCCGTATTTGCCGCAGCTTATATGACCAAAGTGAGTTTCACAATGATAACGTTTCTGACTACCCTTAGCTGGCACATCACGCTTCAATGCTGTTTAAGATAAAGCCAATCTTCAACTTTGCAGGGACTGGAACCTATTTTGACACTTCTGAAGTGATGCTCGTTTAATGCATTAAGCTATGCATCCATCAGTTTGTTAGTACATTTCACAGGTGGGTTTAAGACAACCAAGCCCGTGTATCTACCTATCAGGTCAGTACCTGTCAACCAAGACCTTCTAATTGCTTTTGGGTGCTGAACAATCGAAATCATCATGCTTGTGGCAGTGCGATAGTAGCTTTGTGATAGTGTAATTGATCGAGCTGGCAGTGACTATCGGTGGGGCAAACTGCTGTTGCCTTGTCACCCGGTGAGCCCCGGCACTTTTTCCTTCACACCAGTGTAGGGTGTCAGTGTGCTTACACCACAAACCTGTTAAACAAAGACAATACATTTGATGTGTTTTTAATGTTTTATGTGTTTTAAATCAGTGTATAGGTAATGTCACATAAGACAGGGGACTACAAGGTGGAGTAGTCACAAGCCCTCCGTACTGATAGGCAGTATAATTTAAGAGCGCTTGCTACGGAAAAACACAAAGTCAAAAGTTAACGTGCCATCATGGTTGTGGGGTTCTCTTTCCCATAGAATCAGTGCTTTTTAAATGGGCCGGTACTCACAGGTACTGAGTACTGGCACTTCTTGTTTTTACTAAACTGAGTACCGGCACTTTTCCAGTGCCAAGGAGAGTACCAGTACTCCGATTGATTAGGTGGGCACTGGGCCGATGCCTGAGGGCCAGCTGTGGCCCGTTTATTTGTCAGCATGTTTGCCGTTTTGGATTCTGTCTGTCTCATTCAGCTGAACGGCCTGCTGGAGGCCTGCCCCAGGGGCAAGTGTGCCTCTGCTGCCGAAGCTCTCATTGTCCTCACCTGCCCCCTGCCGGGCTTCCATGCAAGGTCGTCTTGATAGTGTATTGCACATCGGCTGCAGGGGCACAGTGATGGGTGCAGCCTGAATGGGTGGGAGGGAAGAGAGCCTGCTTAAGTGACGTGCCTCCAGCTGACGCCTCACTCACTTGCTCCTGAAATCCACACCACCCCCTCCACCTACGGGGACATTGGCTTGGATAAGGAGGTGACGATTGCCTACGCGGCCTGCCTGGAGCCCAGGTGAGGTGAGAGGTCTATTGCCCTGCCCATCCCGAGGCCAGTATTATTCTTGCCCTGACCTCTACCCTGCTGGACTCTGCGCATGCTCACGACCCTGCAGTGTGCACTATCTGCCACTGCAAGCTCTCCAGCTGTGTGGCCTTCTGCCTGAGGGAAGAAGGAGGAGAATGGGTGAAAGAAGGTGAAGAGTGAGGGGGCAGAGATTGAATGAGCAGAGGAGAGTTTAAAGGGGGACAAAATAGAGACAGAAGGGTTAAGCACAGGCAGAGATGGGGAAGACATTGAGACAGCTATGAAAAGAGTAAGAGACGCACAGAGATGGCAGATTAGAAATAGAAAGGGTGAGAGTAGAGGATTATAGGATATGGGCTAAAGAAAGTGGGCAGCGAGAGAAATGAATACAAATAGGAGAGAAGTGAGTGGGGGAGGGATCAAGAGATTAGAGATGTGAAGATTGTCAGAGTATTTGTCTGCTTGTGTGTGTGCGTTTGCCTGGTTGGTGTATGTTTGTGTGTGAGAGAAACTAAATCAGACAGGAAGAGAATCAGGACACCTGGGAGGTATGTTATGTTATGTTATGTTATATGTATTTTTTGAGCGCACAGCTGCCCCAGCGAAGGGGCGTCCTGGCGCTATATCTGAAAAAGAACATAACAAACAGGCAGAGTAGGAAGCTAATAAGGCAGTGGGAAAAGATAAGTTTTCATAGCTTTCCTAAAGGCAAGAAGGTGAAAAGAAATGCACCTTAATGATGCCTTGCCAGTCTCTCTCATCCTGGTGCACATTGACTCTTAGCCTGAAAGTGCTAATAGTGCTGTTGATGGCTCGGCTGCATTAATGCTTTAGAAGCTCCTTGATTTGCTCCCAGAAGTACTACACACCACCCTTTATTAGCATATACACCTGTTTATCTGCACATATGGAAAGTTTGAGACAACTGTCAAGGGCAATGCACGGGCAAAATGAATACTCAATAAAAGTGTTTTCTATCATCATGGCTTACCCCACCTCTAACCCCGCCCACTAGCCACGCCCCTAACTCAATTTAATGAGTACCAGCACTGATTTTTCATTTAAAGCACTGCATAGAATTGGTTTCTACCCAAATGGCATTTTGCAACATTAGGACAAGGAATGACTGGGCAATCCTGTTGCACCAAGAGCCCCTCAGGGAGCATGTTAGGCTATGTCCTGTTATAGAACCTGGAGGGACACTAATTTAATAGCCCATATACATGCCATGCACACGCATGATGGCCACTTCATTCAGGCTCCAACTAAACGAGTTCACCATGATTGAATCGATCTTGTTCCACAAAGGTTACACACTCAGGCCTGCAGCACGCTCTCCGCTCTCTCTGAGCTGTCTCTTGCTACAAGTAGCCTGTCTCTGTGTTTGATGTCTCTCACATCGTGAAGTACATATTGAGAAAGACCAAAGTTCCAAAACTCTTTTTTTCTTTGTATCTTGTGAACGTGCACACAGTCAAATATAATCACATGGAACATTTCCTTCACTTCACATTTACCGATAATTGATAAAAATGTGCATATTTGGTAACAGGAATAAAACGTGGTTGAATATTCCACATCAACAGCATTTTTTTTCTACGCTCTGTGTTTTATAGGTATTTAAAGCTGAAGTCTAATGGCGCTAGTGCCACTGACTGTTACTTAGAACCAGGCACATCGCCCATAGGGCTCAAAGGGCTTCAGCCCCCCGTCCTGTGTGTCTGCCCGGGCTGAGACAGTTTCCCTGGCACACACACACAGACAGTTTTTGAGATGCTGTGGACTGGCTGGTTGGGTCCGTCTTATTGCAGCCGCACCCAAGTACTTCACAGGTCTTTAAAAGACCATTTACTTGTTAACGAGGCTTTGTTGTGTTTTCACACCTTCTTAGAGCCCCTGCATCTCCACTCTCCCTATTGCTGGAAGAATTAGCCCCCCCAGCCGAAATATTTATTAGCCTCCCCTGAAAATTGGCTGTAGCTGCGCTTCTGAGCTGCACCCTATTGCGGGAAACTAATACGGCCGAAACAGTCTGTCCACGGTGGGATCTGCACCCACACTAACTAACTAAATAAAGTCTAAATGCAGCTTCTTGTCACTCACATGGTATCCTCCGCCTCTGCAGATAACGAAGTTGGAGGACAGGCACTTACTCCGCCTTGATAAATCGTGAATAATGTTTGCACCGTTTTGAGAGTGCCCTATTGGCTACTCCTCTACCCCCGTAACTTGTTGTGAGCCAATCACTCTCGGCACACGCAATCCTAGCTCAGCTGGAGGAGGGCCACCCAGAGGTCCACAGGATTGATCTAATGCCTTCCAGGCCTTGAACAACCACATGCCTAGTTGCTGGCCCTGGAATATAGATAAGTGCTCCTGAAATTGAGCAAAATGTTGCGTGATTTTGGGCAAATCCCTTCACCTGTGCCTAAAGTGGTAATGCACACCATGTACACAAAATTAACTATGCGGCTGCACCACCCTTCACTACTTTCGTTGAAGATCACAGAGACTCCTAGTTGTTATATATTGCATAAGCTCATCTCAAAAGTATTGGAGCACTGTACTTGATAACAAATGACTTAGGCCCAGTTGGCGATGCGGTGAGCGCAAGGTAAGTGGTTTTATTTATTTATTTAATTTTTACTATCCCGTCGTATGTTGACGTCCACCCCCACCCCCGCCCTGCCCCACCACACTTACCTGCATCATTCGTGACCGGCTGGTGCACATCTATCAACCACCTCCCTATCCAGCTATATTCATGCAAGGTGATGTGCAATCTCCTTTACCGATACACAGGCTCATTGTTAATGTAAAGCAGAAATGACTGGCAGATAGCACACCACTCAAATATTGTATGTTGTGTATTTGGGACCCCATTCAGCCTCCTGGTGTTATTGTTACAAATGTGCAGTGTTTTTTTATGAGGTTGGGGCGAGAGATCCCCAATCTGCGCTTTGTGTGTCTGCTTCACCTGCCGGTTCTTGCGTCTCCCTTTCCCTTAATGTGGTATATTTCTGAGTACCAGCATTATCTCACATTTTGTTTCCTCTGATTGACCAATTTCATCCATCTCTCATTCTTGTTTCTGAAAGAATTAATGAAATCATTTTACAAAGCACGCAATACCCAAAGGTGTCTTAGCGCTAGGCGCATCAGGGACTGCAGAGGGCGCATCACTACAGTAGGTTTAAGAGAGCTTGTTATTTACCGGCGGTAAAAGCAAGGTCTTTAGCTGCTTTCTGAAGAGCTGCAGTCTGTGCTGGGATCGGAGGGCAAGAAGAAGGGAATTCCATAACTTTTCCCCTGGAAGTTCAGTGTTCTGCTGCACCACTTTGCTCGTTTAAATCTGGGAATTTGGACCTTATGCGTCAAGCTAGATCTAAGTGCTCTACTGAGCGCATACCAGGTATATTGCTCCTGGAAATAGAGGGGACCAGTCCTGTGAAGAGCCTTGTGCATTAAGCACAGGGCATTAAATGAGATTCTCTTCTCTACTGGTAGCCAGTGAAGGCCGTGTAATAGATGAAAGACTGGTTTAAACTTAGGGATATTCAGAAAAGTTCTGGCCACTGCATTTTGTAGAGACTGCAATTTTTTTACCAGGTATTTTGAGGTGCCTAGATAAAGTCCATTGCAGTAGTCTAGCTTAGAACCAATGAGGGCCAACATTACTGTCTTCTGAAGATCGGTTGGAATGAAAAGAAGGATTTATTTGAGGACCCGTAACATAAAGTAGCCCGCAGAGGTCACTGCATTGATCTGAGCATCAAAGCACAATCCTGTGTCAAACATAACTCCCAAGATTTTAGCCTTCTGAAATGGCTTAGGTAGTTCACCCAGCTCCTGGGGCCACCAGGATGGATTCCTGAAGGAGGTCTTATTCCCAAAGAGCAATACCTCAGCTTTATCCTAATTAAATTGAAGAAAGTTCTCCTTCATCCGGCCTGCCACTGCTGTCATACAACTGCAGAAGTTGTTTGCATCATTTTCAAACTGAGATGACACAGACACCACTATCTGTGTGGTGTCTGAGTACAATAGTACAGTCAGGCTGAAGCTCAGAATAAGCTTAACCAGGGGGGTGACGTACACGTTGAAGAGAGTGGGCTGAGCACCGAACACTGCAGCACCCCACATGGGAGGGAAAAGGAGCTGGATTTCACCTCTCCCATCTCGACTCATTGTTGTTGAATTTCAAGAAAAGAACTCAGCAGAGATAATGTAGTGCTCCTGAAGCCCAAGGAGTGCAGGCATTTCCTAAGGAGCACGTGGTGGACCACATCAAAGGCGGCAGAGGGATCGAGTAAGATTAGTGCCGCTCTGCTGCTCTTGTCCACACTCACTCTAAATTTCTCCGATGCGGCCACCAGTGTGGACTCAGTGCAGTGGTTTGCTATGAACCCGTGTTGAGCGGGATCCAGCAAATGATGGGCATCCAGCAAGGTTAGAATTTCCGCGTTTATGGCTTGTCCAACACCTTAGCTGAGAACAGGAGACGAGAAATTGGTCTATAACTGTCCACCAGCTTGGGTCCAGGGATAATTTCTTCACCCCAGAGGAGGAATTTAAGCCTTTACCATATGTCAGGGTATTGCCACGAACTCAGTACTTGATTCAGTAGAACTTTAAGTGGCCCGACCACCTGCTTGGCCAGTTTGTTGATGATCCCTGGGAGCATGGGTCAGAAGGGGCCCCAGACTTGATGGAACACATCAGGCTGATCGTTTTATCTCATGTGAGAAGGGAAAACTTCCCAAAGGTAGGAGATACCTCCCGACCAATGAATGAACTAGAAAGGTTAGAATTTCCGCATTCATGGCTTTTTCCAACATCTTAGCCGGGAACGGTAGATGATAAATTGGTCTATAACTGTCTACCAGCTTGGGGTCCAGGGAGGGTTTCTTCACCAGAGGAAGAATAGAAGCCTTTTTCCAGATGTCAGGATATTGCCCAGAACTCAGTACTTGGTTCAGTAGAACTTTAAGTGGCCCGACCACCTGATTGGCCAGCTTGTTGATGATCCCTCAGGGAAAGGGGTCGGAGAGGCCCCAGACTTGATGGAACTCATGAGGCTGATCGTTTTATCCCACGTGAGAAGGGTAAACTTCTCGAAGGTAGGAGATACCTCCTGACTAATGAATGTGCCCAAACCCGAGGCCTCTTCTAAATTACAAATGAAGTCAGTGCTGGGAGACTGCTGAGAAAATACCTGAAAGATGGCATTGACCTTAAATTGGAAGAAATCCCCCAGCTTGCTACAGAAAGATTTGTCCATCAAAGGAGTTGTTGTTGCTCCAATTCAACAGCTCTTTAACCATTTTAAGAAGTTCCCAGGCGGAATTTACTTCTATTCTAAGAAGCATTTGGTCTTTTCAGCTTTAATAAGCTCTTTGGACTCTCCTAGTTTTTTATTGTACCTGGCCTTTTTCCCGGTGGAGTAATCTACCCAGCGGATACGCTCTTCCCGCCTGCACCTTAGTTGTGCTGCTTTCAATGCCGGAGAAAACCAAGGAGCAGAAGGATTTTTAATATGGCTCCTTAGTGTCTTCACAGGCACTACTTTGCTGCATGCTGTCTCCAGCCAGTGAATGTAGTTAGTTGCTGCTATGTCAATGCCCTTGACAGAAACAGGGACAGAGTTGGAGAGAGCCTCCTGTAGAGCATCTAGCTCGGTATCCTTCCATGGTCGGTACTTAATAACTCTAGCTATGTTATTTGATTCAGCTCTTCTTACTGGGTCGAGATAGAGGAAACAGATGGCCATATGGTTCAACCATGGAAGTGGAACGATCTTATCTATGCCTAGATAGGCCTGTCTTCTCTCAGGCTTTATCTTGTCTTCTTTTCTCACCCTGCACAGCCTACATATTTCTTACATTTCTTGCAAGTCCATTATTCTGTAAGGTATAGTTTCAAAATAGCATGTACTACCAGCTGTAAGATTGTGGTCGATTTTGCAGATAACTAGAGGTTCTGACAAGGGCTTGCCTTTTTGTTTTTTACTGATCTCCCTCGATTGATCATTTATTGAGTTTTATAGATCTGTGCCCCTTTAGGCCCAGTTGACGCCTCATATGCTAGGCACGGCCCAACATCAAATGGTGTTACCTACCCTCCTTCTGCGGTTCAATCTAGATGTGTGGCATACCCGACAGGTGGGTATTGTTCTACACCGTTTCCTGGATTAGCGCAACACAATGCAAAATAATGGTCTCCCCCTCCCCTCGGATTTTGATTAGGGACACCAGGTTCCCATATTTCACAGATATCAATTGACATTGGGCTGAATGGGAACCCCTGAATGATCCCCAGTCTCTTGTGCCACAGGGGTCCATTCCCTCACAGAAGGCAGGCTCAGTAAAACTGTCTGTTCCAAATTGTACAGCATACTGCTGAAGTTTTTGCATCATGCACACAGTACACATGGTGCAAAATGTAGCAATTTAGATGCCACGAGTGCTATCCAATTTTTTAAGGAAAGCAGATTCTATCCATTGAGAGAATGTAAATAAAAACAGCTTTGTTATTAACTTTTGATTTGTGATATTTCACATGCGAGTCCAACCAGTGGCGACTCCCCCGCAGTGGCGGAGGACCGTCGCCCCACTGCTTTTAAGCAGTGTGAAGCAGAAAGATAAATGATAATAACTGTTTTATTATCCTTTTATGCTGATTCCTGCTGCTTTGTGGGTGGGAGGACGGGGCTGCTCTGCTCTTGGAGCAGGGTGGGAGAGGAGTGGTTTGCCCACCCCTAAGTGCGCAATCGCAGTCTGCAAGGATAACATGCCTAGGCCCCCATTCCCTGGTTGAGCATGAAACCAGGATGCTCAAAACCAATCACAGGGCTGCATTGCAGCGTTGTGATTGGTGAGGGGGGCCCGGGTGCTTACCAATCACAATGCTGCATAGTGGGGCCTGATTCCTGTTCCTTGATGTGCAGGAGGAGAGCAGAAGCAGAGACACAGATCCCAGCCATCGGCAAGGTAAATGTATATATATTGTTTTATTTTTGCCTCAATGTGCGACCCCCTTGCGACCCTCTCCTCCAGTGTGATGACTCCTCACGACCCCTGTCAGCCCCCGCCTCGCCACCCATGATCTATGGCAGCTGCCAATAAGTCCCACCATTGCTTTTCCATCACACTTTGAGACTATAAATGACTTACTAGTTTGCTGGCCCAAGACACGGGCGGGACAGTCCTTTTTCCCCCTGGGCACCCTCCCTCTCATGACTGGAGCATCCAGGTATTTCTTCTAACCCGGGCCGTGGTGGTGAAAAGCTCTGTAGTTCAGACATTGTGCAGCTGCGCCATATGGTCGTGGGGAACTGCAGCCCTACCGGAGGTTGGGGGACCTGGATTGCCAGCATTTCGGGAGCACCGAAGCGATCCCCACATTCCTTACATTGTTGCAGATGCACCACATAGTCACGGGCAGCTGCGTGTCTTCTAATGATTGGGGGCATGACGCGCTCATACTATGTGGGCCCAGCGGAAAGTACATGTCAGGTGCCTATGAGTTGAGGCAGTTGCCTGATGGGGGCTTAATATTTTCCTAGTATGAACAGCTGAGCAGTGTGATTCTGTGGTGCACTGTTACTAAGTCTGTGTAGGTATAAGGTGCTTATGTGCCCCTTGGACCAGTGGTTACTATGGGGCACTGGGGCTGATAGTTTACCTAGTGTGCTATGTGAAATACCTTTCCTTTGTTTATGCCTAAGGCTTTGTGCTAGGAGCCACCCTACCAGTACTTACTGGTCGCCCCAACTATATGTGATGATGATTACACTGGCCCGATTGGCCTTGTAATATATGTAGAATGTTGATGATTAGGATGTATGCCTAATGTGTTAATGCTAAGTGCACTATTTCCAGTACTTACTGATTGTTGTCACTACATGTGAGTTGTGATATGATGAAAGTGGCCCGATTGGCCCTGCGGAGTATATAATCCCTGTAAAGTCATTGTATATATGTGATTAAGTTCTAATGTGTTTTATGCTTAATACAAAGGCTATTTTTGATATATCCTCGTGAGGATTCTCGTTTGTGGTTTGCCTCGGGTGTCGCTGCTGTGTGAGTGTGTTGTGCAAACGCTTTATACATTGCCTCTGGAATAAGCCTGACTGCTCTGCCATGCTACCAAGGGGGTGAACAAGGGTTATCTTCAGTGTGTAACTCCCTTGCCCTGGCTAGAGTGGTGGTTTCTGCCTGGCTTAGGCGCTTGCCCCAGCCAGCCAGAAATCCCATTTCTAACAAATCCCTACAAACAATGTGAGGGGGAAGGATGGAGTAACAAGGCACAAGTAACTTCCCAAAAGTTAGAGTAAAGTGCAAGACAAAGATTGCTGGTTTAAATTTCGTTTATTTGGAGGTTTGTATTTTGCATATCTAACACCAGTGAGAGAGACATCACAGCACTGAATGTGGAACAGCTATTGGATCATATTCATACCCATGTTTACATATACAAACTGGAAGCTTTAGGCGAAGCGCAGACATGTTCAAGTGTACAAACGAAAGCTGAAAAAGATCATATCAGCAATACGTTGACGCTTAGGGCCAGATGTAGGTAGCCCTTTACCGGTCGGTATTGGCCGAAAATCGGTATTTTCGGCCGTTACCAACCGGTATTGAGCGATCGGTATGTAGGTGATAGAAATGTGGCCAAATCGGTAAATTTACCGAATCGGAAAAGTTACCGAATCGGTAAAATACTGAATCGGAATATTTACCGAATCGGTAAATTTACCGAATCGCAACGGTCTGCCATTTGGCCCATAGGGATGCATGGGAAATACCGATTCGGTAAATACCGATTCGGTAAATACCGATTCGGTAATTTCCGAAAGTCAGATACCGAATTTTACCGATTCGGAAAAAAATACCGATTTTTCCCCTACATCTTATTTACCGATTTTTAAATACCGAATCGTTAAAATTCGGTATTTAAGAATCCGTAAATGACATTTACCTACATCTGGCCCCTACTTGCTTAAAATAAACATTCTTCCATGGTTAGCATAGCTGCCAACTGTCCCGTTTTTGCTGTGACTGTGCCAGCAGGTTGGATACTGTCACAGGTAATTCACTATCCCTGGACAGTCCGGGCAATTGCACTTCAAGCCCTGCCATGTGTGACATTTCTCGCATTAGTAACGCATTGTAAGTCACTGTACCCAGTACCACATTATCGCAAGTAAGCCAGACTTTTCTCTGGTGATTAGAAGCACAGCCAGAATGTTTCATCCCACAGAATGCACGAGGGTCATGGGTTCTTGTCTAGTACAGTCTCACCCCCTCTATCATGAACACATTTTCAGACCAGTAAACAGGAAGTAGTTCCTTTTGATCAATCAGAAGCCTTGCCAGGGACCCCTAGAGGAACTGCTGCTCTGCCTGGTCGGTTCTTGTTGAGGCTGCCCAGCCTCTGTGCTCTCCCGGCCGGGAGGTGGCTTTGAGCCCCATGGAGCCCTCGCGGCACCTGCAGCATCTCAAGGCGTGCATCTGTAGCAGGAGCGGAGGCTCATGGGTGTTCCAGGTGAACAGAGCCCCACCTGCTCCTACTACTGGCCTCGGGGACGTTGCAGGACAGCCGGAGCCTAGACAGCATCAGCCGGCTCTTCACCGCTAGCCAGGGCAAGGCCAAACCAGTCCACAGAGGCAGAGCCACCATCTCTAGCGCTCTGGACCCGAGGGGGATCTGACCCACTTAATGGCCAACAACCTGCAGCTGCAGACCCGGCTGAGCATGCTGCATGGGAAGCTGCAGGGCTGGACAGTGAGTGAGGCTGGGGAGCAGGCTGTAGTGGCATGACCACACAGAGGGTTAATTGTGCCTGCTGCAAAGTCTGGTGTATCATGCATATCACAGAACCTACTGTTGCTAAAAGGAGTTAGTTTGGGTACAAATCTATTCTTAGTAGTAAAGCTAACCCCAGCCACTCTGTTATGGTTCAAACCTGAGTTTCTACTTCTCCATACCTATATATAAAAAATACTGCCTCCCAGTATCTGTGACATGTGACTCCTAGACCTTGTAATCCTTATTGTTTTCTTTAACATTTCCTAGACTGATTTACACACGTATGATTAATTGTCTCTGTGTAATGTGTCTGTTACGTTAAGTGCTCTGACACCTTGTAGTGGTATGATCAGAGCTATAAAACAAATTAAGTATTTGTGACAGAGGGATTATGGAGAGATGAGGGGCACTGTTGGCCAGTGGTTGTGAGGGAAGCCGTAGACAACGAAGTCATGGGACACCAAAAAAGATTGTTGCACTGAGTGCCATCTGCTGGTTCTGAGAGAGTGAGTAAGTAATGTCCGTCAATGTGCTGTTTGAGATTGATAGTTTTGGTCAGGTGGGTAGTTGTTGTTATCGGTTTTGACTTTATGCATGTGTAAACTACAATAGCACATTGCTTATTTTATAATGCAAGTAACAATCTGTGACAGTATTTTAAGTAGGTGGAGTTAAATTATGCTAATTATATAGTTTGGACGGATTTCTGAGGCAGTGGGTATGGTAAATTTTCAATAAAGGTGTCCCTGGCATTTAAAAAAAAATGTTGGCAACTATGGGTTAGGCACGCCAGCCCAACCCTACCCCATTTTCTATGTGCATCCTTGAGGGGTCAGACATGCATTAAACCATGTAACATACATGTAGCACTTTGCTTGGTATCTTGCGAGGTCAGAGCGGTGTCAGCTCGTGTTAATTGCTTCTCTCGGGGCTACGAGACGAGTTCTTCTTGGCGTGAAATGTTCGAGAGTGAGACGTTGCTCTGACAGCATGAATAGTTTTGAATTTCCATCCTTTCTTCCTGCAGAGGGTGCTCTATGACTGCTTTAGTTTTGGAGCTTCTAAACACACGACAAAATGTTAAACTGTAAGTCAGATCTTGTATTCTGATTTTCAACTCTCGCTTAGCATATTCTTCATGTAACAGTAAACTATTCAGTGTAAAATATGTTTTTCACTTCCTCTGTAGTAACATGTGTGTGATAAAAGATTATTCTCAAACTGCTTTTTTCCATATTTCCATGACACTGATGACAGCAGCTACAGTTCTCGAAGTTACCTTATAAAATGTGCAAAAAACAGTCCGGTTGAAAGAAATGAAGGCTTTGAATTGGCAAACCCGCCTTAAAGTTGAAACGTGTGATAGTTTCTCCTAAGGATCATTTCTGTCCTTGTTGTATTATGGAGAGTGACAAGTTATTCCACTTTCAAGTTCAGTGCAACAATACAAATAATTGAGTAAAATGTTAACACCATTGTCAGGTATTTAATACGTATATGTGGAGAAGCGTGGCTCAGTGGTTAGAGGCGGCAGACCCGGAAGCTGGGATCGGCCGTGGACCAGGGTTCGATTCCCCGCCTCGGCGGGTCTCGGGCTCAAAAATTCCACGGACTCGACAATTCTCGCTCTGGTGCCTACTCGACTCACCGGGTCACACTCTGCGACTCTGGGCAATAGCTTGCTTAATCTCCACTACGGCCCCTCGCGGCGGGATGCCTGGCTTTCACCTTGTGGATACCCTGCCGGGGTATCTCACAGGGGAATACCAGGACGGGTTCCCTAAGCAAGCGCCTTGATACCTTCGGGTGATACGTGCGCTATATAAGTCGCAATACACATTTACATATGTTCTTGATGCAATTAATTTGTCCTCTACGGTAGACAATCACAGTTTTTCCGAATTGGCACTTTGGGGCATATCATCAAGCGGCAGCGATAATTATCGCTGGTCGCACTCAGCGTGACAAATGTTATCGCCGGCTATCGCTGGTAATTATCGCCATGCTAGCGCTGTATTAACAACACATAGCGCAATGGAGATAATTATTCCAGCAATAGCGGTGTTTTCCATGGAACATCGCTGTTTTTTCAACGATGTTCCATGGAAAATGGCAATAACCTTGCTGATACGACCCTGTTGATGTATCAGCATAATCCACCCCAGTATACCTAGGTCAGCATTTTAGCAGACGTTAGTTTTTGGTGAAAACCGCGGTTTTCGCCAAAAACTAACATCTGCAAAATGCGTGGGCCGTCTTCTAAATATCGCGATGTGCACATCAGCGATAATTTACAGGGAGTACTGCCCAGTGACGCCCACTTTCCATCTCATTAGAGATGCAAAGCGAGGCGTCTGGAAAGCGGGTGCTAACATGCGCTAATGCATGTTAGCATCCCCTTGTAGATAGGGCAATGTCATGTTCGCTGTTTTTTTGCCTTTTAAAGCCAAAAAAGCACCGAAATGGCCCTTGAAAATATGCCCCTTTGAGAGGCAAAATCATTATATGCCTCGATATGTTCACAGTAAAAATACAGTACATCTAACTTTTAACCATACAACCTGCAGTCACCGTCTGTGAATTAGGATGTATCAATCAGATAGAAACCTCTCGCGTCGCAGCGAGACGATGTGTGTACTTGGCATTACTGTGATGTTAAACATTTTCTGTGTAAATTTTATATAACAGAGCACCGAGCACTCCATTTATATACTATTGGAGAACACAATATAATTTTCACTTGTTTTCGTAATCGCTTTCTTGAAATCGCTTTTTCAAGAAACACAAATTAAACATGTTGATTGTTGACTTGATGCTAAAAACGACTCACACGAATTTTGTGAAAGTGTGTACTGCCGAGAAAGTGTGTACTCTGGGACCTCCCTTCTCTCCTGAGTGACTGTCGTCGGAATGTTACAGTCTGATTTTTGGGATCAGCGATTCTATTTTTCAAATTTAACCCATGTGCAGCTCACGCGAGTTTTCGTTGATAATTCAAATGTAAAGGCAATTCAAGATGGTATGAAGATACTGAGGTGATACACAGAACAGCTAATACTGGACGCCCTTAGTCTACCTAGTTAAGTACACACTATCAACTGGGGATTTAAGAAAAGTCCTGTGAACGCCGAGTAACCAGTCCCCCTAAACAAAGACAATGGGGTATATTCACAAGAACGTGTGATAACGACCGCAAGAGTAGCGTAATGCAACTTACAACATTGCGGCCCATTGCGGGAAAATAACCCAGTGTCAACGTGGAATTCACAACAAGGCGGAAGCATGAGATAGTCACCAGATAAAGTGTCACATGTCAGCGTGAAAATCAACACCACACCGTAAAAATGCAAAACGAGAACGCTAAAAATAATGCAATGATGCCAATTGCGGTACAAAAATCAGAGAAAACCAGCCACAAGCCTGTAAAATCCTATGCGCCTGGCGGGAAACAGCACTAGAAAAAAAAAAAAAGCTATTCAAACTGCACTGCAACATGGATGCACATGGACCGAGTGCAGAGGACAAGCCAAACCCCACAAGCCCCATGGAGGTACTGCCAGGAGCCCCGTGTTCAGGGAAGGGCAAGGACAAGAGGAAGACGGGGTTCAGTCCACAGGAAGACTGGATCATCTTCACGGAGGTCACAGAACACCATCAACAACTGTTTGGCACCTCCACTGCGGCAATGGCAACCCAAACGGAAATATGGCAGGCCACCGTCACCAACGTCAATGCAGTCGGAGTGTCGAGGAGGTCACTGGAGGAAGTCAAGAGGCGCTGGCATGAAGTGTAGCAAAACCAAGGAGAAGCTCTCTGCCAACAGGAAGGCAGCAAGGGCGACTGGAGGTGTGAGTCCTGGCTGCGACACAGGAGGAGATAGATGAGCTGGAGGAAATGTTGGCCACAGTCAACAGTGTGGAGACGGTGGCAGGAATTGGGGGCCTGGACACAGCACAATACGTGGTGAGTGATGACCAGGGATGGGGGGGACTGAGGGAGATGGGCACAATGGCACACATGCACAGTTATGTGTAGCACACTGCTCGTGCAACATGTCCCCGATAGGCCTAGCACACTGCAGCACACATAGAAACGCCAAGTAGGACACCATCCACAATGTGCACAAAGTGGCCCCCTCCATATAACCAATATCACAAGCGACTCATGCACATGTGCTGAATTCAGCAAAGCAGGAGCTCCGTGACCCACACTGACTATGCAAGTAACACTGCATGCCAGATAGCATGGCAGCGGCCCAAAACCATGAGGTGGCCTACGAATCGACATGGAAGAAGCTCAGTGCGGATCACCTCCGTAAAGGAGCAGGCCACACTCTGACATGTCCACGTGCACACACAACCCATGCCGTATGATGCACGCAGAAGACGAACAATGCACAAGGCCACAAAATCTGTCAGCGAGCACATATGACCCAAGTCAGTCAGTCAGTCAATTCCCTTTATTCGATTACTTTAAATCATAAAAGTACAAAACAGAACACAAACATAAGCAATATTACAAATCTTTAGACATAACAATTAAAATACATAGACGATATTTCAATTCATTATAAAACACCATCACCTAATCAGACCCCTTAACCTAAAAATAGCAGTAGACCTCAAGCGATGACTTAAGATGAGCTCATTCTCAGATTTTTCTTATTCTTAATCCTCACTGCTGCTACTAGAAATGATGCAATTTAAAAAATATCACCAGGGTTACACAGAGATGGCAAAAACTAGCGCTGTTCTAACCTGGGAAAAACCCCTTCCTCTCAGGATAGGTAATAAAAATCTCATTCGAATATTGGAGTAAAAGTCACAGAACATCATAAAATGTAATGTGTCCTGTGGTGAGAAATTTTCACATTGGTAAGGTTCTGCATCGTCAGGATTACACCATCACTGATAATCCCCCAATGTTAGATGAATCAGATTAAAACGGAGCCTAGTTAGGAGACAGCAATGATACGGTTGGTTGACAATAAACAGGTAGGGTTCAATGTTAATAGATGTTTTTAACAAGTAATGGGCCCTAACTAAGGGTTTGCATAGCTCCTGTTCTTCTCGCTCCACTGACAAGAGGTTCTTAAAATTCAGTTTTACCCACAACATGTCCTCCTTCCGAATCTTATCCAGTTCCTCATAAAGCTCTGGCCATCCTAGTTTTGATAACATACTTTTAACGTACGCCAACCATTTGATTTTTACGGACTAATCCAGCGCAATACAGTCTCGTAAAATCATGTGATTCAGGGTTAATTCGGGATTCAGCCAAGTTTTGAGCCAGCAAAGCAACGGGCCTGTACTCAAAATGTCGGTGATATAACCTAGCCCTAACTCCTGATGTATAGCATACGATGGAGTTGATTGTGGGACAGACAAAAGGCTCCTTAAAAAATTGTTTTCAGCTGTCTGTATGCCAGCCTGATCTGTATAGCCCCATATAGAGGATCCTTAGGGCCGCAATAGCCAAACACTTGGCCTTGTAAACCTTTAGGATAGCCTCTATCGGTCTGGCCCCCAGACGCCATGCAAATCCTAAAAGGGATGAGGAAGCGCATATAATTGCATTCTTTTTGACTTTTTGTTGTCGATCCAGGATGACCTGTCATCACATATGACCCAATATGACCCAAGTCGAAAACAAATCAGGCCCGACAAGCACACAATTCAAAGGAACTCTGCCTCAAAGGGAGAAGGCTACACATACTCAGAGCTGTAGGGGCAACTCACCCACAATGCAGCACACACACATAGCAATCACAGAACATCAGCAATGACAGCAATGAGCCACAAAGTGCAACATGAACACCATAGGACACAGCTCACAACAGTTCCTGCACGTGCAGAGTAACTGTCCAGTCACATCTGGCATTGCCTGACACTGTGTGAATGCACGGGTACTACCACACATCCGTCATGTAGCCGTAACACACACTGACTGCCATCGAATAGCCAGCTCCCCCAAAACAGTGACAATGTACATTGGCATGCAGTCTGAATGTAAACAGCTGCAAATCTTCAACATACATGTGTAACTCTGTTGACCTGCATCTCCCCTTTCACATTGCTGAGGGACAAACTACACCTCCTGCAGGGCACACCACACTTCACATCATTAATGATGAAGAGGACAACCTGCACATATGTCAAGACACCCTTCAACAGATAATGGACAGGTTTCGCACACCCTCCCCAGGAGCAGGGCAGGCCAGCTTCCCCGAGGTGAGGCCACCACCTGCATAGACCACACAGCAGGAAACACAAACCACCACAGATGTCTCCCAGCACCCCACAACCAATACATGAAGTTCCTACAACGTGACTGGGGGTGCCAGGTGGAGTTGGCTGAACAGCTGTGGGTGGGTTTCAAACTCATGGCAGCCAAACTTGATGCCATACGTGGGTGTCTGAGTCCCATCAGGGACCATGTACAGTCCCTATCGGACATCCCCTGTACGCACCATGCTCCACCACAGACCTTGGCCAACCTCGCTGGGGCCATGAATCGAATACAAGAACTGTCTGGTCAGACAGGCACCAGCGATCACAGCACAGAGTTGGCACAGATGCGGAGGTCAATGGAGACAGGGAGCAGATGCAGGCTGGAAGTATGTATGCCAGGGCTAGACACCAGTGAGTATGTACCTGGGAACTTCAATGCCCTGCAGTACTTTATCTTGCCATTGCTGCCACTGAGCTGCTCTCAGATGACTGCAGCAGGAACATCAACACACACAGCTCCGACCCCTGATGGGTCCATGGCACACAGTGATGCTGCCCCATCACCTTCACAGTCTGTTGTGTCAGTGGGAGAGTGATGCAGCCATCACCCGCTACACACATAGGACACAGAACACATATCCGGGGAGTGAGAAGGGGATGGGAATTACTGTGTGAGGAAGGAGGCAGTAGAATCCATCACCGCCATATGCCCTGTCCCTGCCTGGTTATGACCTATGCATCATGTCCTGGGAAATACCTCCTACTGGCCCCTGGTACACTCTGCGACATTCAGCCGGACCCAAACAGGGACTCCCATTGCATCACTGCTGGCCAATCACACAGCAATCTAGCTGCGGACTGCACTCTCACACTTCCTAATCACTCCTCAATCCCCAAAGGACTCTGGTTGGCCCACCACTGGGCTCCATGTGATATGGGCTTGGATGGCCATGTAGAGCTCCAGCTCCGTCAATCACCAGGATGTGAATAAAACATTCTAAATCACACAGATGTGTCTTTACTATGTTCCCTCACGTATGGAAGTATGGCTGGATGTAAGGACAATGATTGTACCTGAAGGTTCACCCTGGTAACTGACATCTATGCGCATGTGTATCCCTGAGATGTGAGTACTAACTGTGTCCCCATTGCACATAAACAACAATCTCACGACCCCCCAAGTAGGCACACGTTCACATGTTGAATAGGGCTGTGTGTAGGTGTGACCAAATCGGTAGTAGGACAGGAGTGGTGTCCTACATCACAATAGTCACAGAACTTCATGATGCATACTTACTTACACACATCTGTGTGGACACATTCTGTAATGATGAATGACATTCCTCCATATGGTCAGTGGTTGGACACCATACTCACATTGCTGAAGTCCCATAAGTGCACATGTCGGCCAGAACCTATCTCAAAACAATGTCTGGCTCATAGAGGTTGAGCTTGCAAAAGGGACCCCCACCCCCATTGCACATGTGTCAGTCAGTTCCTCCCTGTGTAGGGATGATTCTCATTGTGGCACACGAGTGGACAATGAAATCAACACATCTCACAGTTAGACACCAGTGGGGTGGCATAGACTTTATTGGCATGTGCCTGTCAGTACGGATGAGGCAACGTCTACAACAGGCAGGGACATGCTTTAGACACCTACACACAGCATGGGTACATGTCAAGGTTCAGAAAATGTTGGTGCAAACATGCACAACAATTATCATGGATGGCCCCGCTCCCAGCCCACCTTGCCTTGCTGGATGAGTCATATGTTGTTTGGCGTCTGCCCATTGTCCCATGTGAGGGGGCACAACTCACTGCCCATGGGGTCTGCATAGTGCTCTGCCACCTGAGTGTGCCGATTGTCTGCTCTGCTGATAGTGATCAGGTGAAAGGGTCCGACAGGTTTACATGTCGTGCTACATTGCCATGTGCGTGCTCTCCCCCAGCAGTGTGTCCGAATTGGCAACATTGCCACGCAGCGCTGTGTTGCTCCGACCATGGACCTGCATCACCTTGCACAGATGTGTGTATACACGCGTTGTTCCACGCACATGAATCCAGAGTCCAGACGATGGCAGATGTGCCCACTGTTGTGGTGGGATATGTGAGCAATCGCCACGATGCAACAAGTTGTTGGAACATGTGCTGTGGGTCACAATCAGATGTGGCTGCATTAACGTAGTTACTCGTCCATGAATGCCCGCGCAGCTTCATGTGCAATGTGTTCCAATAGTACGTCGTTGTTGTGTTCAAGGAACACCAGGGTGAACCAACCCATTAACTGGTCCAGGCAGGTGTGCTCAGCTCACGCCGTTTCACCAATCCACAACACAGCCCAATAGGGGTGCACCTCGATGTGGTCACTGCACACGAGGAATTGTGCAATCTCCCATGCACAACTGCCAATACATACGCAGTATGTCAAAGCATCCCATGCATGGGTGTCTAGGTTACACTCCTGTTTGTGTTCCATCAGGAGGCACAGACACAAGTCATAGTCCAATTCATCTACGGTTGTGTTGGATAAGCAGACATCCATGGGACACTCAAATGTGCATGTTGGGCAGTGTAACCAGGGCTGGACGCAGGTGATGTAGGCAATGCGGAAGCTGAACCGGTAATGGATCTGCAGCACTGCCAGTGGCACGGCTCCCAGTAAATGCAGACTACGTGCACGGTAGTGTTCCACATGACAGGGGTTGTGCATATGCCCGGTATGGCCTGCCATTGCCTTGGTGCGTCTCGTGGAACCGGCACTCTTCTGTACTGCGGCAGTTGTGTGGAGGATATGCCACAGCTATGAGCAATGATTCGGATGTGTGTGCAACATTTGGCTGAATGGGTTGCTGTTTCCGTGAGTGTCAAGGGAATCGCATGGGGGGTACCTCAGGCTGGGGCTTCTATGTGTGGGTTGTGGATAAGTTGGATAGTCAATTGCGCAATGCGTGGTGTGGGAGTTGTCCCCATCTGCCATGGTATCTCTCTCAGCGTGATCCAGGCGTGTTCTGGCCAAGGTCGGAAATGTAGGTGTCCTCTCGCCTTCTGTATTGGAACAATGGAGCTTTCATTCCTGATGTTTGTCTGGCCACTACTAGTGTTTTCGGAATGTGATGTGGCTTTGGTGCTGAGATTGGGACACTGCCTTGGGCTCATGGTGTACGGATGGCGATGCACACACACATGTTGGCATGTGGTGCCAGGTGCCCTGCAAGGCCTTGCGCTGCTTGTGCAATCTCACTCCATCTCTCTCCCTTGCACTCTCCCTCTCTTTCCTTTGTTGGGCGCTTGGCACACTTTCTTCTTTTGGATTTAGTCTTCCAGGCTGTGTCCTATGGATTGTCCTGTGAGGTCCCGCTAGGACTCATCCAAATGGTTGTTTTGGCTTTTGTTTGTATGGTGTTTTGGGTTGGATGTATGACGGTACAACGCGTGGTATTACCATGCGTACCGTTACAACGCGTCTTTTACAACGCAAGTTGTTACCACGACTTGCCCTGTAGGGGTGCAGACTTAGGAATAGTTAAATTTACTATTCCAACACCAGCCTACGTACAGTAGGGAAGGTGTTGGAATAGTAAATCTACTATTCCTTATCTTTGAGCGCCCTCCAGCACAAGTCGTGGTTACGACTTGCGTTGTAAAAGACGCGTTATAACGGTACTGCGGGGTAACATCCGCATTGCAAAGGATGTTTCCCTTTTGGGTTGGTGATTGCATTGCTGTATGAATGATTCTCCATTTTCTGGCCACGCATGTATGTTGATTTTCCTGCTTGTGCGCCATCAGGCAAAATAATTGTTTGGGATTCGTGGTGTTGGTGTGCAGTTTTTTAGTCTGGGGTGGGCCCGATAAGGGGGGTGTTGTCGCCCTCTTGGGTGCATTTCGAAGGTGGCCTTGTAGTTATACCCACAATGCCCTTTCAAGAAGGCCACCTTTGAAATGCAAAGGCCCTCTCTAAATTTTGTCTGATCTGCCATCTTACCCCGGGATGCTTGATCAATATCTTCAGTGGAGCCAAGACCCTGACCCTTGGAATGCAGGTGCCAATTCCACCCACACATATCTGTCCCATGAAAGCCCCTCAGAGTCAGAGGTCTGTAGTTTTTCTTGAGCCCCTAGTTAATGGCCATCTATCAGGAAGGCACAGAAGTAGCTGCCCTCTGAGCACCCAGATGTGGATTGGAGACAAGCTGATAGGCACACAGAGTCACGAGCACAGACATGCCCATTTTCCCCAAAGTGGTATTTCCACATTAGTAATGTCAAAGTCATTCGCACAACCAGAGAGGATTTGCCATTACTAACTCATCAATATCACTGTACTGCCACTCTTTTGCACATAGAAAATACAGCTCAATAGCCTTTCCACAGATCCCTCATGTCAATGAAATGTGAGAAGCAGACCCTACCGTACTGGTAACATCATCCAGTGCCATTCATTACCAGTGCATGTAGCGCACACGTGCTCATGCCCTTACCTCTTTCCGACACCGTAATCTGCCCCAGGGAGTGCTCCAATGCAGAGAGATACATGCAGAACCTTAGCAAGTGGTTTTTAAAAGCCAAGCCAATAAACAGTAATCTATACACACAGGCCCCTCCATTCCAAACCTATGGCAAGTTTGAAGAGCTACCTTCATCGGTGGCACAACCAGTGCTGCAGGCCTACGGAGGAGCATTTGAGTTACATGCCATAGGTATATGTCTTGCTCCGAGGCACGAGACTTATAGAAAGCTCATATCAGCCAATCATGTATACACCAATCACCAGTAAATATATGTTAAGTATCACACTTTAGCTCTAAATAGCAGCGTAAAATCGCTTAAAGTCCTTCACCAGAAAAACAAGGTCCAAACAGGAGGTCGGAAGCCACCAAGGTCAGGGGAGACCACATCAAAAGATACCAGGTCTAACTGATTGGCACAACTTATCACCCATGAGGCTATCCAGGCACTGAATATGCGGCCCAGACATTGAAGAACAGGACTTGGGTGTAACAGGGAGAGGTTCATCCTGCCAAGATGGAAGTGGCAGAACTGTTCCCTGACCCACATGCATTTTAAAAGCTTCATCTGGCACACTTACAAAGAACTGAACACTCACTGTTTGTCCCCCTACATCTCCTGGAGCCTGGGTAGGGGAAGAAAGTGGCAGGAAGGGCCTTTGCAGAACTGGTTGTGGGTATCGACGAGAAGTTTCCAAAGGATGGCACCAGGTATAAACATCGTAACGCCTGAGCCAATCATCACTTCACTCCTGGACCTGCAGTGGTCAATCCGAAGGAGTGCTTTGTACTTCAGGGGACTCCCCTGCTTCTGGAAGCCAGCCTTGAATGCACAGGGGATTGCCCTGCTGCTGGAGGACTGACTTGCTTTTTGAACCTAGGACTTCACCAGTGACTCCAAGGGGTCATTGGCTGTCCTCTTGCTCTGAGCTACAAGGACACAAAAAGCTCCACCTGGATTCTGCCCGAGGTGAGATATACCCTCCAAGTGGTGTCCACCCAGTCATGGAACATTGCATGTGGTGCTAATGGTGCCCAAATAGCCTAAAACAAAAACTTGGGCCTTGGATTTTTTTAGCCATAAAGTACCTTGAGAACCAAGAGGGGAACAGAACCTACGTACTTGCGATCCACCCAAGGTTCATCACCAATCTGCCAGACTACATTCGACTCCACAGCAGCAATCCCTGTTCAGACTCCTCACAGAAGGGGAATCACGCCTAGTGGAGCCCTTGTTGTCTAAAATCTGCAACTTGGTCCGGCTGGAGATTGTCAACTTCCAAAAGAGAGACTGAGTACCAGCGCAGAAATCTTCACTGCGACTCTGTCTACCGGCTCCATGATGACAATACCTAACGCCTACTCCTCGGACACCCCTGGATGCCTTGCCTTAACTTATTTGACATTTTTTCATCTAAGTCCAAAGGTAAGGCGAGCCCAGACCCAAACCACCTCGTGCATCCGAACTGTGTTCCATCTGCGGTTGGCTATAACTTTTTTGTCCCCATCTCCTGGAACTAGATGTCCATGATTCATTTTTTGATCTTTTCCGCACAAGTTGTTACAAGCAAAAATTAAACGAGAGTGGGATCTGTGTCCTGGGGGATCCCTTTGTAAAAAATCTGTGGCACCCTCAACAACTACTTTTGGTGAGTGGTATATGCTTTGCCACTCAAGTACTGATACTTGATAGCATCATCATCGGGTCTTTCTTCCTCCAACCAGGTGGTATTCTCTTTCGCTCGAAGATATTTTTTCGTGGGGATCCACATCAGAGTAAGTGACCTAAAATGACATCATGTTTAGCATTAGAAGTTTAATAAAAGTTAGGCAGGGAAAAACGTAAAAGAAAAGAAGATATGCATAATAGATGTTTAATGTATCCATTGCATCTTTTGATGAGATCAAGGTCTACATGTTTCAGCCTGCCTGTGCTCTTAAAGGGTCAGCGGCTTTCGTCAGGACCATTCAAATATTTTTATTTCGAGGATCCCTTAATGTCGGTTAGAGCAGTTTTTACTAAGCACTTTAAAAATTCATTACTCTGGTTCTATTGATTGCATATTTGTTGTATTGGTGTCAAGTAATTTGTTAAATTGTACTCTATTTTGTAAATTGGTGTGGGATTTTTCTTCTGTGGTATTTCCACTTTATTACTGTTTAAGTGATGTGTACATGCTTTATATATTGCTGCTAAGTTAAGCGTAACTGCTTTTGTACCAAGCTACCAGAGGGTTTAGGATAGGTTGCTTTAGTGACTTTTTGTCATTTATCGTGTCAGGGAATGTGGTTGTGGCCTGAGAGGGCTCACACCCACTCCACCAAACACCCAATTGCTAATGTGTGTCATCAGTGTAGGAGAGAATATTGATGTTGTGAGAGTGGGTGGTGCTGGCTAGAGGGATTATGTGCGAGTGGAAGAAGATTGGGTTCGGGCAGAATCCTTGTGAAATTCTGCAGATAAGGTTATGGGCATCAGAGGTGTACAGTGCCAGGCTGACTGACTCAGGCTTTCCAGTCAGGAAGGTTCCTCTATGAGATAAAGGTGCCCCCTATTTCTTTAAGGTCCAAGAGAAGGGGAAATAGAAGCAAAAACTGTGAGACCTCTTGTCAGACCTATCTAATTTGTCAAAATGGCATTTACACAATTAGCAATTTACAAATATACAACACAGGTACAACATTTCACATAAAAATGAAATCTTATTCATTTCTATTTTATTGTTCAAACTGCATTTTTTTTTCTATTTTCTTCTGTATTACTGGTTTTTCTTTTTTCTTTTTTTGGTATAAAGGCAATTTGTAAAGGTTTCCTGAACACAATTATAAACAAAGAAGTCAAAAACATCAAACAATTGTTTCTCACAATATTATAAGTTTTTCTTTCAGAAACCCCCCACAAAAAACTCAATTGAAAACCGACTCATACTGTCATTCTTCTTTCTCACCATTCATTCTTTCACAGACATACTACCTCACATACTCTACAAGTAAAAAGCAACAACATCTGAGACAAAGACCTGTTACAGTAGCCCTATTATTTCTATATCTGTGTTTCCAGGGGCATTAGTCCATCTTCCTAGTGTGTCATCTATCTTAACATAATTCTTAGATGAATTCTCAGATGTGTGCACTTGGCCTACGTGCGTTTTCGGTGAAGTCAGATGTAAGAACACCTTCATCAGGGCCGACAGACATATATTTTCATTTTTAAAATATTGGGGGTTCGTAGTATATTTCTTCTCGGTTTAGAGACTCAGGGCCAGATGTAGGTAGGACTTATTTACCGATTTTTATTTACCGAATTTTACCGATTCGGTAATTAAAAATCGGTAAATAAGAATGGGGGACATGTAGGAACATCCAGATGTTCCTTTTACCGAATCGGTAAAAATCTGTACTTACCGATTCGGTAAATACCGACCGGTAATGGCCATTCATTCCTATGGGCTTTTTAGCCCATAGGAATGAATGGGCATTACCGATTCTGTATTTACCGAATCGGTAAATACAGATTTCCACAAGGGTGCAGGGGGTGTCACTTTGACACCCTCTGGCACCCCTAAAAGAGGCTCGGGTGCCATGTGGCAGGCATACCTGCCCTAAGGGCAGGTCTGCCTGTCATATGGCACAGGTGTGCATGCACACATGTGCATGCACACCGGATTCGGTATTTTACCATCAAATATATTTGATGGTAAAATACAGATTCGGTAAGGGTTGTGGGACTCAGAAGAGTCCCACCTACATATCAAAATGATTGAATAGGTAAAAATACCGATTCGGTATTTTACAGATTCGGTAAATTTACCGATCGTTAAATTTACCGAATCTGTAAAATATGTGGCCCTACATACCATTTCGTTAATACCGGTCGGTAACGGCCGAAAATACCGATTTTCGGCCGTTACCGACCGACCTACATCCGGCCCTCAGTCCTGTGTCTTTGGGTCACTTTTTCTCCGTTTTGTGTCAACGCAAAAGGTATGAGTTCCGAAGCTCGTTTGGGCTTTGTTTTACAAAGGCTCCGAACAGGTAGTTATTTAAAATGGGTCAATGATGGTAAAGCTAAAAGTAATGTATATATCCTTCTATTTATTAGATCCTGACAGGATGTAGGCGATATGATTCACACTGGATCTCAATGTCGATTCTCCCAGCCTCCTGCTACCGTCCGGATACCATCGGGCCCCATGGTATCCCGAATGTATATATCCTTCTATTTTTTTTTTTTTAAATCTTTTTATTAGAATAACCAGCTCCATAACATTGCACATCAGTTAGCAACGGAAGTTCATTGACAGTTACAATTAGAATCAACCACAGAATCGCTGGAAATGATTAGACCTACATACAAAGACAGAGCCCCTCAACAGACATTGACATAACCCCAAGGTTCCCCAAATTGTAAACACATCAAAGCAGACAAACTGTAATCATCATCCACAATCTGCTTCCCCCCCTCCCGCCAAATCTCTATTGCGCTCCTCCTGATTTGCCGCAGCAGCCCGAGATATCCTTCTATTTATTAGATCCTAACAGGATGTAGGTGATATGATTCACACTGGATCTCAATGTCGATTCTCCCAGCCTCCTGCTACCGTCCGGATACCATCGGGTCCTGGATGAGGAAGTGCAGGGCAGAAGGGCAGGGCCTAAACTATCCATCATCCCTTCAATTTTGGTGGTTAAGAAGCCTAAATCAAAATACCCCTTATGCTTGGATCTTGCTATCAGAAGCAGAACCATTGTAGAATTATCAAAATATGCCCATCGGGGCCAAGCAATCTTTCTTTGTCGTGACTCTTCTTTTAGGGCCTGCCTGGAGGGTGCCATGAGGCTGCCAGGCCGAGAAACAAAACCACAGAAAGCTGTGCCTGCTGGTATCCTGTAGCCCCCAGTGGGTCAGTGGGGGAAGGAACATATGGTAGTCCCCTTAATGACAGTTAAGCAATCTCCGGTGAGGAACAGGTCCTAAGGTGGATGATTGCAGAAGAAGAAGGCAAATGTGGCATCACCCTGTATTAATTAATGTGTCATTACACAACTAACAATTTTGTGATGTTTCCTTTTATTCCTATCCTGAATATAGAGTTTCCCTAAACTGAACATTTCTGTATTACATTGTTTGCACTGATAGAACATTTTCACCAATATTTGGACTGCTCAGTCAGTGCAAATTATTGTTTTCGCACGGAATATATGTTGGTTTTAGGTCTGGGTGTGAAATTCCGCTCTCCTTGCGGAGTTTTTCCCACTCTGCGCTCCGCATAGATCGCAGAGTTACCGTAACCTCCACAGAGCGGAGTTTTTCCTTGCTTGCATTCGCTAACATTAAGTTGGCGAGTGAGGTAAATCTTACTCCAGACCACATCCCAGCAAGATTTCTCAAAGGTGGCAGTTACGGATGGTCATTACCGCTCAATTTGAGCAACCTTCCGTTTACATTGAAGAAGCTGCCACTCGATGAGAACATCAACTCGATCAGCAGAAAGAAGCAGCACCCTTTTTCACTATGCATGGTGCAGTTCGCATCGTACAAACACAGGTGCTAAAAATCAGTGTGAACGGGTGCGACGTAACTCACTCTGCCTCCAGCCGCGGGCCGTGGAGGGTGTTACGGTGGGGCAGGGAGGCGGGGAGTGGGAGGGGCAGGATGGAGAGGGCTAAAAACCGGCATATGGATAATTACAGGTAAGTAAACAATTTAAATAATAAAACGAATTTCGTAGCGCGCACTGCACACTCTATGTGTGGGCTTCCACTTGCTGTATGACGTACTAGTTCAGTGGCATGGTAATTACACCTAATGTAAACGTCAATTTAATAGTTATTAAGCTGCTTTGTTGACCAGTCACCCCCTCGGTTTCATGTTTTCAAAGTGTTAATTAATTGGGCTTCAGTTGCTTATTTTCAGTCATCGCAAGTAGATTCGCTGAAAGGGGATTGGGCAGACGGTGTTATAAACAGCTGCTATTAAATGAATTCTAGGATGCAAGGAAGACAAAGATAACGGTATCTATGCAAGATTACATACTACTGACCTGTAGAGGGCAGTATAAGATAGGAAATGTGTCCTCCATTTTGTCATTTGCAGTACAAGCAAGGACATTTTGTTGAAAAGTGAAATCATTTCTTTCCCTATTATAATTACTTACACATTTGCTTGAAGAAAACAAGACTAGTGTTAACTGATAGCTACCTTTATAACTTGGAGACTTGGAGGAGTTGTATTGACACAGCTATATTTTTCACACTATCCAAAATGACATTACAGAATTACCTGGGTTTTATTCGTGAGAGAAGAAAACGCACAATAATATGGCGTGAATGTATTTGGCCAACCTACAGCTCGCCCGAAATGTATAGTTTGGCAATTTTTAGCTTTTTGTCCTACTGCCTTATTTGTCCTGTATTTGAGGAATGCACCCACATGTTCTGCATACATTTCTTTGTTGCAGTCCTTAGAGTATTTACTTAATCGATGGTCATGCTTAGTAAGCAGAGAATGCTTCAAGGTTGTAATGTTAACACACATGTTTCAGATTTAAGTGGGGCCAAGCATCCTCCAGCCTGAATAGAGCACCCATCAGACAGCTGATTTGGACTAGGAATCGAATATAAACATCAAGTTATGAAGAAACATATTATGATATAGGGGAATGTTGAGGCCAGGGCCCTTTTGATCAGCAGCAGTCCGTGAGGGTAAGAGCGGTGGGGGGTGGATTTCAATATTTATTTATTTCATTTTACCTCATGGTCATCTGTCTAATCCCCCTCCAACCCGGCACCACCGTTGGATTAGTCATTGATACAGTGGGGGAGATTTACTAATTTTTTACTCTGTGGTTGCATCACATAGGTGACGGAAATCAGCTCAAAATCTTTTTTTTTCCAATTTACATTCCAGCACTAAACTTGTTTTGCGCTGGAAAATAACATGAAAGTAACGCAAAGTAGGGCATAGTGTGACTTTGTATTACTTAGCAGCAAGGGGGCCTAACATGGGTGGAGCATTGGCGTGCCCATGCAACCACCCAAGGTTTCTGATGCTAAACCCTATCTACTAAATAAAGCACACAGGGTTTAGTGTCAGAAAACTGAGCCCTTTTGTAGTAGGTGAAACAAAGGAGAAATGCTTTCATTTCTCCTTGCTCTTCTGAGTTTGCATGTGTGCTGCACTTTACATCACACATAGAAAGAGGGAAAAGGGTTCACGTCAGTCTATTCATAGTATGTTGTGCTGGAAGGTTATCCTCCCACCACAAAACCTATGCTAGACTAATGGAGACACCCTTGCACTATGGCACAAATGTGTCTCTGTGGCGCACAACAGCTGATTTCAGTGCCGGCGTTAGGGAAATGGGAGGAGAATGCCATATTTCTGTAAATATGGTGTTCTCCACCTCTCTCTTTTTCCCGCACCTCAGCAAACAAACAAACAAACGTTTCAGCCATGATCCCCAGCAACGACAAGAAACCCACAAGGCAAATGTGTCCCACTTAGCAAAATGGAATTAGAATAAATAGTTAGCGTAGCCTGTTTTACCACTGTTGAGAAGCTGAGGCTGCACACCTGAAAGGATGAAAAGGCAGAGGCGTTCTCATGTAAAGATAAATTATATTGAAGAAAACGTAAGTGTTCAGGAAGTGTCCATTCCCAATCTTGTTGAGCAAGATACTGTGTTAGAGGAGTCATTTCTCAGGTAAGCATGGGATTGTAAGGAGAAGCTTCTATGTGATTTACCCACAATATTCACATTATGCTGTTTACAAACACAAGTGAGTCAGTGCTATATTAGTTACTATTGGATTACCTATAAGGCCAAACACAACAAGATGTTGGACGGAGTGCTAAAACTTTTCCACAACTCACCCCCTAGTCAAGATATCTGGGTTAAACCCATTGTTCTTTTGCTCACTAGGCCACCCTAGTTTGGACCAAACCATATTTAAATCTGTCTTGATCCTGCTCCTCATAGGAACAGTCCAGCTCAAACTGCCAGGCCAGGTCCTCCCTGTACCGGAAACAAACATCCTGGGACCAGGTATCACCCCAAATCATCCAGGCTAGCTTGAGTCCAGTGGCACAGCGAGGAAGAGACTCACACTTGGGCATACCCTTGGCCACTCAGTGCAAAAATAGCAAACAGAACAAGATGATGGACGGTGTGCTGATACTTTTCAACCACTCACTCCCATTCAAGAGATGTGGGTAAAATCCATTGTTCTTTCTCTCAATATGCCAACCCAGTTTGGGCCCACCCATATGCAAATTAGTCTTGACCATGCTCCTCATGGGAACAGTTCAGCCTGAACTGCCAGGCCAGGTCCTTCCTGGGCTGGAAACACGCGTCCTGGGACCGGTTTCGGGGTGTCACCCCTCACAAGTCAGGCTAGCTTGAGTCTAGTGGCAAGTGAGCAAGGGACCCACGTCGGCGCATTACCTTGGCCACTTAGGGCAAACATAGCAAACACAGTTTCACAGCCATTGGATTGCTGGGTCTACCGTGCGTGTGTTGGGCTGGCCGTAGCAAATCAGCCGGCCAATCTGACATGCGCACTGCAGGGGCAGCTGTAATCTGCAAATGCAGGATTCAGCCCGCCCCCTGCACCCATATCGCAGCTAATAAGTAACCATGCCATTTTACTTATTTATGTGTGCCTGTGGTGCTCGCAGCAGGTGGGGCGATGCTCCTCCACTCTTGAGGAGCCGCCTCTAGTGACAGGCACAAAGCAACCTGAAGGGAGACTTCTGCTGCATGAAAGCAGGACTTCTGATAGACTGCCCTTTAAGATCAGAGTGCATGCATGCCATACAAGTGTGGTAAGTTATACTGGGCTATCTGGCAAATGCCATGAGAATGAAAGACCACAAAAGAAGACACAGTCCAGCATTAGCCACTGACTCATTTCTGTCAACTTCTCGCAGTGATGTAAAGCTGCACGCACGTTACTGGACATTTTTTAAAAGAATTGAGCTTAGTTGTAATTTGTGCATAAGGCAAAGCAGACCAATAACTGTCTTAAAGTCATGTCCAATCGCAATCACATTACAGGAGTATACACAAATCATTATACACGATTTCCGTGTCTTTCTTAGGCCGAGGACCAACATTATAATAGTGTGAGATGTAAAAGGACACTTCACATATTTGCCTTTCCATATAATGCAATATGTTATTGAGGTTTAAAACATTATTACAATAGTGAATGATGAACTTCCACGCTACATCGTGTTCCTAAAATTGATTATAATTTTCATTCAGTTTGATAGCTACGTCTTACGACTCATCTCTTGAGTGGGTGAGTTGGTTGACCACAGCGTGGTTGATGTTTAGGCTCCAAAACGATGGACATGCTTCTCAGGAGTCATTGATGCCCACTTATAATGATGGGGAAGTGCTAAGTGGTTATTCCATCTTAACCCTCTGTATAATATGACCACAGAGAATGCACATCCAGTTATGGATTCCTTCACTGTAACAATATCAGGGCACAAGAGCCTTGTGTCAGGACAAAAGAGCCTTCATCGGGTAGGGCAGGAGAGGCCACTAGTTTCATCTTTATCTTCCAGGTGCTAGTGCACAATTAGCCCTTGTGGCCAGTGGTAGGTGTGCATCAGGGCATCAGATACCACTGGCTGCATGCAATCACATAAGAAGATTGCAGATTGCAGAGTTACTGCTGCAAAATGAACTGTTCAATGATTTAGGATGAAGTCACAACAGGGAGATTGGCAGGTTTGGAATGCTACTTCAGTACTGAGAGTAGGGAAAATATTAACCTCTACCGCGCTATCGCGTTTTCACGCTGTGCGCTGGAATTTAAAAAATGCGCTGTTTATGACAAAGCCAGCTCGTCATCCGCGTAGCGCAGGTAACGCCCATGACGAGCTGGCTTTGTCATCAGCGCTGAAGGGGTTAAAATGCGATCCAGCATATGAGCACTGCATCCCCTCTTGTGTCTGCTGACACACCACCTCTCACGTGCACAAGAAGTCCTAATGACAATGACAACTACTGTATTTGAGATGCTGGAGATGCTCTTCCAATGATGGAATTGTTGATCCTTCGGCAGCAAAGTAGAACGTCTCTCTATATGTCTCAAAGGATGGAGAGCTCCATACCTGGGTTTTGTTTATCAACTGGCTCGTTTTATTTGCTTCAATTTAGCTAACACACCTAAAAAAATTGTGTGCTTGCTGACGTACAGTATATTTGCTAGGAAATAGTATTTTTCCTCGTTGTGCCTTTCTAATGCCTGCATTTCACTGGGGTTAGTTTTTGGCGCAGCCTCAGATTTGCAGGTTCTTGCAAATCTGGGGCAGCGTCAAAATGGAATGGGTGTTGCATGGAAACGCCCACAGCAACACCCATTGCACGCCCCTTTCACGTAAAGTGTGGTGTGAAAAGGGGCTGTATTTACAAGGTGGTGTTAAGCCACTCAAAGTGGCTTAGTGCCGCTTTGTAATTATGGAGCAGGGCATAGCACCACCGGAGATTCTGTATAAGGGTGGCGCTATGCCCTTGTATTGAGTGCCCCATGAAGTCATCCAGGCCACCTTTCACTGGACACGCAGGCTATAGATCAGGGCAATGCACCGTATTAGACTAAATGTTCTGTCCCCAGCCCAGCTGTGAACTTGCACCTGCTATAGGACCGTGTATTAGTGAAGACAGACTGACTGCCACAGTGTAGGTGGTCACTGGCCTGTGTTGGAAGGATGCAGAGGTGACCCTGCAGGCAGGTGAATTGAGAGTCTCCACCGCCTACTTGGCGAGACCTGAGGGCTGTATGAGATCCCGTACCTTCCCTGCTACGGGTGCCAACGGGTCGCACACTGAGTACGCCAAACTTATGTGGGGCCACAACCACAGATATAGCAGAAATGCCCTCTGATGATTGTGTCATCACAAAACATGTGCCACCACAATCTGTATTACAAAAGCACCCCCCCCCCCCCCAACCTTTTGGTGAGACCAACGAGTCCAGGGCATGCAAGAAGCAGGTGCAAGCTCCTAGTGAGCACCTACTGTGATACAGCTCCTGGTATCTTTAGCAAGAAGTCACAGCCACAATCAAAAACAGTTATTCAAGTCCTCCAGCCTGGCTTCCTCCCTTTCCAAAAGTAAATGTGCATACTATTATTTTTTTTTATTATTTAAAGCTATATAACATATCTGCTAACAAAATGCAAAAGTATTTTTGCACCAAACCACGTCAGGTTTCCTTGGTGACATTTTCTAGCTAACCTTCTTGTTCACGTTTTATGTCAGTCTGTTTCAACTCCTACAGCCAGCATACATGAACCGCTATTTTACATCTTTCACAGTGGCACTTCAAAGACAAGCTGTGGGATAAAAGACCAGTGGAAAGTTGCATTTTTTTTTCTGTGCCAGTGAGTCAGTTTTATTTTCTCACAAGGGAGATTTTTTTATGAGAAAACGCACGATTGGCCTCATAGCGTTCAGTCTTTCTTACAGTGAATTTTTCGCGATAATTTACTTAGTTAAAATGCCACCAGCTTATACCTCGGGCTGGATACATGCTCATAAAGTCAATCGATTTATCTCTTCCCTAAATTTGATTCATATCAGACAGAGCACGAACCAGCATGAGTCAGGCACTGCGGCAGCATTAATGAGAACATTCAGAACAGGCAGCTCTTAATGTTTCATGACAGGTTGCCAGAGCAGGGTATAATGACCACTTTGCCAACTTATGTTTAGGACAACATTTCTGATATTGGGGCGTTTAGAACCTCATTGTGTTCGTGGAAAACCCTACAAAGATAGTAACTGGTGTCTGAATTGAAACATGCCACTCAAGGAAGATCTACTGAACAGAGGGCTCCATGGCCATCTATTGTGAAATGAGATCATTTTCCATCATCCTACGGATAATGCCATTACGAGGACCTGTTAAGAGCAAAGTACAACTGGGATGAACGAGTAATTATGAAATTACAAGCATTGCATACATATCAGTTTAAGAATGTATAACCTAGACATGGAAATAAAAAATGAAAATGTCTTATGAATAAAAGACACAATATTTCAGTCATAATTATAAATCTAATGGCAAATTGACATATTTGTTGAAAATTTGCAATGAACCTACGAGGAAAATAAAATCGCAACAGATAAAGTTAAAGTAACATATTTTATTACACTAAAACATGAATTACATTTTAAACAGTGTATGACTGTCAAGTGTGACGTTAGAGTTATGTTATTCTGAAAGTACACACTATGGCCATCCAGCACCATTTAATTATATGCATTCTTGTTACATACATGCCAACATTTTAGCTATTAGCATGTATGTTATCTCTTGATGTTCCACATATTATGTACATTTCATATAAGCATCGAAATGGCTGGCAGTAAAGGGAAAGGAAAATAAAGCCAACGAGTGTGGATTCTGAGCAGTGACCGTCATACCCCAAGTTCTAGAAACAGACATTCAGGGGCTTCTTTACAGGCCCCTTGCGGCGCTCGTCCGTCACTTTTAATATGGGAAAAAGGGATGTATCTGTGGCGCAAGAGGCTTGTAAATGAGCCCCCCAGTTATGCAACACTGCAACCCTCTGCTTGCATGTGACCCCAAAAACCACCAGAAAATGGGCCGTTATCTGCACTCTCCCACCAAAGCACGAATCAACCAACAAAGACATCAGATGATACAAGAACAGCATATAAGGAACACCAAGGGTCAAGTATATGACCCTATTGGTCATCGACAGAGTGGCCAGTACATTTGCCCATTCATATTTTGTCAACAATTCATGCAGAGTAACCCTGGGAGTAGTTTGCATAGTAGCGCTAAGCGTAGCTAACCGAACTGCACTTCGCACCATGCGAGCTACGCGTAGCTACGCGAACTGCGTAGTGCACTGTGCAAAATGCTGTTCGCACTGATTGCACAGTGCCGGATGCTTGTCCGCACTATGCAATCAGTGCAAACCGCATCTTGCACAGTGCAAGCAGTTGTTTTCTGCCGCTAGAGTAGATTTCTACTCGAGCGACAGCTTTCTCAACACGGACTGGTAGTTTCTCATCGCGAGCGGATGCGCGCATATGCGACCAAAGAGAAACCTGACATCCCTGCGTTGAAAATCTCGCCGGGAGTTTTATTTCCCATGCTCGCGATCGGCAACTTGATGTCGCTGATCGCGAACGAGGAAAAAGTCTCGCCGGGATGTCATTTTGCTCGCTCGCAGTCACCAACTTGATGTTGAGGAACGCGAGCAGGTAAAAAGTGCAAAGTTTGCGAAGTAGAGCACACTTCGCAAACTAAGCGAGCGTAGCGTAGTACTTCGCCCAGGGTTAATGCAGAGAGCAAACAGGGGCTGTTCAGCAGCCCTGTCTGCTTACTGCTGAAGACAGTGCATGCCCTTCTACAGTTCCTGTCCTGTTATTCCTATGGCAAAATGACACTCTGGGTGTGTAACAAGGAACGTGATGTCCAGCTCTCACCCTACAGCACAGGAAAGATTGAGAAGTTGGTGTGAGAAGAGATGGGACACAGGTGCAATTGGTGATTCCTTCTCACTCACAGTTTGGAGGATGGAAGCATGATGGCTGGGCCACATGTGGTGCTCTCTTTGCTCTAAGACTCTCCCTGCAATGGATGGGGCGTTGCTGCCATGCCCCAGCCCTCATTTGAATGGCTTCTGAATCCCTTGGCACATTGGCTATATTTGATTTTCTAATGAGTGTGCTGACGCTGCGGCATATTGTTCTTTACTCTGTGATTGTGGGCTCCATTTTCAATAATACTTTGCATCATGGTATATTATGCTGTACCTTGATGTTACGGACACCATCTTTGTGTATTGTCTAATACCCTGAGGGGAGATATCTTAACAGTGATAAAATAGACGGCATGCTGATATTTGATGGCAACTTTTTTAGACCGATTTTATTTTAAAACTAAAAAATCTGATAGGAAAATATAATGTGTACGAGCTCAATTTTAACACTGTTATTGCTCCTGGTACAGGATTTACTTTGGACATTTTTCCATTGGGATATCATGTAGCATATGGGCAATATTTCTCCAATGACAGATGCACTGTCAGCGGATCATCCAGTTTTTCTCCTGTGCACACTATATAATTTGTGCCACTTTATTATTGACATAAACAGAGGTGGCAGGTGTGGCAAGTTGTGTAGCACACAATAATTACAATATTTATTTTAGGATCCAGTGGTGGCTGCTGCAAAACGAGGGTGGCAGGGAGGATGAAAAATAAAAATAAATATCACTTACCTGATCATGCTGCACGCTTCTTACCATCCTCACTCCCGGAAGCAAGAAGGACCCAGGCTACCCTAAGCCAGTCATGATGATGCTGTCAACATGACAGCACCGTCGTCATTGGTCTGAGCACAGTGGTTTGGCGATCAGATGGGGACTCCGAGCCTGTGCATGATCTCCACCCAGACTGTGCATTACAGCCCGGTGGAGAACATACTAAGAGTGCATGACTGTTTGGCTGGCCCAAAATGGCCAGTCAAACCACCCACTCCTCCTGCACTGTGACAGAAGCCCAGCCCTGCCCCGCCCAACCTGGATCCATAGGGAAAAATGAAATGATAATAACATCATGTTATTAACATTTTATTTTTCTTTTGTTGCACTGCTTAGAAGCAGTTGGCGACACTCCTTAACCTAAGCGGAGGAGCCATCGCTGTTAGGTTCAGTTTCTGCAGTTGGTGACATGCATCAGATGGAGTATGTTTCTAAGATGGCTTGGGAAGCGCCCAATATTTTTGTGAACGTCAGTGAAAGGAGATAAGGGGCAGCTGCTGACTGTGTCTCTTATTTGCTCGATGTCAACCTAGAAAAACTGTCCCCCAAGTTGGCTTAATAAAGACTGTAGGACAGCCAACAATAGGCTACGTTGTGCCCTCATTGGCGACCCAAGAAACCAAGAAAAGATTGTCAGGGCAAGAGCCGCTTATAAACTTACTAACTGATTGCAGAAAGCTGAAATAAAGGAAAAAACTTTGCAAAATCTGATTAAAGCCTGTAAAGATGAAGATTCTGGTGCCTTCTGGAAAATTTAAATGATAGCAAAAGTGGTCTTGGAAATACAGATGGGCAAGGCACAAATACTGGAGCTGAAAGTTGGGCACAGCATTTTAGTCATATTTATTCCTTTGGCACAGATAGGGATAATAATGTGCAGTAGGCTCCTACGACCTTCCAGATAAATGTCCACTTTTCACTTGCAGAGGTTGTGGACGCCATTAATGCTAGTCCATCTCATAAGGCCCGGGACCAAATGGACTACCTATGGACTTGTATAAATCGAATACTGAGTTTTGGGACAGTCACACATTCTGAATGCTGCCATGAGCACCAGTATTCCAACTTCATGGCTATTTATAACAAACAAGATGCTAAGTGCTATAGGCCGGATTCTTTAATTGAGTCAGAGGCCAAATTTGTGGGGCATACTATTCTTCTTAGAATTTCGACTTGGGCAAATGAAGAGATGAATATTGTACAATCTGATTCAGAGCAGGATTGGGGACCCAGGAGCAATGCTTGACCTTGCATCTAATTACAGAAAAATACACTGAGGCCAAAAAAGAAGCTCTATGCCTTTCATTTATGGATCTCAGTAGTGCCTTTGGCCAGGTAAACTGATCAAAGCTATGGGGCATCCTTATACATATGGGCCTACCAGATCCTCTTCTCTAAATTTGTTATGGGCTTTGCAGATTGGGGTTCCTGCCTCTGTGAGGTATGGGGCAGAGGGGGAGTGTACTGAACCCTTCCGGCTAGTCAGACGGGTTGCCAAATCTGTGTTCTTGCCCCTATATTATTTGTGCTGTGTATTAATGGACTGAGTTACTTTTTGATCACCAATGGTAAGGACTTACCAAAGGTGGGACACCTTTTTAATTCGGCACTGATATATGCATATCATTCCATCTTAACCTCCCTTACCAAAGGTTTGGGAGGCCTCATTGAGAATTTTTGTCAGGTTTATGGATAGCCTGGATCTTAACACCTCTAAAACTCATTACATGACTTGTGGTAACCAATGACTCAAGGTTAAGCAAATCACACATAAGGGAAAACAATTATGAGAGAGTAACTCATATCTAGGAGTGGCTGATACATGGAGCTCATGGTAAATCGTACATGTCACACAGGTGTCTCCATTATAATCAATCTGTGTGTTCCAGTTTTATTTTATGTAGGATTACAGAAAATGTGTAAAAATGCAAACGGAGGAACATCACTTCTGTAGGTTCCTGTTGGGAGTCCCATCATCTAGTTCGACCTTCTGCATATATGACCTGTTGGGGATCTCCTATATTGAGGACTCCATCAAGCTAGCACCACTTCTCCTATGGATCTCTAATTGGGAAAATAAACAGACCAATTTTAACTATATGATCATTAGCAACTATTTTGCCTGTGAGCAAGGTCACAAAATTGAATGGCTAAGTTATTATTAAGAATACTAGGGAAGCACTGGGTTCACCTCCCCACATTTAATGGCTTGGGCAGATGCTGAACGGGTCAAAAAATAGATTATGCTTTTTTGTTGGGTAAATCGTAAAGAGGAAGAATATTTGAAAGTCACTGTTACAGATTACTTTATGATCCAAACTGGTGACGTCATGAGGCCGAACTTTGGGTTGTGGTGCAGGGGTAGGATATTCCTTTGATCCACAAAAGGTACAAAACCCTCGCATTACTGTTAGCATGTTGCTAGGTCTTGGGAGATTGCCGAAATACAGGACTTGACTGGACTTACTGATATATTGCATTGAGCAGCACCACATGTATGCCGTGCTGTTGCATCTGTCCTCCCAGAGACATATGGAGCCCCCTAAGTAACAGCCTTCCTCCTGGCTGCACACCCTGGGGCCAGGAGTACGGCGCATTCTCTAAAGGGATCAATACTAGCAGCCTTATGATGTTTGGCACACTGTTGCCGTTTGCAACCGCCCAACCTTAGGTCGGTGGTTCCGACTGCATGATTACAATGCGACTGACTATAGGGTAGACATGAACATTCATTTTTCAATGGAAGCTTCTGCGGCAGGTTGAAAAGGTCTGCAGTACAAGCTTCATTTGATAAATGGATGTCTCCAAACATCCCTACATCGTATGGCAGGCACCACACGGTGCAGGGATGTTTATGGGGGGCACTTGGTGCCCCCAGGCCCTATTGTGAAGGGCCAGGGGATAGGGGGCCCTGCTAGGGGCCCCCAATTTCGGTATCCGACAGCCTTTCCATGTCGGAAAGTCCAACATGGAATGGCTGTCGGAAACCGACATCATAATCCCAACGGCCGAACCGCCGTCCTTAACCCCTTCCATGCTGATGACGAGCTCAGCTCGTCATCAGCGTTACCTGCCGTGTGCTGATGACGAGCTGAGCTCGTCATGTATCGCGGTAATTTTTAAAATGCCGCATACGGCGGGAAAAGCCGCCGCGCGCATGCGGTTAAGGGATTATTGCTATCTTTCCGACACACCGACGGGTTCCTTGAGCCTGTCAGAACCATGTCGGAATCCATTTGCAAGTTTAAGTCCGACTGCCATCATCCTAATAAGGCGGCTGCACTGTAAACCCATCATGTCGGGCAGAAAGCCTCCGACCTGTCGGGCAGAAAGCCTCCGACTGCTGGTCGGTGGCTTTCTGCCCGAAATCCAAATGATGCCCCAATCTCACTGTAATACTGACAAACTAGGGCTCAACATGCAGAGTGTCAGAACATGCCACAGCTCAGAGAGAGGGCAGGGCTAAGCTTCACTTACAAGCCTACCACCTATTTTCTAGGAGCCCCACCAAACCACTGTATAATGTTTGCAGCTTGCAGTAATGTCATTATTGTCTATTGTTCAATTGAATTGTATATCACTTTTCGGTTAGCTCAATAATAAAAGAGATGGATGAAATGCTTCAATTAATCAAAGTAATAGATAATTACTCCAGGCCACGTTCCTGTGCATCATTTTGGCGCAGTAGTTGTACCACAGACAGGGACGAAACATATGCATGTCGATTTTTTGAACGCTCCTTAGCACTCGTTACAGTGTTCAGCACAGATTTGCACATGTGTGTTTCACTTATACATTAGTTATGAAATTTTTTTTAAAATTGAGGTCCTCGTGACTCAGGTTGTTCCGCAGGTGTTGTTTTTATTTCGGTAGGTGTTACAGCCAACACGTGTTTCGTCAGTAGGGAATGTAACCCTTGACTTTTTCAAGGCTGTTAAGTGAAAAAAGTGACATTTGTAACATTCATGGTTTGTTCTGAGTATGTTATTATTAAATATCACTGTATGTTACATAAGTAGGTGGTGGTAGGTCTTATTTACAGTGCTCATATACATTTGTGAATATTAACCTAATATAGGTTATGTTCAGAAGACAACATCAATTTTACATGATTTCCCTCTGGATTTTGAGGTTTTCTTGGGTGCACCCATTAAGATATGGAGAAACCAGTGATTCGTCGTGTCATGCTTCTCAACAGTGATTGTGCATTGTCAGACTATTTTTTGGGGGTGAGTTCTTGAATTGTGAGGTTGGTAGTTGGGCTATTGTGGCATGCATACTATTCAAATAAAATAAGTGCTCGGGGTACCTATTTTCCTCGAGTGTTCCTTTTTCTGTATGAAGAAAATGGATCAAGAAGAAGTATTTTAGATATGTTCGCATTTTAAAGCGTAGTAACTTTGTTGTATTTTCTCTCACTGTTTATTCACAGTTACTCACCTTCCTTGAGGTGATAATTCCAACCCTCGAAGGGGTTTCTGTTTGGGGACTTCAGTTCGTTAGTAGGTTTTCTTCAGTTGTCTGCCGTAGTATCGGTACATATTAAAGCAGCTGTAAGTCAATATGAGGTTTGTTGGGGGTTAGTTCATTGTCAAATGCTTAATAGTGATTCTACGTACTTCTTTATGAGATATTTTTCACCATTTACTATGGTAGGAGGAGCCCTTGTTTGGTTGCTTGAATTACCAGGCATCCCGTGATAAGCCTGTATTTAGTAAGGCTTAACTATAGTTACTACCGGTAATGAGGTAATTATACAGTATTTTATATTTGATACATATACCGATTTCATATTGGTATCGTAATTTCAAGTGCCATTAATTTAAAAGCTCATTTACCGAGCTATACTCGCTAAATGATTGCGTAATCTTTCTAAGTCTACGTGAAAATCGTTGTGCCCCTCGTGAAATAGAGAACGCCATGGCAGCATGGTTAGGCTGTTGGTTCTCTCGTGTTGGTGCTAATCAAAATGCCCGCGCTTCTCGCTATTCAAGAATTTCTTCTGGGCTTACCTTTCGCTGTTGATGTTCACGTATCTTCGAATGTCCCCTCTGCTCCGCGTTTGGTGCAGTAATCTGTCTCCTGTCTTTCGCGCTTGTTATTTTTCAACCTGGAACGCCCCGCGTCACGTGTGTCATGACCGGTTCCGGTTCAATTTTGTTTGTGGTCCGAGTTAGTGGGTTGTTTACTTAGCAAATACGGCGGCCATCTTGTCCTGTCTAAGTTGACAGGATGGTCTAGCCCTAGAAGTATATATTCGAGACCGGGTTGCCACTATGTTATCTACAAAGTTCATAATTGTAGTTTCTTAGTAATTTCTTTATTGATTATCTATCGCCCGCGAACTTTAGGGTCATCGTCATTTGCTATTTGGGGGGGGGTGCTCATACGTGCTCAGTATTATGAGTGTATTGCCATTATATCTAACAATTTTATTTTTCTGTGTTCACGGCCGTTGTGAGTGATAGTGTGCGTTCAAATGTTTTAAGGCATAGCCTATGTTAGAAGAGGAAGTGTGGTTCTCTTCTCCTTATAGAACCGTTTCCAATAGAAGAAGAGATATTTAAAGGTGTACAGTCCCCTGAGGCGCCATATCCTAGTACAATACCACCAACCAATCCTAATATGCATGTCGATGTCGGTCCTGCTCCAACAGGATTAGCTGAACTGGTAGGGCAATTACCCTCTAAACGAAAAGAATCCCCACCCTCCATCCCCCGAATATTTTTGGCATTATTAAGCCTCAGGATACGTGCAGCTTGAGTGCTGTCGCACAAGGCGCTTGGCGCCCATGCCTGGTCACGCCCCTTCCGCTGAACCACAACAACTACCAGATTAATTCAAGACTGAGACCCATGACTTGTTTCCATGTGTTAACAAGTGTCACGTTGAAAGCATCTCACCTGTGCGGATGGATCATTAGCATACAGAGCTTTAGGTAATCTCCCAATCTCTGGCTTTTATTAATAATTTAAAAAAATGGTTCCCAATAGTCTACCCTTAAAATGAATATATCAAAGCAGATCTAAATGTGTTGAGGGCAAACTACTAATTTCCATCATTTAAGGCTGCTTGGCCCCTCTGCAATGGTACAGTGCGACTGCAGGCGTGTTTTAAACCTCTGTGTCGGTATTGTTGCCAGTAAATCATGAATGCTGAATGGAGTATTGACTATGTGCCATGTTTATCACAATGTCTTCCTTCATATATTTATGGCGGAGGGCTGTATCTTATGCTCGTACTCCCTTGAACATATGTGTCATACTCCCATTAAGCTAACATCTCAAAGCTTCCAAGAATTCTACCTGGAAAATATTCGGCCCGATTTGATGGCGTGCTGTGGATTATCATTATGAGTTCCTATGGGCAAGCAGTGCCCTCTGGCGGCGGTCTGAGAAGGGTCAGTTTCTTTCGGGAAAAGAAGACACTCATGGAACAGGTACTCTCAGGCGTGTTGCTGTCGAGTGTCAAAATATAGCTGCTTTCAAAGTGCTACTCCTGCACTCAGTAGAAGAGCTCCAAATAGAGTGAAATACGTATTCAGAAGCACAGAGAAGCAACGTGTAAATAAAGTATTCTATGTGAGCATTCACAATAACAGTAAAGTGCTGCATTGGAGCTGAACGTGCAGAAAGGTTTGTTAAAGCCAAGAAATAGACCTGAATTTTATTACGGTTGGTTGATGTAATGCACTCCGAGCACGTGTTTTCAGTTTCTTCCAACCACGCCTAACAATCTGCTCTATAAAGACACCCAGGGGTATTTATATATAGTTTCCGGTCAACGTCTGGCTCAAGCATTTTCTACAAATAGAATAAATGGCAGTATTTGAGCCTTCAGTGTAAGGTGTAATTTAAACTGGAGTTTACATTGAAATAAACAATAGCCCGGAGCACTGCTTTTTATCACTACCTGCCAGTATTGAGAAACAGCATAGCACGATTTCCCAGCACCAGTGGAAGCAGCAACAGGGATCACCAAAGACCGAATACTCTGTCTTTTTACCACTTCAGATGGTGCCACTGCAATGGCTTCAAGGGGGTTCGTTGTTGCCAACTCAGTGCTATTCTTTGAACGACTTTGGAAGGATTAAAAGGTTCAGGGAGTGAAAACGGCACGAGGGTGGGCAAAGGGCCCAATCCAGCGCCCTGCTGCCCACGTGGAAGAGGCTTGGCTCTATGGTGCAGATGTGCTCTACCAAAGCAGTGGCGTTCGGAGCAATAGTAGTGGCAATCAGGGATGTTTTTCTGGATTAGTCTAGAGAATCGTTTTCTGGTCTACGGGCATTATAATAGTGCGGACTGCACCAGTTTCTCGATCTTTGAAACACAGATTTAGTGGACTTGTAATTGTGGCAGGCACTGTGCTCCTGTCACAAGGGTCTCACGGATTAAGACAAGGCATTAGTAGTGATGAAGTCCGTAGCCAAGATGTAGTTTTAAGTAGATTTATTTGGTTCAGTTACAAGAAGATGAGTTGCAGAGATGCAGCCCCACCAGGAGCAGTCTGTCTTCTGCTCAGCCCATACTCCAACTGTAATACTCAAGCATCCAGGCACCCAAACATTCCATTCAAGACCATCACACCAACAGTCCTTGCATCACATTCACACAGGCTGAGCAGCTAGGGGGGGCTTAACAAGATAAATAGGATACAGGTTACTACATAGCCTCCCTTCTTCCACAACACAAAAATAGAAACCGCTAAAGAGGAAAGGTTTAAACAAGGGTAACACAAGAATTAGAATTCTGCATCAGTAGAGAGGAAGCAGGAAGACAGTAAACCCAAATTTGAAAGGATCAAAGCATTGATACCAAGAAAATCCAGCGTAAGCATGGGAGAAGAAACACTGGTGATGTGCAAGAATAGTACAAGAGAAAATAAAATGGAAAGAGAAAATATACATAAGATTCACAAAAGAATAGAAACGATATAAAGCAGATGCATAGACAAATATACATAACATATATATCGCTCACCCATCATCCTTCTATACATTTTTAAAAAGACAGTAGAAATGGGTGAAGGACACCTGAACTGACTCTCCCCAAAATACAGGTGCATAAATGGACCAGAAACAAAATGGAACATCGGCACCCAACATCAACAAAGAAAATAGTTAGGGGAAATACCCAATACCTCAACAACAGAATCACCCTCCATGTACCCAAAAGAAACATCCGAACAGCCAACCTTGTCCTCATCAAAACCCCACGCATCAGAAGAGCCAAAGCAGGTGGGAGATCTTTCTCCTGCATCGCGGCCAAGACCTTCCGATTGACAACAGGCACGCTCCCTCCCTGAACACCTTCAGGAAGACCTCCAAGACCTGGCTCTTTGGCTGAATGGACTCATACTCATTAGCAATAGAAAATATGGGACTGGTACCCATTAGAACCCCAATGTGGTGGTTAGAGCGTGAACAAAACAATAGAATTCATGGGACTCGTACCCATTAGAACCCCTATGTGGTGTTTAGAGCGTGAACAAAACAATTGAATACGTGGGACTCATACCTATATGAACCCTTAAGTGGAGGCTAAAACTAAAAGAGGTAGACCCCAAGAAACTACCCTCTTGTAAGGTAAAAGACTATGGGGCTCATTAGGATGGCGGACGGACCTGCGTCCGTCCGCCACCCTAGAGGAGGAGGGACCGTCCGCAGGGGCAGCAGCGGTCCCTCCAGTGTGGCGGTCACATCCTCAATATTTAACATTGCGGCGGATGCTGCTTGAAGCAGCACCCGCCGCAAGGTTAAATATGCATGCTTAGCATTTGCATGCACAAAGCGGCAGGCACCGCGCAGTGCCTGCCGCTTTGTGCACACAAATGCAGGGGGGTACCATAGGTACCCCCCATGTGCACCTCCCACCCCCCCACTCACCCTGGGGGCCCGCAACGGGCCCCCAAAGAATTCACCGTATGCCTTTCCACGGCGGAGAATCCGCCGCGGAAAGGCATCTGTTTTTCGCCATCCTAATATGGCTGGCGGTGTCTGATAGACACCGCCAGCCATGTTAGAGCTTTTCCGCCGCAGTCGGAAGGCGACCGCGGCGGAAAAGCTGCGGACCGATTTTGAGACCCACCGCCATCCTAATTTGGCGGTGGGTCTTTTGTGCCTCCCTAGCGGTTTTCCCGCATCATCCGGGCCGGCGGTGGCTTCCGCCGGCCCGGAGGATGCGGGAAAACCGCGATACTAATAGCCCCCTAACTGTGTAGACTGGGACTAAAACCCTCAAACAGTGAAAACTGTGTTAAATGGGACTAAAACACATCAACTGTGAAAACTAGGTTAAATGGAACTAAAACCCAAAACCCATCAACCTGCGTTGAAAATTGTGACGAATGTCACTAAAACCCTACAACAATCCCATTAGGGATAAACAAGATAGAAAAACATGTAAATACTGTCAGTAAATTTTCAAACAGAAAAAAAGAACTAATAGGAAGTAATACAATGCAGAACATGGCCATATGAATACAAAATGACCATTATCAACAAAATCCTTCGCCGGTGAGCAACCTTTCACCCGTGTCATGCAATAGTGTAATTTCAAATACATTCCCCAAGAGTAAAGAGGCGAAAGTTACATGCACAAATGTCCAGGAAAAGTGTTAGTCCTGGAGCAACCACATTTAGGTGAAGACAAGCTCAATAGGTAAAGCTAGCCATACAAAAACTGTATGTGGCACACTGTAATCCATACTAATTGACTCTCTGTAGCCTAATCCTTACTGATGGGCTAGTGTGTGTGACATAAACTACAACATACTTGACCCCAAACATCAAACTGCATGTCCACGTGAGTGATGACCCCTAAAGAATGTACCTTTGCAGTGTCAGCTTTCAAGAACAACAAGCTTGAATGAAGATGTATAAGGTCCCCGCGTGAATTAAAAGTAGCATACAGGCACTTGTGCTTTACCAAAACGTTCCAACACTCAAGCAGAGCAGCAGTACAATGAGATCCTTCGACGTGGTGAGTCATCTTCATATTTCCAAATTACTAGACAGATACACGTGCGGTTGACAGAAAGTGTCCCAAAACAAAGTGAACATTGTGTGAAAATTCGTAACTCCGGTGCATCTGGCTACCTCCAACCACAAGATGGTGGCACGCAGACGACGCAGCGCCGGATGGCTCCAGGCATGTCGGTGCTGGATAGCTTCAGAAAGCAGCATGATTTTCGAGAATGTCGCCAAGCACATCCACACAATCCAGCAAAGCAGGTAAGCCTGTGTGGGGTCAGGACAGAACGTGCCTCTATTTTTAAAGTGCAACACAGCGGTTCAACTGCCATAAGACAAAGTTACAGAAACAAATAACAAATAAAAGTCGAAAAATTGTCTCACCAACAAAGTCTCGCTCCATCCGCTGGTAACTGGAAAGTAATCCAGACATGTTTAAAGACATTCTCTGTTGCTGTAGGTAGTAATGAAACCAAGTGGAAAAGTCACTAAAATGGTATGATGACGGAGTGAACAGTACACATTGGAACATTCAACCAGACCTTTGATGAAAGCACTTTGACCCAACAATCAGACAGGTAAGCAGAGTAAAACAAGACCCATTATTCATTTCAATTCAATTCAAAGGTTCCTATATAGCGCCTTATCACTGCAAGGTCTTAACGCGCTTTGCTTTGGGAACCCGTCCTGGCTTTTTCCCTGTGAGATAACCCTTACTGGGCATTTCCAAGGTGAAAGCCAGTAGTGGGGGGCCGTAGTGGAGATTAAGCAAGCTATTGCCCAGAGTTGCAGAGTGTGAACCCGTGATTCGAGTAGGCACCAAAGCGAGAATTATCCAGTCCGGGGACATTTTTTGGGCTCGAGACCCTGCCACGTCGGGAATTGAACCCTGATCCCGGGTCTGACCTCTGCTTCAGGGTCTGCCTCCTCAAACCAGTGAGCCACACTTCTCCATTAAGTGCTAGTGAGATTACACCAGACTGGTTTAGTTTGCTATGAAAAATACATCCATGATCTTTGTGAGCACTTCACGCTTGTGCTGGGGTCAGACACCTTGTACTTCAACATTGGCTGTTGCTTGGTTGTGTAGATTTCTTTTATAGATTTCTTCATTTCATTCAGAGTCCTTTTTAAAGCACACAGGGGCATATTATCAAGGGGGTTTATCTCCACTTTTTGGGCTTTAAAAGCCAAGAAAGCGGAGATAAAATTATCTCCCTATTACCTAGCTGTTGCTAACACCAGTTAGCACCAGCTAGTAGGAGATAGCGACCATCTTGGGCCCCACTTTGCATGTCAGTGATATTTATCACTAATGACATGCAAAGTGGGCGTGCCAAGATGTTAGCGACTGGAAACAGTCGCTAACATCGCTATCTCCTATTACCAACTTTTGGAGGTATTCGCGCTAAGCGCGAATATCTCCAAAAACTAACACCTGCCCTGAGCAGTTCTTAGCCATGTTATCCAATGGGAGGTGGATAACATGGCTAAGAGCATTAGCTCGGTAATGCATGAATATCGCTGACTTTTCAGCGATATTCATGCATTGCGGCCGTTTTTTATCGCATTTGCGATAAACCTTGATAATAGCAAGGTTTATCTGCGATAATTTCTGACGATGCTTAGCGGTAAAAAATTCGTTGCTAAGCATCGTTAGCGATAAATATCGCTTAACGTTGGTAATATGCCCCACAGTTTTGTCTCATGAATCATTGTCAAAAATCTGTAGCGATGAAATCCATGGCCAAGATGTAGTCTTATGTAGATGTATTAGGTTCAGTTACAAGAAGATGAGCTGTAGGGATGCAGCCCCACCAGGAGCAGTCTGCCTGCTGCTCAGCCACTCAGGCATCCAGGCACTGAAACATTCAGTTCAAGACCATCACACCAACATTCCATGAATCACATTCACACTGGCTGAGCAACTAGGGAGAACGTAACAAGATAAATAGGATACAGGTTACTACAGCCATATCACTGGATCAGGCTATTTTGACTTTAGGGCCTAGGTTTACAAGGACGTCAAGCACCCAAAGTTGCTGCGCTGCAGTGCATCACAGGGGGAGAGCAGGAAAGTGTTATATCTACAGATAAATAGCAATATATAGCCCTCTCCCTGGCGCTGGCACAGAGTCACACAGCCGAGTGTCACATATGCAACAGAGTGTCTATGTGACTCTCAAATAGGTTTTGTACTGAAAGGGCGAAGGGCGCCTTTGTACTGAAAGGGCGCCTTTCCCGTACAAAATACTATGTATAGACTAACTTTAAAACTTTTCCAACTTCAAATGTGTTCTGTACAGTGCAGCACACATGTAAAGTGGGAAAAGGTAGGAGAAATAAAATAATTTCTCCTTTTAATGCCTGTTCTAAAGTGGCATTATTTTCTGGAGGAAAACTGTGTTTACTATTGTTAGTAGATAGGGTTTTGTATCAAAATCCAGAGGCGGTTGCTTGGGAACACCCACGTACCCCCCATGGAACGCCCCTTTGATGGAGAGAAATGCAGAGTAAAGTCAAACAGCCGTTGCTTTAAAGCACAAAATAAGTTTTGCACTGGAATGTAAATGAAAAAAAAAGGGAAGCTATTCTTTTTGCCCTGATCACTCCCATTTCTTGACTAATGCTGGTGGTTAGTGACTCTGGAAGTGCCCTGAGCTCTGCTAACCAGGCCCAGGGCCAGTGCACTGTCCTTTAAGTGTGTATGGTAATTGGTATAATTCTAATTGCCAAAGACAACCTACCTCTAAGTCCCTAGTATATGGTTGGGCATGTAGGTATAGAGACCTCAGTGGACCTAATTCACTTAAGTGTGCACTACCATGGTGCCTGTTGTCATTTTAAAGCCAAGCCTGCCCTGAAGACTGTTTTTTATAAAACTATGTCCAAATTCGACTTTCGAATTAAAAGTACTTCGGAAGTACAATTCTACCTTTTTATTGCTTATAAGCCACCCCTAAGGTCTGCCCTAGGTTCCCCAAGGACAGGGTGCATTGCTATAAAAAGCAGGAACAATATAAAAGGTGTTTTATATGCCCAGGTAGGGAAAAACAGCCAAAGTTGTTTTCCCTATTGTAGGGCTGTTAGACCCTTAGGCTAATAGGCTAACATAGGGAAGACTTTAATAAAATAAATAAAGTCTTTCTTTGCATTGGAGATAGCTAGCAGTGCCATTCAAAGCATCACATTTATAGTCACATTAAATACATCAACTTGCCACAGCTGGATATAATGTAACTATTACAGGAAAGTAGTATCAGAACTTACTATCCTGAAGTTACATAAAATCGTCCTGTAGGAGGCTATCCTGATTGATCATACTGTGACAGCCTGAGCCAAGCTGCTCCCTAAGTAGATGAGAAGAGGCCTGGGGAAGAAACAATACAGACATTTGGTGGGAGGAGATTTGCTACCTGGAGATGCCAGGGAGAGGAGGGGACTTGGGAGATAAGCTGGTCTTCAAAAGCAGGCGAACAGATGTCAAATGACCCAGGGCAGCCCATACTTCCTTGATCCCCAGCCAGATGAGAGTCCCCTAATTAGATTAGGAGATGGGCTGGAAGGGGAGTGTAGTCAGTAGTTAACTACACCCCTGGGTTGAGTTATATAGACACACACACACCAAGGAGAGAGTTTGTCCATTATGATTTTTGGGATAATGGTGCATTCTGGGTCAAAAATGTGCCATACTGCGCAAGAAGTGTTCATAGCAGAGGGAGGTAGCTTTACCTCTGTTGGTTAGGGTGGTCCCCTCCTACCAGCCCAGAGTGGAGGACACAAACAGAAGATCTGCAGGAGCTCCTCAGAACACTGACTGGAAAAATAATAAGAAGATGGGTTGCCCCGGTGGGTCTTGCACTGCATCACAGAAGGCTTCCTCTCAGAAAGAATGCACCTGCTGCACTAGCAAAGGCTCCACAAAGAAAGGGCTGTGTATGACTCAAAGGAGTGGACTCCCTGATCAACAACAGGTACAACAGAGCTGGAAGAAGTCACCTGCAAAGGCAGAGGGAGGATTACCCAACTGACATGTTGCAAGTGGATTTTCCAGGACTGGCAGGTGCATTGTGGAAGATTGAGTCCTAATCCCCAAGAGGCAATCCAGACTCTCTGAACTCTTGACTGGTGCTACTGGATCCTTATTTTTCACCAAACGAAATAACAAGAACCAAGATCTCAAAATTTGGAAAACTTTCTGCAAAGTTTTGCAGAAAATTTCAGGAGGAGACTGGCTCGATATCACAAGTCAAGCTGCCTCTGTCGATATGTGAATCAGCCTGACTGTGCTGGTTTACCCCGCTGAAAGCTTTGGAGCTCCTTGCCGTCACGGAGAAAGACTTCCAGAGGATCACTGAGGCATCTCCCTGCAGTTGTCGAATTGTACTCTGGATCCTAGGAACTTAAGGACTCATCGTTGAGAGAAAAGCTCAGAGAATAAGACTAAGTTTGAAGAAAAACATTTGAGCGGGACCTAGCCCTCAGCCTAGACGACCCGTGCTCCATTGTGGTTCGCCTATAACTATGAAATTGGATTTTTGTCGTTTTGGTGTTGTTTTGAATATAAAAATATTCCCTATTTTTATAAATTGGTGTTGGAATTGTTTATGTTGTGTATTTTGCTTATTTACTGTTTTGGTGGTATTAAATGCCTTACAGATACCTGACCCTTAAATTAAGCTTGACTGCTTGTTTGCTAAGCAACCAAGTGCTGAACAAGGATTATTTACTCAGAACGGACTGGACCTATTAGTGATTGTGGTATTATTACTAGCTACTAATACCCCCGTTTCCTACATCATCACTTTTGTGATACAAACACAGAGCAAAGTCTTTGGAAATATGAGCCTAATTATGGTATTCTAAATATACATTCAGGTCTGATGAGGTCACTTAACAGTATCACTTGACTGACCGATATGGAGGATTCAACGTACAAGCTACCAACAGATCTTGGAGCTCAATAACATTTTATTTACAATTGTTATTAAAGGTGACAATAAAGGTTATGTACACATGTACGTGAAAACTAATATATTTGTCATAATGACCCATGGGGGGAGATCCTGAATATCAACTCCAAAAGGTTTATAGGGCTTAAATATTGAGGTCAATACATTGTGATTGCAGATATGTCGAGGACGGGAATAACAAGTTTTATTATACCATGTTTTTTTTCTACATTTATATTCAACTTTAATCTATTGATCAATTAAATATTATATAATATGTTTTTTGTAATATTGAGTATTTTTTTGTTTTTAAAGTTAGCTTGTTAGAAGTAATGATTATTTTAATCAATATTTATATAATATTATTTAAGTTGTGGTACGAAGTTCTATTTTTATTTTTTTTAACCAGATTCTTATGGCGCACACTATTTAAAAATAAAAATTAGCATATTCTTGATAATTTTTTATTAAATGGAATTTGTAAAATAATTTTAATTCTGTGTTGAAAACGTTAATTTACAATTTGAATATGTAAGTTGAACTAAAAATATTTGTCATGTACTTATATTTTTACTGAATATGTTTTTTATTATTAAACATTTAAATTAAAATAACGTTTACTTTATTTTTATAATATTATTTCTGCACAATTTTTTTACTTAAATGTCTTATATTTTCAAACTATCATACATTCTTAAAAGGGCGCATGATTGGATTTTCGTATTATAAATTAAAGGTTCCACATTTAAAAAACAAAATCTTTTGACTATCCCTGTATTATGAATTGTGATAATCACAAATATATGCTGGTCTTCAAAAGCAGGCGAACAGATATCAGATGACCCATGGCAGTCCATACTTCCTTGATCCCCGGCCAGATGAGAGTCCCCTAATTAAATTAGGAGAGGGGCTAGAAGGGGAGTGCAATCAGTAGTTAACTACACCCCTGGGTTGAGTTATGCAGACACACACACACCAAGGAGAGAGTTTGTCCATTATGATTTTTGGAATAACGGTGCATTCTGGGTTAAAAATGTGCCATACTGCGCAAGAAGTGTTCATAGCAGAGGGAGGTAGCTTTACCTCTGTTGGTTAGGGTGGTCCCCTCCTACCAGCCCAGAATGGAGGACACAAACAGAAGATCTGCAGGAGCTCCTCAGAACACTGCCTGGAAAAATAATAATAAGAAGGGTTGCCTCGATGGGTTTTGCACTGCATCATAGAAGGCTTCTTCTCAGAAAGAATGCACCTGCTGCACTCACAATGCTCCACAAAGAAAGGGCTGTGTATGACTCAAAGGAGTGCACACATATATGCACTTAGGCTGATGTTTTAGACTGCAATTACAATATTAAATGTGCAAAACCCCAATATTATGTATGTAACCCAATGTATATATAATTGGAGTTAGAATAGTTACATGCTCTCCCTCCACCTAATTATATGTACTTATGTTGGTTGAACTGGAGTTAAAATAGTAAATGGCTTCCCAAAGTGTGTAGGACTGAAGTTAGTATAATAAATGTGCCCCCATTGTATGCAATTCCCCCATTTATATGCATTTTCCTCACTGTTTGTTAGATTTGAGTGGCAGTTGTAAATGTGCCAACTCCTAAGTTATAAACATGCACCCCTCTACATTTAGTACTGGAAGTAGAATAGTAAATGTGTGAAACTGGGTTGTTGTTTGAGGGAAGTGTAAACCAGTCTCAAGGAACAGCCACTACCCTTGTGAAGGTGATCCACAAACAGTCACTAAATTAACCTGCCCTTAACTCTCTGGTAGCTAGTCATGCTTAAATTAGAGGCAATGTGTAAAGTTAAGTATGCAGTACACAAACAGTCATAATATGAAAACACAACACAAAATAAATCCCACACCCATTTAGGAAAATAGAGCAAAATTCAATAAACTATTTGACATCAGAAATTCAATCAGTAGAACAGTAGTGCAAAGAGTATGCCAGTCACCATGGACAATCACTGCTATAACACAAAGATCCTGTTGGTCATCGTGGACGATTGATGCTGGAGATTCGAGTCAGACGTGAGTTTAGGCTGTTGCTGCTATAGCATGAAGTCCAGATCTTGTGTTGCTGGTTGTTGCTGGTGGTGGATGTCGGCAAGTCAGGGTTATCAGAGCTACGTGTTGGTAGTCGGCACTGACAGCAATTTCTTGGCATGAATGGCACTGTTCATTAAGAGCCCAAAACCTCAGGATTTCTCCTTTTCTTCTACGAGGAGCTCAACTGATGCACATCAAAAATCCAGGACTTGAGGGGCATTTCATGGGGATCAGGAACTCACTCCAGCAGAGGCCATCAGGGCTCAAGCAGGTCCAGGCAAGTCCAGTTGCAGCAGGTAGCTGGACAGTTGCAGAAGGGCCTCTGGAGCTTGTTGTGTCCCTGTAGCTCTTAACATGAGGTCAGTCAGCTGACCCTTGGAGTCACTTAAGCCTGGGATGAAAGATGCATGTCCAATCTTTCTCTCTCAGACAGCAGGGTAGGCCTCCACCAGGAGAGTAATCATCTGGCAGCACGTTAGTCCCTCTGCAGTACCACAGGTCCAGGAGTGTACACAAGAGTGGGTCTGCGGGCCCCATTGTTATGCCAGGTGCCCCCTTTTAAGTGGGAGAAGCATCTGGAGTTTTCCCCCTACTGAGGTGTCTGGAATTTCATGCCTCCGAGCCCTGGTCTAAGTCTGTCTGCGAAATTACTATGGGGTAACCCAGTATCCCTCAGAACCTGGGCGTTATACAAAATGTCAACAATGGTTCTGTTGGGCCAAAAAATTCCTTTTCGTCTTCATATATTTTTTTCATAGATTTCTTAAGCTGCAGTGTCAACTTACTTTCAATTTATCAAAAATTGAATATGAGAACGCAAATCCAAAAACAACCAATAGGGTATGAAATGAATCTTTTATAAATTCAAATGTCATTCTTAGTAACCCTGAATTCAATATATACATTTATAAATTTCTACGGTGCATCAGAATAGGGTGATAGTGACATATTAGTGCAGTGAATAGTCGTGCAGTGAGATTGTAAACAGTGAAATATGTACAAGTGAAAGAACAATTGAGATTAAAAAGTGGCCAAAACAGTATTCAATTTGGAAATATTCCTATGTGCCACTACAGTTGGCAATTGTTCGTGGAATATTCCGTGTTGGTCCACAGAATTCTTTATTCGTCGACGTTTTGACCCTAGTGGCGCCCGATTCGTGGGTCACAACGGGTCTTCTTCAGGACTGGGGGATTGTGGTTAGATAGGACTGATGTCGCCTCTGGGGTGCCCGTCCGTGATATGGGGCACAGACCCAGACCTCCACCGGTTCAATGGCAGTATACTCTGATTCCAGTAGGTATCCTAGTTCGTGCTTCAGTGACGCAGAATCACCATGCTTATATCTTCTGCACCTTTTTCGATGTGCTTAGTCCAACTAGCGTTGCAGCGTCCCGTTTCCTTCTTGCTCACAGCGCGATGCACCCGTTTTTTGGCCCAACAGAACCATTGTTGACATTTTGTAAGTCTGTCTGGGGGCACAATAGGCTAGTGTGAAGTCCTTAGTGTGTGACCTGGGCAAGTACCTTTGTAGTGCAAGTGTGGTAGGGGACAGCTCAGCACCCCCCAATCGAACCAGGATGGCCTGTCCTGGCAATACCCAAACCCTCCTTTTTGATACTGTCTGGGAGGAATACACAAAGGTCCAATGCTAACTACACCTAGTCATGTGATCCAGGAACAGTTTTCAGGCACCAAATGGGTTGGACAAGAAAATGCTTAAAATCCAACGTTACCATTAAACACAGTATTAAATTCGAATTCTTCACACACCAAACTTGTCATTTGCACCTGTTTCCAATCAAAAGTTATTAGTATTAAATGTAATTAGGTAATCTAATGTTATACCCTAGGGAGAGGTAGGCCTAGCAATAACAAAAAACAAAGGTGGGGGTTTTCTGTACCTGGGTGATTTATATGTATTAAAAAGGAAGATTTAGGCCTGGCAAGAGGTTTTTTTTTGCCATGTGGAAATGACAGTTTAAAACTGAACACATAATTTGCAATGGCAGGCCTCAGACAGGCTGGAAAGGGCTACTAAAGTGGATGTCACAATAAGTGCTGTTGCATTTAATTTACCTGCCCTAGGTCACATATAGTGGTCACATATAGGAACACTTTATTAAGGACTTTCGAGTAAATTGAAATGGGCCGATTGGGTGCAAGCCAATTTTTCCATGTTTAAAGGAGAGAGTATAAGCACTTTAGCACTGGTTAGCAGTGGTTATCACACAGAGTCCTAAGGCCAATACAAATTCAGTAAAACAGGAGGGGTAAAGGCAAAAAGTTTGGGGGTAAGTCTGCAGAGAGGGCCAGGTCCAAAAGTAAGTATATCCATCCCCTCCCCTCCCCAATTTATATGCAATCACTCCAATATTTGTACGACTGGAGTAGCAATTATGCCCTCTCACTAAAATAAACAATTGCTACTGTCATATACACAATGGGTCGCACTCCGACTCCACCCACCAGCAGGTGTGCCCCAGGAGCATCATGGTAGATGCAGTCTTTGATAGCGTGTGCGCTATATCGAAACAGTGTGTAAAGCAAGGTTGCAGCACCAACTCTGGACACCGGTGTTTCGGAATAGTTGTTCCTCGTCAGCAGAGTGTAGGTTATTCGGGGTTAGCTGTGCAGGCTGCCAAGTGTTCTCGGGTTGATACCTCTCACGGCGCGGGTGCGGGATCCGAGCTCGTCAGCTCTAGCTCGAGGGAGCCAATTAAATATACACAATGGGTCGCACTCCGACTCCACCCACCAGCAGGTGTGCCCCAGGAGCATCATGGTAGATGCAGTCTTTGATAGCGTGTGCGCTATATCGAAACAGTGTGTAAAGCAAGGTTGCAGCACCAACTCTGGACACCGGTGTTTCGGAATAGTTGTTCCTCGTCAGCAGAGTGTAGGTTATTCGGGGTTAGCTGTGCAGGCTGCCAAGTGTTCTCGGGTTGATACCTCTCACGGCGCGGGTGCGGGATCCGAGCTCGTCAGCTCTAGCTCGAGGGAGCCAATTAAATATACACAATGGGTCGCACTCCGACTCCACCCACCAGCAGGTGTGCCCCAGGAGCATCATGGTAGATGCAGTCTTTTAAAGCAAGGTTGCAGCACCAACTCTGGACACCGGTGTTTCGGAATAGTTGTTCCTCGTCAGCAGAGTGTAGGTTATTCGGGGTTAGCTGTGCAGGCTGCCAAGTGTTCTCGGGTTGATACCTCTCACGGCGCGGGTGCGGGATCCGAGCTCGTCAGCTCTAGCTCGAGGGAGCCAATTAAATATACACAATGGGTCGCACTCCGACTCCACCCACCAGCAGGTGTGCCCCAGGAGCATCATGGTAGATGCAGTCTTTGATAGCGTGTGCGCTATATCGAAACAGTGTGTAAAGCAAGGTTGCAGCACCAACTCTGGACACCGGTGTTTCGGAATAGTTGTTCCTCGTCAGCAGAGTGTAGGTTATTCGGGGTTAGCTGTGCAGGCTGCCAAGTGTTCTCGGGTTGATACCTCTCACGGCGCGGGTGCGGGATCCGAGCTCGTCAGCTCTAGCTCGAGGGAGCCAATTAAATATACACAATGGGTCGCACTCCGACTCCACCCACCAGCAGGTGTGCCCCAGGAGCATCATGGTAGATGCAGTCTTTGATAGCGTGTGCGCTATATCGAAACAGTGTGTAAAGCAAGGTTGCAGCACCAACTCTGGACACCGGTGTTTCAGAATAGTTGTTCCTCGTCAGCAGAGTGTAGGTTATTCGGGGTTAGCTGTGCAGGCTGCCAAGTGTTCTCGGGTTGATACCTCTCACGGCGCGGGTGCGGGATCCGAGCTCGTCAGCTCTAGCTCGAGGGAGCCAATTAAATATACACAATGGGTCGCACTCCGACTCCACCCACCAGCAGGTGTGCCCCAGGAGCATCATGGTAGATGCAGTCTTTGATAGCGTGTGCGCTATATCGAAACAGTGTGTAAAGCAAGGTTGCAGCACCAACTCTGGACACCGGTGTTTCGGAATAGTTGTTCCTCGTCAGCAGAGTGTAGGTTATTCGGGGTTAGCTGTGCAGGCTGCCAAGTGTTCTCGGGTTGATACCTCTCACGGCGCGGGTGCGGGATCCGAGCTCGTCAGCTCTAGCTCGAGGGAGCCAATTAAATATACACAATGGGTCGCACTCCGACTCCACCCACCAGCAGGTGTGCCCCAGGAGCATCATGGTAGATGCAGTCTTTGATAGCGTGTGCGCTATATCGAAACAGTGTGTAAAGCAAGGTTGCAGCACCAACTCTGGACACCGGTGTTTCGGAATAGTTGTTCCTCGTCAGCAGAGTGTAGGTTATTCGGGGTTAGCTGTGTAGGCTGCCAAGTGTTCTCGGGTTGATACCTCTCACGGCGCGGGTGCGGGATCCGAGCTCGTCAGCTCTAGCTCGAGGGAGCCAATTAAATATACACAATGGGTCGCACTCCGACTCCACCCACCAGCAGGTGTGCCCCAGGATCATCATGGTAGATGCAGTCTTTGATAGCGTGTGCGCTATATCGAAACAGTGTGTAAAGCAAGGTTGCAGCACCAACTCTGGACACCGGTGTTTCGGAATAGTTGTTCCTCGTCAGCAGAGTGTAGGTTATTCGGGGTTAGCTGTGCAGGCTGCCAAGTGTTCTCGGGTTGATACCTCTCACGGCGCGGGTGCGGGATCCGAGCTCGTCAGCTCTAGCTCGAGGGAGCCAATTAAATATACACAATGGGTCGCACTCCGACTCCACCCACCAGCAGGTGTGCCCCAGGAGCATCATGGTAGATGCAGTCTTTGATAGCGTGTGCGCTATATCGAAACAGTGTGTAAAGCAAGGTTGCAGCACCAACTCTGGACACCGGTGTTTCGGAATAGTTGTTCCTCGTCAGCAGAGTGTAGGTTATTCGGGGTTAGCTGTGCAGGCTGCCAAGTGTTCTCGGGTTGATACCTCTCACGGCGCGGGTGCGGGATCCGAGCTCGTCAGCTCTAGCTCGAGGGAGCCAATTAAATATACACAATGGGTCGCACTCCGACTCCACCCACCAGCAGGTGTGCCCCAGGAGCATCATGGTAGATGCAGTCTTTGATAGCGTGTGCGCTATATCGAAACAGTGTGTAAAGCAAGGTTGCAGCACCAACTCTGGACACCGGTGTTTCAGAATAGTTGTTCCTCGTCAGCAGAGTGTAGGTTATTCGGAGTTAGCTGTGCAGGCTGCCAAGTGTTCTCGGGTTGATACCTCTCACGGCGCGGGTGCGGGATCCGAGCTCGTCAGCTCTAGCTCGAGGGAGCCAATTAAATATACACAATGGGTCGCACTCCGACTCCACCCACCAGCAGGTGTGCCCCAGGAGCATCATGGTAGATGCAGTCTTTGATAGCGTGTGCGCTATATCGAAACAGTGTGTAAAGCAAGGTTGCAGCACCAACTCTGGACACCGGTGTTTCGGAATAGTTGTTCCTCGTCAGCAGAGTGTAGGTTATTCGGGGTTAGCTGTGCAGGCTGCCAAGTGTTCTCGGGTTGATACCTCTCACGGCGCGGGTGCGGGATCCGAGCTCGTCAGCTCTAGCTCGAGGGAGCCAATTAAATATACACAATGGGTCGCACTCCGACTCCACCCACCAGCAGGTGTGCCCCAGGAGCATCATGGTAGATGCAGTCTTTGATAGCGTGTGCGCTATATCGAAACAGTGTGTAAAGCAAGGTTGCAGCACCAACTCTGGACACCGGTGTTTCGGAATAGTTGTTCCTCGTCAGCAGAGTGTAGGTTATTCGGGGTTAGCTGTGCAGGCTGCCAAGTGTTCTCGGGTTGATACCTCTCACGGCGCGGGTGCGGGATCCGAGCTCGTCAGCTCTAGCTCGAGGGAGCCAATTAAATATACACAATGGGTCGCACTCCGACTCCACCCACCAGCAGGTGTGCCCCAGGAGCATCATGGTAGATGCAGTCTTTGATAGCGTGTGCGCTATATCGAAACAGTGTGTAAAGCAAGGTTGCAGCACCAACTCTGGACACCGGTGTTTCGGAATATTTGTTCCTCGTCAGCAGAGTGTAGGTTATTCGGGGTTAGCTGTGCAGGCTGCCAAGTGTTCTCGGGTTGATACCTCTCACGGCGCGGGTGCGGGATCCGAGCTCGTCAGCTCTAGCTCGAGGGAGCCAATTAAATATACACAATGGGTCGCACTCCGACTCCACCCACCAGCAGGTGTGCCCCAGGAGCATCATGGTAGATGCAGTCTTTGATAGCGTGTGCGCTATATCGAAACAGTGTGTAAAGCAAGGTTGCAGCACCAACTCTGGACACCGGTGTTTCGGAATAGTTGTTCCTCGTCAGCAGAGTGTAGGTTATTCGGGGTTAGCTGTGCAGGCTGCCAAGTGTTCTCGGGTTGATACCTCTCACGGCGCGGGTGCGGGATCCGAGCTCGTCAGCTCTAGCTCGAGGGAGCCAATTAAATATACACAATGGGTCGCACTCCGACTCCACCCACCAGCAGGTGTGCCCCAGGAGCATCATGGTAGATGCAGTCTTTGATAGCGTGTGCGCTATATCGAAACAGTGTGTAAAGCAAGGTTGCAGCACCAACTCTGGACACCGGTGTTTCGGAATAGTTGTTCCTCGTCAGCAGAGTGTAGGTTATTCGGGGTTAGCTGTGCAGGCTGCCAAGTGTTCTCGGGTTGATACCTCTCACGGCGCGGGTGCGGGATCCGAGCTCGTCAGCTCTAGCTCGAGGGAGCCAATTAAATATACACAATGGGTCGCACTCCGACTCCACCCACCAGCAGGTGTGCCCCAGGAGCATCATGGTAGATGCAGTCTTTGATAGCGTGTGCGCTATATCGAAACAGTGTGTAAAGCAAGGTTGCAGCACCAACTCTGGACACCGGTGTTTCGGAATAGTTGTTCCTCGTCAGCAGAGTGTAGGTTATTCGGGGTTAGCTGTGCAGGCTGCCAAGTGTTCTCGGGTTGATACCTCTCACGGCGCGGGTGCGGGATCCGAGCTCGTCAGCTCTAGCTCGAGGGAGCCAATTAAATATACACAATGGGTCGCACTCCGACTCCACCCACCAGCAGGTGTGCCCCAGGAGCATCATGGTAGATGCAGTCTTTGATAGCGTGTGCGCTATATCGAAACAGTGTGTAAAGCAAGGTTGCAGCACCAACTCTGGACACCGGTGTTTCGGAATAGTTGTTCCTCGTCAGCAGAGTGTAGGTTATTCGGGGTTAGCTGTGCAGGCTGCCAAGTGTTCTCGGGTTGATACCTCTCACGGCGCGGGTGCGGGATCCGAGCTCGTCAGCTCTAGCTCGAGGGAGCCAATTAAATATACACAATGGGTCGCACTCCGACTCCACCCACCAGCAGGTGTGCCCCAGGAGCATCATGGTAGATGCAGTCTTTGATAGCGTGTGCGCTATATCGAAACAGTGTGTAAAGCAAGGTTGCAGCACCAACTCTGGACACCGGTGTTTCGGAATAGTTGTTCCTCGTCAGCAGAGTGTAGGTTATTCGGGGTTAGCTGTGCAGGCTGCCAAGTGTTCTCGGGTTGATACCTCTCACGGCGCGGGTGCGGGATCCGAGCTCGTCAGCTCTAGCTCGAGGGAGCCAATTAAATATACACAATGGGTCGCACTCCGACTCCACCCACCAGCAGGTGTGCCCCAGGAGCATCATGGTAGATGCAGTCTTTGATAGCGTGTGCGCTATATCGAAACAGTGTGTAAAGCAAGGTTGCAGCACCAACTCTGGACACCGGTGTTTCGGAATATTTGTTCCTCGTCAGCAGAGTGTAGGTTATTCGGGGTTAGCTGTGCAGGCTGCCAAGTGTTCTCGGGTTGATACCTCTCACGGCGCGGGTGCGGGATCCGAGCTCGTCAGCTCTAGCTCGAGGGAGCCAATTAAATATACACAATGGGTCGCACTCCGACTCCACCCACCAGCAGGTGTGCCCCAGGAGCATCATGGTAGATGCAGGCTTTGATAGCGTGTGCGCTATATCGAAACAGTGTGTAAAGCAAGGTTGCAGCACCAACTCTGGACACCGGTGTTTCGGAATAGTTGTTCCTCGTCAGCAGAGTGTAGGTTATTCGGGGTTAGCTGTGCAGGCTGCCAAGTGTTCTCGGGTTGATACCTCTCACGGCGCGGGTGCGGGATCCGAGCTCGTCAGCTCTAGCTCGAGGGAGCCAATTAAATATACACAATGGGTCGCACTCCGACTCCACCCACCAGCAGGTGTGCCCCAGGAGCATCATGGTAGATGCAGTCTTTGATAGCGTGTGCGCTATATCGAAACAGTGTGTAAAGCAAGGTTGCAGCACCAACTCTGGACACCGGTGTTTCGGAATAGTTGTTCCTCGTCAGCAGAGTGTAGGTTATTCGGGGTTAGCTGTGCAGGCTGCCAAGTGTTCTCGGGTTGATACCTCTCACGGCGCGGGTGCGGGATCCGAGCTCGTCAGCTCTAGCTCGAGGGAGCCAATTAAATATACACAATGGGTCGCACTCCGACTCCACCCACCAGCAGGTGTGCCCCAGGAGCATCATGGTAGATGCAGTCTTTGATAGCGTGTGCGCTATATCGAAACAGTGTGTAAAGCAAGGTTGCAGCACCAACTCTGGACACCGGTGTTTCGGAATAGTTGTTCCTCGTCAGCAGAGTGTAGGTTATTCGGGGTTAGCTGTGCAGGCTGCCAAGTGTTCTCGGGTTGATACCTCTCACGGCGCGGGTGCGGGATCCGAGCTCGTCAGCTCTAGCTCGAGGGAGCCAATTAAATATACACAATGGGTCGCACTCCGACTCCACCCACCAGCAGGTGTGCCCCAGGAGCATCATGGTAGATGCAGTCTTTGATAGCGTGTGCGCTATATCGAAACAGTGTGTAAAGCAAGGTTGCAGCACCAACTCTGGACACCGGTGTTTCGGAATAGTTGTTCCTCGTCAGCAGAGTGTAGGTTATTCGGGGTTAGCTGTGCAGGCTGCCAAGTGTTCTCGGGTTGATACCTCTCACGGCGCGGGTGCGGGATCCGAGCTCGTCAGCTCTAGCTCGAGGGAGCCAATTAAATATACACAATGGGTCGCACTCCGACTCCACCCACCAGCAGGTGTGCCCCAGGAGCATCATGGTAGATGCAGTCTTTGATAGCGTGTGCGCTATATCGAAACAGTGTGTAAAGCAAGGTTGCAGCACCAACTCTGGACACCGGTGTTTCGGAATAGTTGTTCCTCGTCAGCAGAGTGTAGGTTATTCGGGGTTAGCTGTGCAGGCTGCCAAGTGTTCTCGGGTTGATACCTCTCACGGCGCGGGTGCGGGATCCGAGCTCGTCAGCTCTAGCTCGAGGGAGCCAATTAAATATACACAATGGGTCGCACTCCGACTCCACCCACCAGCAGGTGTGCCCCAGGAGCATCATGGTAGATGCAGTCTTTGATAGCGTGTGCGCTATATCGAAACAGTGTGTAAAGCAAGGTTGCAGCACCAACTCTGGACACCGGTGTTTCGGAATAGTTGTTCCTCGTCAGCAGAGTGTAGGTTATTCGGGGTTAGCTGTGCAGGCTGCCAAGTGTTCTCGGGTTGATACCTCTCACGGCGCGGGTGCGGGATCCGAGCTCGTCAGCTCTAGCTCGAGGGAGCCAATTAAATATACACAATGGGTCGCACTCCGACTCCACCCACCAGCAGGTGTGCCCCAGGAGCATCATGGTAGATGCAGGCTTTGATAGCGTGTGCGCTATATCGAAACAGTGTGTAAAGCAAGGTTGCAGCACCAACTCTGGACACCGGTGTTTCGGAATAGTTGTTCCTCGTCAGCAGAGTGTAGGTTATTCGGGGTTAGCTGTGCAGGCTGCCAAGTGTTCTCGGGTTGATACCTCTCACGGCGCGGGTGCGGGATCCGAGCTCGTCAGCTCTAGCTCGAGGGAGCCAATTAAATATACACAATGGGTCGCACTCCGACTCCACCCACCAGCAGGTGTGCCCCAGGAGCATCATGGTAGATGCAGGCTTTGATAGCGTGTGCGCTATATCGAAACAGTGTGTAAAGCAAGGTTGCAGCACCAACTCTGGACACCGGTGTTTCGGAATAGTTGTTCCTCGTCAGCAGAGTGTAGGTTATTCGGGGTTAGCTGTGCAGGCTGCCAAGTGTTCTCGGGTTGATACCTCTGTACATTTAATAGGCTCCCTCGAGCTTGAGCTGACGAGCTCGGATCCCGCACCCGCGCCGTGAGAGGTATCAACCTGAAAACACTTGGCAGCCTGCACAGCTAACCCCGAATAACCTACACTCTGCTGACGAGGAACAACTATTCCGAAACACCGGTGTCCAGAGTTGGTGCTGCAACCTTGCTACAACACACTTTTCATCGATATAGCGCACACGCTATCTAAAGACTGCATCTACCATGATGCTCCTGGGGCACACCTGCTGGTGGGTGGAGTCGGAGTGCGACCCATTCTGTACATTTAATAGGCTCCCTCGAGCTTGAGCTGACGAGCTCGGATCCCGCACCCGCGCCGTGAGAGGTATCAACCTGAAAACACTTGGCAGCCTGCACAGCTAACCCCGAATAACCTACACTCTGCTGACGAGGAACAACTATTCCGAAACACCGGTGTCCAGAGTTGGTGCTGCAACCTTGCTACAACACACTTTTCATCGATATAGCGCACACGCTATCTAAAGACTGCATCTACCATGATGCTCCTGGGGCACACCTGCTGGTGGGTGGAGTCGGAGTGCGACCCATTCTGTGCATTTAATAGGCTCCCTCGAGCTTGAGCTGACGAGCTCGGATCCCGCACCCGCGCCGTGAGAGGTATCAACCTGAAAACACTTGGCAGCCTGCACAGCTAACCCCGAATAACCTACACTCTGCTGACGAGGAACAACTATTCCGAAACACCGGTGTCCAGAGTTGGTGCTGCAACCTTGCTACAACACACTTTTCATCGATATAGCGCACACGCTATCTAAAGACTGCATCTACCATGATGCTCCTGGGGCACACCTGCTGGTGGGTGGAGTCGGAGTGCGACCCATTGTGTACATTTAATAGGCTCCCTCGAGCTTGAGCTGACGAGCTCGGATCCCGCACCCGCGCCGTGAGAGGTATCAACCTGAAAACACTTGGCAGCCTGCACAGCTTACCCCGAATAACCTACACTCTGCTGACGAGGAACAACTATTCCGAAACACCGGTGTCCAGAGTTGGTGCTGCAACCTTGCTACAACACACTTTTCATCGATATAGCGCACACGCTATCTAAAGACTGCATCTACCATGATGCTCCTGGGGCACACCTGCTGGTGGGTGGAGTCGGAGTGCGACCCATTCTGTACATTTAATAGGCTCCCTCGAGCTTGAGCTGACGAGCTCGGATCCCGCACCCGCGCCGTGAGAGGTATCAACCTGAAAACACTTGGCAGCCTGCACAGCTAACCCCGAATAACCTACACTCTGCTGACGAGGAACAACTATTCCGAAACACCGGTGTCCAGAGTTGGTGCTGCAACCTTGCTACAACACACTTTTCATCGATATAGCGCACACGCTATCTAAAGACTGCATCTACCATGATGCTCCTGGGGCACACCTGCTGGTGGGTGGAGTCGGAGTGCGACCCATTCTGTACATTTAATAGGCTCCCTCGAGCTTGAGCTCAGACGTGAGTCACTTGCTCACTTTGCCACTGGATTCAAGCAGGCCGGGCTGAAGACGGCTGTAATGCCAGAAACCGGTCCTCGGAAGCTTGTTTCCGGTCCAGGGAAGGCATGGCTTGGCAGTTCGGGCTGGACTGTTCCCATGAGGCACAGGGTCAGACTGATTTGCATATAGCCATGTCTGAACTGGGGCGGCAGAGTGGGCTAAAGAACGGTGATGGATTAAACCCAGATCTTTTGACTGGGTGTGAGTGTTTGATTGGTTCAGATGCGCCGTCCATCACCACCCCCTTTTGTACCGCAACAATTGCACTTGTGCCAATATTCAATGCAACATATCCGCACTCTGTTTCCAGTCGCTAACATCTTGCCACGCCCACTTTGCATGTCATTAGTGATAAATTTCTCTAACATGCAAAGTGGGGCCAAAGATGGTCGCTATTTCCTACTAGCTGTCGCTAACTGGTGTTAGCGATAGCTAGGTAATAGGGAGATCATTTTATCTCTGCTTTCTTGGCTTTTAAAGCCAAAAAAGCGGAGATAAACCCCCTTGATAATATGCCCCAATATATTCACATATCAAAAATTAAAAGATCACAATACGTTTTCACCTTTTGCTTATAATCAGCCTACCCCCAAAACAGACACTCATACTCCCAAGAAAATGGAGTTCTGTATAAGCATGGACGTAAAATCCGTTCCGCTCGCGGATTTTGCGGATTTTCGGCAAATTCGCAATCCGCGAACTCTCGTGAACTTGCCGAACATTCGTAAATCCGTGCGAAGCGGATTTTTCGCTTGGTCGCACTTGCCAACTAGAATACTATACAATTTTGCGGGAGTAAACACTTGCGAACACATAGATGCGGCGGGCAGCGACAATCTCGCAATTGCGAGATTGCAAAATTTGCAATTTCGCACAAGAAATCCACCAGCAGCCAGCATAAACCTTGAAAATTATGATTTTTATCAGAATAACTCCTCAGGTTGACATTTGCCTGCACTTTTTTTTTGCAAGGAGTCCATTTGGGGGGGGGGGGGGAGGAAGGGAGTGCCCCACAGTCTCCAACTTCCTGTTCCTGTCCAGCAGGCTCCTCCCAGTGCTTTCTTCATGTGCTGGTCACTTTGATTTGGATCTTGACCTGGAAGGATTACTTTTTGTGGATGCTGCTGGATATTTGGATTTTTCCAAAACTGAAAGCACTCAGCAGGTGCAAAAGTTCAATCTTATCATTAGTAACCATTCCCTGTAGTGCTTCTTGAGGGGCCCCTTCAGAGTTCAGTTGCCTACTTGCAACTATTCTATGACCCTGCTCTGACCCTCACAGCAGGCTCAGAGAATAGCTACAAGTATACAACAAAGGTCCTGTTAAAAAAATTACACTGCAACAGAAAGCAATTACAGATAAGGAAGCAGGTGCCAGCCTGGAAGTTCAAATTCAGTGACACATTAATCAGCCCCTAATTCATTCATGTCAGTTGAGGCAGGGCAGGTGTGCTTTTCCCCCCCATAATCTACAGTGATGAACTAGAGGGTGGCATGGGTGAGCCAGAGGGTGGCATGGGTGAGCCAGAGGGTGGCAGTGTTGAAACAGAGGGTGGCAGTGGTGAAACAGAGGGTGCTGTGATGAACCAGACGTAGAAACAACATGGTCGCGACCGTTGCTACCCGACAAGTAAGTTCGCGTTTGCGAACTGGTAAAAAACCCTTGCGAAATGGCAGAAACACTTACGAACACAAAAAAAAGGAATCCGCAAAATTCGCGAGAGTTCGCAGATTTTGCGGATTGCGAATCCGTAAATACGCAATTTCGCGGATTGCCAATTCGCAAAATCCGCCCATGCTTACACCTCTTACTTCAGAGCTCCATTAAAGTTTACAGGGCACAGTACTTAAAGAGTCCAGCATAGCCCTCTCTTTTTTTCTCCAAGGATTTAGCACCAGGGTTAATGAATAAAGACCCTATGCACGTTTGCCAGAAATAAATCACCACAGTTTTGAATTTAGGAGGACCTTCTTAACAGCTTAAAGGCGGCCGCGATTTTGCGGAAGTGCAGCACTTCCGCAAAACGGGCGGGGCCGCGTCGGCCATTGGCCGACGGCAGCACTGGGGAGGCAGTGCTGCCGCCGGCTAGTGGCCGGCAGCAGCACGGAACGGGTTAAAAACGGCCTGGATAATCCTCCATAGCACTGAGCCTGGCCACGTGTGCTAGAGGTTCACAGATCTCTGGTTTAATCCATCACCGTTCTTTAGCCCACTCTGCCACCCCAGTTCAGACATGGCCATATGCAAATCAGTCTGACCCTGTGCCTCATGGGAACAGTCCAGCCCGAACTGCCGCGCCATGCCTTCCCTGGACCAGAAACAAGCTACCGAGGACCGGTTTCTGGCATTTCAGCCTTCTTCAGCCCAGCTTGCCTGAATCCAGTGGCAAAGTGAGCAAGGGACTCACGTCTGAGCATACCCTGCCAACTTATGGCGAACAAAGAAAAACCAAAGGAAATGATGGACGGAGCATTGACAATACAAGCACTCACCCCCAGTCAACTGATCTGGGTTTAATCCATCACCGTTCTTTAGCCCACTCTGCCACCCCAGTCCAGCCCGAACTGCCAAGCCATGCCTTCCCTGGACCGGAAACAAGCTTCCGAGGACCGGTTTCTGGCATTACAGCCATCTTCAGCCCGGCTTGCTTGAATCCAGTGGCAAAGTGAGCAAGGGACTCACATCCCAGTCAAAAGATCTGGGTTTAATCCATCACCGTTCTTTAGCCCACTCTGCCACCCCAGTCCAGCCCGAACTGCCAAGCCATGCCTTCCCTGGACCGGAAACAAGCTTCCGAGGACCGGTTTCTGGCATTACAGCCGTCTTCAGCCCGGCTTGCTTGAATCCAGTGGCAAAGTGAGCAAGGGACTCACATCTGAGCATACCCTGCCAACTTATGGCGAACAAAGAAAAACCAAAGGAAATAATGGACGCTTTTTGCCGCCATAAGTGTGGCAGGGTATGCTCAGACGTGAGTCACTTGCTCACTTTGCCACTGGATTCAAGCAAGCCGGGCTGAAGACGGCTGTAATGCCAGAAACCGGTCCTCGGAAGCTTGTTTCCGGTCCAGGGAAGGCATGGCTTGGCAGTTCGGGCTGGACTGTTCCCATGAGGCACAGGGTCAGACTGATTTGCATATAGCCATGTCTGAACTGGGGCGGCAGAGTGGGCTAAAGAACGGTGATGGATTAAACCCAGATCTTTTGACTGGGTGTGAGTGTTTGATTGGTTCAGATGCGCCGTCCATCACCACCCCCTTTTGTACCGCAACAATTGCACTTGTGCCAATATTCAATGCAACATATCCGCACTCTGTTTCCAGTCGCTAACATCTTGCCACGCCCACTTTGCATGTCATTAGTGATAAATTTCTCTAACATGCAAAGTGGGGCCAAAGATGGTCGCTATTTCCTACTAGCTGTCGCTAACTGGTGTTAGCGATAGCTAGGTAATAGGGAGATCATTTTATCTCTGCTTTCTTGGCTTTTAAAGCCAAAAAAGCGGAGATAAACCCCCTTGATAATATGCCCCAATATATTCACATATCAAAAATTAAAAGATCACAATACGTTTTCACCTTTTGCTTATAATCAGCCTACCCCCAAAACAGACACTCATACTCCCAAGAAAATGGAGTTCTGTATAAGCATGGACGTAAAATCCGTTCCGCTCGAGGATTTTGCGGATTTTCGGCAAATACGCAATCCGCGAACTCTCGTGAACTTGCCGAACATTCGTAAATCCGTGCGAAGCGGATTTTTTGCTTGGTCGCACTTGCCAACTAGAATACTATACAATTTTGCGGGAGTAAACACTTGCGAACACATAGATGCGGCGGGCAGCGACAATCTCGCAATTGCGAGATTGCAAAATTTGCAATTTCGCACAAGAAATCCACCAGCAGGCAGCATAAACCTTGAAAATTATGATTTTTATCAGAATAACTCCTCAGGTTGACATTTGCCTGCACTTTTTTTTTGCAAGGAGTCCATTTGGGGGGGGGGGGTGGGAGGAAGGGAGTGCCCCACAGTCTCCAACTTCCTGTTCCTGTCCAGCAGGCTCCTCCCAGTGCTTTCTTCATGTGCTGGTCACTTTGATTTGGATCTTGACCTGGAAGGATTACTTTTTGTGGATGCTGCTGGATATTTGGATTTTTGCAAAACTGAAAGCACTCAGCAGGTGCAAAAGTTCAATCTTATCATTAGTAACCATTCCCTGTAGTGCTTCTTGAGGGGCCCCTTCAGAGTTCAGTTGCCTACTTGCAACTATTCTATGACCCTGCTCTGACCCTCACAGCAGGCTCAGAGAATAGCTACAAGTATACAACAAAGGTCCTGTTAAAAAAATTACACTGCAACAGAAAGCAATTACAGATAAGGAAGCAGGTGCCAGCCTGGAAGTTCAAATTCAGTGACACATTAATCAGCCCCTAATTCATTCATGTCAGTTGAGGCAGGGCAGGTGTGCTTTTCCCCCCCATAATCTACAGTGATGAACTAGAGGGTGGCATGGGTGAGCCAGAGGGTGGCATGGGTGAGCCAGAGGGTGGCAGTGTTGAAACAGAGGGTGGCAGTGGTGAAACAGAGGGTGCTGTGATGAACCAGACGTAGAAACAACATGGTCGCGACCGTTGCTACCCGACAAGTAAGTTCGCGTTTGCGAACTGGTAAAAAACCCTTGCGAAATGGCAGAAACACTTACGAACACAAAAAAAAAGGAATCCGCAAAATTCGCGAGAGTTCGCAGATTTTGCGGATTGCGAATCCGTAAATACGCAATTTCGCGGATTGCCAATTCGCAAAATCCGCCCATGCTTACACCTCTTACTTCAGAGCTCCATTAAAGTTTACAGGGCACAGTACTTAAAGAGTCCAGCATAGCCCTCTCTTTTTTTCTCCAAGGATTTAGCACCAGGGTTAATGAATAAAGACCCTATGCACGTTTGCCAGAAATAAATCACCACAGTTTTGAATTTAGGAGGATCTTCTTAACAGCTTAAAGGCGGCCGCGATTTTGCGGAAGTGCAGCACTTCCGCAAAACGGGCGGGGCCGCGTCGGCCCTTGGCCGACGGCAGCACTGGGGAGGCAGTGCTGCCGTCGGCTAGTGGCCGGCAGCAGCACGGAACGGGTTAAAAACGGCCTGGATAATCCTCCATAGCACTGAGCCTGGCCACGTGTGCTAGAGGTTCACAGATCAAATCGTAACCTGTTCAAAATAAAGGAAAACTCAAAAATATACTTGTCAGATGTTTTGCTTGAGAAGTTCTCAGCATTTCCATTTTCGGCAAGGTGCTGTCTCCCTTGTGAAGACTCCTCAGGATCACCATATTGTCCCGGTGGGACGAAGCTCTGTTGAAATCTGCCTGCTGAGAACACAGCAGCTCGCTGCTACGGCCTTTATGGAGCAGCATTGTCCGCAAGTTGGAAAGGGGTGGTGTTGCCTTTTATATCCCAACTCAACTCAGGTGGCCGACAACTCTTACGATTCCACAATTTAGGAAGGATTTTGAGCAAGAATATTAAGGTCTGATTACCCTGAGCTAAGCTGTGTAGAATTTACCCAGCTCACACAGGGCACACCATGTTGAAAACAGGGTCTAAGGTGCTGTGCAGCCGCCACATCCTGCCAACCAGAGGTGAACACCAGATTGTGGGGCAAAGGACTACGCCATCCCTCTTGAGATCCTCAGGAAGAGGGTGCACCTAATGAGGCACATGTGTCATTAGAAGAGGAAACCTGACATCAACGTGCATCTTTCAGTGAACATTGTTGCGATCCTAACAACAAGCAGTTTTGACCTACTTCATTTTAAACAGGATGATAGGGGCCAGAGGGCAATCATCAACCCCTGCTGGAACATCTAGGGTTGCATTTACTCAGGTCCAGTGCTACATTAAATCCACCGGAGAGGGCTGACTTTAAGATACCACCATGAAAAGGCAGCAGGATTGTGTGGAAGATTAAAAAAATTGCACTATTGTATGACAATCGAGTTACTCTAGTGCAAACTGATCATTTTGTCAGAGACTCAGGACATTCTCACATTGAAGGTTTCTGATGGGAAAGGAAGGTACATATGGTGAATGACAAATGGAGCTGTGAACCGTGGTTACACAATGTTGTCATAGTGACACACTGAGAATATTTTCTATGCTCTGACTTACTCTATGAGTTAAGGATTGCAGCAGAGATAGACATTCCAGCAAAGGCCACTTTGCATATTCATGCGTTTCACAGCTCCTTCCAGGCAGATAGATACCCGACAGACAGAATAAAATCTCAGTTGTTATTGTGCTGTCAACACGTTCTCATCAGATGCAACAGTGCTTTGTATCAGTCAGCAATGACACGTGGTTACTGTGTAAGGACCTCATTTAGAGGTTGTTGGATCCTGTCCACCTTATTACAACTGCCACAGGATATAACGCCCTTGTAATAAGTGAAGTCACATTTCTGACAGATTGAATAATATGCAAAACTCTAAATCAGGCCCCAGATCTTTAAAAGATCTTTACAAGTCATTGATTGCTGCTTGATTTTCAGCTGTACTGCACCTTTTGCTGGCAGCCTGACTGTGAAATATTTAGTACCTGAGTGCACATAATTTATTTGTACAGTCCATTTAAATAAGTCTAGGCATTGTGTGCACACTGTAAAACTGCACACAGAGCATGTTTGACTTTCTATATGTATATAGCAATGCAACAGATAACTACCTGAACAGTTACAGCAAGGCTTTGAAGGGGACCTCTTTCACACTGACTATCTGAGAACTTTGCCACCCAGTTTCCTTGCAGTAGTGGTTGCCCAACTGGAGCACAGCTTTGTGCACTCTCTGAAGATTAATCTATCTCAAATTGTCATGGGATGTGTAAAAACCATGGTAACACAGGGCAGTTACCGAGAGATCTATTGGATTGTATTACAGCATTTATATAGCACTTAATACTCCTATTGGGGTGCTGAAGCACTTGCCCACATGGGTAGCACGCTACACAGTGTAGGGTGTGTGGTTGGTAGGATGTTGTCTGTGTTTTGATCCTATGTGGGAAGGGTTTCCATGTCGTGCGTGATCGCCTTTGAGGTATGGTGATCGTGTTACGGGATAAAGAATGCAGCACTGTGATAGATGAAGTGGGAAAGACAGACACACAGTTTTATGGTTTTCAGTATGCTGGTAGCCTTGACCAGTCCTACATGTCTCTTTATTGTATTTCTTATGATATAGTCTGCTTAGCTGGTTACTGCACTGGGGTGGTCAATCGGAAACTGTGTGTATAGATGGACACTTTTATTATCATCCCATGTCTGAGTGTCGTAGTGAGATGTAAAGTAGGGGTCAAATTGTATAGATATTTGGCACCTGCAGGGGTGGACTATATTAAATTCCTCCGATTGGTCCAGCAATGTGTGACAGATCTCTTCAGTTCTTCCATGCTTGTCATTGTCCAGGCTTCACAAGGAGCATCAAAGTAGTTTCATCCAACTGGAGCACAGCTTTGTGCACTCTCTGAAGATTAATCTATCTCAAATTGTCATGGGATGTGTAAAAACCATGGTAACACAGGGCAGTTACCGAGAGATCTATTGGATTGTATTACAGCATTTATATAGCACTTAATACTCCTATTGGGGTGCTGAAGCACTTGCCCACATGGGTAGCACGCTACACAGTGTAGGGTGTGTGGTTGGTAGGATGTTGTCTGTGTTTTGATCCTATGTGGGAAGGGTTTCCATGTCGTGCGTGATCGCCTTTGAGGTATGGTGATCGTGTTACGGGATAAAGAATGCAGCACTGTGATAGATGAAGTGGGAAAGACAGACACACAGTTTTATGGTTTTCAGTATGCTGGTAGCCTTGACCAGTCCTACATGTCTCTTTATTGTATTTCTTATGATATAGTCTGCTTAGCTGGTTACTGCACTGGGGTGGTCAATCGGAAACTGTGTGTATAGATGGACACTTTTATTATCATCCCATGTCTGAGTGTCGTAGTGAGATGTAAAGTAGGGGTCAAATTGTATAGATATTTGGCACCTGCAGGGGTGGACTATATTAAATTCCTCCGATTGGTCCAGCAATGTGTGACAGATCTCTTCAGTTCTTCCATGCTTGTCATTGTCCAGGCTTCACAAGGAGCATCAAAGTAGTTTCATCCTTGCCTGCAGGTGAGAGAACTAAGAAACAAGACGCTCACCATAACTCATTGATTGCAGAGATAACAATGTTTTTCAACACATATGTGACACATCTACACTAGCAAAAAGACTGATATTGATTGAATATCTGCCCAATACACGTGACATCGATTGGCAAAATGAAAGTGCAGTTTTTTTTCTAATTTAGGAAGGCCATATTTGCTATTAGAATCATATTTGTAGAATGTCAGATTGGAAAAAAGGCTTTCGTAGCAGCTCCTTTGGGTTTGAACATAGTGGGAGTCTTACCACGTCTAACATGGAAAAATAGTAATTACTTTAAATAAAACGCTGCATTTCCTAGGAGACCAAGGCAGCAGAAATATGCGACCTGAAATAGAAACACAATTTATCTTACTCCGATGGCTCATTTAGACCCTGATGCTAGTGATAAAATGATGAACAACATGCATTTGTAAGCAGCTTAGCATTGGCGCTGATTTTGAGCTTTTAAGAAGCAACACATGCTGGCATTTTTGCTCACCAATGCCACCAAATTTTAACCAAATGCCCCAGTGCCAAAAATCGAGTTGTGAGTTCATGTTATAGCTGCTCTCAGGAGCCTGAAGCAAAAAAGAGGGTGCTTGTTTAGGTATATACAACAGTGTTTTTCGGGAACCCTTCATGACTCAAAAGATGTATCTACCAAGAATCGAATGGGAGGCTTTACATCTAGGAATCCCACATGCCATCCCATAGCTACATTCACACGTCTTTTGTGAAATGTTAAAATAGACATATAAAGCGGTGTCAGGCCACGGGAACACAGCTGGATTCCGAACTCTTTGAAGGATCCAGTCACTCCCAATGGTCTTTACCTTTTTCAAGCTAATGGTGGAGAAATGCCCAATTTCTGTTAACATTTTTATGAAGCATCCAACGTCATTTGATTTTAACATGGAAGTGCATTGTTGCCCTTGCGATATTCTACCAGAGAAATAGGCTTCTCACGTTAAGTACCCCCAGTTCTACCCTTGGCATACTTGACTTTTTTTTCTCCTACCGTCATTCGGCAGGGTTTACAAAAACGCTGTTTGACTTAACTAAACTCTCCTCGGAGCAGCCAGATATGTTTATGTTGTGGGAACACGTCTCATCATCCAAATATTAAATGGGTAGAAAAACACACACATGCTAGCTAAAACGAAAAGTGAAGGCAAGCCACATCTCCCTCTTCCCTCATCAGCCTGTGTCCTCCGGTCAGGGCTTTATGTAGGATGCAAAAGAGGAGGGCTTTAAAGGAGGCGGGGCTATGTAATTAAGGGTGTGGCTTAACAGCAAACTAAATTTTTGTGATGCCTATAATGGTGCAAGATTAAGTAACATATAAAATATAAACAGGACCTTAATCATTCACATGGAATAAATACTTAAACGTTTTTATATTAATTGTTCAGAAATCGATCAGTTTTATTTACCAGCAAACTTAAGGACATGAATATAGGGCCCGAAAGGACACGTTTTAATGTCAGTTTTTAATAAGGAATAGGTTTGAGACCTGGATGGGTCTGGGTCACATACATAGAATTGTATCCAGCACCTGATTTTCACGCAGCAGTAAAGCAGTATTGAGCACTCTCACCCCATTATGGACTAGCAGTCAGACAGCCGACAGCACTCTCACTTATCTCACAGACTAGAAGTCCCAAAATAGTGGTAATACTCTCACAGCCCTCACAGATTAGCACTCTAACATGAATCACAGCACTTTCAGAAAGCGCAGGGAGAAACCGGCTCACACTACGGATAGCGATCACCCCATCAAAGAGTCGCAGCCACAAACTTTCGTAAGTACTTGTTACTTTTCACAGACTAACAGTGTTGCTCAAAGGACAGTACTGAAAGCACTGTTACATACAACATAGACTAGTGGTCACACACTGCCAACAGCACTTACAACCCTCACAGACTGGCAGGCTCACACTAGCGACAACAATCACATCCCTTTCACATAATAAGTGTCTCATTCTACCAGAAACACTCCAATACCCATTACAGACTAGGACTCACATACTACCAATAGCACTCTCACGTTCCTTGCAGACTTGAAACCAGAGAGCACTCTCGGAACCATCACCAAACAGTAGTCTCACACTACCAAAAGCATGTTAACGCCCCTCACAGGGTTGCTGCCTCACGTGACAGCATTCATACCTCTCACGGTCTACCAGAGCCAGCTTTAAAGTACTAACAATGCATCCTGCTGCATCAAACACTTGTCTCTAATGTGAGGAACCTCCAGCAAAGTCCTAGGGTACAACCTGCAAAAGGTGAGTGCTGATTCTTCCTTTTCAAAATGTAAAGGGCATTAGAAAGGGAATGCTAATGCCTCTTTAAAAATAGCAAGACATTTTGGCATTGCCAATACTTACATTTATTTCGGATACAGTCTGTAAAAACACAATGAAGCAACAAAAACATAGTTATTTAAATGCAACTTCCTTCAATCAATGAATCAATCAGGATTTAAAAAGCACGGCTAATCACCCGATAGGGTATCCAGGCACTTGCAGACCCTGAAGGCTTATTTGAACAGCCTGATTTTGAGGAACATTCAGGATTCCGGAAGTGAGGTGATTGTCCGGAGGTGCGTAGGGAGGCTGTTCCACGTCTTTGCGTCGATGTGGGAGCAGAAATGTCCTCCACTTCTGCTTTAGTAGATGCAGGGAGTTTGGCCAAGTGAAAGAGAGGTGGAGCGTAGTCTTATCGAAGGTTGGTGAAAATTCAGGTGGTGGTTAATGTAGTCTGATCCATGGTTGTGTAGATCCTTATGTGCCTGGGTCATATGCTTCAATTGGCATCTCTTCAGTACGGTGAGCCAGTGGAGTTTCCTGAGATGCGTTGCGATGTGGGCTCATTGGGGAAGGCCAAGGACTAGTCTGGATGTGGTGTTCTGTATGATCTGCAGTCTCTGTAGAGGGTGAGGAGGGCTTGTGTCACTGTGGGTATTGTGTGTAGGGGTAGCCACTTGAAGAACTTGCGTAGCATGTGCAGAGTGAGGAATCAGGCAGAGGAAACAGGATTGATCTGTGATTTCATGGTGAACTTGTTGTTATTGATTATTATGAGGTTTCTGGAATGGTAGTAGGGAGTGGGTGTGGGTCCTAGGTCTGTAGCTCAGCAGGAGTCATTCCATGTATTGCTGCTGTTGCCAAAGGTCAGTACTTTCATCTTGTCTGTGTACAGTTGCAGGCTGTTGTTCTTCATCTAGTTGGCTACCTTTGTCTTGCATGTGTGGAAGTTGGTTCTGGTGGTGGTGGAGTTGTAGGTGAGGGTGAGAATAAGTTGGATGTCGTTTGCGTAGGAAATTTTGTTGAGACCGTGGGATCTGAAGATGTTGACCAGCAGGGTCATATATGCGTTGAAGAGTGTGGGGCTGAGGAATGAGCCCTAGGAGACAATTCAGGTGATCTCCTTGGGTTCAGCAGTGAAAGCTGAGAGGTGGATCCTCTCGGTTCTTCCAGTAAAGAAGGAGATGATCCATCGGAGCATGTCCTCTTGAATGTTGATTTGATGGAGTCTTTCGATCATTGAGTGGTAGGATACAGTGTTGAAGACTGCAGAGAGGTTGAGGAGGATCAAAGCTGCTGTTTCTAACCCACGCCCCTGAGATTACTTTTACTCTTGGTGCACGTTCACCACCACACCCACCAGGTCCGTTCTGGCACAAAGACACACACACAGCGCTGATGGGACTCCACGTCGACTCCAAGTGTACGCGCACCGGGCACTTCTTCCTGTGGTCTCAGTTGGCACCAAGACACACACACCGTGCTGCAGAGACTCACTTTCTTCCGATGCACACGATGATCAGCCGATCACCTCCACAGTCCCAGGTTGCACCAAAGTACGCACACTGCTTTACTGAGACTTACTCAAACTCCGGTGCCCCGATATCCAGGTGCTCTATACCAATGCCTTCGGCCGCACCACTACATGCTCACCGTGTCCGAGCCTCACTTCTCCTTCGGTGCACTTGATAACCAGGTGCTTGTTGTGCTTAGGGGTCCCTGACCCCTCCCTAATTCAGTTCTGGGTGCCTCTCTCCCAGTGTCACCTTTCTCCCTTTGACACTGGGAGTCTGGATCCTTAATCACTCAGCAGGAGATAGGTCAATTGGTTTATACCACTAGCCTAGACCTTTTCACCTCCTGGGCTTTTCCTCCCCCTACTCTCTAGATGCAGGTCAGCCTGGTGCCATCTCAACCTCTTCCTGGGTCAAGACCTCTCCCCTCTCCTCTCACCTCTCAGATCCAGACAGTCAATCCACATTAGGCAGAGAAACACAGAAATGCTTAAAGCACAGAACTCAGCCAATGTCTAAAGGAGTGGTTTCTGAATACACAGTGACAAAACCACTTTCATAGAAAGATGTCTTATGACACTGAGAGTTCAAACATACTATACTTCACCTCTTCATTATAAACTTACAGGAAACTAGGCTATCGAAACACAATACCCAGCCTCCCCATTCTGTCCTATGGGCAAAATGGCCTTCCAGCAGTGAAAAATGAAATGGAGTGTTTTTCACTGTCAGGACATAATACACACCTTAGTGTATGTCCTGCCTTTTATGTATACTGCACCCTTCCCAGAGGGTACCCAATGTGTATGAAAAAGGGAAAGTAAGACCTGACAAGTGGTTACACTTGTCAGGACAACGTGCTACCTTAGCAAACTGCACGCAGGCCCTACACTGCAGGCCTGAATTCCCTTCTCTGCGCACCTTTGCATTACTAGCCCTGGCACACACAGTGCACATCAGTAGGGACTTTACTAGTAAGGCAAACACACCAATCATAGCCAACCAATTACCATTACACTTTACATAGGGAACACTTGTACTTTGACACTGATCAGCAGTGGCAAAGTACCCAAAGCTTCTAAATTGGCAACTCTATGTCAGGAAAACGGTCTATGGGGGGGAAGCAAAATGTGTAGGGAACTTTAGCCAAAAAGGTCAAGTCCTACACCCGCTATTTGGATTCTTTTGACAGTAAGAAGGCTTTGTTCTGGTATTGTCTGCAGTCGACTCTTGAGTGACATAAGTATATGATTTTGATGGAAGCAGCACAGGTTCTGGACTATGTGAGAAGCCTGTCCAGGAGGAGGCTCTTGTTGGTGGACTACAAGCAGTCTCTCAGAGACTGAGATTATTTGGCTCTGTGGGACCAGGACAAGGCATCCCTAAGGGTGTTGATTCTGGGTTGAGGCTAGTGAATAATTTGTACCTCTTTACCAGTGTTGCTCTCTGGAGTTGAACACCATGGTCAGTCACCTTAAGCCCCCAAGCAATGCTGAGTTAGGGACAGAAGAGCAAGAAAGTGAGCAGCAGAGGAAGCCCCACGTGAGAACTTTGAGAAATACTAAAGATAGTAGCTGAAGGAATTAAGAGCATATTTGCTATGTCAGAGAGTAACCATACAGACACTCGCAGGAAATGTGAGGTTCTCGAAACAAAACTATACTATCTAGCTGCAAGAACTTTGACCGTAGGAGTATCAATGTCCCAGAATGCACAGGAAGTGCAGAGGAATTCCAAGGACGTAGTTCTCCAAAATGCCCGGGACATTGTAATTCAAGAAAGACTAGAGAGACTTGAAAATTAGGCCAAAAGAAACAACATAAGGATTTTGAATGTCCTTGAAGGTGCAAAAGGCACAGATATTGAGGGGATATTCTCAAGAACGTGCGATAATCATCACCAAAATGGGTTAACGCAATTTTTCATATCGCCATCTATCTTGGGAAAACAACTCTGTGTTACCGTCGTATTCATAACACACCAGTAACATGCGATAGTTTCCTGATAACGTGTCCAATTTCCAAGATAAAATTACCGGACAGTGATAAAAATCTAAACCTGAACGTGAAAAAAATGGTAATGGGTCCAACTGCGATAAAAAATTCAGCGATAAGCAGCGCCAGGCCTGCAAGTACCACAAGTCAGGCAGGAAAAATCACTATAAAAGCGGCAACAAAATACATAAACAAAACACAAACAACTGCAAAGCACGGTGGAGGTAGCTGGAGCAAGTACAGCGGACAACCAGAACCCCACAAGCCCCACGGAGGACAAGCTTAGGACCTTGGGGTCAGGGAAGGGCAATTATGGGCTACGCGCCATGCCGTTTTCGGAAGGTCAGTTGTCTTGTTCTGCACTGCCTCGGTGGTAGTCCGGGGGCGGGATGGAGTGGGTGGGTATTGTGGCCTTCTTGGGTCTCCAAGCTGCATGATCAATAGCTCCAAGACATGTGTTGGTCTTCAGATGTGGCTCTGCACTGGGCTCCCTTTCATGCTGCAGGTTATTGCCCTGCTTAACACCAGTAAAAGGCAGGTTTTAAATCCCTGGCGCTAACACGCCTTATCGCCTGTTTTTGGATCGCATCGCAGATCTGGCTGGTCATTGAAAATATCACAAAGTGATGTTTTTGTGTGTTTTTGCATAGGAACGCCCACTGGGGCTGGGAGTTTGGCCTTTGACAGTTAAATAGTACACAGGGATGGTATAGATTGAATTCCAATAGAAAATGTCATAGTAAAATCTTGTTACATTTCCACACCTATGCTGTGAAAGAGGCAATTCTGGTTGAGATACTAAATTCAAAATTATTTGCATTTACAGATTTTATGTGCACTGTCAGGTCCGACTTGTGTCATGTGACAGAAGGAAGACTATCGCTTCTAGGGAAACAAATTATTGAGTTACAGGGCTTAGAGGCCTAAGGGTAGATGAGGTTCCTGGCTTTCCTGAGTGTGATGTGGTAGGATAAGAGGTATGTAATTCACTCTGAGTCCGAGGCTGATGATTTGATCCAGAACATAACGAAGAATAGGTTGAAGTAGCAAAAGTATAAAAGTGTGCTATCGGATGCTATGTGAAAGTAACTTTAACTCGACTACAGATGATTGATGTAGGCCCCAGAGGATATGAAAGAGAGGGGATGCCCAAATTGGTCAGAGGTGACAACTAGATTAAAGGAGGATTCCCTAGGAGGTGTGTATGATGGGGTGTACTTTGAGAGCGGTGCAAATTTGGGTAACAATCTAAACATTTTTAGTCTGTGTTTACCAGGCACACACAGCTTAACGGAGCGTGCATTCTTGAGTAATGCCATCTAGGTCATCAGACATGGTGAGTCACTTAGTATAATGAATGTCTCAGAATGTTAAAGTCATGAGGGACAAGAAGAGGCAGATAAGCATATTAGAATGTTTGAAAGGAAGTGCTGGTCAAGTATTCTTCGGGCAGTAAACTCAGTTCTGGGTCCCAGAAAAGATATGCACCTTGTACGTAAGGCATAATAAGGGAGTGGCTCTGTTAATGAGGTGAAATGCAGACATACAGGTGCATTATGTGGATAAAGACGTCCGTGGGAGACGGGTGATTGCTAAACGGCCAACAGAAAAGAAACAGTATACCTTTGTCGGATATTATAGGTTTCACCAAGTTGATCCATCTGTGCTGGGCCAACTCTTTACTTAGTACTTGGAATGTCGAGCTCCTATTTTGGGGGGATTTTAATACTCTGCTTAATAGTCAACTGGATCGATCCACGAGTATGCCCCATTATAAACCCCCCAAGATTGTGGCCAGCTTGAAAAGCATCATGGCAAACTTAGGGATGGTTGATATATAGATATATGATATATAGAGTATTAGGGTGGGTCGCAAAAGGATATAGTCATTTTATAGCAAAAGTATGGTCATAGCTTTTTGGTTGGTAGATCAGAGAACCAAAGAGTAGGTAGTGCAGGTTACATAGAATCCACTGTATTTGCCAGATCATGATTCAATAACATTGGCTATGGGTCTAGATGGGAGACGTACGAGTCCAAGATGGACTATGGATCGAAGATTACTTGCTTATAAATCTTTGGTCCATTATCTAGAATCCAACATGTGTTGTTTCTTTAAAGATAATTTTGAACAGCACTCCACTCAATACTGTCTGGGATGCTTAGAAAGTGTACGTAAGGGGTATTATTAACTGCTGGGCCTGCAAACATAGGAGGAGGGAACAAGAAGAGGAGACACTATAACTTGGGGTCATTAGGAGTCTTGAGACTCAATTACTGAACCCGGAGCAGGAGACAGGGTGGGAAGAGATAAGTGATGGATTGGAGGAAGCTAAAACTAAATGCAAATACCTGCTGGAGCACAGAATACATGAGAAGTGAAAGCCCAGGAATCTTTAGGGATACAAAAATGGCAAAATGACAAGAACATTTTTGGCCTGCAAAGCTAAGATGCAGGAAACATGTAATATTATTGCACTTATTCAAGCCTCAGCTCAAGACCCACCCACATCTGATCATTGATAGGCTCAGGGCAGGCTTCCAGGAACTCTACCAGTCTCTGCATAGTGAGCTCTTGAACCTAAGTGAACAGACAGTGGGGGAGGGACTGAGAGCTCTTCAACTTTCTATCCGTAGTTCAAATGATTTTAACTGTTTAACAAGTGAGACTTCTGAGGAAGAAATAACATGGGCGGTATCCCACATAACAAACATCGGCAAAGCCAATAGGCCTCAGCAATGACCGAGCTATTGGCCTTGTCAATGGGAATGTCTTTTAGCCATGTTGTCTAGCAGCACATCTGCTTTTCAGCATGACTGAAAGTTACTGAAAGCCCAGAATAACAGGATGTTGAGCCGATGCCGAGTCTCTACGCCCCCCCCCTGTGTTGAGTTTATTGTCCTGCTCCTCCTAAAACAAAGAGTGCTATGACGTAGCCTGCGCTTGCCGCCTCAGTGCTTTTTTTGCTAGAGCCTGCTTCGAGGCTATTGTCTAAGGTCAGACATATACTTGGCCTCCCATATTTTCATTTGAAGCTGGGTGGAGTGGAAGAACCAACTCCTTCCATGGTGCTTGATGACACTCATTAACTCATGCATACATGATTTTGGTCCTTTTCACAAGCATCCTAGAAATTCCTATTTGGGCGTAAATTGGAGTCTTCACCCAGATCAAAATTAGGAGATATGGAGTAATACTGCTCACATAGGGGTATATTTCCAAGCCCCTATCATCACGGGAACCATCTCTTTTTATGATGTTCCTGTGGCGAAAGGGGATTCGCCTCATTTACAAGGCAGCGTTAAGCCACTTAACGTGGCTTAACGTTGCCTTGTAAATAAGGCACCCTTTCACACTATGCTGAGCAGGGAAGGGCAGTGGGTGTTGCTGTGGGCGTTCCACCACAACACCCATTGATTCTGACGCTGCACCTACTTATAAGGTAGGCATAAATAGGAGACAGCGTCAGAATTAAGACAGGAAAAACCTGTTTTTACTCTGGCGCAATGAGGAGGAATGTTGCATTTCTCCTCGTTTTTGATGTTTTCATGTGTGCTGCGTTGTGCAGTGCACAAGAAAACAACTAAAGGCCAATGATTGTTTATATACAGGAAGGTCCCATTCCTGCATTTTGGACTTGGTCCTTTTTGGCTGAAGTTCCTCTAAACTTTTTGCTTTCCCCCTAGACCTTTTTAATGACATAGTGTTGCCAACTTAGATGCTTTGGGCACTTTGCCACTGCTGATCAGCGTCAAAGTGCAAGTGCTCCCTGTGTAAAGTGCAATTGTAATTGGATGTCCATGATTGGTATGTTTGCCTTACTAGTAAAGTCCCTAGTAAAGGGCACTATGGGTGCCAGGGCTAGTATTGCAAATGCTACTAGTTAGCCTGCAGCACTAATTGCGCCACCCACACCAGTAGCCTTAAAGAGATAACTCTGGCCTGCCACTGCAGTGCCTATGTGCAGTTTGTTAAACTTCCATGTTGTCCTGACAAGTGCACCCATTTGCCAGGCCTTACTATGCACATCAGACACCCCTATGGTAGGTCCAAAGTACCCCCTGGGCCGGGTGCAGTGCATGGGAAAGGTAGGACATGTACTAAGGTGCGTACCATGTCCAAGGAGACTAAAGGGACTTTTTTGTGTGCTGTGTCCCCCTGCTTGAAAGGACTTTACTGTGTACTGCGTCTGGAAGTAACTTATCCCCAAGGGCCGGAGGTGAGCTGGCTCCCTGTTGCAGAAACTTAGGAACACAAATCAGCGACGCTGTGTGGATGTGCTTTTTGCAGCCTGAGACCCGCGTAAGAATTGCCCTGTGATCTTGGGCGCCTGGAGTCCAAGCGAGTCTCAGCGATGCTGTGTGCGCATGGTTTTTGCAGCCTAAGCCCTTCATGAGGATTGTCTTGTAATCATGTGCACCAGAGTCCAAGCGAGTCTCAGCGACACTGTGTGCATGTGCTATGTGCAGCCTGAGACCTTTGTGAGGATTGCCCTGTAATTGTGCACACCTGGAGTCCAAGTGAGACTCAGCGAAGCTGTGTGCTGTGTGCAGCCTGAGACCCGCGTAAGAATTGCCCTGTGATCTTGGGCGCCTGGAGTCCAAGCGAGTCTCAGCGATGCTGTGTGCGCATGCTTTTTTGCAGCCTAAGCCCTTCATGAGGATTGTCTTGTAATCATGTGCACCAGAGTCCAAGCGAGTCTCAGCGACACTGTGTGCATGTGCTATGTGCAGCCTGAGACCTTTGTGAGGATTGCCCTGTAATTGTGCACACCTGGAGTCCAAGTGAGACTCAGCGAAGCTGTGTGCGTGTGCTTTGTGCAGCCTTCATGAGGATTGCCCTTTTATCGTGCACCCGAGTCCAAGTGAGTCTCAGCGATGCTCTGTGTGTGTGCCCTGTTGCAGCCTGAGATCTTCATAGCACCAGCGGTCCGGACCGGCAACCCCAGAGAAGCTGAGCCGCCGGCCCGAGCCTGATGTTGCCAGAGTGGGACCTCAAACCAACCCCGTCGAGGGAGGGCCCGAGTTCCACTGCCCGGAATCCACAAGTTGCATTGGGAGGCCCAAGTCGCAGGAGGAGGAGAGGAGAGCGAGGTCGCACACCCAGGTAACGTGTGTCGCCACCTGGGACGGGGTGCGGGCTCGGAGAGGGACGCTCTCGGCCTCTCCCATTCCTGCAGCACGAGCCTCTGCTTCAGCTTGTATCGCAGCCCATACTTGCCAAGGAGTGGCAGTACCGGGCCGGAGTGCAGAGCTGCACTTTTGGTTTACATTATACCCATGTGGGGGCATCTATTGACGGAAGCTGACTGCGAGTCAGTATGAGTGGCGGAGAGACCGCCTAGGGCACCGTGATCAGTGCGGGAGTGTATTACGCTCTGCCTTACAAACTATCTGATTGTTGTAATACACATTGCATTATTTCTGCATTACGAACTACCTGAAGTGTATTACGTATTGCATTATTTCTGCATTACCATCTGCCTGATTGTTGCATTATGCATTGCCCTATTTTTGCATAACGAACTACATGTTAGTTGCATTACGCATTGCGTTAGTTTGCATAAGGAACTACCTGATTGTCGCGTTACGCATCGCACTATTTTGGCATAACGAACTGCTTGATTGTTGCATATCGAACTGTATTATTTTTACATTGCATAGTACCTGATACTTGCATTACGAACTGCATAGCATTGTATTAGGACTGCAACGGATCATATAGAATTGCTCATTAATATCGCCAGAACTTACAAGGGCTGACTGGCCTAATAACCGGCCGGAGGAATATTACAAATACGCCTATGTGTCGTCTCATCACATATCTTTTCATATAAATTTATACTCGTTTTTATGAAACTGATGTGGAGTCCATTTGTGGTGTCATCATTGAGTTACTGAGAGCATGGTTGCAAATACTTTACTGAGCTACAGAGGGGGTGAGCGGGGGCTATCTGAGAAGGTGTCCTTCCTTTCCCTGACGTGGAAGCAAGGGTCCCTATTTGGCCTAAGGTGCCTACCTCAGCCAACTAGTGACCCCCAGGTCTAACACTGCACATAAACAATCTTTTTTTTTTAAATGTCGTTTTGTAAGTTTTATGGGTGCTGCATTAAGCAGCACCCATAGAAGTTACAAAACAACATTTATAGATTGTTTATTGTTTAAACAATCTTCCTCTGCACACAGACACCCTTGCACTAGGGTGCAAGGGTGTCTGCAGTGGCGCTAAGCTGATAAGTGTAGACCCAATGTAAAGAGAAATGCAGGGCTGCACCATATTCTTGTAAATATGGTGCAGCCCTGCGTTTCTGAAGTGGTGGAGTAAGACGTTAAGCCAGGGCGGCTAATGCCTCAATCCGCCACTTCCCTTGTAAATGTGCCCCATAGTGTTATCCATGTAGACGTCAGTAGTGTAAACTTAAATTTTGTGTTCTGCCCAGAACGTGAGAAAAAAATGCTGAAATTGATGTAAAAACAGTTATTCCGGCCGCAATGTCTCAATCCCCGGAGGGCAACTTGTAATGGTATTATCACTACCCAAAACTGCCATATCCCAATTTACCGGCATCACTGTGTGCAGTCTCGCTGATATGGTTTGCCCACCGTATTTGTGTTGAAGGCATTGATGGCAATTTAAAAGGGCTGAAACATCTTGGTTATAAAAGCAGCACTGTCACCTATGTGTAGGGAATGCGAGCAACGCCTCTGTAACATTGGCAGTTTTAAGTTCCATGTAACATAGAAATCAGGCGATTGTAGTTCTGTTCCTAGCCAATATTAATTATGCAGGAGCCCCTGAGTATCTGCTTGAGCGCCTTCATTATTCATAGACCTTTGGCATGCCTCGATATCTTGAACATATTGGGATGCATCGCGTGTGCCTCGGACAAAGTATCTCTTGCTACCAGGCCTTTTGCTAGCTATTACATTGGGAAAGAACATACAGATTATAGTTTCTTATTGCTGTTTTGTGAATCAAGCAATCTTGTACGCAAGCACAATCCATTTGAATTCCATAGGTAGTAAATGCATATGGACATCTGCTGAAAAATGTGGGATTGCCGGTCCTATGTCGTAGTTAAATCTAAAATAGAAAAGGTAGTCCTGACACTTTACGCTTTTCTTTACGCGTGTCCTAGATCTAAGTTACTGGCCAAATCAGACAATATCAGACCTGAACAGGCCATTTCCCCACTCTAGTAGGCTGCATCTAAGGGGGCTGCTCTCCCCATCCCTCGGTGGTACCCTAGAGTTCCACGTAGATTGTCAGTGGCCATATCATGATGCTGTGATCTGCACTGAGACAATGACTGCCCTAGGTTTTCCTAATTCTGCTGTGAGTGCAACATGCATTAACTTGACGATTTTTCAAGTTAATATAAGTACTGAAAATGCTAAAAATAAGTGCACAGACCCTTCTGTGCCAGTCAGTGCAGAATACTCGCCCCACTCTTCCTGCCCCAGGCCACACCAGTGTTAAGGGGCTCTAATTAAGTCCAAGATGTGGGCCACTCAGAATGAGGCCAGAGGCGGTAAAATTGATTCAAGAATTAAGGATTTTGCTTTACAGGGGACCCTGTAAAAGTATAATCCGGTTCATAGGGGGTTTAGGTGACATTTCCAGGATTTCAAATGTCAGTGAGGACTTCCCATTTTGGCTCTACTAGTTACTCGTGGGCTAAGGGCTACTGCTAGCAACATCCAGGCTCGCATTACGAGTGGCCTGTAAAGATCCCAGTTATTTTCCTACACCAGATTTACGGTTACTGGTGGACTTTTGGAAGTGGGATACTTCAGGGTTTATGAGTTTTTGGGATAATATGAAAACTACTATGCCCAGACATGGGAATTCCCATGTTCTCCAAGAGTTCCACCAGGAGACTTTCGGTGCTCGCAGGAGGGGTATTCTCAGGTGAATATTATTGAAAATCGATAAGCCTGGTCACTCCCGTCACCGGGTACATTGGATTTAATGGTACACCTTGAAGAGGGCCTAAAGGCATTCTTTGTTATTTCTTATGAAATCCAGCCATCTACGGGACGCATAAAACAGAGGAACAGTGCAGTGTAAAGTGTAAATAGACTGCCACGGTACAACTTCAGAAGATGACACCGCACATCTGTGTGATTCTTCTTTGATGGTCTGGATGACTGAGCACGAGGCCCATTTAAGGCTTTTCAGAGCAGAGACACGCGATGGGTATAATTATTATCTTTACTAATCTCCAAAGTCCCGCTGGTATGTGATTAACCACGTCCCTACAATCTGATTTATACAATGCGAGAACATGTATGTATGAAACAGATCCCACTCAATGAATAAAAAAGAACGACAACACTGATTTGAAAATCGTGTGGACTTTCCCACTCGTAGATTTAACTAAGTCGTGGGCTCGCGCCAACACCAAATACCATCCTCCTCTATTTGAAGGAATGCCATGTCTCAGTACTTGTGTGCCCTCGTGTGTAACGTTGCCCTACTTTTCCATCCACAGGTTCAACGAGTCTTAAAATGACAACTACGTTGGCAAGGAGCGCCGAACACGAGACATCTCTGCCGTGAGGCCACGGACGCCTGCCCAGGACAGAGCCAGAGAGCGCAGAAGCCAAAGCGGTGTTTGACACAATATTTCCTTTCACGCACTGCTCCCCTCCCCAGCTCTCTCAGTGAGTAAACAGAGCTGGGAATTGATAGTCTGAGAATCACACTTACTTCCAACTGTCACCTTTGACACAGGGACAATGTGTATGCTGGTCCACGTTTTTGCAGCAATGACAGTTTCCAGAATTAAGAGCTGTACCCTGTCCAAGCAGTGCGCGCGGCCCTGCGTCTGACTCATCTCTTCAGTTCCAGAAATAGTGGACGCCGAGTAGAACTCGGCCTGTTACGTTGATTCCTTTGAATTCGTAAAGTCTTCTGGCATTCAGGATAAAAGAACCCATAAATATTTCACTCTCCATTCCCTAGTCGTCGCATGAGCAAAACAAAACACGTTGCGAATTCTAACTGAGAGTTTCCCGTCTATTGGTTTATTAAATGACTGGCGCAGGCACACTGAAATTAAACACACCTGGATCTAATACTCTCTGTGTTCCAGCAAACTCACTGAGTAAATCCATGGCACCTCCCCGAGGACTATTAAAGATTCAGCGCACATCAGCTTAATATGCAACAGAACTGGGCAAGTGTAATGGTGTATATGTTGGGTTGTGTGCTGGAATCACGCATACCATTCAATCACATGCCTTTACCATGCAGTCTTCTACAACTCAAAGACCATTATCACGTATATCTTTACTGCGAACATATGTAGGTGTACATTATAAGTACCATTATCACACATACTGTTATCACGCATACTTCAACAATGCAAACCTTTACCACACATTTTTTTGTAATATTAACAATTGAAAATAAATATGGATAACATAACTTATATGATATGTACATGCAACAAAGTAATTATAGTGTGAAATACCATATTTTTAAACCATTTTGATGCATAAAACACTTTTTCAAAGAGCAGCTACACAAAGCTAAACACAACACAACACAAATTGATGCAATGCATCGCAACCCTACGCAGATGTATTTACCATGATCTTCCCATGCAACTTAATGCACAACAACAGAACCCTACGCAACATTACTAAAGATCATTATATATCGATCCATCACAATGCAAAATATGACAACTCTTTATAAAAAAACAACACCCCCAAAAAAAAGAAAAAGCAAAGCAACATGGTACAAACATTTTACAGAGTGGATTATTAACAGTTTAAGCATTTAAATATCGATATTTCTTTCATTTCTGTATAGATAAAGAGACCCCTGTCCCCAACATAGATGGCTGTCACATACTGTGAAAAAGGTTAAAAAAAATGATAGCAATATTTAGTTAAATTAACATGTCTGACCTACTCAGATTGGGCGCTGGACAATGTCTGGGGTGCAAAATTACTATTGTAACTCCACCAAGCTCTTACCTCAGGGAAGATGCTGGACAATGTTTGGGGCGATAATTACTATTCTAAGTCCGCCAAGTACTTACATCAGGGAAGGTGCTGGGCAGTGTCTCAAGGGCAACATTACTATTCTAAGTCTGCCAATGACTTACCTAAGAGAAAGGGCTGGACAGTGTCTGGGGGGCAAAAATACTATTCTAACTCCAATAAGTACACACCTCAGAAAGGTGCTGCAATGTGCCTGGGGTGCAACATTCCTTTCCTAACTCCGCTAAGTACTTACCTCAGGGAAGGTGCATTACAGTGTCTGGGGTAAAATTACTATTTTAGCTGGACAATGTACTAACCTCAGGGAAGGCACTGGCAGTGTCAGGGGGCAAAGTTACCATTCTAACTCTACTAAGTACTTACTTGGGGAAGGTGCTTGACAGTGGCAAATTTACTATTGTAGCTCCACCAAATATTTACCTCTTTTTCTTTTCCTTCGAACTTAGAAAACAAAGGACACTCTTTTAAAAAGGGAAGCATCCCAGTAACCCAAAAACAGACTCTGCAAATTCAATCAGCAGTACACAAGAAAGGGTCTGATTATGAGTTCAGCAGTCCCACCGCAGCTGTCACATCAGATTCACCACTGCCGACTAGGCAGCCTGCCCTCCTTATTATGATTTTGGTTTTCAGAATGAAAGACCGCCAGAGCACCGCTGATGCCAACAGCAATTTGTAGACCGCCTCGAAGACGGTCAAGGATAAGCGGTTGTCATAGGGAAGTACAGAGAAGTTTCACCAGCGTCTAAATTATGAGTTGACTTTCTGATAAGCCGACTGTGAAAGTCAGACTGCCTACTTCCAGTCAGCGGAAACAAAGTATTTGGGGTGCATACTCACCCATTTCCTTTTCTTCCCTTTAGTCTCCCAAGTGGTCCTCATCCAGGTCCCTCTTTCAGAGCAGCATCTTGACCCTTGAAATAAACAACTCTTTCGGTGCTGAAATCCTGGTAAGTACAGTTTGCAGTATTTACCCATTGATTGGGCTGGGCATATTTGGTCTAGACTCCAGCAATGAGAATGTACTGATAGTAGGTTTTTTTTCACATTTGTCATGCATACGTGTACACTGCAGTCAAAAATATACACACCAGCATGGACAAATATGAAAAAATATACACCGCCATCAGAAAGTCTGCCACTGGGCCAGCAGGAATATCATAATACAGTGGGAGGGAGCCCACTACCACAGAGGTGTTCTTCAGACCCCCACCAAAGCAGGACAGCGGTCGGACAACCAAACTTGTAATCAGGCCCAAAGCAATTAATTAAAAAGTCCAAAGTAAAGAAATCAAAAACGCCAGAAAATATTTTACCATTTTTTTCTAAACCTTAAACAGATATCCAACAGATCTGAATACTGGTCCAATTGAAGCAAAACTATCCAGAAATGTTTGGACCATAAAATACCACAAAACAAAACTTCAGGTAATAAATATTTAAAAAAATATATATATTGGCAGTGCTAACAGCTGTATTTTCACAGAGCACAACCCCAACAAAGACTTACATTTCTCTCATTTTTATACAGGATAACTAAGCATTTTTTTACTACACATGCTTCATAAAAAAATTAATTCTTAGCAGGCAGACAGATTTACCTTGAACTAAGGAAATGAGCCGCACTCACGGGTAGATTTCCAATTTGCATGTTTTAATTATAAAAATAATCTGTAGGGGGCTTGGCCAGCCATCATGGCCGCTCGGACATGAATCTGAACGGCTCCGTCCCAGGCCGATGAGTTACAGTAAGTAGAGGGTGCTTTTTTCCCCGGGAGCCCAGCCAAGCCCTTATAATGGTGGGGGAAGTATCCGGTACGCTACATAGACCCTCTGAAGTTTGAATCTGGGCAGTTCTTGAAGAAGAGAGCAGCGGACTCGTTCCGATGCAGCATCTCACAAATTGGCGGCCGGTCACTGACAGAGGCTTCGGCACTTGATAAGCCGCTAAAGAACCGGAGAAGCTAAGTTCCATAGCCTGATGGCCCGCACTGCTGATTTGCGCCGTGGGAACCACCCCCTGAAGAAGAGCAGCTTTATCTGCTAGGGACGAGCCCGGATGGGGAACATCACGCCAGCACTGACTGGGTGAGAGAGAGTGCATGCTAGGACGGGGGCAGACCGAAGGCAGATATATCCCTGATAAGAGAGGAGGCACCCCCCAGAATTGCGGCAAGCGGAGCGGGACCCCATGCTGGTTGCACAAACCCCTGGAGAGAGGTTGCCATTTTGAAATCAGAGGTCTCCTGTTCATGCCTGAGATCCTCAGTAAGAGCCAGCAACAAACCGCCTAGCCACCACATCAAGGGCCCCACTTCGAGCGGTGTATTGAACTAGAGGTGGGTCTTGATAAAACCCAGCAGATCAGTCAGAGCTCCACCTCAAGTGCCACACCTACCATTAGATGCAGCTTTTTAAAGCCGACGAACACACAGAGTCACCAGGGCACCAGAGAGGACACTGCTCATGCAAGCTCGAGTCCCCGGTAGAGTTGGTCTGGAGAGCTGAGCGGATGGTCTATAGCGGAGAATCCTCCCACAGGAGAGGTGGCTTGCCTCGGCATCATAAGTCTGGTGATTTGAGGCACCAGATCGAACGCCAGGCCCCAGGTGAGGGGAATCCTAACTTCTGCGAGGAGGCATAGCTCTGCAGCGTGAGGCTACTCAACCGTGGGAAGCCCTCTGCTGGCAACCCTTGCCTTATAGGAAGATTAGAAACAGCACGCCTGCACAAAGAGCCAAAGGCACTACCTTAAGTGACACAGAGATCAAAAAGGAAGTTGACGCAAGGCCCCACGATCCGGCAGGGTTCCCTGGTGACGTTTGCTCCACCGCTCCAGTAAAGCAAGTGGTCACCGAGGAGCTGGCCCACTGGAGAACCACCCGCGTAGACCCAACAGTTCGAGAGGGCCCGGGTGGCCACTTCCTCAATCCCCATATGCCACCAAGAAAAAGTTGCGGCCAACAAAGTCTCAAACTTTTTTCCCAACCAGGCACAGGGCCAGCCACGGAAGGTGATGCGGAATCAGGGGGCAGCATGGCGCTCACCCGTGAGGATCTAATAGCATCACTCAGTGACTTCAAACGGGAATTAAGAGAGGACATCCAGGCAGACATGTCGGCCTCCTTTGAATCCCTTATGGCAGAGATGAGGGAGAAGATGGTGGCTCAGCAGGCTGACGTGGACTCGGTGGGGGAGCGCACATTAGATGTGGAGGTGAAATGTCAAGAACTGGAAGAACAACTGAGCCCACTGGAGGAAGGCACGGCAGAACTTCGTAAGCAGCTGAGGGCCTCCGTCCTTAAATGCAAAGACCTTGAGAATCGCTCCCGAAGCGGCAACAGAAGACCTGGAGGCGTTCCTGGTGGGCCTCTTCTCCACAGTCATCGTAGAGGAGCGTCCAGAGATGAGACTCGAGCGGGCTCACAGAGTGGGACCGAAGTTGTCCAGTTCTAACAAGAGGCCAGGGAATTTCCTTGTGAAATTTAGCTCCTTCAAGACAAAAGAACTGGTGCTGCAAAAATCAAGAGGCTCAGAGAAAATCTCCTTTCACAACGCCACTTGTTCGCTCTTCCAAATTGTGGCCCAGGCCACCCTGCTGCAACTGCAGCAATTTCGCCCGGCTACAGAAGCACTGAGAGAGAGACATATCAAGTACAAATGGACCTAACCCTTCGACATCGTCTTCCATATGGACAATAAGCAGGTGCACTGCACAGAGCTCGACAAAACGATGGAGCTCCGGGGACTCAGGACTCCCCCCATACCAAGTGAATCCACGTCAAAGAACAATAAAGGGGGCCAGAGAAGGGATCCGAGAGGCGCAGTTTCAAGGATGACGACAGGTTGAGTAAGCAGGAAGACTCCAAATTAAGACAGCCGGATGCAGGTACACTGGGTAAAATCTCAGGTGTGCACATCCTCCTGAGGGGGCATGGCTTTGAACGGAAACAAGGGAAAACAAGGGGGTCAAAGATGCCAGTACACAAGATTTGGGCCCCCATAGAGCCATCCCTTGAACTGTGACTCTTAAGGTCTGCCGCCCACAGAACAACCTAGGCTTCTGAACAGAAGTAAGAGAGATGGTAATTGGTAAAAGAACGAAGGGGATGATGTTCACACCCTGGTCATAAATTAGCTGGGGTAACTGGAGTGGACATGGGCTCGCTCTTGAAGTTGACTGGCAGGAGGCCCTCCTTTGGGATGGAGGTTCCTACAACTCAATGTTTATCATGGTGCTTTTTTGTTTTTCTTTTGCCGGTGTCGACGGGTGGGTGGAGGAGGGGGCGGATGGGCGAGGGGCCATAGAGAAGATCACTGCGGGAGGGACGGTGTTGCCCAGGGAAATGGTAGTTAATTTTCTTTCCTGGAATGTAAGGGAGCTTAACTCCCCCAATAAAAGGCAATCCTTATGGAAATATCCAACGGAAGATCAGATCCTTCTAGCCTCTCTACAGGAAACACACCTTAAGAAAAGTGAGGAGGGTAGGGTTAAACATAAGAGGTACCCCCAGATATTCCATTTCTCAGCTACCGCAAAGCAAGATGGAGTAGCCCTTCTCTTTCATTCCTCGGTCCCCTTCAATCACCAAGCTACTAAATCCGACATGTATGGACGTTTTTGAATGGTTCGGGGGGAGCTCTGAGGAAGGGAGTGCACCATTGCCACAATCTATGCACCTAACAAGGGGCAATTGGATTTTATGGAACCCTTCCTGACCACACTGGAGGGGTTTGCGGCGGGAGATATTCTGCTTCTGGGGAACTTTAACCTCATCTGGGAACCCACACTAGACACGACCAATCCCCAGCGGGCTGCGGGAGGGACATTCAGTAAATCTCTCAAATTGGCGATTCAATGTTTATTAGTAGACGCATGGAGGGAAACCCACCCCACTGGGAGAAACTTTTTGTTTTTTTCCCTCTCCCATAGAACCCACTCTAGAATAGACCATGCCTTTCTCAGTCAGTCCCTTCTCAGAGCAGTGTTTTATACTCGTTACCATCCGATCTACCTCTCAGATCATGCCCTACTGGAGACTACACTAAATTGGCCGGCGCCGCAGCCAAAACACAGTAGATGGTTTTCCCCAACATTCTCAGCAGGGACAGACTCTTTAGGGACGACCTACGGGCGACAATCACGGAATACTTTAAGAATAATGACCCAGCCCTGACCTCCATCACCAGCAACTGGGACGCCTTCAATGCGGATATTAGGGGCAAATGTATAGAGTTAGTCACTACCCTCAGAACCAACAAAAGGAGGAGAGGCTCCTACTCGAAAAGGACTTACAACTAGTGGAAAAAAGCCACCAAGCATCTCCATTAAGCCAAACGCTCCAAAAGGTCACCGCCCTGAGGGGGAAATTAAAGGCCATGTATACTGACAGAGCAGAGCACACACTATTGAGACTACAAGCGAGAGGGTACAAAAGTGGCAACAAGATAAGCACACCTTTAGCACACCAACTAAGGGCAAAACAAGAAAAAGAATGCATTAAACAGATAGTAGATGGCGCGGGCATCCCTGCTGCAAGGAAGAGGGTAAAGCCTTTGGTCAGTTCTACAAAGAACCATATTCTGCAGATCCAGTCGATAGCCAAGTACAAGAGCAATACTTGCAGGCCATATCCCTACCCCAGGTTTCAGACCACACCAACGAGGAACTGAGTAGACCAGTGGTTCCCAAACTGTGCGCCGCAGCACCCCAGTGTGCCGCCATGAGAAGCCAGGGGCGCCGCGGACACGATGTGGGAAACTGAGGCTGACAACATCATGTAAACAGTTTGAGTACGGGAGTATGCCGGCCCTGCTTTTGACCTGCTAACCTGCCTTCAGTCAGGGTCAGGTTTAAAAGGTGGGTTATTCTCTGGTGCCAGACGATAGATTCCTGAGGCCAGATGTAGGATGTTGTTTTTCACGGATGGGCCAGGCTCCCCACTTAGCACAAACTCTTTGCCAGCCATTGTCATTCTATATAGAACGACAATGATCGGCTGAGCAGGCACAGCATGCAGGGAGTCTCCTCCAATCCTAGGCTAAGGGCCCAGCAGGGAGGCCTCTGCCTCTGAACAGGAGCGTTCACAACCCCCATGACAAAGGCAAGTGCTGGGGGCAATAGGAGCACGACGACTATACAGTGAACAAAATGTTACTGTATATTTAGTTGTTTGTATACATATCTCACTAGGTACAGGACTTTGGGCCCAACACCCCTGAAGGAACCGCTGTATTGAGTATATTGGAGCAAGGCACGGCATCCTGGAGGACACAAGCATATAGCGATCCGGGGGTCAGCCTTGGAAGCTGGCAGCGGTCCCCAGGTAGGAACTATAGGAAAAAAAACGCAAGCATTAGCAAAGTCAATAGGGCAGGCTCGCTTTTTGATACAATCTGCATACACAGAAGAGCAAGGCCACTGAATTTGCCCTTCAGATGCCCTGACCTGAGGAATCAGTGAGTAATTGCAACAAGAGATCAGTGTGAAAAGGAAGCAAGAGTATGAATTCTATTTTCAGAATGTTCACTGAGTGAATGATTGTTTATAGCACAGCAGTAGATTGAATCACGTATATTAACACTCCCAATTGTTTTCGCACGTGTTGACAATGAGACACGTGAAGATGAAGTAATGTGCCCAGGATCACACAATTTGATGAAGTGGGAAAACACTGTCTAGAACCCAGCTCCCCATAGCCTGCAACTTAAGACTAGACCACATTTCCAGGAGATACCAAAGGAAAAAGAGGTTGGGTGTCTTTCATTAGGAAATTGTCTGATTTAGAAAAACAGATAAAATGTTTGATCATATACTCCTTTTTGAAGAAAAAAACGCTTTCAGACCAAACAAATAAACTGAAAGTGTTTATACCCTGCAGCTTAATAGTTAAGAAATCTCTCAGATTTAAGGTCTTTGGCAGGGTTGGACTGGCCGATAGGGCAATCTGCTGTTTGTGGGCCAGTTTATTGTTCTGATGAACTGTTCTTCTTTGTTGATTTCCCTGATATTACAAAAACATTGCCTGTAGCAAGCGCACATGTATGCGGTCTGCTGTACCCAGGGGACACTAGAATGATGTGAGTTTTGAATAATTATGCATTTTCCACATAATCGATCATCTGCTGCATAATCTGCAGATATATAGTGGAACAAAGCTTGTAGCTCAAATGGTTCAAAATAAAAACGCAGCGTCACATTTGCAGCGTTGTGGAAGGCCCTCTGCAAAAGTTAACCGGTCACTTTTCTGTTGCATATTGCTGCATTTGGATATGAAACTGGTACTAATGAGGTGCAACCAATACTCATGCAGTGTTAAAAAGCGTAAGATTGACTAAATAATGGAATAATAGCATTACAAAATGTGCCACATTACTCTGCATAATTTTATTTTTCTTGACACATAATTTACTCAACTCTGCTACTTAATTTGGTTCTTCCCTGTCACATAATTCCAGTGGCCCTGGCCGTACCTTGCAAAACACCTATGAACGTTTTTCTTTACATATGTAGTCCAGGTTTGCCCGGAGTTCTTTTTAGGGCTTTGTTAATTAAGAAAATTATAGGCACATCATGATCCCGGCCCTCTCTGGATATCCCCACTCCCCACTATTACCTCTTGTGTAGCCTCTTTTTATCCTCCCATTGTACTCCTTTTCAGAAGAGCCGCCTCTTTCTAAGTCCGTGGACGTACCTTTGAATACCATGCCTTTGTTAAAAAGAGATGCATGCTATTCTAAATCACTTCTTTTATTGCTGAAATGTAATTCTTTCATTTCTGATACTACAGTGAAAACAATAACAACCTTGCTGACATCTTTAAGATTCTAAAACACCCCAACTCACTTTACTATTACTTGACTTTCGGAAGACGACAGGAAGTACTCCCGAGGTCGGGCTCACCCTCCACCCTCCACCCCCCTCACCTCCACCCGCCCACTGGTATAAAAATGGTGGGGAGCCACGGCCAGCTGCCAATTAGTTCAAGGGAGCCACAGGTCAAAAAAGTTTGGGAACCACTGGAGTAGACCCTTCACCAGGGAGGAGGTTCAAAAAGCGAAAGACGCTCTGAAACTACAGAAGGGCCCGGTTTCGGATGGGCTTAATGCCCACTTCTGTCGTACATTCACTCCAGAATTGTCTCCATATCTGGTGACCCTCCCATAGATCAGGGAATCCATGAGGCAGTAAGTCCACACGACCTCTGCCGCAAAGCAGAAGGCAAGGCTACAATGTCCTATCTCAATACACAAGAATGGGAAGACATGTTAGCAACCTACACACCAGACCATAAAGATCCCCACGCCCTTGATCCATCTTTGGCAGTCAAAAATACAAACTTGCACTCCAACACCTCCAAGGAGAATGGGCGGGGGAAAGAACAAAACACCGGAACGTGGAACTCACTGCTAAATACCATTCAGCTAGCAGTAGATGCATTACAGTACCAATCTGAAAAAATGGAGCTCCAACTCACTCTTCTTAATACACTGGCTGTTTTTACAGCTGGCATCGACGACAAGCTAGGAAACATAAAGAACTTAATAGTGAGAGCACAAACAAACATCTACCCAAGTTGTAACTGCAGTCAGGCACTGGACAAAGTTACCACACTGCCGACTATGTTAACTGACCTAATAGGAGATCTAAGGAACTTACATCGAGGAAACGCAACTGCCGAAAAGTCCCTCACTATACATGACATTGGAGCGCAAAGGAAGGAGGAGTTACCGGGAAACAAAGGAGATCCAATTGTCGATCACATTCCCGTACACGAAGAAACAAGCCAGACGGGACAGGATCTTCCAAAGAAACTTAACGCCAAGCAACGGCGTCAACAAAAAAGGAAAGGGCGGAAGCAAAAAATTGATACTGAAACATCGACTTCCAAATACTTCCCAATTTTCCTTGGCTCAAAGGATAAATCTCCTCTCAACATCACTAATGCCCACTCCACAGAGGGCGAAGATCGCTCATCCCCCAGTTCAATTCAGCAGCAGCACAATACAATTCGCAACCTGCCGAATCAAGAAGAGCAAGGACTCCAAGGACTACCAGCAAATGACCAATCAGAACAAACAGTCACATACAGAGACATGGCAGTAAAGACCAAACAACTCATACAGCCAAACTGTGACAAGAACACGACAAAGAGGGCCTTCGATGGCCACTTGGGAGCTCAAGCACCACATAATATGGATCCTCCGCTTCAAAGGGAAAAGGAACCAATTGAGGCAATTACCACTCAAGATACGCCACTAACATCAGTAATTAACTGCCCTCTAATGTTAAACTCTGAGGTTGGGCACAGGAATAGAGAGACCCGCCATACGTTAAGCCAAACTCATGCAGACCACCTTAATGACACACTAGCTAAGACTACCTATCTGGATCCAAGGCAACTGGAACATCCACAACCAAAGTGGTCTTTTGAAACACACATATCACCAAAGCAAATGCTCCCTCTTAAGGTAACAACACACACAGCCAACCGGCATGGCGAAGACACAACCCCGGCAACTTACGAAGCTCCCTCAGCTCAGGGCTCGTCAGCTCTAGCACTTTACACAACAAATAAACATCAGGAGGAAAGAAACATCAACCAAGCAACGGAGATGCTTGTCTTCGTTCCGGAGTGTACGTCGCAAGGGCAGCACGATACACTAAATCGTGGCAACATTCTCAAATTAATGGAACACATTCCCAGTCTGGAGGGAATAAGTTCGAACAACTTAATCACTGTTGAATTCCTGCCTGCCATAAACCCAAACAACCCGGAAGCAACCAAAACCACTTGGTCCTCCAGCATTGTTGCAGATTTAATTGCAGCAGAAGCGGAGCAATTTAAGTCCTGGGGTATTAAGTTAGTTCCCCTACCAAAACCAGCTTATCCCGCACCACTACAGAGGAGGACGAGCCCAGAACCAGCGCCAATACAGGTAAACACTCTTAGTGTCCTCAGAGGTGCCTTGGGTAGCTCGCCCACAAAAAGAAAGAACACATCGTGGCAATGCTTGGAAGATAGACCGAGGGCACCAGAAGTTCACCCACCAAGAGGGCGAAGGCCAATGCCGAAAGACAATCAGACACACACCCTTCCTACGACTAAACTTTTGAGAGGAAGCCAGCCAAACAACAATACATGTAGACCGTGGGAACGGACAGAAGCTACACTGAGGGGAGCCCCTCATCAAAACCAAGCATTGACAAGAGAAATACTGTCTCGAACAATCTTCTTACGCCCCGAAGAGGCCTGATGCCACCAACAGACAACAGACGATACAAAGGGCAGTGCGCCACTTATAGGCATCTGCTCGTGGAACATAAATGGCCTCGCATCAAAAATGGATGACATGGATTTCCAAAAGTATATTTCTCGATTTGACATAGTTATGTTGCAAGAAACTTGGTTAACATCTACACAACACATCATGGGCTTCACTTGCTTTTCATCGGCAGCAACTAGAGTCAACAGATTTGGTCACCAGTCAGGAGGCTTGGCTACATACATATCCAACACAACAATCTCATCGGCAGCTCTTATGAAATCTTCCACACTGACAACTTTATCAATAAAGATAAAATTACAGCTTGGCAACAAAGAAGAAGAGATCTGCCTGATTAACACATATGTTCACCCCAAACACAGAGTCAATGACTCTAACTCAATTTCAAACCAACTAGCAGAGTATGTCTCTCAAATGGAAAAACCACTCCTCCTCTTGACTGGGGATTTCAATCAAAACTTGCTTGGTTCATCATCAGAAGAAGAGGCTCTGGCTTTAAACAAAATTTACACCATACCTCCACAAAGCTCTCCTCTATGCTGGAAAAGGCATTTAAACAATGCTCTACTCAAAGACCTAGAACATCATAATCTTCGGGCACTAAACGGAAGATTCTCCACCGACTCTCTGCCTGTAGAAACATTCTACTCACAAACAGCGAGTTCCATCCTGGATTATACATTTGCCAGTTTGGCCCTATTTCCCCACATCCTGGGATTCAGAATGGGGGACAAGGGCGAAAGTGATCACCGCCCCCAGGAATGCCATTTAACGGCAAAAATGCCCACTGCATTTAAGCCAAACAAAATGATAGGGGCTATTCATTCCATCAATCAAAAAAGACTTAAATGCACGCCAACCATTCTAAGATCTCTGGCAGAAACTGCTCTTACATTACACAACACGCTACAATCCAATGCGGTTGGGCATATTCAATACTGGGAGCTATACACTGAGTCTCTGCTACGAGATCTGGCAACCAAGCCCATCCAAAAAAGCAATCTTCCTAATAAGGGCACCATATCCAACTTAAAAAGAGGTCAGAGAGCACAACTAAGGTCACACAAAAAACAAATTAACTTGACTCTACGGAAGCTAAGATCATCAGCAGAGAATTCAAACCTTCGGATAGAGCTGAGGAAACAAAGAGCGGAACTCAAACGCACAAAATGGAACATAACACAAGAGGCTGAAAACGAAACATGGGCAAAACTGCTATTTGACACCAAAAGCAGCAGTAGCGCACGCTTTTGGCAATCGGTGAATAGGATTCTGCGTCCAGAATATATAGAACCAGGCTCGCACATCATGGAACAAACATGGATTAACCACCTTTCCAGCCATTTCAACAATCACCTGGAACAGCCAGGAGCTCAAGAATCCAACAAAAAAGAGCCCCACTGCATAACGCCCTCGTCGGAGTCTCAGATTAAGAAGGAGCAAGGCCTATCGGAAAGTATCATGGTAGCATCAGCCTCTCAGCAAATATCACTAATATCAAAACAAATTCGCAAGGGCAGGAAAGAAGGCGCTCCAGGTCCCAATGGCATACCGCCAGCTTTATTCAAGGAAAAGAGTACAGAATGGGCCACTATCATGCAACCGCTATTCTGGGAAGTCAGACTTTTAAATAAAATCCCAGAATCCTGGAGAGGGTCGACAATCGTCCCCATATACAAAAAAGGCGATAAAACGGATCCAAACAACTACCGTCTAGTAGCCCTTCTTGATAACGAGGCAAAATACTTTGCGGGTACAATCCTGGAGGAGATTGTCTCATGGGCGGACTCTAATGAGATTATACCTTTGAACCAGACCGGCTTCCGGAAAAACACTGAAACAACTACAAATATTCTGGCCATCTCACTAATGATCGACGCAGCTAAAACACGGAAATTGCCGCTGCACATGTGCTACATTGATTTCAGTGCGGCATTCGATAACATTGATAGAGATAGACTCTGGTGGAAACTGGCACAATGGGGAATACCTTATTCCACGCTAAGCATGCTGAAGCTTCTCCATTCTGACACCTGGGTGCAGGTGAAGCTAGGAGGTGGCACACATCTATCATCTAAAGTCCGTACCACCAAAGGCCTTAAGCAAGGGTGTGTGCTCGCCCCAATATTGTTCAATTTGTACATGGCGGATCTACCAGGCATATTAAACACTTGCAATTCCCATTCCCCGAGGCTGGGAGGGAAACCCCTGAGCAACCTTCTGTACGCAGACGATGTCGTGCTACTGAGCCATACCTACATCGGCCTCAGGCAACTATTAATTCAAATGCATAGTTATGCCATGGAAAACAAACTAAAAATAAATTTGAGCAAAACTCGCACTATGTCAATAAACATACACAAAAAAACGCAGAAGATATGGACTCTGGGCGGCCAAAAAATTGAACCAGCTTCGGACTATAAATATCTGGGAGTCATCTTTGACCAAGACGGTTCATTCTCACAGCAAAAGCTGGAAGCAAAAAGGAGAGCATCTTGTATTGCCGCCACACTAAAAAGCATAGCTAACCAACTAATAGGACCAATTTTGACTCCTTATCTGAAAATCATCCAGGCTAAGCTACTACCATCCATCTGCTACGGCAGTGAGGCTCTACGGGGGAGAGATGCCAAGAATCTGGATTTAATCCAGACAAAAGCCTACCGAACAATGTTTTCGCTCCCGTCCTATACATCGCCCGCCCAACTCAGGCTGGAATTCGGACTACAAAAACAAGCTCTTGCAAGACAGGGAGCTTACATCATTTGCTGCCACAAACTTCGCTCTGCTACTACTAACACTTTAAATGAGCTGTTATGGCAAGACATTCAAAGCAGGGACGCATCTCAGGCAAGATCTTACCTGAAGACAGCCTTGGGGGCTACCAAACTAACTGCGATCTGGGATATGCAACTCGGCCACAAAGCATTCAAAAAACTGGTTTGGAAAACTGTCAAAACTCTTTCACTACTAGAGGATAAAGAGTCATTTGCTAAAAGAAACCATGCATGGATGACCATAAACACATATAAATCCCTGACACCTCAACCATACTTCAGCCAGGGTTATCCCAAGACAATAAAACTGAAGTTTCTGAAATACAGACTAGGTGTCTTGCCTACTAGAGAGCATTCTCCACCATGGCTCAGGAACAATGGCCACGATGCCTGCACCTTCTGCAACACAGAGAAGGGCAACATACTTCATATGACTTGCCTCTGCCAAGTGTTCAGGCCAGCACGCCAACAGTTCCTAAAGGACCAGCTTAAACAGATAGGAACTCGCACTAGAAGGCAAGCAGTACTGGCTTGTCTTAACCCTGAAAACACAAAACTGAACTGCAGGTATGTAAAGTTCCTAGCGCTAATTAAGCAGAAACTGCCAAAAAAGATTACACAGTAAAACATATAGACGCCAATTTGAACTTAATGACACCTGTTCTTACCCAAAAGGAATGCATCTGGAACTTTGCATTGGGCTTTACTGTTTGCTCTTTTAATGACGTTTTAAAGATATAACTTCTTTTATGATATTTAATCTGTTTTGTAAAATGTTTGCACTGGTTTTAGTTAACTATGCATAATAAAAATTACCTTACCTTAGCTTACCATATCTGGTGACCCTGTTTAATGAAATAGCGAAGGCCCGCAGAGTCACATACACTTAAGCATGGGCGGAGTTTGCGAATTGGCAATCCGCGAACTTGCGTATTTACGGATTCGCAATCCGCAAAATCCGCGAACTCTCGCGTTTTTTTTGTGTTTGCAAGGGTTTCTGCCAGTTTGCGAGGATTGTGTACCAGTTCGCAATTGCGAACTTACTTGTCGGCTCTCAACGGCCGCGACTATGTTGTTTCTACGTCTGGTTCATCATCACAGGTTCACAGCACCCTCTGTTTCACCACTGCCACCCTCTGGTACACCCATGCCACCCTCTGGTACATCACTGCCACCCTCTGGTTGGTTTATCACTGTAGATTATGGGGGTGAAAAAAAGCAAGCACACCTGCCCTGCTTCAACTGACATGAATTAATTTGAGGTTGATTAATGTGTCACTGAATTTAAACTTCCAGTCTGGCTGGCACCTGCTTCCTTATCTGTAATTTGCTTTCTGTCGCAGTGCAATTTTTTTTCACAGGACCTTTGTGGCCTACTTGTAGCTATTCTCTGAGCCTGCTGTGAGGGTCAGAGCAGGGTCATAGAATAGTTGCAAGTAGGCAAATGAACTCTGAAGGGGCCCATCAGGAAGCACTACAGGGAATAGTTACTAATGATAAGTTTGAACTTTTGCACCTGCTGAGTGCTTTCAGTTTTGCAAAAATCCAAATATCCAGCAGCATCCACAAAAAGTAATCCTTCCAGGTCAAGATCTAAATCAAAGTGACCAGCACATGAAGAAAGCACTGGGAGGAGCCTGCTGGACAGGAACAGGAAGTTGGAGACTGTGGGGCACTTCCTTCCTCCCACCCCCCCCCCCCCAAAATGGACTCCTTGCAAAGAAAAAGTGCAGGCAAATGTCAACCTGAGGAGTTATTCTGATAAAAATCATAATTTTCAAGGTTTATGCTGCCTGCTGGTGGATTTCTTGTGCGAAATTGCAAATTTTGCAATCTCGCAATTGCGAGATTGTCGCTTCCCGCCGCATCTACGTGTTCGCAAGTGTTTACTCCCGCGAAATTGTATAGTATTCTAGTTGGCAAGTGCGACCAAGCAAAAAATCCGCTTCGCACGGATTTTAAGAATTTTCGGCAAGTTCGCGAGAGTTCGCGGATTGCGAATTTGCCGAAAATTCGCAAAATCCGCGAGCGGAACGGATTTTACGCCCATGCTTACATACACTATTGGGAAGGCCCTGGTTACTGTCATCGCCAAACCGGGAAAAGATCCAAAAGCATGCACCTCTTATAGGCCTATCGCTCTCCTGAATCTGAATGCCAAACTGTACTCTAAAATTCTAGCTACGCATCTAGAAATCCTTCTCCCGAAACTGATAGATCCAGACCAATCGGGGTTTGTCAAGGGACGCCAGACCCATGACCACCTCCGTAGACTAGCGCACATCATTGAAAAGGTACAGAAGAAAGACATCCTCACGGCCCTCCTTTTGCTGGATACGGAGAAGGCCTTTGATCAGGTAGATTGGGCCTTCCTAGCTAGAACCCTGAAACAATTTGGCTTCTACAACACGTTCATTGGTATGGTGCAGGCCAACTATCACTCCGCCACTTCGAGAGTCCTAGTAAATGGAACAGTGTCTAACGTCTTCACGCTCACGAGGGGGACGGGGCAGGGTTGCCCCCTGTCCCCCATGTTGTTCACTCTCAGTATTGAGCCATTAGCATGGAGGATAAGGGTTAACCAGGATATCAAGGGGTGTACCCTTCAGCACTGATGTCCACAAGATACCCCTCTTTGCAGATGAGATGCTCTTACCTATTACCGATCCACAGAACTCGTCACTGGCTATTCTGAAGGAGCTTACAGGCTTTGAGAAAATGGCGGGTTTTAAGGTGAACAGTTCCAAATCTTTCCTGTTATGGGATCGAATAAATGAGACCTTGCCTTACTGCTGCACAAGCAAAGACATTACTTACCAAGTGGTCAAACTCACTCCAAAACTCTCAGGGCTCTCAGGGCTCTATAAATCCAATTACCCCCCATTACTGAGACAAATTAAGGCAGACATAAACCGGTGGAAAGCGACCTACACCTCCTTGATAGGAAAAGTAAATGCAGCGAAAATGAATATCCTCCCTAGACTCCTCTACGATTTTCGTAGACAGGGAATTTTTTGTAGATCCCAAATAAACGGTCATCAAATTTATCTGGCAGGTTCAGAGAGCCCGCCTCCGACATCGGGTCCTGGTTAGGCCATGATCAGAGGGGGCCTAGCCCTCCCAGATTTCAGAAGCTATTACTGAGCGGCCCAGCTACGGGTCATCACTGAGTGGTCGCTTAGGGAGTCTGAAAAGCACTGGCTCCATATGGATCGTCAGATAACGGGCAGGACCATATGGGATCTTTTATGGTTAAAAAAGCAGCACAGACCACCAAATGCGCACATCAGCACCCCAATGGCCACTACCCTAAGAGTGTGGGATCTGCTTACTAAATCGATCTCTCTGTCGACATTTCCCTCGCCCTACACCCCAATTCATTTTAATCCCAATTTCCACCCCGGCAATGCTGGAGGGGAAATTCACACAGTGGAAACTGGGGGGCTGTCTAATGATCTCTCACCTGTATAAGAAGGGGGAGCTACTGACTTTTGCGGAATGCACCAAAGAGTACCATTTAGCAGCTTCTGAGGCCTTCCACTACACGCAACTCAAACACTGGGTACAGCAACCACAGTAGTGGCTGGCCGCTACCAGGGAACTGTTCCCCATAGAGAAATTTGCACAGTTGGGAACCTCCACCAAGGGAACTATCTCCTTCATGTATGCCCTAATCTGGTTGCTGATCCCTCGAGAGAGACAGAGACACAGGGCTTTCTGGGATGCCACCCTGCCTAACCCAGTAGAGGAGAAGGAGTGGAGTCGTTTATAAAGGGATATAACCAAACATAATGGCTCTATGCATCTCCTGGAAGCACAGTACAAAATAATGTACAATTGGCACTTGTATCCTCAGAAACCACTTAAAATATTCCCTAATTCTTCTGATAGATGCTAGAGAGGCTGGGGTTTGTTGGGAGAATTTAGGCACATCTGGTAGGACTGTCCCTCCATCCAGCCATTCTCGAAAGAAATCCTGTCACAGATAAAAGTAATTCCAGGCTATCCCATACCAGAGACCGCTGAACACACCCTCCTGGGCTTAGAGACCCATTACTGAAGAGGCAAACAAATAGTGACCATGCTGTCATATGGTAGTGTCTCGGAGCGCCCAAGATGACGATCACAGCGGCATGGAAAAAGGCAGAGGCCCCATCCATTACACAGTGGCACGCAAGGCTTTGGCATGCATTAGCACTCGAGCGGGAGACAAACATTAAGGAGGACACTAGGAAAGGCTTGACTACATTTGGTCCCCGTTGGTGGCAAACCTATCAGAGGGTCTAACCATATTTGGATTCAGCCCCAAGAGTGAGGGCCCTCCATCTCTTCCACATCTAACCAAGTGAGGAGTCCCTCAAGAGGGTTTTTTTTTCTAAATTGAGAAGTACCTGGCTCCTGCCCGCCAGACCTCCCCACAATGTTCACCATTCAGAAATACACACACCATGATACACCGGTTAAACTGTTTTTATGTTTCTCTAGTTTTGTAACAATTTATTTGATTTGGGGGTTTTGTTGTCTTTTTTTTTAGTTTTCCCCCCTATTTCTTGTGATCATTACACTGGCTCTCCATTAGGGAGCATAGTTTAGAGAGCACACATTCATATTCTAACTCAGTTCCCCTACAACATGGTTGTTAAAAAAAGGATCCGCTTCCAGGAGCGAGTGGATTAAGATGGGGCACAGAAGCACAGATGCGTACACAGTCGAGTCCTCCTTCACAAGCTGTGTTCACCTGGAAGCAATCTATTGCACTTGACCTGTTTAATGTAATGAATGTATCTGTCATGTTTCCTTACTATGCTGTTATGATCAAATTCAATAAAAAGATTTTGAAATAAAAATAAGCTGTATACAATACGAATAACATGGGGAGAGGATGTATCCTTACGGCTAGAGCTGTCGACCTGGAAGCTGGGGAACCAGGTTCAAGTCTCAGCAACGACACTCAACATCCTGTGATTTTGGGCAAATCACGTAATCTCCCGGTGCCTAACAAAAAAAACAAATGTATGTGTCCTTGTGTATTGAAACTGGTGCTCATGTAAAGCGCTCTGATACCTGATATCTTCGGGTCTAGTTTGCACTATGTAAAGCTACAACAAAATACATCCCTATGCATTTTGGTCTTGTTGCAGGGTCCTTGGTCATGGGATATACAGCTATATTATGAGGTTTTATAGAGTCTTATCAGATCTTGTGTGATTTGCACTGACACTGAGCACTTTATTGGAGTGGTTAAATCCATGGCTGATGACATTGATTAAATAATGGACCACAACACTGGTTAAAGAACTAGAGGCACAAATGAATAGGTATCTGGTTTGAGGATCTATTGATCATAAGCACACTAGAGGGCATTAATTGTGATATAAATAGTAATATGAATGGTGTATAACTTTATTTGATCAAAACAATTGACATTTGATGATTCATTTATTCAAAAGAACTGTTGAGAACTACTGAAAACAGAATGCATTTGAAATGAAGTCAAAAATAACGAAGGTGACTGCTTGTGGCTAAAACTACTAAGGACTCGATGTATAATTAAATTTTATTGCAGAAGTTTTATCAAATGTTTAAAAATATTTTCGTGTGTGCTTTCACTTTTATGTATTTGTAAAATGACACTTCCCAAGAGTACAATAAGGGTCTTGGGCGGAAGTGCTGAAAAAAAATAAAAGAAAAAAAGTAGAACAACATTTGGACCAGTAATAGGGCAGAAATGCTTTATATCCCATGAGCAGGTCCCTGCGGGTCCTATACACGTAGGGATGTTTTTCGTATTGTATAGAGCTTATTTTTATAATTAAAACAAGCAAATAGGAAATTCACCTATCAGTGTGTCTCATTTCCTTCGTTTGGGAAAATTGATACATATTTGTGGTGTAGCTCTGCCGCTAGAGGATCGCATCACCGAGAGTGTCCAGAACACCCACAAATTTTAGTCAAGCAGTGAAATATATATCTATTTATATATTACCTACTGGCGGTCGCCAGTAGGTATATATAGTTAGGATTTTTTCCCTATGGGATTTTTGAAAATTCTATGTCTAATAACTTTGGCGTTTGTGGACGGAATTGGCTGAAATTTTCAGGAAAATGGAACATTTTGTTTCTGAGCAGCCCCTGAAAATTTGGGGGGGGTTCGTCAAGGGGGGGCTGAGAAAAAAGGGGGGTCCCAAAACGTGTTTTTCCAATGTTAATTTCCATAGGGCGGTTGGCCTCACTTTTAGCCCGAATGGCTGAATGGATTTGCACGAAACTTGGCAAAATTGTAGGGACTGTTAGCCCGATGTGCCTTTGCTAGGTCTCAATATATGTGCTCCAGTGGATTTTGAGAAATTAACATTTAAAAAAAGATATATATCTGTAAGCGCGCTCCGGGCAGCGCTCCGGTTCGTGTACTTTACGCGTAACGGAACTTCGCGAAGCGAAGCTGATTGGCTCTCCGGTGTCTGTCAACATTCTAAACAGTCCGGAGCGGCCGCCATCTTGTCTCTCGGTAGGATCGAGAGACAAGAGGAGGCCAAAACAAAGGGGGAAATGACCATAAGGGGGCATAGTAGATCCTCCCTGACCCCCTAGGTTTGATGTGGAGGCTTTAAAAGGGCCCCGCAGGGAAAACAAAAAAAAAACATTTTTTTGTTTTTTGCGTGGTGAGCGCCCGGTTCGCGAACCAGGAAGCGTACTGGGGAGCGTACTATGAGGAAAAAAGAATGATAGACTTTTAAAATATTGTATGTTTATTGATTGTTCGTTTTGTTGGTTTTTTTTTTGTTTTTTTTTATTTAAGTAGCAATATGTAGGTACCAATGCAGAGTCAAAAAATTAATATACACCGTCTCCTTTGTAGATATCTTGCATGTTGTTTCAGAAGTTATTGTGGAATATGGAATCCATATCATAGTCTGTCAGGAAAGCAGAAAGAACATGGAGGCAGGAGATGAAAAAGAGTTGTTAAATACACATTGGAGAAAATATAGTTGGAGAAAGGAAGTAACTATGAGCAAAATTACTATGTAACATAAAAAAGTTGCACAGTATACTATAAGTCTGACTTTACATTATAATCAATTAGGTACTAGTTTATGAATTACATATAAAAATGATTAGAGTCTCGAACAATTTTTGATTATTAAATAATTTTATTTTTGTGATTCTTTTTCCAAATTTAACAGAACATTTAACAACAAATTGTCGGAAATGTCCTCATTTTCAATCAGCGAATCTACTGCATCTACACATTGAACTAATTCATGGTCCCGTGATTCATCCATGAAATCTGAGTCATCATTGTCCTCAATAACTTTTTCTGTGTTGTTCTCCAGAACAATTTTGAAGGAAATAATCTGCTCTCCTTCCATTTTCTTGCTGTAATTTGCATAAAAAATAAATATATCAGTAGAGATAGGGCACTGTTGGGTTTAAGTTCAGACAGGTACTTGTGAGTTTATAACAGAGAAGTTATCTATGGGCACTGTGTGGTTTCAGGCGTGAAGTAGTACTATTAAAAAGTGCCCGTGAAGAAGTCTAAGTAATTTCATAATTATAGCACAGAAACCTAAATCAATCCATAATTATAATAAACAAGCCTTTCTCAATGTCTAACTCTTACAGAGGGACAGTATATAACTATCTGAAAATGTTTTCCCAAATTAATTTAAAGTGCATAACATAGTTCTCCTTTCAAATTTATAAAATAACATCTTACCTATTAAAAACAAGTTTAAGTTGTCAGTGAAAATGCACTTGCAATGTACTTCAGGAAGTAGTAGTCAAAATGGCTGTGTTTCTCTCTCTTTTTTTATATATATTCAGGTACATAACCAATCAAATGTCAGGTAATAAAAGTAGAAAATGAAAGTAACATTTTCATTGGTTGTCAATTCCAACACTTCAGATGTGTTTTGTGAAGTAATTTACCTCAGGGTATTTAGAGAGGTCTACAGGCTAAATGGCTAAATGGAATTTCAATCAAATTTGTGAAAATGGCAGGGATTGGTATGTAGTATGAGCTAATCTATATTTGGTGAGAGTGTCTCCAGTCGTTTTTCTGTAAATTACTTTCCCACCTTTTTTGATGGTGCGCTTCCCGGGGAGCGCCGCGGTACGCGAACTGGCGAGCGCCCCGGTACGCGAACCTTAAGCGTTACGGGAGTCCACCATTTTGTGTTTCGGTCGACTTAAGATACAAGATGGAGGGCAAATAATGTTCAGAATGGGTAGAAGGGGGCACGGTAGAATTATCTTGACCCCCTAGGTTTTCTGAGGGTGGCTGAGGAGGCTTATATGTGCGAAAAAAACATTTTTTTAAAACATTTCGCGAGGTTAGCTTCCGGTTCGCGTACCGGGTAGCGCCCCGGGGAGCGTACTTTGTTGAAAATTAGTGAAAAAAGTTAGAGAAAAATAATAATTGTGAGTGATCAGATGTAGGGTAGCTCTGAGAAGAGCTTTTGGGTTTATGGTACATTTAGGTACTTATAAGTAGGTACCAATGCACAGTCTTAAATTCAGAATGAAAACTCTGTTGCCCTCATCTGAGAAGTGAACTCCATCTCCTCTGTAGATATCTTGCATGTAGTAACGCAAGTTATTGTTGTACATGGAGCCCATTCCATGGTCTCTCATGTAAGCTGAAACAGATTTGTTTACATGCTTCCTCGACTTCTCAATTTGTGGACAAAATTGGTTCGACCACCTCCATTTCTGTCTTTGGCATATATTTGAATATACCAAGGCAGTCTGAGGAAAAAGTGCCATTAATTGCTCAAAGGTGTCCTTTAAAAGCATTTCCAGACCTACCCCAGTCAAAGTGCCCAAATCATTACCTCCACAGTGCACAATTAACAGGTCAGGTTTTGGCAAATGCATAAAGGTTTTCACCAATGGTATCAATTGGTGACATTTTAATCCTCTGTGGCCAAACCACTTAATTTCCACATCTTGTAAATTGAGGTTAGGTAAATTTCTGTTCTCAGCATACCTCTGAGCCCAATAGATGTAACTATGTCCAACAATCCAGACAGAAAACATGGTGAGAGAAGGTTCTCCTGCAGTCAGATGAAGTGTGGCAATGAAATGGCAGTTGAAAAAATAAGAGTTTAAAATGAAAAAAACTGTGGGGTTTCTGTGTTAATGAAGCAGTAACAGTGATTGGTGGATTTTGATTGCTGAAAACAGAAAGTTAGGGTGCATGGATGAGTTCTTTGAAAGATGTATTTTCAGTGGTCAAGAAAAAATCATTAAATGAAAGAATGCACTGGATATGCAGGTGCACTGAGAGTTCAGAGTTCAATTGCAACATTGTTGTGTGAACTTGCAAACACCAGAGGTCTTCCAAGAGGTGGTTGCTATGCAAAAAAAGCAGAGAGGGCAGAGGGGGGAAGGGTTTTGATTTGAAAAACAGTGAGGGAAGAGTTTTGATTGGGTGACATGAGAGATATGTGTGAAGAATTACAGCATTTCTGTGCTTTTGATAGCTGCAGACTCTGGAGTGCATACCTTTTGCTCTGCTGAAGACAAATTGGTGTGTTTCTGAGACTGTTTTGAAACTCAAAGTATTTGCTAAGGTGAGAAAAGATTTCTTTAATTCAGATAGAGAATAGTGTGCTTTAAGGAGAAAATTATGAAGAAAGTTGTGTTTTTCAAATGTTGCTTTGTCTCAAGTGTTTTACAAATAGATTTTGTTTCTTTGAGAAATTGTAATTGGAGAAAATGTGAAGTATTAGTACTGACAGGGTTTTTTTGTGCATAGGAGCTGTGGAGTGTTTTCAAATTATGACTTGAAAATCGTTTTTGAGGAAAAGGAATGGTTTTAAAATTTATGACAAGGACATAATGGTGTATGCTTCTTTATAAGGCAATTGAGTGTCTCTGATGTTATTTTTCCCATTTTAATGTAAGACCTTTCCTTGCAGAGCAAATTGCTTGTAAATATGCTCCCACCTGTGCATGGCAAATTTAGATTTTGAATGTTTGCGTTACATAGCCATGTTAAAAGTGACCCAAACATGCTGCAAAGGCAATCAAAAAACGATTTCATGTGTCTTAAGGACATTTTAAGTCATTTCCCCATGTGGAGTGTTTTCAAATTATGATTTGAAAATCGTTTTTGGGGAAAAGGAATGGTTTTAAAATTTATGACAAGGACATAATGGTGTATGGTTCTTTATAAGGCAATTGAGTGTCTCTGATGTTATTTTTCCCATTTTAATGTAAGACCTTTCCCTGTGGAGCAAATTGCTTGTAAATATGCTCCCACCTGTGCATGGCAAATTTAGATTTTGAATGTTTGCGTTACATAGCCATGTTAAAAGTGACCCAAACATGCTGCAAAGGCAATCAAAAAACGCTTTCATGTGTCTTAAGGACATTTTAAGTCATTTCCCTATGTGGAGTGTTTTCAAATTATGATTTGAAAATCGTTTTTGGGGAAAAGGAATGGTTTTAAAATTTATGACAAGGACATAATGGTGTAGGCTTCTTTATAAGGCAATTGAGTGTCTCTGATGTTATTTTTCCCATTTTAATGTAAGACCTTTCCCTGTGGAGCAAATTGCTTGTAAATATGCTCCCACCTGTGCATGGCAAATTTAGATTTTGAATGTTTGCGTTACATAGCCATGTTAAAAGTGACCCAAACATGCTGCAAAGGCAATCAAAAAACGCTTTAATGTGTCTTAAGGACATTTTAAGTCATTTCCCCATGTGGAGTGTTTTCAAATTATGATTTGAAAATCGTTTTTGGGGAAAAGGAATGGTTTTAAAATTTATGACAAGGACATAATGGTGTATGCTTCTTTATAAGGCATTTCAGTGTCTGATGTTATTTTTCCCATATTAAATTAAAAGACCTTTCCCCGTGGAGCAAATTCCTTGTAAATATGCTCCCACCTGTGCATGGTAAATTTAGATTTTGACTGTTTGAGTTACATAGCCATGTTAAAAGTGACCCAAAAAAGTTGCAAAGGCTTTAAAAAAACACTTTCATGTGTCTTAAGGACATTTTAAGTCATTTCCCCGTGGGCAGTGTTTTCAAATTATGACTTGAAAATCGTTTTTGAGGTAAAGGAATGTTTTTAAAATTTATGTGCGCCATATGCCCCCAAATTTCTTTTTCAGGGGTGCAGCAGGGTGTTCTTGAAACACCCCTGCACCCTTGGAAAAATTCCTAATTTGCGATGAGCTAATTGCTAATCGCAAATTGCACCTTCATTCCTATGGGCCTCCTGGCCCATGGAAATGAATGGGTAATTTGCAATTAGCAATTTGCTCATCGCAAATTAGGAATGGTAAAGAATCGCTATTTATTCCTTAAAATTCACTATTTAGGAAATGCAAAATAGTTTGATGATACATATGGCGGTTCATCTCTAACAAGATAAGAAGCTTAGGGATACATTTATGATGACTGGCGCAATGAAGTGGACATCACTTACTTCATTGGTAGACCTTTACATGTATTATCTCCTCTGTATTCTTCATCAAGCGTAACTTTGATCTGCAATCCTGAGTAGGCCTCACCTTAAACAAACCTCTGGATAGGCCACACCTTATCGTCATCCTGAATTAATCATTTAAAATGCTAGGGACAGATTTATGATAGGTGTATGCCTCTTTTGCGCCACTGTGCGTCACTTTTGTGATGCAGCGGCGGTGCAAAAGATTTGCTATGAGGCGACAAAATTACAAATTGATGCATTTAGGCAGATGTGTCATGGTGTAAAAAACACTGTGCCACATGAAACCGATGCAGCAGTGATGCAAAAGATGCACCATGTTGCAAGACAGGCCTCACTTGGGGCCATATGTATCAAGCTAATTAGCATTCGCAAAGGCCGAAATTCTGTGAATTTCGGCCTTTGCGAATGCTAATTAGACAAATGGTATGTATCAAACAAGTTTGATGCAAAATAAGGAATAGCAAAATTTGCTATTCCTTATTTTGCGATTGCACTGAAGGATTTGCAAATTTTGCGATTTCTTAAATGCAATGTATCAAACAAAAAATATGCAAAAAATGCCATTAAGGATTTGCAAATTACCACCAACTTCTAGTTGGTGGTAATTTGCGAATTCTTTTCAAAAAGCTTTTTTTCCAAAAAACAAAAGGTGCCATATGACGCCCATACATGCCCTTAGGGCATGTATGTGCGCCATATGCCCCCAAATTTCTTTTTCAGGGGTGCAGCAGGGTGTTCTTGAGACACCCCTGCACCCTTGGAAAAATTCCTAATTTGCGATGAGCTAATTGCTAATCGCAAATTGCACCTTCATTCCTATGGGCCTCCTGGCCCATGGAAATGAATGGGTAATTTGCAATTAGCAATTTGCTCATCGCAAATTAGGAATGGTGAAGAATCGCTATTTATTCCTTAAAATTCACTATTTAGGAAATGCAAAATAGTTTGATGATACATATGGCGGTTCATCTCTAACAAGATAAGAAGCTTAGGGATACATTTATGATGACTGGCGCAATGAAGTGGACATCACTTACTTCATTGGTAGACCTTTACATGTATTATCTCCTCTGTATTCTTCATCAAGCGTAACTTTGATCTGCAATCCTGAGTAGGCCTCACCTTAAACAAACCTCTGGATAGGCCACACCTTATCGTCATCCTGAATTAATCATTTAAAATGCTAGGGACAGATTTATGATAGGTGTATGCCTCTTTTGCGCCACTGTGCGTCACTTTTGTGATGCAGCGGCGGTGCAAAAGATTTGCTATGAGGCGACAAAATTACAAATTGATGCATTTAGGCAGATGTGTCATGGTGTAAAAAACACCGTGCCACATGAAACCGATGCAGCAGTGATGCAAAAGATGCACCATGTTGCAAGACAGGCCTCACTTGGGGCCATATGTATCAAGCTAATTAGCATTCGCAAAGGCCGAAATTCTGTGAATTTCGGCCTTTGCGAATGCTAATTAGACAAATGGTATGTATCAAACAAGTTTGATGCAAAATAAGGAATAGCAAAATTTGCTATTCCTTATTTTGCGATTGCACTGAAGGATTTGCAAATTTTGCGATTTCTTAAATGCAATGTATCAAACAAAAAATATGCAAAAAATGCCATTAAGGATTTGCAAATTACCACCAACTTCTAGTTGGTGGTAATTTGCGAATTCTTTTCAAAAAGCTTTTTTTCCAAAAAACAAAAGGTGCCATATGACGCCCATACATGCCCTTAGGGCATGTATGTGCGCCATATGCCCCCAAATTTCTTTTTCAGGGGTGCAGCAGGGTGTTCTTGAGACACCCCTGCACCCTTGGAAAAATTCCTAATTTGCGATGAGCTAATTGCTAATCGCAAATTGCACCTTCATTCCTATGGGCCTCCTGGCCCATGGAAATGAATGGGTAATTTGCAATTAGCAATTTGCTCATCGCAAATTAGGAATGGTAAAGAATCGCTATTTATTCCTTAAAATTCGCTATTTAGGAAATGCAAAATAGTTTGATGATACATATGGCGGTTCATCTCTAACAAGATAAGAAGCTTAGGGATACATTTATGATGACTGGCGCAATGAAGTGGACATGACTTACTTCATTGGTAGGCCTTTACATGTATTATGTCCTCTGTATTCTTCATCAAGCGTAACTTTGATCTGCAATCCTGAGTAGGCCTCACCTTAAACAAACCTCTGGATAGGCCACACCTTATCGTCATCCTGAATTAATCATTTAAAATGCTAGGGACAGATTTATGATAGGTGTATGCCTCTTTTGCGCCACTGCGCGTCACTTTTGTGATGCAGCGGCGGTGCAAAAGATTTGCTATGAGGCGACAAAATTACAAATTGATGCATTTAGGCAGATGTGTCATGCTGTAAAAAAACCGTGCCACATGAAACCGATGCAGCAGTGATGCAAAAGATGCACCATGTTGCAAGACAGGCCTCACTTGGGGCCATATGTATCAAGCTAATTAGCATTCGCAAAGGCCGAAATTCTGCGAATTTCGGCCTTTGCGAATGCTAATTAGACAAATGGTATGTATCAAACAAGTTTGATGCAAAATAAGGAATAGCAAAATTTGCTATTCCTTATTTTGCGATTGCACTTAAGGATTTGCAAATTTTGCAATTCCTTAAATGCAATGTATCAAACAAAAAATATGCAAAAAATGCCATTAAGGATTTGCAAATTACCACCAACTTCTAGTTGGTGATAATTTGCGAATTCTTTTCAAAAAGCTTTTTTTCCAAAAAACAAAAGGTGCCATATGACGCCCATACATGCCCTTAGGGCATGTATGTGCGCCATATGCCCCCAAATTTCGTTTTCAGGGGTGCAGCAGGGTGTTCTTGAGACACCCCTGCACCCTTGGAAAAATTCCTAATTTGCGATGAGCTAATTGCTAATCGCAAATTGCACCTTCATTCCTATGGGCCTCCTGGCCCGTGGAAATGAATGGGTAATTTGCAATTAGCAATTTGCTCATCGCAAATTAGGAATGGTAAAGAATCGCTATTTATTCCTTAAAATTCGCTATTTAGGAAATGCAAAATAGTTTGATGATACATATGGCAGTTCATCTCTAACAAGATAAGAAGCTTAGGGATAGATTTATGATGACTGGCGCATCACCAGGGATGTGCCAGTCATCCTGCGCCGCTGTTCCGCCACCCATGGTGTGCTGCATTTACAATGCGGCGCACCATGGGGCAAAAACGGCACAGATGCGTGACGCATCTGTGCCGTAAAGGTGGCGCATTGCTGGAGTTGTATTGCAAGTGCGATGCAGCTCCAGCAAGGCTCAGGGGTGCTCCATCTCCACAATGCTGTGTCAAGACCTATGCCTGCTTCAAGCAGGCGCAGGGTTTTGACGCAGCTTTGTCCTATCTGATTGTAAATGCGGCACACCATGGGTGGCAGAGCCGCGGTGCACGTTAACTGGTGCATCCCTGGGGATGTGCCAGTTAACATAAATCTGCCCCTTTACATTTAAGTATGTGCAGGGGACACAGAGTCGGTGAGGCTTATCCAAGGTTAAGAAGAGATGAGTCCTGTTCACTGAAAAATTGGACATAGGCTTCACCTCCTCAGCATCGCTGGACATGGCTAAATAATAGGTGCAAAATGTTACTCTTGTTAAACAATTTTACTATTATAATCTCTGAGATTTGTCTCTTACTCTGCAACATCTCATTGTTGTTATCTTTCTTTAAAGATAAAGACAACATCAACATGAGCGACAATCAGCAATCAGTTGATTTCGACCTCATCATTGAACTCGTAATTGAAACATCAGTGGATGTTGAGCCCTTGGATGATTTAAATCCTGAGGATGAAGAAGAACGTGATGAGGATGCAGATTTGTCAGAATTGTATGACATAGGATGGGAAGCTGATGTGCTTGAGCCTATGGAACTATAAACATTTATTTTAAAAATTTATAATAAATAAAAAGTAAAAATGTAAACCGTTTAATTTAAAAATAAAGACACCTTCAAAAACAGGTTATGTGTAGTGTCTTCAATAAAATTTTAAAATATGTTCATAAAATTAGATCAGATTCACATATAAAACAGCACAGGTAAAATGAATATAAATTCCATTTCTTTTCTGCTATTTCTGTATTCTAAATTTGCCAAGCACTAAAAAATCTTCTATGTAAAAATGTCAAGTAGTGTTTTAAGTTTTTGATTACTGTTATTGATTTACTGTTGGGTAATAGTGGTTAATAACATTTTTTAATATATTTTACCACAGATTCAACTGCAGATCATTTCAAGATTTCAGCATGCCAACCAAAGAAAGACTGAGAAAGGCTGCAAAACGTCAAAGACAGCAGGTCAATGAAAAAAAGCAGCAGTCCTCTAACAAAAAGATTTGTCAAGTCACCAAGAAAGCACCGGGTAAGAGTACAAAAACATTCATAAGAAATATCTGTAGTAAAAAAATATTACTACAGAAAATGTTTCAGTCCAGAAAAAGAGAAGCAATTCAAACGGAAAGGAAAGGCCAATGAAAAATGTTACTGCTAGAGCAAGAGATAACTCTGTGCATGATAGTAGAAGTAAACAACAGTTTAGGGACATTCGTAAACGAATGTTCCGCAACAGGATAATTGGCAATTTGTTAAAAAAATATTAAGAAAGGTCAACAGAAAGTGGTTTTTTATAAGAGAAAAAAAATAGTTGAGAAAGTTATTGATCAGGCATTTGAAATTAAACGTAAGTTATTTATGTTGATAATCAATAGAATTAGGAAGCTAAACAAGGCAATTTATGATTTCAAAAGAAATAGTAGATGGAAGAGAATAGTTAATCGTAGTAATTTTTGTGAAGTTTTTTCTGGAGAATGGATGCATAGTTCAAGCTGTGAGGCATTTTTTAATGAGGAGAGTTATTTCCAGGATAATGATTTGGTGCATGCAGCTGACACCAGTGGTCGAGCTTATGAAGTGAAAGATGGTTGTCCAGTTGAAAAAGAAAAACTTGTGACAACAGAGGCAGAAGAGGTGTTAGGTGATGAGGTTTTAGGAAGACGTCCTAAGGGTCCTGTGTATACCTGGAAGTGTAGTAGTATTTGCAGTGTGCGACAGGATTCCATCAATCTGCTTTGTGATTTTGTACGGTCATTTAATAAGAAAAGTTTGAAGCAGAAAATGAAGTTGTTGCAAGAATTAGATCCTTGCAGAGTGAGAGAAGTGACAGCTTTGCATGGTCATTCACTGGCTTGTCTTTCCAGGAGAGTATGCCAGAGTGTTTTTCATCATTTCAGGATGCTAGCAGTGCATCATAATAAAGTGAGGAAATTAGTTAGAATGTTGTATTATGCTAAGAGTCCAGCAATTATGCTTAAACAATTATGCGCTGCTCTTTTGCATGGTTCTGAAATAGATGTGAAGAATATATGTGAAGAAATTGAGTTTTGTTACTTTGGAAGTAAAGAGGAGAATGTTGAAATTGACCCAGAAGAAGCGGGTAATGTGGAAGATAGTGTACAGGTTTCCAGTACAGATAATTTCCAGAGGGAAATTGCGACGTTTGAGGTGAAATCAAGTGAGAGGCCAAATTTCACTTGTGTGTGTTGTCAACGCAGTTATTATAAGAATCAGACTAAGTTAGTGGATTTATATGCAAAAAGTGAAAGGGAAAATAATAGTGAATGGAAGGATTTCACAACATACTTGATGGTAGAAAATTGTTTTGATTTGGGATTGGATCAACGTGTGTGTACTTATTGTTGTAACAAATTAAATCAAAACCAGATGCCTGCTAGAGCAGTTCATAATAATCTGGAAATGGTTGAGATTCCTTCTGAATTGAAGGATTTAAATACTTATGAATCTATTTTGATTCAAAGTATCCATCCCTTTCAGGCTATTGTAAGAATGGAGCCAAAGACAGGGAAATTGCCTCCATCAGATTTACAGAGAGTTGTTTATTTGCCTCTAGATTTTAAGAAAAACATTAACACAATTGGAGTAGAAAAAGTGGAAGAGGAACCTCTGGTTATCTTAGTTAATGGGGTTCCGACAAAGAATAAGAAAATATGGCAAGATTTAGTGGATGTTAGGAAAGTTAAAAAGGCAACATTGTATTTGAAAAATAATAATAAATACTATAGGAATGTATATGTTGCAGAGGAGGAAGTAAGTGAGGAAGAGGATAGCGATTTGTGTGCTGGTCAAATTGAGAAAGTAGAACCCTCTACTAGTGAAGAAATATATGAACATTATAGTGTTCATCCTTTGCATTCCAAGGAAGTCATGGGGAATGCTATTGAGTTGTTTCAAATGAAACAAGCCAAAGGGAGTCCCATTAGTGTTTGGGAGGAAAGTTTGGAAGCTCGGTGTTTCCCACAGCTTTTTCCAACAGGTCAGGGAGGAAGATATGATGAGCGACCTCATCAAATTCCTGCTTCTGAATACCGGACTTTGCGATTGTATGCAGGAGATGCTAGGTTTCGACAATGCATTCCCTATTTGTTTCATCTCCTGTTTGAAAGCGATCTGTCTGGACTGTCATATGCAGTGAACCACATCTTGAAAAGTGGTATACACATGCAAAACATCTCGGCAAGTGACTTTATGGATAAAGTCAATGTCCAGGACAGTATTTTGGATTCTCACCTGATTAATCTCATGGCGTGTCAGCGTGGTACTAATGAGTACTGGTACCGTCGTCATGGTGATTTAAAATGTATGCTGAGGAACTTAGGAACTCCCACATGGTTCCTCACTCTGAGCTGTGCCGAGTATGGCTGGGAAGACTTACTTGAATTTCTACGAGAGGCAAATGGAAACATCGAAAACATCGAATTCAAGACACCCGGAGAACTGTGCTCTTTGGATCCAGTCAATGTATGCAGGTACTTCAATCATAGATTTGAAGCTATGATGTCTTTCATCATGAATAAGAAGAATCCACCTCTTGGAGAGGTGTTGGATTTCTTCTGGAGAAAGGAGTACCAAGCAAGAGGTGCTCCTCATATACATATGTTGCTGTGGATCAAGGATGCACCTAAATTTGGAACGGATCCAGAAGACTCAGTGATGAGTTTCATACAACAGTATTCTACGTGTGCTGTTCCAAATGCAAAGGAGAAGAAAAGCCTAAGAGAAAAAGTTCTACGTTTCCAAAGCCATCGATGTGGAAAGTACTGTCGTCGTAAATTCCGAAACAAGGACAAGTTCTACACCAAATGTCGTTTCGGCTTTCCACGACCGGTGATTTCTAAAGGAAGAGTAAACAGTTTGATGTCTTCGCTGCGACATAATGTGATGAAGAAATCACCTAAAAACACATACAATTTGAAGAGGAACGAAGAGTCTAAGTACATCAACGACTACAACCCGGTGATTTTGGCCATGTGGAATGCTAACATGGATATACAGTTTGTGGCTGATAACTGTATGGCTGTGGCTCGGTATGTGACATCTTACATCACCAAAAAAGAGAAGACAGAATTGAAGGATATGTGGGAGGACATTTCCCATGAAAAGAGCCTCAGCAAGAAGTTGTACAGTTTCAGTCTGAAGATGTTGTCGCATCGAGAAATCGGAGCTTACGAATGTTCTGACCGGTTGTCTTCAGCAAGTCTCTATGCCAAGTCCAGGAGTATCGTTTTGGCGAGTCTTGGTCTTGCTGCAACGCGTAATCGAGTTCTGAAACCTGTGCGGGAAATTGAGTATTTGGCGGAAAAGGAGCCAAACAGTACCGACATTTTGAAGACCAACATGTTGGATACATATTATCCAAATCGAAGCAGTCACCTCGAGAATGTTTGTCTGTATGAGGTTCTTCAAAATTACATATTCAAGAGGAACATCAAAGAAGATACTGAGAAAGGAGTGTATGCTGTAATAGGAAGTGAGGGATGTCTGGTCAAGCAAAGAAAATGCCACTTGGTAAACCATCGAAAATTGAGTGGCGAATCTCCTGAAAAAAAGGAGTTTTTCTATTTAGCACTTTTGCAACTTTTCAAGCCTTGGCGTGCAGAAGAGGAACTGCTTGGAGATTTCCTCTGTTACGAAGACTCTTTCAATGCTGTCAAGGAGACCATAGAATGTCCTGCTTTTCCCAAATATGTAGAAATGTTGAATGTGGAAATTGAGCAGGAAGCAACGATTGCAGCCGAGATTGCCAGAGACAGTTCTCAGGACAGTCAGAGTTCTGCTTCATTGAGTCAGGATCCACTAGGAGGACCTGTTATCGAAAAGGAAGCTGCCACTGCTATGAATGAAGTGGAAAGAACCATGGCACATGCTCAGGAGGATGCGGTTAACTTAGAAGAGTTGGAAAGACAACTCAACGTTGAGCAGAGGAAAATATATGACGAAGTTACCATGCAAATTGATCATGGATTAAGTCATGACAAGAAAGAGTGCTCATGTACGTCGTTGAAGCCTGTCCGACTGTACGTGAGTGGAGAAGCGGGAACTGGAAAAAGTTTCCTTATTAAAGCAATTTCATGTTATTTGCAGGAAAGGACAGAGTCATCGCTGTCTTGTGTTGTCACCGCTCCAACTGGACTGGCAGCACATAACATTAAAGGGATTACTTTACATCGTTTACTGATGCTGCCAGTGGAGCATGACAACAAATTACAATATCACAAGCTATCTGGAGATGCTTGTTGTGAAGTTTCAAGAATCTTGAGGAAAATGAAACTTCTTATCATTGACGAAGTAAGCATGGTTTCCAATGTCATGCTTGCCTTTGTGCATTTGAGAATGCAAGAAGTTCTCAAAACAGACTATGATGTGTTATTTGGTGGCAAACACATCATTGTTTTCGGAGATCTTCTGCAGCTGACACCAGTGAAAGGGCAACCTGTGTTCAAAATGCTCACGCATGAAGATACCAGGAAGTGCCTAGGGAGCATTGGCAACGTCAATATATGGTTAAACTTCAATTATGCTGAACTGCATGGAAATATGCGTCAGGCAAAGGATGAAGTTTACAAGACTATTCTACAAGATGTTAGAATTGGAAAAGTGACAGAGCATGGGAAAGAAGCTTTACATGCACGATTACTGTCAAATTTATATCCAGAACAAGATGTTGTGCCTGAGAATATTTTTCAGAAAATTACTGAGAAGAAATCTGGAATATGTTTGATGCCAACTCTTGCAGAATGTGCCAAATTCAACAACAAAATGTTGCATTTAGAAAAGCAAGAGATTGTGAAACTGGAAGCTATTGACAGAGTAGAGCATATGGGATCAACAATTATTTTGTCTGAGAATTTGAAAACAAAATTGGATTCATTAGACTCCAGGTTTTGAAAAGACTCTGAATGTGTGCTTGAACTGCCGTATAATTTTAAGAAGGAATTTACATGTTGAAAGAGGTCTGGTAAATGGATCAATGGGTAATGTTGTTGATTTTGTAAAATACAGAAATAGAGATGGAATTGAATTTTTAAAAATTAAATTTGATGGCATTGAGGAAGTACAGCTAATTGGTCGTTGTTCTGCTAGATTTTTGCTTGACTTATATGTTCGCCGTAAGCAGTTTCCTGTTTGCTTGGCATATGCGGTGACAATCCATAAATCACAAGGTTTAAGTGTAGACAGTGCATTGGTGAATATTGGCAGTTCTGTGTTCAAGGAGGGTATGGCATATGTGGCATTGTCACGAGTTAGAACTTTATCGGGATTGTACTTGATTGAGTGTGATGTCACAAACATTTGTGCGGATCTAGATTGTGTTAAGGAATACAATAGGTTAAGAAGAGAGTATGCGCCACATTTGCCTCAATATCCTTTGTTTGAGAAACGTGTGGTAGGCCGGAAACGAAGAAATGTGACCAATACTGGGGAGGTTGTAGCAAAAAGACGAAAAGTCGATGAACCTGAAATTATAAGCAGAAACAAAAAGGATTCTGTTGAAGATGTTGTTGGTTTTCAATTTGAAAACAGTTCTGGTGTCAACTGCTATGCTAATGTAGTGGTTAATGTTTTGTTTTCTCTAGAAAATGTAAAAGAAGAGATTGTGGTCAATTCTGATCAAAGATTTTGCAGTTTGTTAAATTCTGTGTTAGAGAAATGTAGCACTGATAGAACAAAAATAGAAAGTGTGTCTGAAATTCGAAATCTGTTAGACAGATGTTCAGGCCAAACACAATTCTCTCAAAATATTCAGCAAGATTGTCAGGAGTTTTTAATGTATATGCTTGATGTATTGCATGCTGAAGGTGTAGATGTAGATCACCTGTTTGGGCTTTCTTATCAATGGCAGCATGACTGCGAGAACTGTAGGGTATCAAGTACTACTAGTGTAGACTCAGAAAGATTTATATATTTAACTTTGCCAGACAGTAAATCAGTCTCTTTTAATAAACTAGTAAAAGCAGCTGATCACAACATGGAGTGTAGCCAATGTAAATCTGAAATGATGTCCACATTATTTATACGAACATATGGCCAGTATGTTATTTTAATGTTCCAACGATGTAGGCCTGATGGAACAAAATTGACAACTTTAATTAAAAAATTTGTGGCTTCACAGTTGTCAATATCAGGAAGGACTTTTGTAACTGCAGCAATTATATATCATGACGGTCCTTTAATAACATCAGGACATTACACAGCTTATTTAAAGTCTAGAAATGGCTGGTCATTCTGCAATGATTCTGTTTTAATTTTCAAAAAAAATTGCCGTATGACCTTAAAAACTCTTACCTGGTGTTTTTAAAACCAACATTTTAGGGAAAGAATCTCGGGATGTGCTCTGAGGAATTTCAAGAAGTTCTAATGGCTCCTACACGATTTGGCCTTGAGGATAAGTGTAGTACAGAGACATAACTTCTTACCATAACACTGGACGTCATGGAGAAATAAGTGCACTTTGAATGAGTTCAGAAAAACTGTTTCTTTTTATAAGCTAATTGAAGCAGCCAATCAAAACATGGAGTAGAGGGAATGTAAGTCTGCAATGCTGTCTACTGTTTTACATTGCTTTGTGATTAAAAGTGATGTAGAGAATTAAATAATTGTAGTAGTCATAGAGGTAGTGTAAGTCTGCTTCATAGTAAGCAGTATTAGTGTCATAGGAAATGTAGAACATGACTGAGCAAGAAGGGGAAGATATTAGTAATCCAGGATTGTGAAAATTATCTTCAACATTTTAATTCTGAAAGTTGCGGAAATACAACATGACGGGATTGGCTTACAAGAATTCCAAGAGTTATAAATGGCTCTGACACGATTTGGCCTTGTGGAAACGTGTGGTAGAGAGCGAGAAGTCATTTATTGTATGTAACATATTTTTCAAAACGATGGAGGTTTTCTTTCAGAAAGTGGCGGGCTGAAAGTAATAACAGCACAACAGAGTGTAAGCTGTTCATAGGACATCCTTCGACGTCATGGAAAGTAAGTTAACTTTAAGGAGTTCTGAATTCTGATTTGTTATGTTGTATGGGTTTTTTAAACACAATCATTTTGATTGTGTTTTTTTTCCCCCGCTGTTATATGATGAATACCTTCAAGTCACTGTTTTTAGTGAAATTTGATACATTCTGAGAACAGCAAAGATAAACCATTTAACATGTATAATTAATTCTGTACTGTTTGCATTTATGATGTACATGTAGAACTGTGTAGGAGGCATGGAGAAGGTGAGGCTTCTGTAAGTGTCAAAGTTGTTGCATACAGTGCTCATATTCTACGTAGTCTTTCATATGATAGACTACATTTCCACAATGAGATACCTAAGCAAAGGAAACACAGGTGATATGATTGTGGAATGAGCAAAAAAAATTGCACGTTTTTCAATTATATTACCTGTGTTTCCTAACATTACACATCACATTGTGTAGATGAGGTTTAGGCCTGTTCCTGGAGACAGAGGAGGTCTGACATTTGTTCAAGAGTGCAGTGGACATGACACACTTGGTTGGTAGGCCTTCACATGTATTTTCTCCTCTGTATTCTTCAACAAACCTAAATTTCATCTGCAACTCTGAGTAGACCTTACCTGAAACAAATCTGTGAATAGGTTACAGCTTATCGGCATCTTGAAACAATGATTTAAAATGTTAGGGTCAGATTTATGATGGCTGTGCGCCTCTTTTGCTCCGATGTGGGTCACTTTTGTGTAAAAGATGCACCATGTTGCAAGATAGGTTTCAGTTCATCTCCAGCAAGATACCATCAGTTTAAAATGTATATAATTAGCACTGTGTAGGGGGCATGCAGAAGCTGAAGCTTTTCTAAGTGTCAAAATTGTTGTATACACTGCTCAACTTCTGTGTACTGTTTGATATGCTAGACTCCATCTGCACTATGAGATACCTAAGCAAAGGCAACACAGGTGATGTGATTGTGAAATGAGGAAAATAAACTCCACATTTTTCAATTACATCACCTGTGTTTCCTAAGTTTACGAATGACATTGTGCAGATGAAGTTTAGGTCTGTCCACGGACACAGAAGAGGTCTGGCCTTTGTTCAAGAGTGAAGTGGACATGACTTACTTCATTAGTAGGCCTTCACATGTATTATCTCCTCTGTATTGTTCAACTAGTGTAAATTTGATCTGCAACCCTGAGTAGGCCTCACCTTAAACAAACCTCTGGATAGGCCACACCTTATTGTCATCCTGAATCAATCATTTAACATGTTAGGGACAGATTTATGATAGGTGTGTGCCTCTTTTGCGCCACTGTGCGTCACTTTTGTGACGCAGTGGCGGTTGAAAAGATTTGCTATGAGGAGACAAAATTATAAAATGATGAATCTAGGCAGATGTGTCATGCTGTAAAAAAACAATGCCACATGAAACCGATGCAGCAGTCATGCAAAAGATGCACCATGTTGCAAGATAGGACTCACTTCATCTGCATCAAGATACTGTTAGTTTAAAATGTATATTTTTAGAACTGTGTAGGGGGCCTGGAGAAGCAGAGGCTTCTGTAAGTGTCAAAGTTGTTGAAAAACTGTTTGTCCTTCTATTTTTTCCCTTGTCTTTTCTAATTTATTAAAAACATGTTTTAATGTTTTTCAAATTTTTGTTCTCTCTTTCACAGATTGAAAGTATAAAAATAACAAGTGACTAACTTAACGGCAATTATAAGGTAAATGTTTTGTACTCTTTTCGTTATATTTCTATCACATTTAACTTCTATTAGTTCCATTGCTTCATTTCTTTAACCATCACTTTCCTGCCTTTGCTACTTCCCTCATTCCTTTCTCTATTACTTAATTACTCTACTCCTTCCACTATTTTTCTTAGTCCCTCTCTTTTCATACTTCTTCACTCTTGGTCACTCACTCTGTCTCTATTACTGTCACTGTTTCTGACTGATCAAAATTTTTTTTTTTTAAAAGAACAGTAAGTATAAGGGAAGGAAACAGACAGTTATGTTAAAAAAAAGACAGATATAGGGAGTAAACTAGGGATACTGTTACCCGCAATCCTCTGCTGATGATGTCACTGACCATGTAATGAATGATGTAATATGTGACATCATCAGCAGTGGATTGCGGGTAACAGTATCTCTAGTTTACTCCCCTATAGCTGTCTTTCTTTTAACATAACTGTCTGTTTCCTTCCCTTATACTTACTGTACTTTTTAAAAAAAAAAAATTTTTGGTTCGCTCCCGGTTCGCGTACCGGCGAGCGAACCGGGAAGCGAACCAAGAGAAATAGAGGTTGGCAGAGTTCCAAATATTCTACCAATTTTTTTATAACGGGGAGGTAGTTCTGAAAAGAACTTTTTTTTTAATTGTTTTTGTTGTTTTATATTTTTTTTATTATTTTTCTGAAAATTTTTTAACTTTTTTTGTATTTTCTGAACGGTTTTATATTTTTTTGGTTTTTTTGGGGGGGGGGAACGAAAACGATTCATTTTAAAGGGCTCAACAGGAGCATCAAAAAAAAAAGAATTTATTGTCTGGGGCGTTTCGGACAAAACATGATTCTCGATAGCTCTGTTGATCAGAGTGATGCTACTTTCTCTGTAGCAAATGAACCCATTGCAATGTACGCAGACTTGCTTTACTTCCCCGAATCTCATTTGTATATTCGGCACCATCTCCCTCCCCTCTGGTCCCGTCACTTCCGGTACAACAGATCTTCTGGCCATAAGAGGGGGATTATCTTGTTCATTACGTAACTGTGCAGCACTGTAGTTGTTTGGATGCCACCTACTCATATGGCGATGCATTGTGTAGTTTCCGTAGCTGTATTTCTTCTCGGTCCCTCTGGACAGTCTATCTTGACATATAAGGCAAGTTACGTACCTTGCATTTACTTTTTTCTGGCCTTTGGGAAATTTAAAAAATTGCCAAATAAAATTCTCTTTCAGGTGAGACCTCCTGGGCTCCTCAGGCAAAAAATGCCTCTCTTCCTGCTCTTCCTCCTCTTCCTCTTCTTCCTCTTCTTGCTGAATTATAACTTCAGCAGGTGGTCCTCTCTTCCTTGGATGTGGTGGAGGTGGTGGGGAAGCACCAGCTGAAGCTACTAAAGAAGCCATTGCTCACTGGTAACAAAGGGTCTTTCTCTCACAAAGATGAAAGTCAGAGTGAGGAAAGAAGGAGGGGTTTTCATCATTTGGGAAAAACAATAGTTCTAAACCAATGACAAGTGTTAATTTTAGATCACATGACCTAGTCTTACATCATTAGGAAACCAAAAGTGAAATGAACCAATGAAAAGTGTTATTAACAAGTCACATGACCTGCTGTGTTTACGTTACGCGCTTTGGGCCGCGTCCCGGATCGCTTCCGGGAAGCTGCGCTTCGCGCCTCGTTCGCGTACCGGTTCACTTCCGGGTACGCTAACGCGGCGCGTCATATGACGTATCACGCGACAACGCGAAACGTCATGCGGACGCGACGCGTCACGATGTTGTTTTCTAACGCGGCAGTTGCGCTAACGGAACGTTTACCGGTTCGCGGACTGGGTCGCGGCATCAAGATGAGCTAACGGGAAGCTTCCCGGTTCGCGAACCGGGAGCGAACAAAAAAAAAGTATTAAAAAAAATTATTAATAAACATATAAAATATATTTTTGGATTTAAAGAAGAATACATTTTACAGCTACAGATATTAGCTTTTAAAAAAACAATGAAATTCACTGAAAAAACCATAGGTTATAGACCATATATAGTTAGGAATTAGCATTTACAAAACCTTGAAAATTCACTGAAAAAACCATAGGGTATAGACCATATATAGTTAGGAATTAGCATTTAAAAAACCTTATTTTACTCACACAAAACCATTGAAATTCCATATATAGTTAGTTGCACTAACTATATATCGCGCACCCGCAATCCACTGCTGATGATGTCACATATTACATCATTCATGACATGGTCAGTGACATCACTGATGACATCTCAAATGACATCACTGATGACATCACTGATGACATCTCATTTGACATCAATGACCACATCACTGATGATATCATTCATGTGACAATACAATGCATCTCCTCACATTTTAATATAACCTCTGTTACACCCAGTGTTAAATACAGAGTATAATTTTTGAAACCATTGACACACCAATACTAGTTACTACATACGCACTCACTGATTCCTATGTCTACACCCACATTCACTCATTCACCCATACAATCATTCATACATACAATCACTCATCTTTACAACACTATCATATGCACTCATACACCTATACAGACACTCACACTCTGCCACTCATCCATGGAGTTACTCACACACCCAGTCAGTCCTGTAAAGAATCAATCACACTTCCATTTTCTAATCTATACACTTAAACATAGAGTACCTTACATTTTCAAACATATACTAACACATACTTACTCTCTTATACAATCATTGATACAAGTACACATTGATCTGCACAGAGTCACACATCTCCCAGCCAGCCACACACACACTCAGTCTCCCATACAAATACTTGGACAATCAATCAATAACCCATTTAGTTACTCATATAGCTACTGATCAACACATGCAGCAGTTTACAGAACAACAGACATAATAATGCACAAATTAAGACAGTTTAGTCACTAACCCATGCACTCAGTGAGACACATTTAATCACTCACTCATACAGTCAGTCACCCACCTACTAAATGCTTCATCCAGACACTTATACATCTACTCATTCTTCAATATGTAAAACATATTTAAACTTTACAGAAACACACAGTCACTGGATGATGTCATCAGTGATGTCATCAGTGATGTCATTTGAGATGTCATCAGTGATGTCATCAGTGATGTCATTTGAGATGTCATCAGTGATGTCATCAGTGATGTCATTTGAGATGTCATCAGTGATGTCATCAGTGATGTCACTGACCATGTCATGAATGATGTAATATGTGACATCATCAGCAGTGGATTGCGGGTGCGCGATATATAGTTAGTGCAACTAACTATATATGGAATTTCAATGGTTTTGTGTGAGTAAAATAAGGTTTTTTAAATGCTAATTCCTAACTATATATGGTCTATAACCTATGGTTTTTTCAGTGAATCTATATATATATATATATATATCCGTTCCACACTCCTACTGATCGGCTCCGAATACCGATCCGACAAACGTAGGTACAGACCACAAAACAGCGCTCAAGATATCTTAAAAGGTAGTTTATTGCTCCCTTGTCACCAGCATGACGTGTTTCGGCTACGTCACGGTAGCCTTGATCACATGACCATAGGAACCAATAAGTGTACTTATATACTGTGTACTCTCAGATTGTAAAAACGTCTGCAATGAATAAACATAAAAGATATACTACAAAAACATCATTCGTTTTTTGCACATATTAATGTGGACCAGGTGAATTCAATACAAAAAAAATATATTTACACAATGTCTTAAAATATTTATAATTCAAGAACAACTATTCTAGTCTCAATATACATGTTCTATCCTGTCTAATCCATCCAAAAAACGTTATGTGTATCATATTACATAATTCATATATATGATGCTGATCCAAAAGCTGAATTGGTTTAACAATCCGAAAAAGTGCAAATGCATAACATAATAAAGTGCTAAATTGTGCAATGTGCAAATTCTATTAAACCTTAAAAAAGGGGGAATTAAATTCATATGTATAAGGGAATGCATTTGTAACGGCACGTTATCAAACCTCAATTTATGAAGAGTTGCATGACGCCAAAATTCAAATGTCTGTCAGAATAACATATTGATTCTGAAAACTAGTATAAACACAGTATACTCTTGAGACAAAGCAATGTTATATATATATATCTATCAAACGCAAAGGGGTCCAAAGATTGAAGACGCACACTGTCAGCGGGTGCTCTGCGCAGGGGTCGAACCCAGACCCATATTTCATTCGAGTGCCGCGTCCTTTGGCAAATTAATATATATATCTATATCTATATATATATTTATATATATATATATTGTGAGAAGGTTATCGTTTGTGGCATATTTTTCGCGCTTGCCAATAGCGCGATACAGGGACCCATCCAAGTCAAGTTTCCTGGATGCTTGTTGGCAAACCTGTTTCTTCATCACGGTAGTGATTTCCATCCAGGAACACCTCGAGGAACGGGCCGAGCAAGTGGCCGCTGCCAGTGGCAGACTGTAACTTTACAGGAAGGCGGGTTGAGCTCCTCCGCTTTACGACCCTGCCGTGTTCCAGTCTTTCGAGGTTTTGGACATTGGGGACAAAGGGGAGCCTTGTACACCGAGAGTGAAAAACGGGGTCACCAGCCACTACATGGCCCCCCCTTTGCATGGCAATAATCAGCGCGATCAAAAACTGAAATCCAGCCGCCTCATGGACTTACTAAGTGCATGTTGGGAACTGTAGTTGTCTACAACGCTGCAGTTCAACTAAGCGCCAGGATTGGCTGAGCTCTCATCAAATGGGAGTGCCGGGGCAGTACAAAGGAGGGAGGAGGTGATACCCGAAAGTAATGTGGCATCTGAAGAAGGCGTGTAAGCCGAAATGCATCATGCTGGTGTTACTGGTCATTAAAGGCTTTCAGTTTGTACCCCGCTGTGTCCCTGGGTTTCCTTGTGAGAAGGTTATCGTTTGTGGCATATATATATATATATATATATATATATATATATATATATATATATATATATACACACACACACACATATTACCTACTGGCGGTTGCCAGTAGGTATATATAGTTAGGATTTTTTCTCTATGGGATTTTTGAAAATTCTATGTCTAATAACTTTGGCGTTTGTAGACGGAATTGGCTGAAATTTTCAGGAAAATTGAACATTTTGTTTCTGAGCAGCCCCTGAAAATTTGGGGGGGGTTCGTCAAGGGGGGGCCGAGAAAAAAGGGGGGTCCCAAAACGTGTTTTTAACATTGAGTTTTCCATAGGGCGGTTGGCCTCACTTTTAGCCCGAACGGCTGAATGGATTTGCACGAAACTTGGCAAAATTGTAGGGACTGGTAGCCCGATGTGCCTTTTGTAGGTCTCAATATATGTGCTCCAGTGGATTTTGAGAAATTAACGTTTAAAAAAAGATATATATCTGTAACAGCGGACCGGGCAGCGCTCCGGTTCGCGGACTTTTCGCGCAACGGAGCTTTGTGAAGCGAAGCTGATTGGTTCTCCGGCGTCTGTCAACATTCCAAACAGTCCGTAGCGGCCGCCATCTTGTCTCTCGGTAGGATTGAGAGACAAGAGGAGGCCAAAACAAAGGAGGAAATAACCATAAGGGGGCATAGTAGATCCTCCCTGACCCCCTAGGTTTAATGTGGAGGTTTTAAAAGGGCCCCGCGGGTCAAAAAAAAATAATTTTTTTTTTGTTTTTTTTGCGTGGGTAGCGCCCGGTCCGCGAACCTTAAGCGTTACGGGAGTCTGTCAACATTCCAAACAGTCCGTAGCGGCCGCCATCTTGTCTCTCGGTAGGATTGAGAGACAAGAGGAGGCCAAAACAAAGGGGGAAATAACCATAAGGGGGCATAGTAGATCCTCCCTGACCCCCTAGGTTTAATGTGGAGGTTTTAAAAGGGCCCCGCGGGGCAAAAAAAATAAAACAAAATTTTGTTTTTTTTGCGTGGGTAGCGCCCGGTCCGCGAACCTTAAGCGTTACGGGAGTCCACCATTTTGTGTTTCAGTCGAATTAAGATACAAAATGGAGGGCAAATAATGTTCAGAATGGGTAGAAGGGGGCACGGTAGACTTATCTTGACCCCCTAGGTTTTGTGAGGATGGCTGAGGAGGCTTATATGTGCGAAAAAAACCATTTTTTAAAAAAAAATTCGCGAGGTTAGCTCCCGGTTTGCGTACCTGGTAGCGCCCCGGGGAGCGTACTTTGTTGAAAATTAGTGAAAAAAGTTAGAGTAAAATAATAATTGTGAGTGATCAGATGTAGGGTAGCTCTGAGAAGAGCTTTTGGGTTTATGGTACATTTAGGTACTTATAAGTAGGTACCAATGCACATTCTTAAATTCAGAATGAAAATTCTGTTGCCCTCATCTGAGAAGTGAACTCCATCTCCTCTGTAGATATCTTGCATGTAGTAACGCAAGTTATTGTTGTACAGGGAGCCCATTCCATGGTCTCTCATGTAAGCTGAAACAGATTTGTTTACATGCTTCCTCGACTTCTCAATTTGTGGACAAAATTGGTTTGACCACCTCCATTTCTGTCTTTGGCATATATTTGAATATACCAAGGCAGTCTGAGGAAAAAGTGCCATCAATTGCTCAAAGGTGTCCTTTAAAAGCATTTCCAGACCTACCCCAGTCAAAGTGCCCAAATCATTACCTCCACAGTGCACAATTAACAGGTCAGGTTTGGGCAAATGCATAAAGGTTTTCACCAATGGTATCAATTGGTGACCTTTTAATCCTCTGTGGCCAAACCACTTAATTTCCACATCTTGTAAATTGAGGTTAGGTAATTTTCTGTTCTCAGCATACCTGTGAGCCCAATGGATATAACTATGTCCAACAATCCAGACAGAAAACATGGTGAGAGAAGGTTCTGCTGCAGTCAGATGAAGTGTGGCAATGAAATGGCAGTTGAAAAAATGAGAGTTTAAAATGAAAAAAACTGTGGAGTTTCTGTGTTAATGAAGCAGTAACAGTGATTGGTGGATTTTGATTGCTGAAAACAGAAAGTTAGGGTGCATGGGTGAGTTCTTTGAAAGATGTATTTTGAATGGTCAATAAATAATCATTAAATGAAAGATTGCAGTGGATACGCAGGTGCACTGAGAGTTCAGAGTTCAATTGCAACATTGTTGTGTGAACTTGCAAACACCAGAGGTCTTGCAAGAGGTGGTTGCTATGCAGAAAAGGCATGAAATGGCAGAGGGGGGAAGGGTTTTCATTTGAAAAAAAGTGAGGGAAGAGTTTTGATTGGGTGACATGAGAGATATGTGTGAAGAATTACAGCATTTCTATGCTTTTGATAGCTGCAGACTCTGGAGTGCATACCTTTTGCTCTGCTGAAGACAAATTGGTGTGTTTCTGAGACTGTTTTCAAACTCAAAGTATTTGCTAAGGTGAGAAAATATTTCTTTAATTTAGATAGAGAATAGTGTGCTTTAAGGAGAAAATTATGAAAAAAGTTGTGTTTTTCAAATGTTGCTTAGTCTCAAGTGTTTTACAAATAGATTTTGTTTCTTTGAGAAAATGTAATTGGAGAAAATGTGAAGTATTAGTACTGACAGGGTGTTTTTCTGCATAGGAGCTGTGGAGTCTTTTCAAATTATGACTTGAGAATCGTTTTTGAGGAAGATGAATGGTTATAGTATTTCTGAGAAGGACATAATGGTGTATGCTTCTTTATAATGCAATTGAATGTCTCTGATGTTATTTTTCCCATTTTAATGTAAGACCTTTCTCTGTGGCGCAAATTGCTTGTAAATATGCTCCCACCTGTGCATGGTAAATTTAGATTTTGAATGTTTGTGTTACATAGCCATGTTAAAAGTGATACAAACATGCTGCAAAGGCAATCAAAAAACGCTTTAATGTGTCTTAAGGACATTTAAAGTAATTTTCCCATGTGCAGTGTTTTGAAATTATGATTTGAAAATCGTTTTTGGGGAAAAGGAATTGTTTTTAAAATTAATAACAAGGACATAATGGTGTATGCTTTTTTATAAGGCAATTGACTGTCTCTGATGTTATTTTTCCCATTTTAATGTAAGACCTTTCTCTGTGGCGCAAATTGCTTGTAAATATGCTCCCACCTGTGCATGGCAAATTTAGATTTTGAATGTTTGTGTTACATAGCCATGTTAAAAGTGATACAAACATGCTGCAAAGGCAATCAAAAAACGCTTTTATGTGTCTTAAGGACATTTAAAGTAATTTTCCCATGTGCAGTGTTTTGAAATTATGATTTGAAAATCGTTTTTGGGGAAAAGGAATTGTTTTTAAAATTAATAACAAGGACATAATGGTGTATGCTTTTTTATAAGGCAATTGACTGTCTCTGATGTTATTTTTCCCATTTTAATGTAAGACCTTTCTCTGTGGCGCAAATTGCTTGTAAATATGCTCCCACCTGTGCATGGCAAATTTAGATTTTGAATGTTTGTGTTAAATAGCCATGTTAAAAGTGACCCAACCATGCTGGAAAGGCAATCAAAAAACACTTTCATGTGTCTTAAGGACATTTTAAGTCATTTCCTCATGTGCAGTGTTTTCAAATTATGATTTGAAAATCGTTTTTGGGGAAAAGGAATGGTTTGTAAATTTATGACAAGGATATAATGGTGTATGCTTCTTTATAAGGCATTTCTGTGTCTCTGATGTCATTTTTCCCATATTATATTAAAAGACCTTTCTCCGTGGGCCACATTCATTGTAAATATGGTCACACTTGTGCATGTTAATTTTGGTTTTTACTGTTTGAGTTACATAACCATGTTAAAAGTGACCCAAAAAAATTGCAAAGGCTTTCAAAAAACACTTTCATGTGTCTTAAGAACATTTTAAGTAATTTCCCTGTGGGCAGTGTTTTCAAATTATGAATTGAAAATCGTTTTTGAGGTAATGGAATGTTGTTAAAATTTATGTGCGCCATATGCCCCCAAATTTCTTTTTCAGGGGTGCAGCAGGGTGTTCTTGAGACACACATGCACCCTTGCAAAAATTCCTAATTTGCGATGAGCTAATTGCTAATCGCAAATTGCACCTTCATTCCTATGAGCCTCCTAGCCCATGGAAATGAATGGGTAATTTGCAATTAGCAATTTGCTCATTGCAAATTAGGAATGGTAAAGAATTGCTATTTATTCCTTAAAATTTGCTATTTGGAAATGCAAAATAGTTATATGATACATATGCCGGTTGATGTCTAACAAGATAAGAAGCTTAGGGATACATTTATGATGACTGGCGCAATGAAGTGGACATTACTTACTTCATTGGTAGAGCTTTACATGTATTATGTCCTCTGTATTCTTCATCAAGCGTAACTTTAATCTGCAATCCTGAGTAGGCCTCACCTTAAGCAAACCTCTGGATAGGCCACACCTTATCGTCATCATGAATTAATCATTTAAAATGCTAGGGACAGATTTATGATAGGTGTATGCCTCTTTTGCGCCACTTACAAAACACTGTCCACGGGGAAATGACTTAAAATGTGCTTAAGACACATGAATGTGTTTTTTTAAAGCGTTTGCAATTTTTTTGGGTCACTTTTAACATGGCTATGTGACTCAAACAGTCAAAATCTAAATTCACCATGCACAGGTGGGAGCATATTTACAAGGAATGTGCTCCATGGGGAAAGGTCTTATAATGTAATATGGGAAAAATGACATCAGAGACAGTGAAATGCCTTATAGAGAAGCATACACCATTATGTCCTTGTCATAAATTTGCAAACCATTCCTTTTCCCCAGAAACGATTTTCAAATCATAATTTCAAAACACTGCACATGTGGAAATGACTTAAAATGTCCTTAATTCAAAATTTGCTATTCCTTATTTTGCGATTGCACTGAAGGATTTGCAAATTTTGCGATTTCTTAAATGCAATGTATCAAACAAAAAATATGTAAAAAATGACATTAAGGATTTGGAAACTACCACCAACTTCTAGTTTGTGGTAATTTGCGAATTCTTTTCAAAAATAATTTAAAAAAAAAAAACAAAAGGTGCCCCATGACGCCAATACATGCCCTTAGGGCATGTATGTGCGCCATATGCCCCCAAATTTCTTTTTCAGGGGTGCAGCAGGGTGTTCTTGAGACACCCATGCACCCTTGGAAAAATTCCTAATTTGCGATGAGCTAATTGCTAATCGCAAATTGCACCTTCATTCCTATGAGCCTCCTAGCCCATGGAAATGAATGGGTAATTTGCAATTAGCAATTTGCTCATTGCAAATTAGGAATGGTAAAGAATTGCTATTTATTCCTTAAAATTCGCTATTTAGGAAATGCAAAATAGTTTGATGGTACATATGGCGGTTCATCTGTAACAAGATAAGAAGCTTAGGGATAGATTTATGATGACTGGCGCATCACCAGGGATGTGCCAGTCATCTTGCGCCGCTGTTCCGCCACCCATGGTGTGCTGCATTTACAATGCGGCGCAGCATGGGGCAAAAATGGCACAGATGCGTGACGTATCTGTTTAAAGGTGGCGCATTGCTGGAATTGTATCGCAAGTGCGATGCAGCTCAAGCAAGGCTCAGGGGTGCCCCATCTCCACAATGTTGCGTCAAGACCTATGCCTGCTTAAAGCAGGCGCAGGGTTTTGACGCAGCTTTCTCCTATCTGATTGTAAATACGGCACACCATGGGTGGCAGAGCAGCGGTGCACGTTAACTGGTGCATGCCTGGGGATGTGCCATTTAACATAAATCTGCCCCTTTACATTTAAGTATGTGCAGGGGACACAGAGTTGGTGAGGCTTATCCAAGGTTAAGAAGAGATGAGTCCTGTTCACTGAAAAATTAGACATAGGCTTCACCTGCTCAGCATCGCTGGACATGGCTAAATAATAGCTGCAAAATGTTACTCTTGTTAAACAATTTTACTATTATAATCTCTGAGATTTGTCTCTTACTCTGCAACATCTCATTGTTGTTATCTTTCTTTAAAGATAAAGACAACATCAACATGAGCGACAATCTGCAATCAGTTGATTTTGACCTCATCATTGAACTTGTAATTGAAACATCAGTGGATGTTGATCCCTTGGATGATTTAAATCCTGAGGATGAAGAAGAGCGTGATGAGGATGCAGATTTGTCCGAATTATATGACATAGGGTGGGAAGCTGACCTGCTTGAGCCTATGGAACTATAAACATTTATTTTTAAAATTTATAATAAATAAAAAGTAAAAGTGTAAACCGTTTAATTGAAAAATAAAGACACCTTCAAAAACAGGTTATGTGTAGTGTCTTCAATAAAATATTAAAATATGCTCATAAAATTAGATCAGATTCACATATAAAATAGCACAGGTAACATGAATATAAATTCCATTTCTTTTCTGCTATTTCTGTATTGTAAATTTGCCAAGGACTAAAAAATCTTCTATTTAAAATGTCAAGTAGTGTGTTAAGTTTTTGATCACTGTTATTGATTTACTGTTTGGTAATAGTGGTTAATAACATTTTTTAATATATTTTACCACAGATTCAACTGCAGATCATTTCAACATTTCACCATGCCAACGAAAGAAAGAGAGAGAAAGGCTGCAAAACGTCAAAGACAGCAGGCCAATCAAAAGAAGCAGCAGTCCTCTAACAAAAAGATTTGTCAAGTCACGAAGAAAGCACCGGGTAAGAGTACAAAAACATTCATAAGAAATATGTGTAGTAAAAAAAATATTACTGCAGAAAATGTTTCAGTCCATAAAAAGAGAAGGAATTCAAATGGAAAGGAAAGGCCAATCAAAAATGTTACTGCTAGAGCAAGAGATAACTCTGTGCATGATAGTAGAAGGAAACAACAGTTTAGGGACATTCGTAAACGAATGTTCCGCAACAGGATAATTGGCAATTTGTTAAAAAATATTAAGAAAGGTCAACAGAAAGTGGTTTTTTATAAGAGAAAAAAAAAGTTGAGAAAGTTATTGATCAGGCATTTGAAATTAAACGTAAGTTATTTATTTTGATAATCAATAGAATTAGGAAGCTAAAGAAGGCAATTTATGATTTCAAAAGAAATAGTAGATGGAAGAGAATAGTTAATCGTAGTAATTTTTGTGAAGTTTTTTCTGGAGAATGGATGCATAGTTCAAGCTCTGAGGCATTTTTTATTGAGGAGAGTTATTTCCAGGATAATGATTTGGTGCATGCAGTTGACACCAGTGGTCGTGCTTATGAAGTGAAAGATGGTTGTCCAGTTGAAAAAGAAAAACTTGTGACAACAGAGGCAGAAGAGGTGTTAGGTAATGAGGTTTTAGGAAGACGTGCTAAGGGTCCTGTGTACACCTGGAAGTGTAGTAGTATTTGTAGTGTGCGACAGGATTCCATCAATTTGCTTTGTGATTTTGTACGGTCATTTAATAAGAAAAGTTTGAAGCAGAAAATGATGTTGTTGCAAGAATTAGATCCTTGCAGAGTGAGAGAAGTGACAGGTTTGCATGGTCATTCACTGGCTTGTCTTTCCAGGAGAGTATGCCAGAGTGTTTTTCATCATTTCAGGATGCTAGCAGTGCATCATAATAAAGTGAGGAAATTAGTTAGAATGTTGTATTATGCTAAGAGTCCAGCAATTATGCTTAAACAAGTATGCGCTGCTCTTTTGCATGGTTCTGAAATAGATGTGAAGAATATATGTGAAGAAATTGAGTTTTGTTACTTTGGAAGTAAAGAGGAGAATGTTGAAATTGACCAAGAAGAAGCGGGTAATGTGGAAGATAGTGTACAGGTTTCCAGTACAGATAATTTCCAGAGGGAAATTGCGACGTTTCAGGTCAAATCAAGTGAGAGGCCAAATTTCACTTGTGTGTGTTGTCGACGCACTTATTATAAGAATCAGACTAAGTTAGTGGATTTATATGCCAAAAGTGAAAGGGAAAATAATAGTGAATGGAAGGATTTCACAACATACTTGATGGTAGAAAATTGTTTTGATTTGGGATTGGATCAACGTGTGTGTACTTATTGTTGTAACAAATTAAATCAAAACCAGATGCCTGCTAGAGCAGTTCATAATAATCTGGAATTGATTGAGATTCCTTCTGAATTGAAGGATTTAAATACTTATGAATCTATTTTGATTCAAAGTATCCATCCCTTTCAGGCTATTGTAAGAATGGAGCCAAAGACAGGGAAATTGCCTCCATCAGATTTACAGAGAGGATTAAAGGGAAGAGTTGTTTATTTGCCTCTAGATTTGAAGAAAAACATTAACACAATTGGAGTAGAAAAAGTGGACGAGGAACCTCTGGTTATCTTAGTTAATGGGGTTCCGACAAAGAATAAGAAAATATGGCAAGATTTAGTAGATGTTAGGAAAGTTAAAAAGGCAACATTGTATTTGAAAAAAATAATAAATTCTATAAGAATGTATATGTTGCAGAAGAGGAAGTAAGTGAGGAAGAGGATAGCGATTTGTGTGCTGGTCAAATTGAGAAAGTAGAACCCTCTACTAGTGAAGAAATATATGAACATTATAGTGTTCATCCTTTGCATTCCAAGGAAGTCATGGGGAATGCTATTGAGTTGTTTCAAATGAAACAAGCCAAAGGGAGTCCCATTAGTGTTTGGGAGGAAAGTTTGGAAGCTCGGTGTTTCCCACAGCTTTTTCCAACAGGTCAGGGAGGAAGATATGATGAGCGACCTCATCAAATTCCTGCTTCTGAATACCGGACTTTGCGATTGTATGCAGGAGATGCTAGGTTTCGACAATGCATTCCTTATTTGTTTCATCTCCTGTTTGAAAGCGATCTGTCTGGACTGTCATATGCAGTGAACCACATCTTGAAAAGTGGTATACACATGCAAAACATCTCGGCAAGTGACTTTATGGATAAAGTCAATGTCCAAGACAGTATTTTGGATTCTCACCTGATTAATCTCATGGCGTGTCAGCGTGGTACTAATGAGTACTGGTACCGTCGTCATGGTGATTTAAAATGTATGCTGAGGAACTTAGGTACTCCCACATGGTTCCTCACTCTGAGCTGTGCCGAGTATGGCTGGGAAGACTTACTTGAATTTCTACGAGAGGCAAATGCTAACGTAGATAACATCGAATTCAAGACACCCGGAGAACTGTGCTCTTTGGATCCAGTCAATGTATGTAGGTACTTCAATCATAGATTTGAAGCTATGATGTCTTTCATCATGAATAAGAAGAATCCACCTCTTGGAGAGGTGTTGGATTTCTTCTGGAGAAAGGAGTACCAAGCAAGAGGTGCTCCTCATATACATATGTTGTTGTGGATCAAGGATGCACCTAAATTTGGAACGGATCCAGAAGACTCAGTGATGAGTTTCATCCAATAGTATTCTACGTGTGCTGTTCCAAACGCAAAGGAGAAGAAAAGCCTAAGAGAAAAAGTTCTGCGTTTCCAAAGCCATCGATGTGGAAAGTACTGCCGTCGTAAATTCCGAAACAAGGACAAGTTCTACACCAAATGTTGTTTCGGCTTTCCACGACCGGTGATTTCTAAAGGAAGAGTAAACAGTTTGATGTCTTCGCTGCGACATAATGTGATGAAGAAATCACCTAAAAACACATACAATTTGAAGAGGAACGAAGAGTCCAAGTACATCAACGACTACAACCCGGTGATTTTGTCCATGTGGAATGCTAACATGGATATACAGTTTGTGGCTGATAACTGTATGGCTGTGGCTCGGTATGTGACATCTTACATCACCAAAAAAGAGAAGACAGAATTGAAGGATATGTGGGAGGACATTTCCCATGAAAAGAGCCTCAGCAAGAAGTTGTACAGTTTCAGTCTGAAGATGTTGTCGCATCGAGAAATCGGAGCTTACGAATGTTCTGACCGGTTGTCTTCAGCAAGTCTCTATGCCAAGTCCAGGAGTATCGTTTGGGCGAGTGTTGGTCTTGCTGCAACGCGTAATCGAGTTCTGAAACCTGTGCGGGAAATTGAGTATTTGGCGGAAAAGGAGCCAAACAGTACCGACATTTTGAAGAGCAACATGTTGGATACATATTATCCAAATCGAAGCAGTCACCTCGAGAATGTTTGTCTGTATGAGGTTCTGCAAAATTACATATTCAAGAGAAACATCAAAGAAGATACTGAGAAAGGAGTGTATGCTGTAATAGGAAGTGAGGGATGTCTGGTCAAGCAAAGAAAATGCCACTTGATAAACCATCGAAAATTGAGTGGCGAATCTCCTGAAAAAAAGGAGTTTTTCTATTTAGCACTTTTGCAACTTTTTAAGCCATGGCGTGCAGAAGAGGAACTGCTTGGAGATTTCCTTTGTTACGAAGACTCATTCAATGCTGCCAAGGAGACCATAGAATGTCCTGCTTTTCCCAAATATGTAGAAATGTTGAATGTGGAAATTGAGCAGGAAGCAACGATTGCAGCCGAGATTGCCAGAGACAGTTCTCAGGACAGTCAGAGTTCTGCTTCATTGAGTCAGGATCCACTAGGAGGACCTCTTATCGAAAATGAAGCTGCCACTGCTATGAATGAAGTGGAAAGAGCCATGGCACATGCTCAGGAGGATGCGGTTAACTTAGAAGAGTTGGAAAGACAACTCAACGTTGAGCAGAGGAAAATATATGACGAACTTACCATGCAAATTGATCATGGATTAAGTCATGACAAGAAAGAGTGCTCATGTACGTCGTTGAAGCCTGTCCGACTGTATGTGAGTGGAGAAGCAGGAACTGGAAAAAGTTTCCTTATTAAAGCAATTTCATGTTATTTGCAGGAAAGGACAGAGTCATCGCTGTCTTGTGTTGTCACCGCTCCAACTGGACTGGCAGCACATAACATTAAAGGGATTACTTTACATCGTTTACTGATGCTGCCAGTGGAGCATGACAACAAATTAGAATATCACAAGCTATCTGGAGATGCTTGTTTTGAAGTTTCAAGAGTCTTGAGGAAAATGAAACTTCTTATCATTGACGAAGTAAGCATGGTTTCCAATGTCATGCTTGCCTTTGTGCATTTGAGAATGCAAGAAGTTCTCAAAACAGAGTATGATGTGTTATTTGGTGGCAAACACATCATTGTTTTCGGAGATCTTCTGCAGCTGACACCAGTGAAAGGGCAACCTGTGTTCAAAATGCTCACGCATGAAGATACCAGGAAGTGCTTAGGGAGCATTGGCAACGTCAATATATGGTTAAACTTCAATTATGCTGAACTGCATGAAAATATGCGTCAGGCAAAGGATGAAGTTTACAAGACTATTCTACAAGATGTTAGAATTGGAAAAGTGACCGAGCATGGGAAAGAAGCTTTACATGCACGATTACTGACAAATTTATATCCAGACGAAGATGTTGTGCCTGAGAATATTTTTCAGAAAGTTACTGAGAAAAAATCTGGAATATGTTTGATGCCAACTCTTGCAGAATGTGCCAAATTCAACAACAAAATGTTGCATTTAGAAAAGCAAGAGATTGTGAAACTGGAAGCTATTGACAGAGTAGAGCATATGGGATCAACAATTATTTTGTCTGAGAATCTGAAAACAAAATTGGATTCATTAGAGAAGAGTATATCTAAAACTGCGGGTTTTGAAAAGACTCTGAATGTGTGCTTGAACTGCCGTATAATTTTAAGAAGGAATTTATATGTTGAAAGAGGTCTGGTAAATGGATCAATGGGTAATGTTGTTGATTTTGTGAAATACAGAAATAGAGATGGAATTGAATTTTTAAAAATTAAATTTGATGGCATTGAGGAAGTACAGCTAATTGCTCGTTGTTCTGCTAGATTTTTGCTTGTAAAAGACTTATATGTTCGTCGTAAGCAGTTTCCTGTTTGCTTGGCATATGCGGTGACAATCCATAAATCGCAAGGTTTAAGTGTAGACTTTGCATTGGTGAATATTGGCAGTTCTGTGTTCAAGGAGGGTATGGCATATGTGGCATTGTCACGAGTTAGAACTTTATCGGGATTGTACTTGATTGAGTGTGATGTCACAAACATTTGTGCGGATCTAGATTGTGTTAAGGAATACAATAGGTTAAGAAGAGAGTATGCGCCACATTTGCCTCAGTATCCTTTGTTTGAGAAACGTGTGGTAGGCCGGAAACGAAGAAATGTGACCAATACTGGGGAGGTTGTAGCAAAAAGACGAAAAGTCGATGAACCTGAAATTATAAGCAGAAACAAAAAGGATTCTGTTGAAGATGTTGTTGGTTTTCAATTTGAAAACAGTTCTGGTGTCAACTGCTATGCTAATGTAGTGGTTAATGTTTTGTTTTCTCTAGAAAATGTAAAAGAAGAGATTGTGGTCAATTCTGATCAAAGATTTTGCAGTTTGTTAAATTCTGTGTTAGAGAAATGTAGCACTGATAGAACAAACATAGAAAGTGTGTCTGAAATTCGAAATCTGTTAGACAGATGTTCAGGCCAAACACAATTCTCTCAAAATAGTCAGCAAGATTGTCAGGAGTTTTTAATGTATATGCTTGATGTATTTCATGATGAAGGTGTAGATGTAGATCACCTGTTTGGGCTTTCTTATCAATGGCAGCATGACTGCGAGAACTGTAGGGTATCAAGTACTACTAGTGTAGACTCAGAAAGATTTATATATTTAACTTTGCCAGACAGTAAATCAGTCTCTTTTAATAAGCTAGTAAAAGCAGCTGATCACAACATGGAGTGTAGCCAATGTAAATCTGAAATGATGTCCACATTATTTATACGAACATATGGCCAGTATGTCATTTTAATGTTCCAACGATGTAGGCCTGATGGAACAAAATTGACAACTTTAATTAAAAATTTTGTGGCTTCACAGTTGTCAATATCAGGAAGGACTTTTGTAACTGTAGCAATTATATATGATGATGGTCCTTCAATAACATCAGGACATTATACAGCTTATTTAAAGTGTAGAAATGGCTGGTCATTCTGCAATGATTCTGTTTTAATTTTCAAAAAAAAATTGCCGTATGACCTTAAAAACTCTTACCTGGTGTTTTTAAAACCAAAATTTTAGGGAAAGAATCTCGGGATGTGCTCTGAGGAATTTCAAAAAATTCTAATGGCTCCTACACGATTTGGCCTTGAGGATAAGTGTAGTACAGAGACATAACTTCTTACCATAACACTGGACGTCATGGAGAAATACGTGCACTTTGAATGAGTTCAGAACAACTGTTTCTTTTTATAAGCTAATTGAAGCAGCCAATCAAAACATGGAGTAGAGGGAATGTAAGTCTGCAATGCTGTCTACTGTTTTACATTGCTTTGTCATTAAAAGTGATGTAGAGAATTAAATAATTGTACTAGTCATAAAGGTAGTGTAAGTCTGCTTCATAGTAAGCAGTATCAGTGTGATAGGAAATGTAGAACATGATTGAGCAAGAAGGGGAAGATATTACTAGTCCAGGATTGTGAAAATGATCTTCAACATTTTAATTGTGAAAGTTGCGGAAATACATTATGACGGGATTGGCTTAAAAGAATTCTAAGAGTTATAAATGGCTCAGACACGATTTGGCCTTGTGGAAACGTGTGATAGAGAGCGAGAAGTCATTTATTGTATGTAACATGTTTTTGAAAACGATGGAGGTTTTCTTTCAGAAAGTGGCGGGTTGAAAGTAATAACAGCACAACAGAGTGTAAGCTGTTCATAGGACATCCTTGGCCGTCATGGAAAGTAAGTTAACTTTAAGGAGTTCTGAATTCTGATTTGTTATGTTGTATGGGTTTTTTAAACACAATCATTTTGATTGTGTTTTTTTTTCCCCGCTGTTATATGATGAATACCTTCAAGTCACTGTTTTAGTGAAATTTGATACATTCTGAGAACAGCAAAAATAAACCATTTAACATGTATAATTAATTCTGTTCTGTTTGCATTTATGATGTACATGTAGAACTGTGTAGGAGGCATGGAGAAGGTGAGGCTTCTGTAAGTGTGAAAGTTGTTGCATACAGTGCTCATATTCTACGTAGTCTTTTATATTTCATTACTTTCACTGTTTCTGACTGATCTAAAAAATTTTTTTTAAAAAGAACAGTAAGTATAAGGGAAGGAAACAGACAGTTATGTTAAAAGAAACACAGCTATAGGGAATAAACTAGGGATACTGTTACCCGCAATCCTCTGCTGATGATGTCACTGAGCATATCATGAATGATGTAATATGTGACATCATCAGCAGTGGATTACGGGTAATAGTATCTCTAGTTTACTCCCCTATAGCTGTCTTTCTTTTAACATAACTGTCTGTTTCCTTCCCTTATACTTACTGTTCTTTTTAAAAAAAAATTTTTTTGGGTTCGCTTCCGGTTCGCGTACCGGGGAGCGAACTGGGAAGCGAACTAAGAGAAATAGAGGTTGGCACAGTTCCAAATATTGTACCAATTTTTTAATAACGGGGAGGTAGTTCTGAAAAGAACTTTTTTTTAAATTGTTTTTGTTGTTTTATATTTTTTTTATTATTTTTCTGAACATTTTTTTACTTTTTTTGAATTTTTCTGAACAGTTTTATATTTTTTTTGTTTTTTTTTCGGAGGGGGCAACGAAAACGATTCATTGTAAAGGGCTCAACAGGAGCAACAAAACAAAAAAAAAAGAATTTATTGTTTGGGGCGTTTCGGACAAACATGAGCATGATTGTCAATAGCTCTGTTGATCAGAGTGATGCTACTTTCTCCGTAGCAAATGAATCCACTGCAATGTACGCAGACTTGTTTTACTTCACGAAATCTCGTTTGTATATTTGGCACCATCTCCCTGCCCTCTGGTCCCGTTACTTCCGGTACAACAGATCTTCTGGCCATAATAGGGAGATTATCTAGGTCGTCCTGTTCCTCTTCTTCCTCTTCTTGCTGAATTATAACTTTAGCAGGTGGTCCACTCTTCCTTGGATGTGGTGGAGGTGGTGGGGAAGCACCAGCTGAAGCTACTAAAGAAGCCATTGCTCACTGGTAACAAAGGGTCTTTCTCTCACAATGATGAAAGTCAGAGTGAGGAAAGAAGGAGGGATTTTCATCATTTGGGAAAAACAATAGTTCTCAACCAATGAAAAGTGTTCATTTTAGATTATATGACCTAGTCTTACATCATTAGGAAACCAAAAGTGAAATGAACCAATGAAAAGTGTTATTACCAAGTCACATGACCTGCTGTGTTTACGTTACGCGCTTTGCAGGGCCTCCCGGTTTGCTTCCAGAAACCTGTGCTTTGCGACTCGGTAAGCGTACCAGTTCGCTAACGTAGCACGTCATATGACGTATCACGCGACAACGCGAAACGTCATGCGGACGGGAGGCGTCACGATGTTGTTTTCTAACGCGGCAGTTGCGGTAAAGAAACGTTTACCGGCTCGCGGTCTATTTCGCGGCATCAAGGTCAGCTAACGGGAAGCTTCCCGATTCGCGAAGCGGGAACGAAGAAAAAAAAATATTAAAAAAAAAAGTTATTAATAAACATATAAAATATATTTTTGGATTTAAAGAAGAATACATTTTACAGCTACAGATATTAGCTGTTAAAAAACCAATGAAATTCACTGAAAAAACCATAGGTTATAGACCATATATAGTTAGGAATTAGCATTTACAAAACCTTGAAAATTCACTGAAAAAACCATAGGTTATAGACCATATATAGTTAGGAATTAGCATTTAGAAAACCTTATTTTACTCACACAAAACCATTGAAATTCCATATATAGTTAGTTGCACTAACTATATATCGCGCACCCGCAATCCACTGCTGATGATGTCACATATTACATCATTCATGACATGGTCAGTGACATCACTGATGACATCACTGATGACATCTCAAATGACATCACTGATGACATCACTGATGACATCTCAAATGACATCACTGATGACATCATGACACACCAATACCAGTTACTACATACGCACTCACTGATTCCTACGTCTACACACACATTCACTCATTCACCCATACAATCACTCATACATACAGTCACTTATTATTACAACACTATCATATGCACTCATACACCTATGCAGACAGTCACACACTGCCACTCATCCATGGAGTTACTCACACACCAAGTCAGTCCTGTAAAGAATCAATCACACTTCCATTTCTTCATCTATACAGTTAAACACAGAACACCATACTTCAGTGACATCACTGATGACATCACTAATGACATCTGAAATGACATCACTGATGACATCTCAAATGACATCACTGATGACATCATGACACACCAATACCAGTTACTACATACGCACTCACTGATTCGTACGTCTACACACACATTCATTCATTCACCCATACAATTACTCATACATACAGTCACTTATTATTAGAACACTATCATATGCACTCATACATCTAGTCAGTCCTGTGAAGAATCAATCACACTTCGATTTCCTCATCTATAGTTAAACACAGAACACCATACTTTTCACACATATACTAACACATACTTACTCTCTTATACAATCACTGATACAAGTACACATTGATATGCACAGAGTCACACACCTCCCAGCCAGCCACACACACACTCAGTCTTCCATACATCCAGTCATTCTTCAATATGTAAAACATATTTAAACTTTACAGAAACACACAGTCAATGGATGATGTCATCAGTGATGTCATCAGTGATGTCATTTGAGATGTCATCAGTGATGTCCTCAGTGATGTCACTGACCATGTCATGAATGATGTAATATGTGACATCATCAGCAGTGGATTGCGGGTGCGCGATATATAGTTAGTGCAACTAACTATATATGGAATTTCAATGGTTTTGTGTGAGTAAAATAAGGTTTTCTAAATGCTAATTCCTAACTATATATGGTCTATAACCTATGGTTTTTTCAGTGAATTTTCAAGGTTTTGTAAATGCTAATTCCTAACTATATATGGTCTATAACCTATGGTTTTTTCAGTGAATATATATATATTACCTACTGGCGGTCGCCAGTAGGTATATATAGTTAGGATTTTTTCCCTATGGGATTTTTGAAAATTCTATGTCTAATAACTTTGGCGTTTGTGGACGGAATTGGCTGAAATGTTCAGCAAAATGGAACATTTTGTTTCTGAGCAGCCCCTGGAAATTTGGGGGGAGTTGGTCCAGGGGGGGCCGAGAAAAAAGGGGGGTCCCAAAACGTGTTTTTAACATTGAGTTTTCCATAGGGCGGTTAGCCTCACTTTTAGCCCGAACGGCTGAATGGATTTGCACGAAACTTGGCAAAATTGTAGGGACTGGTAGCCCGATGTGCCTTTTGTAGGTCTCAATATATGTGCTGCAGTGGATTTTGAGAAATTAACGTTCAAAAAAAGATATATATCTGTAAGCGCGGACCAGGCAGCGCCCCGGTTCGCGTACTTGACGCGTAACGGAACTTCGCGTAGCGAAGCTGATTGGCTCTCCGGTGTCTGTCAACATTCTAAACAGTCCGGAGCGGCCGCCATCTTGTCTCTCGGTAGGATCGAGAGACAAGAGGAGGCCAAAACAAAGGGGGAAATAACTATAAGGGGGCATAGTAGATCCTCGCTGACCCCCTAGGTTTAATGTGGAGGTTTTAAAGGGGCCCCGCGAAGCAAAAAATAAATAAATTTTTTTTTGTTTTTTTTCGTGGTTAGCGCCCGGTACGCGAACCGGGAAGCGTTCTGGGGAGCGTACCACAATGAAAAATGAATGATAGACTTTTCAAATGCTGTATGTTAATTGATTGTTGGTTTTGTTGATTAGTTTTTTATTTTGTTTTTATTTTTTAAGCTTTTTTTATTGTGTTTCATAATTTATTAAACTTTCTAACATTTCATTGTCAGAAATTTCATAATAATCATGGAATATAGATTGTAGTCTCTGAGGTTGTAAAATGTCCTCATTTGCAAGGAGGTTATCTACTGCTTGTACACATTGCAGTAGTTCTTGGTCCCAAGTTTCATCCATAAATTCAATCTCATTTGGATCAATGATTTCTGTGTTGGACTCTGGAAGGACAATTTCAAATGAAATGTTTTGTTCACTTTCCATTTTCCCTGAAATTTGCATAAAAAAAATATATATTAGTAGAGGTAGGGCACTGTTGGGATTAATTTTAGATAGGCAGTTTTTAACAGAGAATTTATCTTTGGGCAGTGTATAGTATCAGAGTGGAAGTAGGAATATAAAAAAGTGTATCTAAATTTATAAGTACTACAGAGGGATAGTATATAACTAACAGAAAAAGTTTGCCATATTAACTTAAAGTGCACAATATACTTCAGTTTTAAAAATAACAACTTACCTTTAAAAAGAAGTTGAAGTTATTAATGAAAATCCTATTGAAATGTACACCAGGAAGTAGTAGTCAAAATGGCTGTGTTTCCTTCTCTTCCTTTATATATATTCGGGTACATAACCAATCAAATGTCAGGTAAAAAAAGTAGAAAATGAAAGTAACATTTTAATTGGTTGTCAATTCCAACATTTCAGATGTGTTTTGTGAAGTAATTTACCTCACGGTATTTAGAGAGGTCTACAGGCTAAATGGCTAAATGGAATTCCAATCAAATTTGTGAAAATGGTAGGGATTGGTATGTAGTATGAGCTAATCTATATTTGGTGAAATTGTCTCAAGTGGCTTTTCTGTGAACTACTTTCCCACCTTTTTTGATGGTGCGCTTCCCAGGGAGCGACCCGGTACGCGAACCGTTGAGCGCCCCGGTTCGCGTACCTTAAGCGTTCCGGGAGTCCACCATTTTGTGTTTCGGTCGAATTAAGATACAAGATGGAGGGCAAATAATGTTCAGAATGGGTAGAAGGGGGCACGGTAGACTTATCTTGACCCCCTAGGTTTTCTGAGGGTGGCTGAGGAGGTTTATATGTGCGAAAAAAAAACATTTTTTTAAAAAATTTCGCGAGGTTAGCTCCCGGTACGCGTATCGGGTAGCGCCCCAGGGAGCGTACTTTGTTGGAAATTAGTGAAAAATGTTAGAGTAAAATAATAATTGTGAGTGATCAGATGTAGGGTAGCTCTGAGAAGAGCTTTTGGGTTTATGGTACATTTAGGTACTTATAAGTAGGTACCAATGCACATTCTTAAATTCAGAGTGAAAACTCTGTTGCCCTCATCTGAGAAGTGAACTCCATCTCCTCTGTAGATATCTTGCATGTAGTAACGCAAGTTATTGTTGTACAGGGAGCCCATTCCATGGTCTCTCATGTAAGCTGAAACAGATTTGTTTACATGCTTCCTCGACTTCTCAATTTGTGGACAAAATTGGTTTGACCACCTCCATTTCTGTCTTTGGCATATATTTGAATATACCAAGGCAGTCTGAGGAAAAAGTGCCATTAATTGCTCAAAGGTGTCCTTTAAAAGCATTTCCAGACCTACACCAGTCAAAGTGCCCAAGTCATTACCTCCACAGTGCACAATTAACAGGTCAGGTTTGGGCAAATGCATAAAGGTTTTCACCAATGGTATCAATTGGTGACATTTTAATCCTCTGTGGCCAAGCCACTTAATTTCCACATCTTGTAAATTGAGGTTAGGTAAATTCCTGCTTTCAACGTACCTTTGAGCCCAGTGAATATAACTATGACCAACAATCCAGACAGAAAACATGGTGAGAGAAGGTTCTCCTGCAGTCAGATGAAGTGTGGCAATGAAATGGCAGTTGAAAAAATGAGAGTTTGAAATGAAAAAAACTGTGGAGTTTCTGTGTTCATGAAGCAGTAACAGTGATTGGTGGATTTTGATTGATGAAAACAGAAAGTTAGGGTGTACAGATGTGTTGTTTGAAAGATGTATTTTGAGTGGTCAATAAAAAATCATTAAATGAAAGAAAGCACTGGATATGCAGGTGCACTGAGAGTTCAGAGTTCAATTGCAACATTGTTGTGTGAACTTGCAAACACCAGAGTTTCTCCAAGAGGTGGTTGCTATGGAAAATAGGCAGAAAGGGCAGAGGGGGAAGGGTTTTCATTTGAAAAAAAGTGAGGGAAGAGTTTTGATTGGGTGACATGAGAAATATGTGTGAAGAATTACAGCATTTCTGTGCTTTTGATAGCTGCAGACTCTGGAGTGCATACCTTTTGCTCTGCTGAAGACAAATTGGTGTGTTTCTTAGACTGTTTTCAAACTGAAAGTATTTGCTAAGGTGAGAAAATATTTCTTTACTTTAGATAGAGAATAGTGTGCTTTAAGGAGAAAATTATGATATATGTGGCGCAAATTGCTTGTAAATATGCTCTCACATGTGCATGGAAAATTTTGATTTTGAATGTTTGTGTTACATAGCCATGTTAAAAGTGACGCAACCATGCTGGAAAGCCAATCAAAAAATGATTTCATGTGTTTTAATGACATTTTAAGTCATTTTCGGATGTGCAGTGTTTAGAAATTATGATTTGAAAATCGTTTTTGTGGAAAAGGAATTGTTTTTAAATTCATGACAAGGATATAATGGTGTATGGTTCTTTATAAGGCAATTGACTGTCCCTGATGTTATTTTTCTCATTTTAGTGTAAGACCTTTCTCTGTGGCGCAAATTGCTTGTAAATATGCTCTCACATGTGCATGGAAAATTTAGATTTTGAATGTTTGTGTTAAATAGCCATGTTAAAAGTGACTAAACCATGCTGGGAAGGCAATCAAAAAACGCTTTCATGTGTTTTAATGACATTTGAAGTCATTTTCCCATGTGCAGTGTTTAGAAATTATGATTTTAAAATCGTTTTTGGGGAAAAGGAATTGTTTATAAAATCATGACAAGGACATAATGGTGTATGGTTCTTTATAAGGCAATTGACTGTTCCTGATGTTATTTTTCTCATTTTAGTGTAAGACCTTTCTCTGTGGCGCAAATTGCTTGTAAATATGCTCTCACATGTGCATGGAAAATTTAGATTTTGAATGATTGTGTTACATAGCCATGTTAAAAGTGACCCTACCATGCAGGAAAGCCAATCAAAAAACGCTTTTATGTGTCTTAAGGACAATTTAAGTAATTTTCCCATGTGTAGTGTTTTGAAGTTATGATTTGAAAATCGTTGTTGAGGTAAAGGAATGTTGTTAAAATTTATGTGCGCCATATGCCCCCAAATTTCTTTTTCAGGGTTGCAGCAGGGTGTTCTTGAGACACCCCTGCACCTTTGGAATAAATTCCTAATTTGTGATGAGCAAATTGTTAATCGCAAATTGCACCTTCATTTATATGAGCCTCCTAGCCCATGGAAATGAATGGGTAATTTGCAATTAGCAATTTTCTCAAAGCAAATTTGGAATGGTAAAGAATCGCTATTTATTCCTTAAAATTCGCTTTTTTGGAAATGCAAAATAGTTATATGATACATATGGCGGTTGATGTCTAACAAGATAAGAAGCTTACGGATACATTTATGATGACTGGTGCAATGAAGTAGAAATCACTTACTTCATTGGTAGGCCTTTACAATAAATTATCTCCTCTGTATTCTTCATCAAGCGTAACTTTAATCTGCAATCCTGAGTAGGCCTCACCTTAAACAAACCTCTGGATAGGCCACATCTTATTGTCATCCTGAATTAATCATTTAAAATGCTAGGGACAGATTTATGATAGGTGTATACCTCTTTTGTGCCACTTAGAAAACATTGTCCATGGGGAAATGACTTAAAATGTCCTTAAGACACATGAATGTGTTATTTTAAAACGTTTGCAATTTTTTTGGGTCACTTTCAACATGGCTATGTGTCTGAAACAGTCAAAATCTAAATTTGCAATGCACAGGTGGGAGCATATTTACAAGGAATGTGCTTCATGGGGAAAGGTCTTATAATGTAATATGGGAAAAATGACATTAGAGATACTGAAATGCCTTATAGAGAAGCATACACCATTATGTCCTTGTCATAAATTTGCAAACCATTACTTTTCCCCAAAAACGATTTTCAAATTATATTTTGAAAACACTGCACATGTGGAAATTACTTAAAATGTCAATAATTCAAAATTTGTGATTCCTTAAATGCAATGTATCAAAAAAAAAATATGTAAAAAATGATATTAAGGATTTGGAAACTACCACCAACTTCTAGTTTGTGGTAATTTGCGAATTCTTTTCAAAAAGCATTTTTTTCAAAAAAAAAAAAAGGTCCCATATGACGCCCATACATGCCATTAGGGCATGTAGGTGTGCCATGTGCTCCCAAATTTCTTTTTCAGGGGTGCAGCAGGGTGTTCTTGAGATACCCCTGCACGCTTGAAAAAAATCCTATTTTGTGATGAGCTAATTGCTAATCACAAATTGCAACATTAATTCCTATGAGCCTCCTAGCCCATGGAAATGAATGGGTAATTTGCAATTAGCAATTTGCTCATTGCAAATTAGGAATAGTAAAGAATTGCTATTTATTCCTTAAAATTTGCTATTTAGGAAATGCAAAATAGTTTGATGGTACATATGGTGGTTCATCTGTAACAAGATAAGAAGCTTAGGGATACATTTATGATGACTGGCGCAATAAAGTGCACATTACTTACTTCATTGGTAGTCCTTTATATGTATTATCTCCTCTGTATTCTTCATCAAGCGTAACTTTAATCTGCAATCCTGAGTAGGCCTCACCTTAAACAAACCTCTGGATAGGACACACTTTATTGTCATCCTGGATTAATCATTTAAAATGCTAGGGATAGATTTATGATAGGTGTATGCCTTTTTTCTGCCACTGTGCGTCACTTTTATGATGCAGCGGTGGTGCATAATATTTGCTATGAGGTGACAACATTAAAAATTGATGCATTTAGGCAGATATGTCATAGTGTAAAAAAAAAACGTACCACATAAAACCCAATCAGCAGTAATGCAAAAGATGCACCATGTCGCAAGACAGGCCTCACTTGGGGCCATATGTATCAAGCTAATTAGCATTTGCAAAGATCAAAATTCTATGAATTTCGGCCTTTGCGAATGTTAATTAGACAAATGGTATGTATCAAACAACTTTGATGCAAAATAAGGAGTAGCAAAATTTGCTATTCCTTATTTTGCGATTGCACTGAAGCATTTGTAAATTTTGTGACTACTTAAATGCAATGTATCAAACAAAAACTATGTAAAAAATGACATTAAGGATTTGGTAACTATTGTGGTATATTAGTGGTAATTTGTGAATTCTATTCAAAAAGCTTTTTTTCAAAAAAAGAAAAGGTGCCATATGACGCCAACACATGCCCTTAAGGCATGTATGTGTGCCATATGCCCCTAAATTTGTTTTTCAGGGGTGCAGCAGGTGTTCTTGAGACACCCCTGCACCCTTGGAAAAATTCCTACTTTGTGATGAGCAAATTGCTAATCGCAAATTAAACCTTCATTCATATTAGCCTCCTAGGCCATGGAAATGAATGGGTAACTTGCAATTAGCAATTTGCTCATCGCAAATTAGGAATGGTAAAGAATCGCTATTTATTCCTTAAAATTCGCTATTTAGAAAATGTAAAATATTTTGATGATACATATGGCAGTTCATCTGTAACAAGATAAGAAGCTTAGGGATAGATTTATGATGAGTGGCGCATCACCAGGGATGTGACAGTCATCCTGCGCCACTGTTCCGCCACCCATGTTGTGCTGCATTTACAATGCGGCGCAGCATGGGGCAAAAACGGCACAGATGCGTGACGCATCTGTGCCGTAAAGGTGGCGCATTGCTGGAGTTGTATCGTAAGTGCGATGCAGCTCCAGCAAGGCTCAGGGGTGCCCCATCTCTACAATGCTGCGTCAAGACCTATGCCAGCTTCAAGCAGGCGCAGGGTTTTGAAGCAGCTTTCTCCTATCTGATTGTAAGTAGTGTGTTATGTTTTTGATCACTATTACTGATTTACTGTTTGATAATAATGTTTATTAACATTTTTTATTATATTTTTCCTCAGATTCAACTGCAGATCATTTCAAGATTTCAATATGCCTACAATACTAAGACAGATAAAGGCTGCAAAACGTCAAAGACAGCAGGAGAAAAAAAAAACGCAGCAGTCCTCTAACAAAAAGATTTCTCAAGCCACGAAGAAAGCACCGGGTAAGAGCTCTAAATATTTCATAAGAAATATTTGTAATAAAAAAAATATTACTACAGAAAATGTTTCAATCCATAACACGAGAAGTAAATCAAATGGAAAGAAAAGGACAAATGAAAATGTTACTGCTAGAGCAAGAGATAAATCTGTGCATGATAGTAGAAGGAAACAACAGTTTAGGGAGATTCGTAAACGAATGTTCCGTAACAGGATAATTGGCAATTTGTTAAAAAATATTAAGAAAGGTCAACAGAAACTAGTTTTTTATAAGAGAAAAAAAAAAGTTGAGAAAGTTATTGATCAGGCATTTGAAATTAAACGTAAGTTATTTATTTTGATAATCAATAGAATTAGGAAGCTAAACAAGGCAATTTTTGATTTCAAAAGAAATAGTAGATGGAAGAGAATAGTTAATCGTAGTAATTTTTGTGAAGTTTTTTCTGGAGAATGGATACATAGTTCAAGCTGTGAGGCATTTTTTAATGAAGAGAGTTATTTCCAGGATAATGATTTGGTGCATGCAGTTGACATCAGTGGTCGTGCTTATGAAGTGAAAGATGGTTGTCCAGTTGAAAAAGAAAAACTTGTGACAACAGAGGCAGAAGAGTTGTTAGGTAATGAGGTTTTAGGAAGACGTGCTAAGGGTCCTGTGTACACCTGGAAGTGTAGTAGTATTTGCAGTGTGCGACAGGATTCCATCAAGTTGCTTTGTGATTTTGTACGGTCATTTAACAAAAAAAGTTTGAAGCAGAAAATGAGGTTGTTGCAAGAATTAGATCCTTGCAGAGTAAGAGAAGTGACAGGTTTGCATGGTCATTCACTGGCTTGTCTATCCAGGAGAGTATGCCAGAGTGTTTTTCATCATTTCAGGATGCTAGCAGTGCATCATAACAAAGTGAGGAAGTTAGTTAGACTGTTGTATTATGCTAAGAGTCCAGCAATTATGCTGAAACAATTATGCGCTGCTCTTTTGCATGGTTCTGAAATAGATGTGAAGAATATATGTGAAGAAATTGAGTTTTGTTACTTTGGAAGTAAAGAGGAGAATGTTGAAATTGAGCAAGAAGTAGAGGGTCATTTGGAAGATAGTGTACATGTTTCCAGTACAGATAATTTAAAGAGGGAAATTGCGACGTTTGACATGAAATCAAGTGAGAGGCCTAATTTCACTTGTGTGTGTTGTAGACGCACTTATTATAAGAATCAGACTAAGTTAGTGGATTTATATGCAAAAAGTGAAAGGGAAAATAATAGTGAATGGAAGGATTTTGCAACATACTTGATGGTAGAAAATTGTTTTGATTTGGGATTGGATCAACGTGTGTGTACTTATTGTTGTAACAAATTAAAACAAAACCAGATGCCTGCTAGAGCAGTTCATAATAATCTGGAATTGGTTGAGATTCCTTCTGAATTGAAGGACTTAAATACTTATGAATCTATTTTGATTCAAAGTATCCATCCCTTTCAGGCTATTGTAAGAATGGAGCCAAAGACAGGGAAATTGCCTCCATCAGATTTACAGAGAGGATTAAAGGGAAGAGTTGTTTATTTGCCTCTAGATTTCAAGAAAAACATTAACACAATTGGAGTAGAAAAAGTGGAAGTGGAACCTCTGGTTATCTTAGTTAATGGGGTTCCGACAAAGAATAAGAAAATATGGCAAGATTTAGTAGATGTTAGGAAAGTTAAAAAGGCAACATTGTATTTGAAAAAAAATAATAAATACTATAAGAATGTATATGTTGCAGAAGAGGAAGTAAGTGAGGAAGAGGATAGCGATTTGTGTGCTGGTCAAATTGAGAAAGTAGAACCCTCTACTAGTGAGGAAATATATGAACATTATAGTGTTCATCCTTTGCATTCGAAGGAAGTCATGGGGAATGCTATTGAGTTGTTTCAAATGAAACAAGCCAAAGGGAGTCCCATTAGTGTTTGGGAGGAAAGTTTGGAAGCTCGGTGTTTCCCACAGCTTTTTCCAACAGGTCAGGGAGGAAGATATGATGAGCGACCTCATCAAATTCCTGCTTCTGAATACCGGACTTTGCGATTGTATGCAGGAGATGCTAGGTTTCGACAATGCATTATTTATTTGTTTCATCTCCTGTTTGAAAGCGATCTGTCTGGACTGTCATATGCAGTGAACCACATCTTGAAAAGTGGTATACACATGCAAAACATCTCGGCAAGTGATTTTATGGATAAAGTGAATGTCCAAGATAGTATTTTGGATTCTCACCTGATTAATCTCATGGCGTGTCAGCGTGGTACTAATGAGTACTGGTACCGTCGTCATGGTGATTTAAAATGTATGCTGAGGAACTTAGGTACTCCCACATGGTTCCTCACTCTGAGTTGTGCCGAGTATGGCTGGGAAGACTTACTTCAATTTCTACGAGAGGCAAATGCTAACGTAGAAAACATCGAATTCAAGACACCCGGAGAACTGTGCTCTTTGGATCCAGTCAATGTATGTAGGTACTTCAATCATAGATTTGAAGCTATGATGTCTTTCATCATGAATAAGAAGAATCCACCTCTTGGAGAGGTGTTGGATTTCTTCTGGAGAAAGGAGTACCAAGCAAGAGGTGCTCCTCATATACATATGTTGCTGTGGATCAAGGATGCACCTAAATTTGGAACGGATCCAGAAGACTCAGTGATGAGTTTCATCCAACAGTATTCTACGTGTGCTGTTCCAAACGCAAAGGAGAAGAAAAGCCTAAGAGAAAAAGTTCTGCGTTTCCAAAGCCATCGATGTGGAAAGTACTGCCGTCGTAAATTCCGAAACAAAGACAAGTTCTACACCAAATGTCGTTTCGGCTTTCCACGACCGGTGATTTCTAAAGGAAGAGTAAACAGTTTGATGTCTTCGCTGCGACATAATGTGATGAAGAAATCACCTAAAAACACTTACAATTTGAAGAGGAACGAAGAGTCCAAGTACATCAACGACTACAACCCGGTGATTTTGTCCATGTGGAATGCTAACATGGATATACAGTTTGTGGCTGATAACTGTATGTCTGTGGCTCGGTATGTGACGTCTTACATCACCAAAAAAGAGAAGACAGAATTGAAGGATATGTGGGAGGACATTTCCCATGAAAAGAGCCTCAGCAAGAAGTTGTACAGTTTCAGTCTGAAGATGTTGTCGCATCGAGAAATCGGAGCGTACGAATGTTCTGACCGGTTGTCTTCAGCAAGTCTCTATGCCAAGTCCAGGAGTATCGTTTGGGCGAGTCTTGGTCTTGCTGCAACGCGTAATCGAGTTCTCAAACCTGTGCGGGAAATTGAGTATTTGGCGGAAAAGGAGCCAAACAGTACCGACATTTTGAAGACAAACATGTTGGATACATATTATCCAAATCGAAGCAGTCACCTAGAGAATGTTTGTCTGTATGAGGTTCTGCAAAATTACATGTTCAAGAGGAACATCAAAGAAGATACTGAGAAAGGAGTGTATGCTGTAATAGGAAGTGAGGGATGTCTGGTCAAGCAAAGAAAATGCCACTTGATAAACCATCGAAAATTGAGTGGCGAATCTCCTGAAAAAAAGGAGTTTTTCTATTTAGCACTTTTGCAACTTTTCAAGCCTTGGCGTGCAGAAGAGGAACTGCTTGGAGATTTCCTCTGTTACGAAGACTCTTTCAATGCCGCCAAGGAGACCATAGAATGTCCTGCTTTTCCCAAATATGTAGAAATGTTGAATGCGGAAATTGAGCAGGAAGCAACGATTGCAGCCGAGATTGCCAGAGACAGTTCTCAGGACAGTCAGAGTTCTGCTTCATTGAGTCAGGATCCACTAGGAGGACCTCTTATTGAAAATGAAGCTGCCACTGCTATGAATGAAGTGGAAAGAGCCATGGCACATGCTCAAGAGGATGCGGTTAACTTAGAAGAGTTGGAAAGGCAACTCAACGTTGAGCAGAGGAAAATATATGACGAAGTTACCATGCAAATTGATCATGGATTAAGTCATGATAAGAAAGAGTGCTCATGTACGTCGTTGAAGCCTGTCCGACTGTACGTGAGTGGAGAAGCGGGAACTGGAAAAAGTTTCCTCATTAAAGCAATTTCATGCTATTTGCAGGAAAGGACAGAGTCATCGCTGTCTTGTGTTGTCACTGCTCCAACTGGACTGGCAGCACATAATATTAAAGGGATTACTTTACATCGTTTACTGATGCTGCCAGTGGAGCATGACAACAAATTAGAATATCACAAGCTATCTGGAGATGCTTGTTTTGAAGTTTCAAGAATCTTGAGGAAAATGAAACTTCTTATCATTGACGAAGTAAGCATGGTTTCCAATGTCATGCTTGCCTTTGTGCATTTGAGGATGCAAGAAGTTCTCAAAACAGAGTATGATGTGTTATTTGGTGGCAAACACATCATTGTTTTCGGAGATCTTCTGCAGCTGACACCAGTGAAAGGGCAACCTGTGTTCAAAATGCTCACGCATGAAGATACCAGGAAGTGCCTAGGCAGCATTGGCAACGTCAATATATGGTTAAACTTCAATTATGCTGAACTGCATGAAAATATGCGTCAGGCGAAGGATGAAGTTTACAAGACTATTCTACAAGATGTTAGAATTGGAAAAGTGACCGAGCATGGGAAAGAAGCTTTACATGCACGATTACTGTCAAATTTGTATCCAGAACAAGATGTTGTGCCTGAGAATATTTTTCAGAAAATTACTGATAAGAAATCTGGAATATGTTTGATGCCAACTCTTGCAGAATGTGCCAAATTCAACAACAAAATGTTGAATTTAGAAAAGCAAGAGATTGTGAAACTGGAAGCTATTGACAGAGTAGAGCATATGGGATCAACAATTATTTTGTCTGAGAATCTGAAAACAAAATTGGATTCATTAGAGAAGACTATATCTAAAACTGCAGGTTTTGAAAAGACTCTGAATGTGTGCTTGAACTGCCGTATAATTTTAAGAAGGAATTTACATGTTGAAAGAGGTCTGGTAAATGGGTCAATGGGTAATGTTGTTGATTTTTATAAAATACAGAAATAGAGATGGAATTGAATTTTTAAAAATTAAATTTGATGGCATTGAGGAAGTACAGCTAATTGCTCGTTGCTCTGCTAGATTTTTGCTTGTGAAAGACTTATATGTTCGCCGTAAGCAGTTTCCTGTTTGCTTGGCATATGCGGTGACAATCCATAAATCGCAAGGTTTAAGTGTAGACTGTGCATTGGTGAATATTGGCAGTTCTGTGTTCAAGGAGGGTATGGCATACGTGGCATTGTCACGAGTTAGAACTTTATCGGGATTGTACTTGATTGAGTGTGATGTCACAAACATTTGTGCGGATCTAGATTGTGTTAAGGAATACAATAGGTTAAGAAGAGAGTATGCGCCACATTTGCCTCAGTATCCTTTGTTTGAGAAACGTGTGGTAGGCCGGAAAAGAAGAAATGTGACCAATACTGGGGAGGTTGTAGCAAAAAGACGAAAAGTCGATGAACCTAAAATTACAAGCAGAAACAAAGAGGATTCTGTTGAAGATGTTGTTGGTTTTCAGTTTGAAAACAGTTCTGGTGTCAACTGCTATGCTAATGTAGTAATTAATGTTTTGTTTTCTCTAAAAAATGTAAAAGAAGAGATTGTGGTCAATTCTGATCAAAGATTTTGCAGTTTGTTAAATTCTGTGTTAGAGAAATGTACCACTGATAGAAGAAACATAGAAAGTGTGTCTGAAATTAGAAATCTGTTAGATAGATGTTCAGGCCAAACACAATTCTCTCAAAATATTCAGCAAGATTGTCAGGAGTTTTTAATGTATATGCTTGATGTATTACATGCTGAAGGTGTAGATGTAGATCAGCTGTTTGGGCTTTCTTATCAATGGCAGCATGACTGCGAGAACTGTAGGGTATCATGTACTACTAGTGTAGACTCAGAAAGATTTATATATTTAACTTTGCCAGACAGTAAATCAGTGTCCTTTAATAAGCTAGTAAAAGCTGCTAATCACAACATGGAGTGTAGCCAATGTAAATCTGAAATGATGTCCACTTTATTTATACGAACATATGGCCAGTACGTCATTTTAATGTTCCAACGATGTAGGCCTGATGGAACAAAATTGACAACTTTAATAAAAAATTTTGTAGCTTCGCAGTTGTCAATATCAGGAAGGACTTTTGTAACTACAGCAATTATATATCATGACGGCCCTTCAATATCATCAGGACATTACACAGCTTATTTAAAGTCTAGAAATGGCTGGTCATTCTGCAATGATTCTGTTTTAATTTTCAAAAAAAAATTGCCGTATGACCTTAAAAACTCTTACCTGGTGTTTTTAAAACCAAAATTTTAGGGAAATAATCTCAGGATGTGCTCTGTGGAATTTCAAGAAGTTCTAATGGCTCCTACACAATTTGGCCTTGAGGATAAGTGTAGTTCAGAGACATAACTTCTAATCATAGGATTGGACATCATGGAGATATATGTGCACTTTGAATGAGTTCAGAAAAACTGTTTCTTTTCATAAGCTAATTGAAGCAGCCAATCAAAACATGGAGTAGAGGGAATGTAAGTCTGCAATGCTGTCTACTGTTTTACATTGCTTTGTGATTAAAAGTGATGTAGAGAATTAAATAATTGTACTACTCATAGAGGTAGTGTAAGTCTGCTTCATATTAAGCAGTATCAGTGTCATAGGAAATGTAGAACATGACTGAGCAAGAAGGGGAAGATATTACTATTCCAGGATTGTGAAAATGATCTTCAACATTTTAATTGTGAAAGTTGCGGAAATGCCAAATGATGGGATTGGCTTACAAGAAATCCAAGAGTTATAAATATCTCTGACTAGATTTGGCCTTGTGGAAAATAGTGGTACAGAGCAAGAAGTCATTTATTGCATGTAACGTGTTTTTAAAAACGATGGAGGTTTTCTTTCAGAAAGTGGCGGGCTGAAAGTAATAACAGCACAAAAGAGTGTAAGCTGTTCATAGGACATCCTTGGACGTCATGGAAAGTAAGTTAACTTTAAGGAGTTCTGAATTTTAATTTCTGATGTTGTATGGGTTTTTTAAACACAATCATTTTGATTGTGTTTTTTTTTCCCCGCTGTTACATGATGAATACCTTCAAGTCACTGTTTTTAGTGAATTTTGATACATTCTGAGAACAGCAAAAATAAACCATTTAACATGTATAATTAATTCTGTACTGTTTGCATTTATGATGTATATGTAGAACTGTGTAGGAGGCATGGAGAAGGTGAGTTTTCTGTAAGTGTTAAATTTATTGCATGCAGTGCTGCACTTCTACGTATTCTTTCATATGCTGGACTACATCTGCACAATGAGATACCTAAGCAAAGGAAACACAAGTGATGTGATTGTGAAATGAGCAAAATAAATTGCACATATTTCAATTACATCACCTGTGTTTCCTATCATTACGAATCACATTGTGCAGATCAAGTTTAGGTCTGTCCAGGGAAACATAGGAGGTTTCTACTTTGTTGAAGAGTGCAGTGGACATGACTCACTTCATTGGTAGACTTTCACAGATATTATCTCCTCTGTACACTTCAACAAGTGTAAATCTCATCTTGAACTCTGAGTAGGCCTCACCTCAAACAAATCTCTGGATAGGAGACATGTTATTGGCATCCTGAAGCGACACTTTTCTGAAACAAGAGCAATGCAAAAGATGCACCATGTTTTAAGATAGGCCTCACTTCATCTGCATCAAGATACTGTTAGTTTAAAATGTATATCTTTAGGATTGTGTAGAGGACCTGGAGAAGCAGAAGCTTCTGTCAGTGTCAAAGTTGTTGAAAAACTATTTGTCCTTCAATATTTTCCCTTGTCTTTTGTAATTTTTAAATACATGTTTTAATATTTTTCAAATGTTGGTTCTCTCTATCACAGATTGAAAGTATAAAAATAAAATGTGATTAATTTAACGGCAATTACAAGGTAAATAGTTGTACTCTTTTCGTTACATTTCTATCACATTCACCTACTATTAGATCCACTGCTTCACTTCTTTAATCCTCAGTTTCCTGCCTTTGCTACTTTCCTCATTCCTTTCTCTATTACCTACTTACTCAACTCCTTCCACTCTTTTTCTCAGTCCCTCTGTTCTCATAGTTCCTCAGTCTTGTTCACTCACTCCATCTCTATTACTCTTAGTGTCTGTGAATTACTTTCCCAACTTTTTTTTTTGGACCGCTTCCCGGGAAGTTGCCCGGTTCGCAAACCAGCAGCGTTATGGGAGTCCACCATTTTGTGTTTCGGTCGAATCAAGATACAAGATGGAGGGCAAATAATGTTCAGAATGGGTAGAAGGGGGCACGGTAGATGTATCTTGACCCCCTTGGTTTTCTGAGGGTGGCTGAGGAGGACCATAGTTCTTCACTCTTGTTCACTCTCTCTGTTTCTATTAATGTCACTGTTTATGACTGATCAAAAAATTTTTTTAAAAAAAGAACAGTAACTATAAGGGAAGGAAACAGACAGTTATGTCAAAAGAAAGACAGCTATAGGGAGTAAACTAAGGATACTGTTACCTACAATCCACTGCTGTTGATGTTACTGACCATGTCATGAATGATGTAATATGTGACATCATAAGCAGTGGATTGTAGGTAACAGTATCTCTTGTTTACTCCCTAACGCTGTCTTTCTTTTCACATAACTGTCTGTTTGCTTACCTTATACTTACTGTTCTTTTTTTTTAAAAATATTTTTTTGGGTTAGCTGCCGGTACGCGTACCGGGTAGCGCCCCGGGGAGCGAACTAAAAGAAATAGAGGTTGGCAGAGTTCCAAATATTCTACCAATTTTTTTATAATGGGGAGGTATTTCTGAAAAGAACTTTTTTTTTTATGTTTTTGTTGTTTTATATTTTTTTTTGTATTTTTTGAACATTTTTTTACTTTTTTTGTATTTTCTGAACGTTTTTAAAAAATTTTGGGTTTTTTTGGGGGGGGGGAAACAAAAACGATCCATTATAAAGGGCTCAACAGGAGCAAAAAAAAAAAAAAGAATTTATTTTTTGGGGCGTTTCGTACAAACATTAACATGATTTTGAATTGTTCGCAAAATCAAAGTGATGCTACTTTCTCTGTAGCAGATGAAATCGCCACATTCCACGCACACTTGCTTTACGTGCCCAAACAACATTTGGATGTTTGCAATCATCTCCCTCGCCTCTGGTCCCGACACCTCTGGAACCACCGATCTTCTTGCCATTGGGAGGGGATTTTGTTGTTCGTCACGTAGCTGGGCAGCACTATAATTATTTGGGTGCCACCTACTCATATGCCGATGCATAGTATGATTGCCATAACTGTATTTTTTATCAGTGCCCCTTGACAATCTATCACCGCATATACGGCAAAACACGTAGCGTGCATTCACTTTTTTTTGCCCCTCAGGAATTCTGTAGAATTGCCAGATGTAATTCTCCTTTCGATTGTACCTCCTGGGCTCCTCTGGCAAAAACCTTGGCTCTTCCTCCTCTTCCTCCTCTTCCTGTTCTTCCTCTTCTTGCAAAATTACTTCTGCAGGTGGTCCTCTCTTTCTTGGATTTGGTGGAGGTGGTGGGTTAGCACCAGCTGAAGCTACTAATGAAGCCATCTCAAAGTCTCAATAAAGGGTCTTTCTCTCACCAAGATGAAAGTCAGAGTGAGGAAAGAAGGAGGGTTTTTCATCATTTGGGAAAAACAAAAGTTCTAAACCAATGAAAAGTGTTCATTTTAGATCACATGACCTAGTATTACATCATTAGGAAACCAAAAGTGAAATGAACCAATGAAAAGTGTTATTACCGAGTCACATGACCTGCTGTGTTTACGTTACGCGGTCGGCGCCGCGCCGCGGATCGCTTCCGGTTCGCGTACCGCTGCGCTTCCGGGTACGCGAACGTAGCACGTCATATGACGTATTACGCGAGAACGCGAAACGTCATGCTGACGCGACGCGTCACGATGTTGTTTTGTAACGCGAGAGGTGCGCAAAAGGAACGTTTACCGGTTCGCGTACCGGGTCGCGCCTCCGGATTGAGCTAACGGGAAGCTAACCGGTACGCGTACTGGGAGCGAAACAAAAAAAAAAAATTGTATTAAAAACATGTAAAAAATATTTTTCTTTTTAAAGAATAATACATTGTAAAGGTTTTGATATTAGCTATTAAAAAACCAATGAAATTCACTGAAAAAACCATAGGTTATAGACCATATATAGTTAGGAATTAGCATTTACAAAACCTTAAAAATTCACTGAAAAAACCATAGGTTATACACCATATATAGTTAGGAATTAGCATTTAAAAAACCTTATTTTACTCACACAAAACCAATGAAATTCCATATATAGTTAGTTGTACTAACTATATATCGCGCACCCGCAATCCACTGCTGATCATGTCACATATTACATCATTCATGACATGGTCAGTGACATCACTGATGACATCACTGATGACATCTCAAATGACATCACTGATGACATCACTGATGACATCTCAAATGACATCACTGATGACATCACTGATGACATCTCAAATGACATCACTGATGACAGCTCAAATGACATCACTGATGACATCACTGATGACATCTCATTTGACATTACTGATCACATCAATGATGACATCATTCATGTGATAATACGATGAACCTCTTCAGACTCTAATATAACCTTAGATACACTCAGTGTAAACAGACACTCATAGACTGTCACTCATCCATGGAGTTACTCAGACACTTAGTCAGTCATGCAAAGAATCAATCACACCTCCATTTCCTCAACTATACAGTTATACACACCTTACTTATTCAAACATATACTAAAACATATTTACTCACTTATACAATCCTGGATACAAGTTCACAATGATCCATACAGCCACTCACACATTCACTGGCTCTTATGCACAGTTATTTATATATGTCAACTCTCACATGTACTGTATTTTACATATGTACTTACTTTAACATGTAGCATTGAGATATCCATTCACTCACCAATACACTCATGCACACAGTCAACTGCCCATACAGCTGTTTCCACATGCACTTTTGAACCCATACATCTAGTCAATCAACTGCTCACACATCTATGCAGAGAGTCATACACCTCCCAGCCACCCACACAGACACTCAGTCTCCCATACAAATGCTTGGGCAACCAATCAATAACCCTTATAGTTAATCATATAGCTACTGATCAACACATGCAGCAGTTTACAGAACAACAGACATAATGATGCACAAATTAAGACAGTTTAGTCACTAACCCATGCACTCAGTGAGACACATTTAATCAGTCACTCATACAATCAGTCATGCCCCTACTAAATCCTTCATCAAAACACTTATACATCCACTCATTCTTTAATATGTAAGACATATTTTAACTTTACAGAATTATACAGTCACTGGATGTAGTCATCAGTGATGTCATCAGTGATGTCATTTGAGATGTCATCAGTGATGTCATCAGTGATGTCACTGACCATGTCATGAATGATGTAATATGTGACATGATCAGCAGTGGATTGCGGGTGCGCGATATATAGTTAGTACAACTAACTATATATGGAATTTCATTGGTTTTGTGTGAGTAAAATAAGGTTTTTTAAATGCTAATTCCTAACTATATATGGTGTATAACCTATGGTTTTTTCAGTGAATATACATATATATATATATATATAGATCCACAGTCACCTTGTGAGAAGGTTATCGTTTGTGGCATATTGTTCGCGCTTGCCAATAGCGCGATACAGGGACCCGTCCAACTCAAGTTTCCTGGATGCTTGTTGGTAAACCTGTTTCTTCATCACGGTAGTGATTTCCATACAGGAACGCCTCGAGGAACGGGCCGAGCAAGTGGCCGCTGCCAGTGGCAGACTGTAACTTTACAGGAAGGCGGGTTGAGCTCCTCCCGCTTTACGACCCTGCCGTATTCCAGTCTTTCGAGATTTTGGACGTTGGGGACAAAGGGGATCCTTGTACACCGAGAGTGAAAAAACACACACACACACACATATTACCTACTGGCGGTCGCCAGTAGGTATATATAGTTAGGATTTTTTCTCTATGGGATTTTTGAAAATTCTATGTCTAATAACTTTGGCATTTGTGGACGGAAGTGGCTGAAATTTTCAGGAAAATGGAACATTTTGTTTCTGAGCAGCCCCTGAAAATTTGGGGGGGGTTCGTCAAGGGGGGGCCGAGAAAAAAGGGGAGTCCCAAAACGCGTTTTTCCATGTTAATTTCCATAGGGCGGTTGGCCTCATTTTTAGCCCGAACGGCTGAATGGATTTGCACGAAACTTGGCAAAATTGTAGGGACCGGTAGCCCGATGTGCCTTTGCTAGGTCTCAATATATGTGCTCCAGTGGATTTTGAGAAATTAACGTTCAAAAAAGATATATATCTGTGACAGCGTCCCGGGTAGCGCTCCGTTTCGCGTACTTTTCGCGTTACGGAGCTTTGCGAAGCGAAGCTGATTGGCTCTCCGGTGTCTGTAAACATTCCAAACAGTCCGTAGCGGCCGCCATCTTGTCTCTCGGTAGGATCGAGAGACAAGAGGAGGCCAAAGCGAAGGGGCAAATGACCATAAGGGGGCATAGTAGATCCTCCCTGACCCCCTAGGTTTGATGTGGAGGCTTTTTTTTTCGAGGGTGTGCCATTTTAGATGCCTTGACCAGACCCACTCTCTGCACGCTGTCGATCCTTAGCATGGCTCCCCACCCTCGCAAGCATCTCCCCCAGGCACTGGTCACCCCCGCTCTCTGTCTTATGCATGGGCAATAAACCTCCCCCCATCTGCGCTGCTCTTCCCTGAGAATCACACCCTGTGCCCGCCCGACACCTCCCTTACGCCCTATTCACTACCGCACCCTCTGACACTCCTCTTCCTCTGTGTCTGATTGTCCAGGCCGGTCCCAGGCTATCACCTAGCCCTGCAGATGTAGTTTATGGCCCCAGCTGTAAAGAATCACCCCTCTTCAAAGGAGTTACAGTAGATCAAGGCCCCCACCCGATGAGATCCGTCACACCACACGCGTTCCTACTATCTGAAAACCATCCTGTATTGTGATTGGGGAGGGGACCGAGCCTGAAGCGGAAGATTCCAGGGATGCCTCTTTGTACATCAAAGTTTTTACAATTATGTGTCACATTAAAAATATATAGCACTCCAACAAAGTAGTAGGATTATAAAACTTTAATAACTTATAAATATATACAATGCAACAAAAACAGTAAATACATTTAAACATTTTTTTGAAAAAAGAAGCAACAATGGTCAGTAGCTGTGTTTTGTGCGAATAGTCCCAAGGCAGCACAACGTGCTGAGTTCTGGACGGCACCCAGGTGATGTTACCTGGGTGCCGCACTGGTTTTTGGTATCCTACAATGCAGCTCCGAAAAACGGCGTGGGGCGTCCCGGGGGGTGCGGGGGGAGGCCTCGTCAGTAGCGGTCTGTTGTGCGAATAGTCCCAAGGCAGCAGAACGCGCTGAGATGTGGATGGCACCCAGGTGATGTCCAGTAAGTTGCCGCACTGGTTTTGGTATCCTACAATGCTGCTCCGAATAACGGCGTGGGGCGCCCCGGGGGGGGGGGGGTGAGGCGGCGTGAACGGGCCTCCCCAGGTGGAGGCTCGTTTGCTGTAGTGGGGCGCCCCTTTACCGTTTCAGTTGCCATTCCGCCCGCTTTTGGTACACTGTGCCAAAATCCGCCATTCAGCTGAGTTGCGCCCACTCTTGCGGTGCAGCGATAGGCGGCTGCCACAGGACTCTCAAAATGGCGGCAGGCTCTTTCCTTTTTGGGCCTGGTCCACTGAAATGGCCCTGGGACACCTTGGAACTCGGACGCTTGTCTGCTAGGTCTTGGACCCCATTCTCGAAAGCGTCCCCTCAGCCTTGAAGATTCTACAAAAGTCTTGGGGGCCCCCGACTCCTGCAGGCTTCCGGTGGGGAGCGGCTGCCATGATTGCTCGCGGAATGACCACGACGGAGCCACGAGATGGTGGTGCTTTCATGCTGACGCCAGCTTCAGTCTGAAACATCCAGAAACAAGGTGGGGCTTTCATCGTTTGGGAAAAAAAAATGTTTTAATCCAATGAAAAGTGTTATTTTTAGGTCATGTGATCAAGCCTTCCATCATTAGGAAACCAAAAGTAAAATGAACCAATGAAAAGTTTTATAAACAAGTCACATGACCTGTTATGCGGCATAGGGCTATAAAAAGCGTAGAAAATCCGTTGGCACGTGAGGCGGCGTCAGTAGCGGACCGATGTGCGAATAGGCCGAAGGCAGCACAACGCGCTAAGATCCGGATGGCACCGAGGTGGTGTTCAGCAAGTTGCCGCACTGGTGTGGCCATCCTACAATGCTGCGCCGAAAGTCGGCGTGGGGTGCCCCGTTGGCCTGTGAGGTGGCGTCAGTAGCGGACCGATGTGCGAATAGGCCGAAGGCAGCACAACGCGCCAAGATCCGGATGGCACCGAGGTGGTGTCCAGCAAGTTGCCGCACTGGTGTGGCCATCCTACAATGCTGCGCCGAAAGTCGGCGTGGGGCGCCCCGTTGGCCTGTGAGTTTGCGTCAGTCAGTGGGGGCTGTTTGAGGATCTGACTGCATTGGAAAGCAATGTGATGCTGTGCGTCGCCCCCAAGATGGAGGTTCCTCGGCTGCAGTGGGGCGCCCCTTGGTGTTTCACTCGCTATGCAGCTGAGTTGCGTGCGCACTTGCGGCGAATAGGCCGAAGGCAGCACAACGCGCCGAGATCTGGATGGCACCGAGGTGGTGTCCAGCAAGTTGCCGCACTGGTGTGGCCATCCTACAATGCTGCGCCGAAAGTCGGCGTGGGGTGCCCCGTTGGCCTGTGAGGTGGCGTCAGTAGCGGACCGATGTGCGAATAGGCCGAAGGCAGCACAACGCGCCAAGATCCGGATGGCACCGAGGTGGTGTCCAGCAAGTTGCCGCACTGGTGTGGCCATCCTACAATGCTGCGCCGAAAGTCGGCGTGGGGCGCCCCGTTGGCCTGTGAGTTCGCGTCAGTCAGTGGGGGCTGTTTGAGGATCTGATTGCATTGGAAAGCAATGTGATGCTGTGCGTCGCCCCCAAGATGGAGGTTCCTCGGCTGCAGTGGGGCGCCCCTTGGTGTTTCACTCGCTATGCAGCTGAGTTGCGTGTGCACTTGCGGTGAATAGGCCGAAGGCAGCACAACGCGCCGAGATCCGGATGGCACCGAGGTGGTGTCCAGCAAGTTGCCGCACTGGTGTGGCCATCCTACAATGCTGCACCGAAAGTCGGCGTGGGGTGCCCCGTTGGCCTGTGAGGTGGCGTCAGTAGCGGACCGATGTGTGAATAGGCCGGAACCAGCACAAGGCGCCAAGATCCGGATGGCACCGAGGTGGTGTCATAGTTGAGAGTTCTGAGAAGCGGGGGGGAGGCAGCGCAAACGAGTCTCTCCCTCCATGTGGAGGCACTTCATCTGCAGTGGGGCGCCGAGATCCGGATGGCACCGAGGTGGTGTCTAGCAAGTTGCCGCACTGGTGTGTGTTGAAAAGATGAAAGGTCCACAGCAAGTCTATGTTCCTTCAGTGGAGCGCCGTCTAGCTGAGTTTCGCCCGCTCTTGCTGCTACAGCGACAGGCGGCTGCAACAGGACTCTCAAAATGGCGGCCTGTTCTTTGGATTTGGGCCTGGTCCACTAAAATGGCCCTGGGACACCTTAGAACTCGGACGCTCGAATTTTTTTCCTTTCCTCTACATGCAAAAAAGGTAAATGCCCGGTACGTTACCTGCCTCATCTGCCACGATGTACTCTCCAGAGGAACCGAAAAAAAATATAGTTATGGTAATTGTGGCAAATTAATTTCATGTGGACAGATGAGTGTTACTCTAATAAATACAGCATATGAACATCATCATAGTCGATGGTTGGTGGAGACATTTTGACTATATCCTGGACCTGCCCGTCCTCGCCCAAAATGGAGCCGGAATAAATGGGACTCGTAACTCCTTGTTGTGTACTGGTTGCACAACCTTGATATCACGAGATACGTATGCAGTTTTGAAGCACATGGCGGGCGGGGACGAGAATTGATTGAATATTTCGACATCCCTATTGATATTAAGTTCTGATGTGTTATTGATTACTGTACTATTGAAAGTTCGAATTAACGTCACCCATGGTACTTGCCCGCAAATGTATATCCAGATAATTTTATTGTAACTGGCCCTGTCGTATTTTAATTATAAAATGTACGTCCACCGATTCCGCAACTGTTAGACACCTTAGTTCTTGCAACCTAATGGCCCGCCCGTTACGTTCCTCTACAGTGTAAATGTCTCCTCATCATATACGATTACAGTTTGCTCCGTGGCCGGCCCACGTGGTTATAGGCCCGTATTTGTATACTGACATTTTCACAATAAAGGTTTTTTAAAAGAAAACATGGTAGTAGTATTTACATTGGTAAAGTTTTTAATAATAGTCACTGTTTTCGAATCAGTAAAAGGCAAGTGAAATAAAGCAGTCCAATTACATGAAGGGTAAAAGGTATAATACGCAGGAACGCAGTAAAGATAAATGGTCAAGGGCTGTTGTGTTTTCTACTCCTGCAACATAAAGTGATCGATAAGAATCTGATATTCAGGCGTATCGGCGACTAAGACAGCAGGCCGAGCCTCTTTTGCTCAACGGCTCCGTCATGGGACGAAGAAACGCCCTTTTTCTCGAAAAAGGAATATATTTTACTTGCAGGACAGTTGTAAATTTTCCAGGAAAGTACATTAGCCTGGAACATTATAACATATATGTTTAAGAAAAAATAATGTTCGAAAGCAATAAAAAGCGTAATTTTTAGGTCATATGACCAAGCCTTTCATCATTAGAATAAGAAAAGTAAAATGAAAACCAATGAAAAGTTTTATTAACAAGTCACATGACCTGTTATGCTTACGTTACGCGCTGCGCGCCGCGCCCCGGATCGCTTCCGGGAAGCTGCGCTTCACGCACCGGAGCACTTCCGGATGCGCTAACGCGGCGCATCATATGACGCATTACGCGACAACGCAGGTCCAGAATATAGTCAAAATGTCTCCACCAACCAGCGGTCGGAACACAACCCCTTTCAGCAGGCTAAATAGTTCTGTTAAATGACAACAGAAGGGACAGGCAACAAGAACCATCAGTCAAAGAGGGGAGGGCAAGTTCTTCTCTACCGGGTCACGTTGGGGCGCTACCGGAACTGATCGAATTGGTAGTCTACAGTGTTTCTGGATGTTTCAGACTGAAGCTGGCGTCAGCATGAGAGCACCACCATCTCGTAGCTCCGTCGTGGCCATTCCACGAGCAATCATGGCAGCCGCTCCCCACCAGAAGCCTGCGGGAGTCGGGTGCCCCCAAGACTTTTGTAGAATCTTCAAGGCTGAGGGGACGCTTTCGAGAATGGAGCCCAACCCCTAGCAGACAAGCGTCCGAGTTCCAAGGTGTCGCAGGGCCATTTTAGTGGACCACGCCCAAATCTGAAGAGCCGGCCGCCATTTTGAGAGTCCTGTGGCAGCCGCCTATCGCTGCACCACAAGAGCGGGAGCAACTCAACTACATGGTGAGCGAAACGCTGTAGTCGCAAGAGCGGGCGGTAAACAGCTGAATAGCGGAAGAGGCACAGTGTAGCAAAAGCGGGCGGAATGGCAACTGAAACGGTAAAGGGGCGCCCCACTACAGCGTGTCTTCAGGTCAAACGGATTGTGGGACAAGGTCCAGAATGGAAGAGTCACCAAAAGGCAAAAAGTTCCGCTTGACCCCGGGAGCCGGCCACCTATGTCGGGGGCGATCTCAGGCCACACCAGGGCAACACGACTTGGGGAGGGGGCCGGAGCCAAGCGCCCCCTCCGAGTCCGCGCCATCACACCGTCCCTCGGGGGCCTCCGTCAAGCGGTTCAGGGAGGCACCGCATCACATTGTTTTCAAATGCAGTCACGTCCTCAAACAGCCCCCACTTACATTGAGAATAGTGAAGCTGTAGCAGGTGCAAATAAGCTTCAGACAGTCTAACAAGCACTCCTCAAAACTTTGAACTATCAGAGTGCATGAGTTTCATGCTCGATCGATTGAGCTAGCCGGATCGGGCAACAAAAAGTATAAAATAGTTATGTAAATAGTTATTTAATAAAATGTTTTACCCTGTTACTTTGCTGGTGTGTTGTATATATTTGTAATATTTGCATAGAGTTTATCGTTATTTTGGGCGGGGTGGGTGGCGGAGCCGAGCTGTCTTGCAGCCATCATGGTGTGGAGTTCAGTTCATCTCACTAGTTTCGTATTTCTCATGAGGGGTTGTTCCTAATGTTTCTATTTTAGCGAGGTCAAAAAGAGATCCCATTAGTGGCCTACTGATTTTGCTCGATTCCTTTTGTTTTTTTACACAATTTTTCACTATCTGCAAAGACTAAACAGAGTATTGCGACTCTGTGCTTGTTTGTAAATAGAGAATGAACCAAAGAGAACCAATTCTAAAACAGTAAATGCTTGGATAACAATCAATCAAATGGAGAGAGAAGCAGGCACGACGGATTACAACGGGGGCAAAGGCCTGCGTTAACTACCCTTCACTATCTGCAAAGAGAGAGTACTCCTAATAGAAATGAGGGGGGGGCAGCATTCAAAGCAGATCAGTGTGCATAAACACGAAAATGTTTTTACTTACCACGTACTTGACATTCGACAGCTTATGATATTTGCTATTAAAAAACCATTGAAATTCACTGAAAAAACCATAGGTTAGAGACCATATATAGTTAGGAATTAGCATTTAAAAAACCTTGAAAATTCACTGAAAAAACCATAGGTTATAGACCATATATAGTTAGGAATTAGCATTTAAAAAACCTTATTTTACTCACACAAAACCATTGAAATTCCATATATAGTTAGTTGCACTAACTATATATCGCGCACCCGCAATCCACTGCTGATGATGTCACATATTACATCATTCATGACATGGTCAGTGACATCACTGATGACATCACTGATGACATCTCAAATGACATCACTGATGACATCACTGATGACATCTCATTTGACATCATTCTTGTGCTAATACGATAAACCTCTTCAGACTCTAATATAACCTTAGATACACTCAGTGTATACAGACACTCACACACTGTCACTCATCCATGGAGTTACTCACACACCTAGTCAGTCATGCAAAGAATCAATCACACCTCCATTTCCTCAACTATACAGTTATACACACCTTACTTATTCAAACATATACTAACACATATTTACTCTCTTATACAATCCCTGATACAAGTTCACAATGATCCATACAGCCACTCACACATTCAGTGGCTCTCATGCACAGTTATTTATATATGCCAACTCTCACATGTACTGTGTTTTACATATGTACTTACTATGACATGTAGCATTGAGATATCCATTCACTCATCAATACACTCATGCACACAGTCAACCGCCCATGTAGCTGTTTCCACATGCACTCTTGAACTCATACACCTAGTGAATCAACTGCTCACACATCTATGCACAGAGTCACACACCTCCCAGCCACCCCCACACAAACTCAATCTCCCATACAAATACTTGGGCAACCAATCAATAACACATATAGCCTCTCGTATAGCTAATGATCAACACATGCAGCAGTTTACATCACAACAGACATACTGAAGCACACATTCAGACAGTTTAGTCACTAACCCATGCATTTAGTACGACACATTTATTCACTCACTCATACAGTCAGTCACGCACCTACTAAATCCTTCATCCAGACACTTATACATCCACTCATTCTTCAATATATCAAACATATTTAAACTTTACAGAAACACACAGTCACTGGATGATGTCATCAGTGATGTCATCAGTGATGTCATTTGAGATGTCATCAGTGATGTCATTTGAGATGTCATCAGTGATGTCATCAGTGATGTCACTGACCATGTCATGAATGATGTAATATGTGACATCATCAGCAGTGGATTGCGGGTGCGCGATATATAGTTAGTGCAACTAACTATATATGGAATTTCAATTGTTTTGTGTGAGTAAAATAAGGTTTTTTAAATGCTAATTCCTAACTATATATGGTCTATAACCTATGGTTTTTTTCAGTGAATATATATATATATAGATCCACAGTCACAGGTTGCCCTCTGTGAGAAAGCCCACACGAACAGGATGTCCCATACAGTGTGGTCGTCAGCAGGCACATGCTCCTAATAAAATCAGACAAGCATCATCGGCTCGATGCGTTTCGGAAATTACTCCTTCATCCAGAGCCATTTAAACAGTGAAGCAAAGACAGCGTGATTTGGAACACCTGCATTTATTGTAACAGAGTCCCGCCCATTCAGCAAGTTCTCCCGCCTCCTATGGCGTATGCCGCACAGCGACCTGGTATTTGCAGTCCAAATCGTAGTATAACCCCAGTGGGTGCCGTCTTTGAACACCAATGTCTAAGTTCATAACACCTCATGTGAGTTACTGTCTTTAAAAAGTGCATTTCCTGCTGCTTGTATACAAAACTCACAATGTTAAGCCTGATTTCGTCCTTTCAAGAGAGCCGAGTTCTCCCAGCATCTCGGGTCCGCACTGCTGCGGCGGGGCTTTCTCGTGACTTGGGCCAAGCCGCTAACAAATCCACAGTCACAGGTTGCCCTCTGTGAGAAAGCCCACACTGTATGGGACATCCTGTTCGTGTGGGCTTTCTCACAGAGGGCAACCTGTGACTGTGGATTTGTTAGCGGCTTGGCCCAAGTCGCGAGAAAGCCCCGCCGCAGCAGTGCGGACCCGAGATGCTGGGAGAACTCGGCTCTCTTGAAAGGACGAAATCAGGCTTAACATTGTGAGTTTTGTATACAAGCAGCAGGAAATGCACTTTTTAAAGACAGTAACTCACATGAGGTGTTATGAACTTAGACATTGGTGTTCAAAGACGGCACCCACTGGGGTTATACTATGATTTGGACTGCAAATACCAGGTCGCTGTGCAGCATACGCCATAGGAGGTGGGAGAACTTGCTGAATGGGCGGGACTCTGTTACAATAAATGCGATGTGAGTTACTGTCTTTAAAAAGTGCTGACGACCACACTGTATGGGACATCCTGTTCGTGTGGGTTTTCTCACAGAGGGCAACCTGTGACTGTGGATATATATATAGATACATAGATAGATAAAGATAGATAGATAAATAGATAGATAGATAGATAGATAGATATAGGTACACATAGGCCACAGCTCCCGCCAGACGACATTACACACCGGCTGCGGACAATACAAGAAATTGAGCCGGTAATTGATTTCGCCGCCGGCATGCTTACAAATGCTGCATGCTGGGAAATGCAGTTTACTAATAAAAGCAGAGGCGATTCCATGCCGTGTTTGTCAGGCAACCCACACTACTTTAGAAGGTGGGATGGACAATAAATAATTGACAATTGGGAACTGCAAGCAGAGCCACAACTCGACCAGGGGGGCATTTGAGAAAGGAAAAACCCCCGAAACGCGTCATGCCCATGGTCTGATGAAAAAATTAAAGGCGGATGTTCCACAAGCCCCGTGTGCTGCCTGTTTCTTTCTGGTGGAGGAGACGTCGTGGGCAATATTCAGCGCGTTGTAAGTGTTTGGCACTTGTGCTGAACCACGCGCAAGGTGTGCACCCCCCACAAGTGTCCAAAGGGGGTCGCAAAAAGGTAGACCCTCGGACTACCCCGCATCAAGCCTGCATTGGAGAATGCTGTAAATACAGTCCATACCTGCATGGAGTTACGCCCCTACTTCATAGGCGTTTCCGTCTCCAGGACAGTCTGAAGTGCGAGGAAGGGGGAGAGGAGTGTGGATGTCATCACCTGAACCCCGAACAAGCGCCACAGCTCCCGCCAGACGACATGACACACCGGCTGCGGAAAATACAAGAAATTGAGCCGGTAATTGATTTCGCCGCCGGCATGCTTACAAATGCTGCATGCTGGGAAATGCAGTTTACTATTAAAAGCAGAGGCGATTCCATGCCGTGTTTGTCAGGCAACCCACACTATTTTAGAAGGTGGGATGGACAATAAATAATTGACAATTGGGAACTGCAAGCAGAGACACAACTCGACCAGGGGGGCATTTGAGAAAGGAAAAACCCCCGAAACGCGTCATGCGAATGGTCTGATGAAAAAATTAAAGGTGGATGTTACACAAGCCCCGTGTGCTGCCTGTTTCTTTCTGGTGGAGGAGACGTCGTGGGCAATATTCAGCGCGTTGTAAGTGTTTGGCACTTGTGCTGAACCACGCGCAAGGTGTGCACCCCCCACAAGTGTCCAAAGGGGGTCGCAAAAAGGTAGACCCTCGGACTACCCCGCATCAAGCCTGCATTGGAGAATGCTGTAAATACAGTCCATACCTGCATGGAGTTACGCCCCTACTTCATAGGCGTTTCCGTCTCCAGGACAGTCTGAAGTGCGAGGAAGGGGGAGAGGAGTGTGGATGTCATCACCTGAACCCCGAACAAGCGCCACAGCTCCCGCCAGACGACATGACACACCGGCTGCCGACAATACAAGAAATTGAGCCGGTAATTGATTTCGCCGCCGGCATGCTTACAAATGCTGCATGCTGGGAAATGCAGTTTACTATTAAAAGCAGAGGCGATTCCATGCCGTGTTTGTCAGGCAACCCACACTTCTTTAGAAGGTGGGATGGACAATAAATAATTGACAATTGGGAACTGCAAGCAGAGACACAACTCGACCAGGGGGGCATTTGAGAAAGGAAAAACCCCCGAAACGCGTCATGCCCATGGTCTGATGAAAAAATTAAAGGCGGATGTTCCACAAGCCCCGTGTGCTGCCTGTTTCTTTCTGGTGGAGGAGACGTCGTGGGCAATATTCAGCGCGTTGTAAGTGTTTGGCACTTGTGCTGAACCACGCGCAAGGTGTGCACCCCCCACAAGTGTCCAAAGGGGGTCGCAAAAAGGTAGACCCTCGGACTACCCCGCATCAAGCCTGCATTGGAGAATGCTGTAAATACAGTCCATACCTGCATGGAGTTACGCCCCTACTTCATAGGCGTTTCCGTCTCCAGGACAGTCTGAAGTGCGAGGAAGGGGGAGAGGAGTGTGGATGTCATCACCTGAACCCCGAACAAGCGCCACAGCTCCCGCCAGACGACATGACACACCGGCTGCGGACAATACAAGAAATTGAGCCGGTAATTGATTTCGCCGCCGGCATGCTTACAAATGCTGCATGCTGGGAAATGCAGTTTACTATTAAAAGCAGAGGCGATTCCCTGCCGTGTTTGTCAGGCAACCCACACTACTTTAGAAGGTGGGATGGACAATAAATAATTGACAATGGGAACTGCAAGCAGAGACACAACTCGACCAGGGGGGCATTTGAGAAAGGAAAAACCCCCGAAACGCGTCATGCCCATGGTCTGATGAAAAAATTAAAGGCGGATGTTCCACAAGCCCCGTGTGCTGCCTGTTTCTTTCTGGTGGAGGAGACGTCGTGGGCAATATTCAGCGCGTTGTAAGTGTTTGGCACTTGTGCTGAACCACGCGCAAGGTGTGCACCCCCCACAAGTGTCCAAAGGGGGTCGCAAAAAGGTAGACCCTCGGACTACCCCGCATCAAGCCTGCATTGGAGAATGCTGTAAATACAGTCCATACCTGCATGGAGTTACGCCCCTACTTCATAGGCGTTTCCGTCTCCAGGACAGTCTGAAGTGCGAGGAAGGGGGAGAGGAGTGTGGATGTCATCACCTGAACCCCGAACAAGCGCCACAGCTCCCGCCAGACGACATGACACACCGGCTGCGGACAATACAAGAAATTGAGCCGGTAATTGATTTCGCCGCCGGCATGCTTACAAATGCTGCATGCTGGGAAATGCAGTTTACTATTAAAAGCAGAGGCGATTCCATGCCGTGTTTGTCAGGCAACCCACACTACTTTAGAAGGTGGGATGGACAATAAATAATTGACAATTGGGAACTGCAAGCAGAGACACAACTCGACCAGGGGGGCATTTGAGAAAGGAAAAACCCCCGAAACGCGTCATGCCCGTGGTCTGATGAAAAAATTAAAGGCGGATGTTCCACAAGCCCCGTGTGCTGCCTGTTTCTTTCTGGTGGAGGAGACGTCGTGGGCAATATTCAGCGCGTTGTAAGTGTTTGGCACTTGTGCTGAACCACGCGCAAGGTGTGCACCCCCCACAAGTGTCCAAAGGGGGTCGCAAAAAGGTAGACCCTCGGACTACCCCGCATCAAGCCTGCATTGGAGAATGCTGTAAATACAGTCCATACCTGCATGGAGTTACGCCCCTACTTCATAGGCGTTTCCGTCTCCAGGACAGTCTGAAGTGCGAGGAAGGGGGAGAGGAGTGTGGATGTCATCACCTGAACCCCGAACAAGCGCCACAGCTCACGCCAGACGACATGACACACCGGCTGCGGACAATACAAGAAATTGAGCCGGTAATTGATTTCGCCGCCGGCATGCTTACAAATGCTGCATGCTGGGAAATGCAGTTTACTATTAAAAGCAGAGGCGATTCCATGCCGTGTTTGTCAGGCAACCCACACTACTTTAGAAGGTGGGATGGACAATAAATAATTGACAATGGGAACTGCAAGCAGAGACACAACTCGACCAGGGGGGCATTTGAGAAAGGAAAAACCCCCGAAACGCGTCATGCCCATGGTCTGATGAAAAAATTAAAGGCAGATGTTCCACAAGCCCCGTGTGCTGCCTGTTTCTTTCTGGTGGAGGAGACGTCGTGGACAATATTCAGCGCGTTGTAAGTGTTTGGCACTTGTGCTGAACCACGCGCAAGGTGTGCACCCCCCACAAGTGTCCAAAGGGGGTCGCAAAAAGGTAGACCCTCGGACTACCCCGCATCAAGCCTGCATTGGAGAATGCTGTAAATACAGTCCATACCTGCATGGAGTTACGCCCCTACTTCATAGGCGTTTCCGTCTCCAGGACAGTCTGAAGTGCGAGGAAGGGGGAGAGGAGTGTGGATGTCATCACCTGAACCCCGAACAAGCGCCACAGCTCCCGCCAGACGACATGACACACCGGCTGCGGACAATACAAGAAATTGAGCCGATAATTGATTTCGCCACCGGCATGCTTACAAATGCTGCATGCTGGGAAATGCAGTTTACTATTAAAAGCAGAGGCGATTCCATGCCGTGTTTGTCAGGCAACCCACACTACTTTAGAAGGTGTGATGGACAATAAATAATTGACAATTGGGAACTGCAAGCAGAGACACAACTCGACCAGGGGGGCATTTGAGAAAGGAAAAACCCCCGAAACGCGTCATGCCCATGGTCTGATGAAAAAATTAAAGGCGGATGTTCCACAAGCCCCGTGTGCTGCCTGTTTCTTTCTGGTGGAGGAGACGTCGTGGGCAATATTCAGCGCGTTGTAAGTGTTTGGCACTTGTGCTGAACCACGCGCAAGTTGTGCACCCCCCACAAGTGTCCAAAGGGGGTCGCAAAAAGGTAGACCCTCGGACTACCCCGCATCAAGCCTGCATTGGAGAATGCTGTAAATACAGTCCATACCTGCATGGAGTTACGCCCCTACTTCATAGGCGTTTCCGTCTCCAGGACAGTCTGAAGTGCGAGGAAGGGGGAGAGGAGTGTGGATGTCATCACCTGAACCCCGAACAAGCGCCACAGCTCCCGCCAGACGACATGACACACCGGCTGCGGACAATACAAGAAATTGAGCCGGTAATTGATTTCGCCGCCGGCATGCTTACAAATGCTGCATGCTGGGAAATGCAGTTTACTATTAAAAGCAGAGGCGATTCCATGCCGTGTTTGTCAGGCAACCCACACTACTTTAGAAGGTGGGATGGACAATAAATAATTGACAATTGGGAACTGCAAGCAGAGACACAACTCGACCAGGGGGGCATTTGAGAAAGGAAAAACCCCCGAAACGCGTCATGCCCATGGTCTGATGAAAAAATTAAAGGCGGATGTTCCACAAGCCCCGTGTGCTGCCTGTTTCTTTCTGGTGGAGGAGACGTCGTGGGCAATATTCAGCGCGTTGTAAGTGTTTGGCACTTGTGCTGAACCACGCGCAAGGTGTGCACCCCTCACAAGTGTCCAAAGGGGGTCGCAAAAAGGTAGACCCTCGGACTACCCCGCATCAAACCTGCATTGGAGAATGCTGTAAATACAGTCCATACCTGCATGGAGTTACGCCCCTACTTCATAGGCGTTTCCGTCTCCAGGACAGTCTGAAGTGCGAGGAAGGGGGAGAGGAGTGTGGATGTCATCACCTGAACCCCGAACAAGCGCCACAGCTCCCGCCAGACGACATGACACACCGGCTGCGGACAATACAAGAAATTGAGCCGGTAATTGATTTCGCCGCCGGCATGCTTACAAATGCTGCATGCTGGGAAATGCAGTTTACTATTAAAAGCAGAGGCGATTCCATGCCGTGTTTGTCAGGCAACCCACACTATTTTAGAAGGTGGGATGGACAATAAATAATTGACATTTGGGAACTGCAAGCAGAGACACAACTCGACCAGGGGGGCATTTGAGAAAGGAAAAACCCCCGAAACGCGTCATGCCCATGGTCTGATGAAAAAATTAAAGGCGGATGTTCCACAAGCCCCGTGTGCTGCCTGTTTCTTTCTGGTGGAGGAGACGTCGTGGGCAATATTCAGCGCGTTGTAAGTGTTTGGCACTTGTGCTGAACCACGCGCAAGGTGTGCACCCCCCACAAGTGTCCAAAGGGGGTCGCAAAAAGGTAGACCCTCGGACTACCCCGCATCAAGCCTGCATTGGAGAATGCTGTAAATACAGTCCATACCTGCATGGAGTTACGCCCCTACTTCATAGGCGTTTCCGTCTCCAGGACAGTCTGAAGTGCGAGGAAGGGGGAGAGGAGTGTGGATGTCATCACCTGAACCCCGAACAAGCGCCACAGCTCCCGCCAGACGACATGACACACCGGCTGCGGACAATACAAGAAATTGAGCCGGTAATTGATTTCGCCGCCGGCATGCTTACAAATGCTGCATGCTGGGAAATGCAGTTTACTATTAAAAGCAGAGGCGATTCCCTGCCGTGTTTGTCAGGCAACCCACACTACTTTAGAAGGTGGGATGGACAATAAATAATTGACAATGGGAACTGCAAGCAGAGACACAACTCGACCAGGGGGGCATTTGAGAAAGGAAAAACCCCCGAAACGCGTCATGCCCATGGTCTGATGAAAAAATTAAAGGCGGATGTTCCACAAGCCCCGTGTGCTGCCTGTTTCTTTCTGGTGGAGGAGACGTCGTGGGCAATATTCAGCGCGTTGTAAGTGTTTGGCACTTGTGCTGAACCACGCGCAAGGTGTGCACCCCCCACAAGTGTCCAAAGGGGGTCGCAAAAAGGTAGACCCTCGGACTACCCCGCATCAAGCCTGCATTGGAGAATGCTGTAAATACAGTCCATACCTGCATGGAGTTACGCCCCTACTTCATAGGCGTTTCCGTCTCCAGGACAGTCTGAAGTGCGAGGAAGGGGGAGAGGAGTGTGGATGTCATCACCTGAACCCCGAACAAGCGCCACAGCTCCCGCCAGACGACATGACACACCGGCTGCGGACAATACAAGAAATTGAGCCGGTAATTGATTTCGCCGCCGGCATGCTTACAAATGCTGCATGCTGGGAAATGCAGTTTACTATTAAAAGCAGAGGCGATTCCATGCCGTGTTTGTCAGGCAACCCACACTACTTTAGAAGGTGGGATGGACAATAAATAATTGACAATTGGGAACTGCAAGCAGAGACACAACTCGACCAGGGGGGCATTTGAGAAAGGAAAAACCCCCGAAACGCGTCATGCCCGTGGTCTGATGAAAAAATTAAAGGCGGATGTTCCACAAGCCCCGTGTGCTGCCTGTTTCTTTCTGGTGGAGGAGACGTCGTGGGCAATATTCAGCGCGTTGTAAGTGTTTGGCACTTGTGCTGAACCACGCGCAAGGTGTGCACCCCCCACAAGTGTCCAAAGGGGGTCGCAAAAAGGTAGACCCTCGGACTACCCCGCATCAAGCCTGCATTGGAGAATGCTGTAAATACAGTCCATACCTGCATGGAGTTACGCCCCTACTTCATAGGCGTTTCCGTCTCCAGGACAGTCTGAAGTGCGAGGAAGGGGGAGAGGAGTGTGGATGTCATCACCTGAACCCCAAACAAGCGCCACAGCTCACGCCAGACGACATGACACACCGGCTGCGGACAATACAAGAAATTGAGCCGGTAATTGATTTCGCCGCCGGCATGCTTACAAATGCTGCATGCTGGGAAATGCAGTTTACTATTAAAAGCAGAGGCGATTCCATGCCGTGTTTGTCAGGCAACCCACACTACTTTAGAAGGTGGGATGGACAATAAATAATTGACAATGGGAACTGCAAGCAGAGACACAACTCGACCAGGGGGGCATTTGAGAAAGGAAAAACCCCCGAAACGCGTCATGCCCATGGTCTGATGAAAAAATTAAAGGCAGATGTTCCACAAGCCCCGTGTGCTGCCTGTTTCTTTCTGGTGGAGGAGACGTCGTGGACAATATTCAGCGCGTTGTAAGTGTTTGGCACTTGTGCTGAACCACGCGCAAGGTGTGCACCCCCCACAAGTGTCCAAAGGGGGTCGCAAAAAGGTAGACCCTCGGACTACCCCGCATCAAGCCTGCATTGGAGAATGCTGTAAATACAGTCCATACCTGCATGGAGTTACGCCCCTACTTCATAGGCGTTTCCGTCTCCAGGACAGTCTGAAGTGCGAGGAAGGGGGAGAGGAGTGTGGATGTCATCACCTGAACCCCGAACAAGCGCCACAGCTCCCGCCAGACGACATGACACACCGGCTGCGGACAATACAAGAAATTGAGCCGATAATTGATTTCGCCACCGGCATGCTTACAAATGCTGCATGCTGGGAAATGCAGTTTACTATTAAAAGCAGAGGCGATTCCATGCCGTGTTTGTCAGGCAACCCACACTACTTTAGAAGGTGTGATGGACAATAAATAATTGACAATTGGGAACTGCAAGCAGAGACACAACTCGACCAGGGGGGCATTTGAGAAAGGAAAAACCCCCGAAACGCGTCATGCCCATGGTCTGATGAAAAAATTAAAGGCGGATGTTCCACAAGCCCCGTGTGCTGCCTGTTTCTTTCTGGTGGAGGAGACGTCGTGGGCAATATTCAGCGCGTTGTAAGTGTTTGGCACTTGTGCTGAACCACGCGCAAGTTGTGCACCCCCCACAAGTGTCCAAAGGGGGTCGCAAAAAGGTAGACCCTCGGACTACCCCGCATCAAGCCTGCATTGGAGAATGCTGTAAATACAGTCCATACCTGCATGGAGTTACGCCCCTACTTCATAGGCGTTTCCGTCTCCAGGACAGTCTGAAGTGCGAGGAAGGGGGAGAGGAGTGTGGATGTCATCACCTGAACCCCCGAACAAGCGCCACAGCTCCCGCCAGACGACATGACACACCGGCTGCGGACAATACAAGAAATTGAGCCGGTAATTGATTTCGCCGCCGGCATGCTTACAAATGCTGCATGCTGGGAAATGCAGTTTACTATTAAAAGCAGAGGCGATTCCATGCCGTGTTTGTCAGGCAACCCACACTACTTTAGAAGGTGGGATGGACAATAAATAATTGACAATTGGGAACTGCAAGCAGAGACACAACTCGACCAGGGGGGCATTTGAGAAAGGAAAAACCCCCGAAACGCGTCATGCCCATGGTCTGATGAAAAAATTAAAGGCGGATGTTCCACAAGCCCCGTGTGCTGCCTGTTTCTTTCTGGTGGAGGAGACGTCGTGGGCAATATTCAGCGCGTTGTAAGTGTTTGGCACTTGTGCTGAACCACGCGCAAGGTGTGCACCCCTCACAAGTGTCCAAAGGGGGTCGCAAAAAGGTAGACCCTCGGACTACCCCGCATCAAACCTGCATTGGAGAATGCTGTAAATACAGTCCATACCTGCATGGAGTTACGCCCCTACTTCATAGGCGTTTCCGTCTCCAGGACAGTCTGAAGTGCGAGGAAGGGGGAGAGGAGTGTGGATGTCATCACCTGAACCCCGAACAAGCGCCACAGCTCCCGCCAGACGACATGACACACCGGCTGCGGACAATACAAGAAATTGAGCCGGTAATTGATTTCGCCGCCGGCATGCTTACAAATGCTGCATGCTGGGAAATGCAGTTTACTATTAAAAGCAGAGGCGATTCCATGCCGTGTTTGTCAGGCAACCCACACTATTTTAGAAGGTGGGATGGACAATAAATAATTGACATTTGGGAACTGCAAGCAGAGACACAACTCGACCAGGGGGGCATTTGAGAAAGGAAAAACCCCCGAACGCGTCATGCCCATGGTCTGATGAAAAAATTAAAGGCGGATGTTCCACAAGCCCCGTGTGCTGCCTGTTTCTTTCTGGTGGAGGAGACGTCGTGGGCAATATTCAGCGCGTTGTAAGTGTTTGGCACTTGTGCTGAACCACGCGCAAGGTGTGCACCCCCCACAAGTGTCCAAAGGGGGTCGCAAAAAGGTAGACCCTCGGACTACCCCGCATCAAGCCTGCATTGGAGAATGCTGTAAATACAGTCCATACCTGCATGGAGTTACGCCCCTACTTCATAGGCGTTTCCGTCTCCAGGACAGTCTGAAGTGCGAGGAAGGGGGAGAGGAGTGTGGATGTCATCACCTGAACCCCGAACAAGCGCCACAGCTCCCGCCAGACGACATGACACACCGGCTGCGGACAATACAAGAAATTGAGCCGGTAATTGATTTCGCCGCCGGCATGCTTACAAATGCTGCATGCTGGGAAATGCAGTTTACTATTAAAAGCAGAGGCGATTCCATGCCGTGTTTGTCAGGCAACCCACACTACTTTAGAAGGTGGGATGGACAATAAATAATTGACAATTGGGAACTGCAAGCAGAGACACAACTCGACCAGGGGGGCATTTGAGAAAGGAAAAACCCCCGAAACGCGTCATGCCCATGGTCTGATGAAAAAATTAAAGGCGGATGTTCCACAAGCCCCGTGTGCTGCCTGTTTCTTTCTGGTGGAGGAGACGTCGTGGGCAATATTCAGCGCGTTGTAAGTGTTTGGCACTTGTGCTGAACCACGCGCAAGGTGTGCACCCCCCACAAGTGTCCAAAGGGGGTCGCAAAAAGGTAGACCCTCGGACTACCCCGCATCAAGCCTGCATTGGAGAATGCTGTAAATACAGTCCATACCTGCATGGAGTTACGCCCCTACTTCATAGGCGTTTCCGTCTCCAGGACAGTCTGAAGTGCGAGGAAGGGGGAGAGGAGTGTGGATGTCATCACCTGAACCTGAACAAGCGCCACAGCTCCCACCAGACGACATGACACACCGGCTGCGGACAATACAAGAAATTGAGCCGATAATTGATTTCGCCGCCGGCATGCTTACAAATGCTGCATGCTGGGAAATGCAGTTTACTATTAAAAGCAGAGGCGATTCCATGCCGTGTTTGTCAGGCAACCCACACTACTTTAGAAGGTGGGATGGACAATAAATAATTGACAATTGGGAACTGCAAGCAGAGACACAACTCGACCAGGGGGGCATTTGAGAAAGGAAAAACCCCCGAAACGCGTCATGCCCATGGTCTGATGAAAAAATTAAAGGCGGATGTTCCACAAGCCCCATGTGCTGCCTGTTTCTTTCTGGTGGAGGAGACGTCGTGGGCAATATTCAGCGCGTTGTAAGTGTTTGGCACTTGTGCTGAACCACGCGCAAGGTGTGCACCCCCCACAAGTGTCCAAAGGGGGTCGCAAAAAGGTAGACCCTCGGACTACCCCGCATCAAACCTGCATTGGAGAATGCTGTAAATACAGTCCATACCTGCATGGAGTTACGCCCCTACTTCATAGGCGTTTCCGTCTCCAGGACAGTCTGAAGTGCGAGGAAGGGGGAGAGGAGTGTGGATGTCATCACCTGAACCCCGAACAAGCGCCACAGCTCCCGCCAGACGACATGACACACCGGCTGCGGACAATACAAGAAATTGAGCCGGTAATTGATTTCGCCGCCGGCATGCTTACAAATGCTGCATGCTGGGAAATGCAGTTTACTATTAAAAGCAGAGGCGATTCCATGCCGTGTTTGTCAGGCAACCCACACTACTTTAGAAGGTGGGATGGACAATAAATAATTGACAATTGGGAACTGCAAGCAGAGACACAACTCGACCAGGGGGGCATTTGAGAAAGGAAAAACCCCCGAAACGCGTCATGCCCATGGTCTGATGAAAAAATTAAAGGCGGATGTTCCACAAGCCCCGTGTGCTGCCTGTTTCTTTCTGGTGGAGGAGACGTCGTGGGCAATATTCAGCGCGTTGTAAGTGTTTGGCACTTGTGCTGAACCACGCGCAAGGTGTGCACCCCCCACAAGTGTCCAAAGGGGGTCGCAAAAAGGTAGACCCTCGGACTACCCCGCATCAAGCCTGCATTGGAGAATGCTGTAAATACAGTCCATACCTGCATGGAGTTACGCCCCTACTTCATAGGCGTTTCCGTCTCCAGGACAGTCTGAAGTGCGAGGAAGGGGGAGAGGAGTGTGGATGTCATCACCTGAACCTGAACAAGCGCCACAGCTCCCACCAGACGACATGACACACCGGCTGCGGACAATACAAGAAATTGAGCCGATAATTGATTTCGCCGCCGGCATGCTTACAAATGCTGCATGCTGGGAAATGCAGTTTACTATTAAAAGCAGAGGCGATTCCATGCCGTGTTTGTCAGGCAACCCACACTACTTTAGAAGGTGGGATGGACAATAAATAATTGACAATTGGGAACTGCAAGCAGAGACACAACTCGACCAGGGGGGCATTTGAGAAAGGAAAAACCCCCGAAACGCGTCATGCCCATGGTCTGATGAAAAAATTAAAGGCGGATGTTCCACAAGCCCCATGTGCTGCCTGTTTCTTTCTGGTGGAGGAGACGTCGTGGGCAATATTCAGCGCGTTGTAAGTGTTTGGCACTTGTGCTGAACCACGCGCAAGGTGTGCACCCCCCACAAGTGTCCAAAGGGGGTCGCAAAAAGGTAGACCCTCGGACTACCCCGCATCAAGCCTGCATTGGAGAATGCTGTAAATACAGTCCATACCTGCATGGAGTTACGCCCCTACTTCATAGGCGTTTCCGTCTCCAGGACAGTCTGAAGTGCGAGGAAGGGGGAGAGGAGTGTGGATGTCATCACCTGAACCCCGAACAAGTGCCACAGCTCCCGCCAGACGACATGACACACCGGCTGCGGACAATACAAGAAATTGAGCCGGTAATTGATTTCGCCGCCGGCATGCTTACAAATGCTGCATGCTGGGAAATGCAGTTTACTATTAAAAGCAGAGGCGATTCCATGCCGTGTTTGTCAGGCAACCCACACTACTTTAGAAGGTGGGATGGACAATAAATAATTGACAATTGGGAACTGCAAGCAGAGACACAACTCGACCAGGGGGGCATTTGAGAAAGGAAAAACCCCCGAAACGCGTCATGCCCATGGTCTGATGAAAAAATTAAAGGCGGATGTTCCACAAGCCCCGTGTGCTGCCTGTTTCTTTCTGGTGGAGGAGACGTCGTGGGCAATATTCAGCGCGTTGTAAGTGTTTGGCACTTGTGCTGAACCACGCGCAAGGTGTGCACCCCCCACAAGTGTCCAAAGGGGGTCGCAAAAAGGTAGACCCTCGGACTACCCCGCATCAAGCCTGCATTGGAGAATGCTGTAAATACAGTCCATACCTGCATGGAGTTACGCCCCTACTTCATAGGCGTTTCCGTCTCCAGGACAGTCTGAAGTGCGAGGAAGGGGGAGAGGAGTGTGGATGTCATCACCTGAACCCCGAACAAGCGCCACAGCTCCCGCCAGACGACATGACACACCGGCTGCGGACAATACAAGAAATTGAGCCGGTAATTGATTTCGCCGCCGGCATGCTTACAAATGCTGCATGCTGGGAAATGCAGTTTACTATTAAAAGCAGAGGCGATTCCATGCCGTGTTTGTCAGGCAACCCACACTACTTTAGAAGGTGGGATGGACAATAAATAATTGACAATGGGAACTGCAAGCAGAGACACAACTCGACCAGGGGGGCATTTGAGAAAGGAAAAACCCCCAAAACGCGTCATGCCCATGGTCTGATGAAAAAATTAAAGGCGGATGTTCCACAAGCCCCATGTGCTGCCTGTTTCTTTCTGGTGGAGGAGACGTCGTGGGCAATATTCAGCGCGTTGTAAGTGTTTGGCACTTGTGCTGAACCACGCGCAAGGTGTGCACCCCCCACAAGTGTCCAAAGGGGGTCGCAAAAAGGTAGACCCTCGGACTACCCCGCATCAAGCCTGCATTGGAGAATGCTGTAAATACAGTCCATACCTGCATGGAGTTACGCCCCTACTTTATAGGCGTTTCCGTCTCCAGGACAGTCTGAAGTGCGAGGAAGGGGGAGAGGAGTGTGGATGTCATCACCTGAACCCCGAACAAGCGCCACAGCTCCCGCCAGACGACATGACACACCGGCTGCGGACAATACAAGAAATTGAGCCGGTAATTGATTTCGCCGCCGGCATGCTTACAAATGCTGCATGCTGGGAAATGCAGTTTACTATTAAAAGCAGAGGCGATTCCATGCCGTGTTTGTCAGGCAACTCACACTACTTTAGAAGGTGGGATGGACAATAAATAATTGACAATTGGGAACTGCAAGCAGAGACACAACTCGACCAGGGGGGCATTTGAGAAAGGAAAAACCCCCGAAACGCGTCATGCCCATGGTCTGATGAAAAAATTAAAGGCGGATGTTCCACAAGCCCCGTGTGCTGCCTGTTTCTTTCTGGTGGAGGAGACGTCGTGGGCAATATTCAGCGCGTTGTAAGTGTTTGGCACTTGTGCTGAACCACGCGCAAGGTGTGCACCCCCCACAAGTGTCCAAAGGGGGTCGCAAAAAGGTAGACCCTCGGACTACCCCGCATCAAGCCTGCATTGGAGAATGCTGTAAATACAGTCCATACCTGCATGGAGTTACGCCCCTACTTCATAGGCGTTTCCGTCTCCAGGACAGTCTGAAGTGCGAGGAAGGGGGAGAGGAGTGTGGATGTCATCACCTGAACCCCGAACAAGCGCCACAGCTCCCGCCAGACGACATGACACACCGGCTGCGGACAATACAAGAAATTGAGCCGGTAATTGATTTCGCCGCCGGCATGCTTACAAATGCTGCATGCTGGGAAATGCAGTTTACTATTAAAAGCAGAGGCGATTCCATGCCGTGTTTGTCAGGCAACCCACACTACTTTAGAAGGTGGGATGGACAATAAATAATTGACAATGGGAACTGCAAGCAGAGACACAACTCGACCAGGGGGGCATTTGAGAAAGGAAAAACCCCCGAAACGCGTCATGCCCATGGTCTGATGAAAAAATTAAAGGCGGATGTTCCACAAGCCCCGTGTGCTGCCTGTTTCTTTCTGGTGGAGGAGACGTCGTGGGCAATATTCAGCGCGTTGTAAGTGTTTGGCACTTGTGCTGAACCACGCGCAAGGTGTGCACCCCCCACAAGTGTCCAAAGGGGGTCGCAAAAAGGTAGACCCTCGGACTACCCCGCATCAAGCCTGCATTGGAGAATGCTGTAAATACAGTCCATACCTGCATGGAGTTACGCCCCTACTTTATAGGCGTTTCCGTCTCCAGGACAGTCTGAAGTGCGAGGAAGGGGGAGAGGAGTGTGGATGTCATCACCTGAACCCCGAACAAGCGCCACAGCTCCCGCCAGACGACATGACACACCGGCTGCGGACAATACAAGAAATTGAGCCGGTAATTGATTTCGCCGCCGGCATGCTTACAAATGCTGCATGCTGGGAAATGCAGTTTACTATTAAAAGCAGAGGCGATTCCATGCCGTGTTTGTCAGGCAACCCACACTACTTTAGAAGGTGGGATGGACAATAAATAATTGACAATTGGGAACTGCAAGCAGAGACACAACTCGACCAGGGGGGCATTTGAGAAAGGAAAAACCCCCGAAACGCGTCATGCCCATGGTCTGATGAAAAAATTAAAGGCGGATGTTCCACAAGCCCCGTGTGCTGCCTGTTTCTTTCTGGTGGAGGAGACGTCGTGGGCAATATTCAGCGCGTTGTAAGTGTTTGGCACTTGTGCTGAACCACGCGCAAGGTGTGCACCCCCCACAAGTGTCCAAAGGGGGTCGCAAAAAGGTAGACCCTCGGACTACCCCGCATCAAGCCTGCATTGGAGAATGCTGTAAATACAGTCCATACCTGCATGGAGTTACGCCCCTACTTCATAGGCGTTTCCGTCTCCAGGACAGTCTGAAGTGCGAGGAAGGGGGAGAGGAGTGTGGATGTCATCACCTGAACCCCGAACAAGCGCCACAGCTCCCGCCAGACGACATGACACACCGGCTGCGGACAATACAAGAAATTGAGCCGGTAATTGATTTCGCCGCCGGCATGCTTACAAATGCTGCATGCTGGGAAATGCAGTTTACTATTAAAAGCAGAGGCGATTCCATGCCGTGTTTGTCAGGCAACCCACACTACTTCAGAAGGTGGGATGGACAATAAATAATTGACAATTGGGAACTGCAAGCAGAGACACAACTCGACCAGGGGGGCATTTGAGAAAGGAAAAACCCCCGAAACGCGTCATGCCCATGGTCTGATGAAAAAATTAAAGGCGGATGTTCCACAAGCCCCGTGTGCTGCCTGTTTCTTTCTGGTGGAGGAGACGTCGTGGGCAATATTCAGCGCGTTGTAAGTGTTTGGCACTTGTGCTGAACCACGCGCAAGTTGTGCACCCCCCACAAGTGTCCAAAGGGGGTCGCAAAAAGGTAGACCCTCGGACTACCCCGCATCAAGCCTGCATTGGAGAATGCTGTAAATACAGTCCATACCTGCATGGAGTTACGCCCCTACTTCATAGGCGTTTCCGTCTCCAGGACAGTCTGAAGTGCGAGGAAGGGGGAGAGGAGTGTGGATGTCATCACCTGAACCCCGAACAAGCGCCACAGCTCCCGCCAGACGACATGACACACCGGCTGCGGACAATACAAGAAATTGAGCCGGTAATTGATTTCGCCGCCGGCATGCTTACAAATGCTGCATGCTGGGAAATGCAGTTTACTATTAAAAGCAGAGGCGATTCCATGCCGTGTTTGTCAGGCAACCCACACTACTTTAGAAGGTGGGAAGGACAATAAATAATTGACAATTGGGAACTGCAAGCAGAGACACAACTCGACCAGGGGGGGCATTTGAGAAAGGAAAAACCCCCGAAACGCGTCATGCCCATGGTCTGATGAAAAAATTAAAGGCGGATGTTCCACAAGCCCCGTGTGCTGCCTGTTTCTTTCTGGTGGAGGAGACGTCGTGGGCAGGTATATATATATATATATATTTTCTCCTTGTGCTCAGGATTGAGGGCGACATCAACGAATAAATAGATGACAACCCTTAACCACTTCGTGTCCGTGCTTCCTTCCATGGTGTTACTGTGGGAGGTGGATTGCTTGGTTCATATATATATAGATATATATTTTTTGCAACAGATCTGTAAAGCATGGGAAATTCTGAGCAAACGAGCTACAGCCAGTCCAAACATTGCAATAGGCTCTTGAACTATTGTGGTAACATTTATTGTAAGAAGAGAGTAATAGAGCCCAGGAGTCATTGGAGGTGTGTTCAGCATTTTCCATCCCATTACAAAGGCAAAGAGGTTACTCTTGGAAACACTATGGAAAGAACCAATGAGCATAACCACTCTGCCTCTGCAATGGGATCTGAAGTTAGAGAAAACATTCAGTGAATACAAATACTAGCAGCCACCTCCAAAGAATCATCAGGCTCAATTTTGATGGAGATACCCAAAACACCCCTATGTACGTTGCCAGTAGTATGCCCACAATATCAAATCTAAGGAGAATGGTTCAAAGACAAAAATAGGGGAGTAATCCCCAAGGAATAACTTCACAATCCTACTCTGACATTAACATCCCCCTTAACTTCTTGTTTCTTTTACTAATAAACCGTTTTTTACTGTGTGATAATAAGAAGCCTCTCAAACATTTGCTAATCTTTAGTACAGTCCAAAACTTATTAACTCTGGAGAATAGTGAGATTTGGAAGATGAATCGAACTTTTAAGTCAACTTCCCATCTACTCACCCAAAATTACACTATTCATACCAACATTAACACCACCACAATCCCCTTAGTATACAGTTTACTCCCTGACAAGCAATCCTCAACTTACAATGAATTTTTATCAGTAATTAATTCCAAAAGAGTGAATCAAATTCCCCTGAAAATTATAATTGCCTTTGAATAGCAAATGATAAATACAATTACTAAAATGTATCATAACACTCAAATTCAAGGATGTGTTTTCACTTTTCCTAGGCATATTGGTGAAAGAAAAAACATCCTCAGCTGAGAATTATATGTCAAACAGTAAAATGAAATTTGAATGTAAAAAAACAACAGCTCTGTGTTTTGTACCCTCCTAGTGTGTGGATGTTTTTTACAAATCAATGATACAATTAGTCAACTTTACTCAAAATGAAGAAAAATTGGCTCCGCTCTTAAATTATTTTAAAGACACTTAAATTTGCCATCTATGCAGGTGGTGTAGTCTAGTTCCTATATTACCAATAGGCTCTGCTCATTGGAATAATATATCCTATAGATTTGACGTAGGACTTATGTCTACTAGGTCTCTATCGAATATATTAGACTTAATTGTGAGTGCTAGCTAGCTCAGAGTTCACTAGAAACTTTATCGAATAAACGAGAAGGGATTAGTTTCTGACAACCGCATAAACATGACAACTTTGTTTCCCCAAGAATGAACGTATCTTCAGAGTTGTGGAAACAATAGATAGATATTTTACTCAGTCAATCGTGCCAGCTTCGTTTCATCAGAGGTGCAGAGAAATAGAGAGACGGGCGTTTTCAATAAAAGGTTTTATTGAACAGTCTTCTTTCTCATGCAAGTAAAGTGAACTGCTACAATCGTAATACTGGTTGGAAAGTATAATGCGTACAGTAAGAAGAGTATTATAAAATAATACTGTAAAAGCATTGTATGGTTTCTAAATACATACATAAATAACAAAGGCTAAAAAGTACTCAACTGGTGCTTCTAAAATACGCCTACCCCAATGTACCTAACCTAAGTCTAGTACGAGGGAAGAAGTAAGTGTCGTGTAGCATAGGTTTTGTTTTTCTTTGCCAAGAATCTAACCAAGATTTCTGTTAGGGTCTAATCAGCTCCGTACCTTGGTTTTAGAATGAAGGAGGTCTGGTATCTCTGTCTCGGGACTCGGTTTTCCAACACCCTGCAAGGGGAGCTTGGAAACACTGGAGCTGTATTCTCACTGGGAGAAATGCAGCCTCTTGATCAGTGCGTCAGCTGGAGGGTCGGCTTCCTTCGGCACTTGCTGTAGTGAGCTGCGTCGGGCATGTAGATAGTCAAGCTGTTTCGAACCACCGTGTCTTTGCTAGGGCAAGTGTAGGCATATTTATACCTTGAAGGTGCCTAGTTTGACGTAAAGTCGGGCATAATAACGTCAACAAAGAATCCCAAGGGAATGGTAGTTCTTTGAAAACTCCATGATTTCTTGGACAAATCAATATTCAAGCAAGGGGATGTCCCTGACTGCTGAAGCCGAGTTTTCCAAGAAATCGTTGTGACTTTTTGGAACGAGTGGAAGTAGCCATGCCTGTATTTGGACTGCATGGGTTATGTCTAAATATGGTTATGATTTCTGTGCCTATATAAGGGCAATGTGAATTGTACCTATATAAGGGAATGAATCGGTAAATTTCGCTTGGATCCTAAAACGCCATACAACACCCACTTCATTATTATGTTCGACATTACTAAATTCTAAGCATTTAAAACATTTCGAAAGCATGATGTGTAAAAATCCCTCCCAAAATACATAGAATGCATTTGAAATGGTTGTACACGAAAGATGAGCATTTATGCTGTATGCATTTTAAAGACAATGTTGTCATTCAAAGCATATAGTGTGGCATTGGAACTGCTATCAGAATGAGGCATGAAATAACATTTATGAAATGGCTCTTAAATACAGAAAAGAAAAATCAAGATCATTCCATGACAGAATATATAAACTATTTAGGTTGTGGACAAGATCAAATATTGTCTCTTGGAAGTGTTACAAAGAATTCTTGTTCTCTAAGAATAGTTCTACTTTAAGCAGATTACTTTGTGCCCAAAAAAAAAGTTCAATTTTGGAAAAAGTCAAATCGCAGAAATATAGAGTTCTAAAGTGGGAAGTTATGTTTTGAAAAGTGAAGGCCGAATACAGAGTCCCATAGAACGCTGTGTGCTAACTTCAAAAGTCATTCTCATTGTTTGGAGAAAACATCAAATCTTCTAAGCTGGTAAAGAATTTGTCTACCACAGTAGGTGAAAGTTGGACTACCTCTTTAAGTAGACCGATTGCACAAAAATGTGAAGCATCACCATCAGCGTTAGTCGCGTTAGCAATGTTCGTCAGAGATGGATACGGTACCTGTGTGCGTGTCGATCCACGTATCTCACCGTCAGCAGATTGCGTCTGTGAGACCTCAACGAATGCCGTCATCAGGATTGGTAGCTGCTAGTGGTAACACAATGCATGAGCCGTTACTGAACCAAGCAAAGTATCAACATCCGTTGGCAGGACTGATGGGAGTGTTTGACAGATGTCCAACACGCATTCTTCTCCATATAGCAGGCATCGTAGAACAGGTAAGATGCAATCTTGGCAGATTGGTCGGAATGATAGAAACCATGTGGTATTCAGGTCTCTTAAGCGAGCCAGGCCCAGAATCAGTAGCACACACTCACAACACTTCATTGCCAGTAGTGTGTTCTCTATTGTAATCGGGGTGACGCTGGTGACTGGACTTGCCATATCAGAGGAGAAGGGATTAGAGTAGTATTCCTGCTACGAGTCCCAAAATGAGAGGCAGGCCACCGAACACAGAGTGTACGAAGTTTGGAAAAATGCAGAGACTGCTTCAAAGGGTGCTAACAGTCCCGAAAAAACGGTCTTAAATACATGTACAATACCACTAGTATCAGACATGTTTAAGATACGACCCACCATTTCAACGAAATGTACAGGGCAGTTTGTTGATAAAAGGGCATGTATCTCTGCAGAGGACCTTGCAACTTGTAGTTCATACGTCTCTTTGGACGAGGTCAGTGGCACAGTTTTTTGTAAAAGAATGGCTTTCATTCTGCTTAAAGTATCAATTTTAATAGAAGAGATGTTCAATGAAGGCCATAACGGCGCCTCCCCATCTGTCTTAGCTTTAGGAAACAATACTTGTATACAACAAGTGACCCTGGCTGACACAGTTACGAGATAGGCTGTTCCTGGCAACATGCCACAGCAGCTGTGATCATTCAACATTATATAGCTTCCGTTAGAAAGCTGCCTAAAAATTGGATCTATTACTGCTGCTGGAGAACCTTGCAGGTGGCAGGATAAGTTGGTCGAAGAACCGTCACAGGCTCCATGTAAATTAATTAATACCCTGACATAGAAGTGTACCGCTTAGTGCGCTTTTTCATTATGTACCACTAAGAAATACTTATTTTCCCCCACTCCAACATCTGTGTGTATACGGTAATTTCCAGGTTGACTTCATGTATTCTTTACCCAACCTTTCATACACGCCAGTTGGTATATATTTCAAACAGTAATGAAAATTGAAAATTGTGACAGCAAGAGTGATTATCCCGTGTATTAGCCATTCTGTTGCAGGTTTTTCTGAAACAGTTAATGGTAATCTTTTCAGTTTTTCAATGCTCAGCACAGTATAGTCTGCTCCTCTTTGTGCCAAAGTGATTTGTTTATCTGTAAGGTTAAATACAGAAAACAATGATGTAGTGTTGTTTAGACGCCATGGCATATATCCAGAATGAAGATTTTGTGACGTCCAGCCTAAAAGCATTATAGAACACAATTGTGACTGTCCATGCTGTAGCATGCGCAAGTCCTGTTCCATTATGTCAATGGAAGAGAAAACTATGCTGTCCAAAGAATAAATTCTGGATGACAGAGTTGTTAACCAATTGTCAACTACAGAGAAAGCTTTGTCTAAATTAATACAATCAATTTCTCATATTCGTTCTGCAGTCTCTGCTTGTGTCGCTTTCCAAGCTTCATTATAAATGGCATATATACCAGCGTACGTATATAAAACGTTTATGATGTCATTTCGCAGGACCTTGTAAGAAGACCCTTAAATCAACGCCATCTTTAATTAAAGATAAGTGTTGTTTTACCTCTGTTAGTGTGGTTTTGTGTAGCCAGTCATGGCACAGTTTTCCTACACTGTATGTTGTTACAATCCCTGGATGTTGTCTCTGGACATATCTTGGATCTAGCCTAGTGAGTGTAAACCCTTGTGTCTTGTTCCGGAATCTATCTTGACAGTTGTTTGTGTCTGTGGGCCAGATTATTCATTTTTTCCAATCAGGATCAGTACTGTTTTTAAGTAAAATAGTTTTTAAGTCACCTCCCCTTCTGAAGTGTTTTTACTATCAGGTGTAGGTGTAGCTATGGACGGTTTGTTCAAATCTTTTATCTTGGCTAGGCCAAGATGTGACGTCTGTTGCACAGTAGTGTCATTCAAAAACATTATTTGTTCAGGGATAATGCAGGCTCGAAATAAAGCTTCTATTCCCTGCACTTGCCAGTGTTTTGTGCCCCAGACAGTTTTTGTTTCAATGTTGTCACTCCAAAGGTCGAAACCTAATGAGTACAGCTGGGCATAAAAGGATGCAGAATAAATGTGCTTAGTATTAGTCAACAAACTTTTCATTTCTGTCTTATTAACATTTTTAAAGTAAAAGGTTTCTGGATTTGAGACATTAAAACCTGAGAAGTATGGACATTTTTTATAAAATGTTTTTAAGCTACCTTTTGGTGGTGTTGGACAATGTACCCATTGATTGAAAGTATAAACATTTCTAGGGTTTGCAGATTTGTGCAAATAATGATGACCATAGTGATTATAGCAGTACATTTGTGCATAATCTGATGAACCTTCTAAGTATTCATGTTTTGACAATTTTGCAGCTATCTCTAAGTCTGACATCATATTATTAAATGTCTCAAAGTCCCAATCAACAGAAAATGTGCTTGGTGAAACAAAGTCACTCAAGGAAACTTTAAATTGATGTAGAATCTTCAACAGCTCCGCCGGGCCAAAGATGTCATAATCAGTTCTGTCCCATGCTATACCACCAGGTATAGGAACGGCTGTGATGTTCACTGATGTCAGGTCTCTTTGTTCACGATGAGATGATTTGTGTGGCTTGAGGAGCAAGTTGATGTTCTTACTTGCTGTGTCCATTTTACTATATCTTCCATTTATCATCATTCCCAAAGTTAATACAAGGATTAACCAAAGTAGGAGAAAAAGTATGCCTAGCACAATCCAAAATCCAAACCATGGTGAAACCAGATAAGTTTTGTCAAGTTGCTGAAACAGAACTGTTACTTGTTCTTTAAAAGTCTTATTTTCTGACGTCGTTTCAGGCTCACTGGGATCCTCGGAAAACGTATCAAAGTTAATGAAATAGCCAGAAGCAGTTCTGTCAATTGTAGGTATTGCATCAGGATTACTTGAAATCACTGGAGTTACCGGATCCTTTGTCATATTAGTATAGTCAGATGCTACATCATTGTAGACAGGAGTTTCTTGACAAACTGTTATTTGGGTTTCAAGAGGCACAAGTTCCATAGCTTTATTGCTTAGTCCTTCTTTTCTCACTGCAGATTCTTCAAAGGTGATGAGTCTCTCAGTTTGAACCTCTTGGATAGTAGCAAGATTTGGTTATCTGCTACATCTTTGGAGTCCACTAGTCCTACTACTTATTATTGGCCACATGATGTGGTTTGACCAAGTCGATAGATACAAACCTGTTTTCCTTTCTTCCAGCAAGGGTGGCAGTAACTCTGTTCTTGATCCGTGGATTGCTAGCACAGGTACTGGTTTTCTGTAGGAAGGCCCAAATTCCTTCTTGTCCGCGATCTTTTCTCTGACTAGATCCCCAATCTTTGGAATCCACACAGGCCTTGCTGGGACGGGAGGTTCCCCTTCAGTGGTCGTTGGCTTCTGTAATGTGTTGCTTTGACTTCTTCTTGTCTCATTTAAGTCCTGCAAAACAGCCAAACGGTCTGTGATATCAAAGGGTTTTTGTTCTACCACTGAAGTGTGACGATCAAGGTCCTGGACAAGCATTCTAGTACCAAAAAGGATTTCATATGGAGTGATTCCACCCAGAGAATTTCTTGGCAGAATATTTAAACTATGTTGGACACTTATTAGATGTTTGACCCACCGGTCACCCAAGCCTAATACCCTGCTGTTATAGATTGCTTTGTGTCCCGTTTTTTTCTTTCCACTACAGAATTTCCCTCAGGATGGAATGGACTAGAATACCGCAATGCAACGCCCAAATTAGCCATGGCCTCCTTGTAAGCTTTGGAGCTAAACACAGGACCCTGGTCAGAATGTAGCGTGCCGACTGCGTATGTGCCTATAAAGACTCGCAAATCTTTTATAACAGTTCGGGCTTCAGCCGAGCGCAGAGGCCACATCCAAATGAATCTGTCCTAATAGTTATGGGATCGCATTTGTCCATAGGGACGTCTGCGTGTAGATAGTCTAAGGCTGTCTAGCAAAGGTGTCTGTCCTGGGCTGGCTACAATGTAGTCAGGTATCTGACGGAGTTCTCTGCTGCGATCTCTGTCGCAGTCAGGGCAATTAATTGCAAATTCATAAATGTGGGTATTCATCCCTGGCCACCAGTATGTCTCTTTTAATTCTAGAATGGATTTAGAGATCCCTTGATGTATCAGACCCTCTCCCATATGTGCTTTTTGTATCAAAGCTCGTCTACGTCTCCTGTTTGGAATTACTCTATCCCCCACTCAAGGGATTCGAGCAAAAGGGACGGAGTTGGCATCAATTATGTATGAATATTCAAGTGGATAGTTTAGAGGGAACGCCACACCTCTGCCTTTGCTTGTGGCATTGACAGCTAGCATTGTTTCACCATCTGTTTTTGTTTTCGAACGAGCAATTGTAGCTACGGAAGCCGTTTGCACAGCTGCCTTTGCGGCTTCATCAGCCAATGAATTCCCTGCAACGTGAACGCCATCACGCTGATGACTCAGTGTATGGATCACGTGAGTCTTCTGTAGTTCTTTCTGTAATTGAACTACTTATCCCCAAAGCAACTTATGCTTGATTGTGCCACCTTTCGCATCTTTGAAACCGTTTTGAATCCAATTCTGCAAGTATTCATTGTAAGATTGAACGCAGTAATACGAATCGCACACTATGAGTGTGGGGAATTCGCAATCAGTATTTTCAAGCGCCATCTTGAAAGCCTGTAGTTCAGCTCGCTGAACTTTACAGTCTCCAAGAGATTGAGTTTTTGTGACCATAGGTCGGAATTTACCATCACGCCAGCGACCTTTAACGATCGCACAAGAAGCACTATAAGCTTGTTTACCCCCAATTGCGGGTTGTGCTGATCCGTCTGTATAAATTATGCATTCGTATTGTTCCAGAGGCAGAATCTCAGCTGGCAGAGAACATTCTTGTTCGTATTGTAGATATTCTTGTGTTTTTAAATAAGGGTCAAAAATGTATTCAACATCTGTTGCAGCAAGAGAGTTAACCCATTGTATCCATCTTGGATGTAAAGCCTTTGTATTTGGGATGCTCGCTTTTGTCACTGCCTCTAAGGCAGGTACAGGAGTAATGACCATTATGCGTTTACCCTGTGCGAGAGCTCACTCTTTTGCTACTGCAGTTTGAACCACTGTCAGAATTTTTTCTGTTGAAATTAATTTAATTTCAGCTTGTGTGTACAAGTGTGATTTGTAAGCAATTGGTACTTTTTCACCTACATTAAAAGTTAAGTACGTGAATCCGCATTTTCCTGGGATTATTCTGATTACAAGGTTGCGTACGTTTACGCGTGTCTGTAAATGTGATGTTGCTCACATGTCTGTTTGCACTGAACGCAAAATTTCTGTGAGTTTTTGAGTCCAATTAGTAGTTTTGAAATCAGGTTTGATTAATTCGTAGAGAGGTTTAACCCTTTCTGCGTAGTTTAAAATGTATGTTCTTCTGAAATTCAGGAAACCTAGAATTGACTGTACGTTTTTCAGCGATTTTGGAGGTTGGTGCAGCGCACACTTTTCTAAAAAGTTGGCTGCCAGGCTTTTGCCTTCACTTGATAACTCGTATCCTAGAAAAAGGACATTGAGGTGGGCAATTCTTGATTTTTTAAAGTTGAATTTGTCCCCTTCAGAGGTGAATCCAAGTATAATGATATTCACTCTGTTCAAGTGCCTGTCCAAGTCATCGTCCGTTAGATAGATGTAATTGACATAAGAGCACGCCTCATCATCATACGTTTGTAGTAACTCTGTTAGTCTAGCCGAAAATAACCCCGGACTATTCTTGAATCCCTGGGGGAGAAGACAGAAGTGACGTAGTGGCCCCATAACTGAGAAAGCTGTCAAGTACCTGCTTTCAGGTGCAATGTTTTGACAGAAGAAACCGGTATAAATATCTAATGTGGTTTTATATTTTTTACGCACAATGTTAATAATTAGTGCTGCACTGTGCATTTTGAACTGCAAAAGTTTTACAACAAGAGTTTAAATGTCTGTAGTCCAAAACTAGACGATATGTATTGTCTGGTTTGGAGACAGGAAACAAAGGATTGTTCATTGACGAGGTGCATGTTTCAATCACCCCTTGGTATTCAAGTTGGTCTAATATCTCCCTGACCTGTTTTTTAGCTTCTTGCTTAACTGGATACTGCTCTGTGCAGTTGGTTGTGTTTTTAACTGGATTTTATGGTGAGGAGAATCCTCATCCCATCCTACATGATTTCTATATAATGCTGGAGCCAGGGATATAGCCCATTTTCTTGCATAGGTGTATTTAAAGTAAATTGGAATATTATTCGAGAAGGTTGGCATAATGATGTCTTCGCCATGTGAGCACTCCCTGACAAATTTTGGTGGCCAGTCTTTTTCAGCTAGAAGAATGTCATAACCCTTAGAGTGCTTCTCCCATAAGAGTGCTCTTATTTTCCTAGTTATGTCCCCCTCCATCCGGAGCGTTACTTCATATAACTTATGGGGTACACTAACCCTGGTATCAGCTGTTTCAAAATGAATGTCCACTGTCTCCAGATGATCCTTCAAGATCTTGTGAGCTACGGTGACGTCTGCTGCGCTGTCCAGCATTGTCTGGCCAACTCCCCGATCTTGAGTTGTGTCCTCAAGATCCGCGGCATGTCTGATTTTTAGACATGCTACCCTCATTTTGGTGAATTGGGTTTTCTTATTTTTTGGAACGTGTTGATCGTCTTTGGACTTCACGCGTTCTTCCTTGTGTTCTGACAGTCCTCTTCTTTCCGTTTTCTGTGAGGAAGTCTGAAAGGTAAGAGAGGAACATGCATCAGTATCTTGATGTCTATCAGGTTTTTTCAAATTCTCCATGTTCCTGAGGTTATACCTCTTTTCAGAGGGCTCCTTTTGAGGAGACCTTCCTCTGGACTGAAAACGCTTCTCATTAGAAGTTTGTTTAGTATTTTCTCACTTCTTTTTAGGAGTAGTGAGAGTGTTTTTAATAAAGACCTTTTCAGGACTTTCTGTTAGTTGGGGCTTTACTGGTTTCCCACCCAAACTATCTCTACCTAGTTCTTCATAGGATTTTTCAATTGTTCTGGCCAGTTCATATGGTTGCTCAGTTATATCAATTTCTCTTATTTTTTGGCGGATCGCCACTGATGCTGCTTCATCTTTAATATATGCTAATATTATAGCTGAGACCCGTTTGAAATCTTTCAGTAATTTCATACCCAAATTTAAAGCAGGCTCTGTCTCATATTCATTTTGAATCTGTTTCAGGACGTCTGGTATTACCGCTATAGACGGAACACCATGTGTTTTTGTGTAGATTGCAGCAAAGACTGTACCCTAAGTGGCATAGTCCTCCAGATGTGGTGCGATCCCCATTGGTAAACAGATTGTTAAAATTCTGTGTTTCTCATGAGGGGTAGTATCGGGAAATACTGCCTCGATTTGAGTAATTTTTTGAGCTATCTAGAATGGAATTTGTTCCCTTTTTCACTGGCAATTTACCAATGACTGATTGCATAGTCTGTGGTGTGATTTTATTTGTGTTCCCCTGGTGAGGGGTTTGTTGTGGAATCCTTGTAGGAGGTTGGATTGTTAGAGTCCGCATGACATATTGAACCAATTGTCTATGTATTTTTATTAGTTTTAGTTGAACCAATAGTTCTTCACTTGACATTTCTTCAATGTCAGGATGTGGTGTATAGCTGGCTAGTACCAGCCATGTTGCTCCTGGTGTACCTAGTGGACCGAGCCTGGTAATGTGATTTTGATGTTGTAGGGCACTTTTAAACCAGAGCTGGTGCTCTTGGTGAGTTAGTGGAATTTCAATGTCCTGGAAAGGAATGTATTCCGTTGGATGATCCTCTACTTTGTAGAAATAAAACACATGCGATACTGCATTTTCTTCAGGGAAGACTATCCATGAATAGAATACCTCTGCCTGCCGATATTAGTGTGCCTCTATGACAAAAATTACCCTACCACCTCTTGATGATAGGCCATTTGTTATAAGCTTTATGGTGATAGTTTTCCTTAGGTTTTCAGGGATGATTATCGCATCCGGGTGATTTTGTTGGAAACCTGTAATGTTTAAGCCCGGATGAGTTGCAGTTCCGGCAGCTCCACCGTTCTCGTTTTCAGTCATTTTGTTGGCTGAAACTTTTGCAGAGCAAGTTTCAAGGAAACAAAGATAAGGTGCACAATATTTTAGAACACTGTATCCTCCAACGTTGAACAAACCAAAAACTAAAACATAGGATTTTTGTCCTACTCAGTTATGGCGGATATTGGATCGTTTTACCCACTCCAGATGTCTATTGGAGTATTTTAAGGGAAAAGGGGGTCTCTGTGACAAGCACGACTGAGTTACTCTAGTATCTAGCATTAAATTAGTGCCTTACCAAATGTTGGGAGCCATGTAGTGTAGTTCCTATATTCCCAATAAGAGCTGCACATTGGAATAATATATCCTATAGATTTGACGTAGGACTTATGTCTACTAGGTCTCTATCCAATATATTAGACTTAATTGTGAGTGCCAGCTAGCTCAGAGGCCACTAGAAACTTTCTCGAATAAACAAGAAAGGATTAGTTTCTGACAACCGCATAAACATGACAACTTTGTTTCCCCAAGAATAAACGTATCTTCAGAGTCGTAGAAACAATCGATAGATATTTTACTCAGTCAATCGTGCATATTTCGTTTCATCAGAGGTGCAGAGAAATAGAGAGACGGGCGTTTTCAATAAAAGGTTTTATTGAACAGTCTTCTTTCTCATGCAAGTAAAGTGAACTGCTACAATCGTAATACTGGTTGCAAAGTATAATGCGTACAGTAAGAAGATTATTATAAAATAATAGTGTAAAAGCATTGTATAGTTTCTAAACCATAGATAAATACATACATAAATACCAAAGGCTAAAAAGTACTCAACTGGTGCTTCTAAAATACGCCTACCCCAATGTACCTAACCTAAGTCTAGTCTGAGGGAAGAAGTAAGTGTGGTGTAGCAAAGGTTTATCTTTTCTTTGCCAAGAATCTAACCAAGATTTCTCTTAGGGTCTAATCAGCTCCGTACCTTGGTTTTAGAATGAAGGAGGTCTGGTATCTCTGTCTTGGGACTCAATTTCCAACACCCCGCCAGGGAAGCTTGGAAACACTGGAGCTGGATTCTCAGCGGGAGAAATGCAGCCTCTTGATCAGTGCGTCAGCTGGAGGGTCGGCTTCCTTCGGCACATGCTGTAGCGAGCTTTGTTGGGCAAGTAGATAGTTGAGCTGCTCCGAACCACCGTGTCTTTGCTAGGGCAAGTGTAGGCATATTTATACCTTGAAGGTGCCTAGTTTGACGTAAAGTCGGGCATAATAACGTCATCAAAGAATCCTAATGGAATGGTAGTTCTTTGAAAACTCCATGATTTCTTGGACAAATCAATATTCAAGCAAGAGGATGTCCCTCACTGCTGAAGCTGAGTTTTCTGAGAAATCGTTGTGGCTTTTTGGAACAAGTGGAAGTAGCCATGCTTGTTTCTGGACTGCATGGGTTATGTCTAAATGTGGTTATGATTTCTATGCCTATATAAGGGCAATGTGAATTGTACCTATATAAGGGCATGAATCGGTAAATTTAGCTTGGATCCTAAAACACCATACAACAGTGTGGTAACAGAAAGAAGCCAAGGTTTCCCATTGACTGGTGAAACTGTGACTCAACCTGCTTAGAGGGAGTTGCAAAAACAAATAATACCAAATAGGGTTAGCATGACTCATAATGAGAATGGCACAATCATTGTTAGGTAGTCTGAATCCTCATATATATAAAAAAAAATTAAAGGGATGTCTCACAGATGGATGTATGACGTTACAACGCATACTTTTACATCGCATGCCTTTACAACGCGGTATTTACAACGAATACCATTACAACGCATAGTGCTTTTAGGAGCTGGATAGTGATTTATTTAATTTACTATTCCAACTCCAGTCCCCGTGGATAGTAGGGAAGGTGTTGGATAGTAAATAAATATATTCCCTATCCTGGAGCGCCCCCCAGCGCAATGCGTTGTAATGGTTTGCGTTGTAAAAGTTGCGTCGTAAAGGCACTGCGTGGTAAAAGTTGCGTTGTAAAGGTTGTACACCCTCACAGACTATTGGCAAAGATACATCAATTTCCATTGATGGAAGCTTCAGAATACCTAGACAATATTGCATACATCTTACAATACTAGCATCAACTAATACCTATCTGAGATTACTCACCTGTTTTGACAACTTAATCCAATTAAAGTCCCATTTTTTGTTTTTTTTGTGTACAAAAATAAAAAAACTGTTTGCCTTCCTACCTGTAGTTATCTTCTTTCTTTGTCTCTTGGTGTTATTTCATAAAACCTACCAAAATATCAACTAGAGAGTAAGGGTATGGACAGTCACTCCTGTACCCCTATAATGTATTTTAAACAACTGAAGAGTGACTTAGTGAAAAAGTGAGAGAAAAATATATTTATATTTTATATTATTTGCCTGATCCTATCCCCCTAAAAAGGCAACGAAGAATTAGTGAAAACACCCCCAAAAAGGGGGAAAACCTTGCCCTTATACAAACACTAAAAGAGAAAGGGATCTTTCCCTTTTTAAAAAAGGACCCTCACTCACCACTAGTTGATGACATGCTTCATCATAGGGTCCCCGCTGGGGTGGCCGAATGCCTCCCCAGCGTGCTTCAACGCCTGGGTTACAGCGGAGCGGGTTGATGGTGTGTTACAACTAATATGTGAATTAAACTGTGAGTGAAATTAAAAAATACATGGTTGTAACCTATAAAAAGATTTTAAATAAAGGCCAACCAGTATTAGAGTAAAAACAGTGCAAGGCGGACAAACCATGGCTCTATGTTATGACGAATCTTCGCCAAATTATAAAAACTTGTGGGGTGCTCTGGTCCGCTCCAATCCTTAAAGTTTCAGGGTGATTCGGCAAGCGGGGGCATAGAGAAAAGAGGGGGGTCCCAAAACATGTCTTCTCCATGTTATTTTCTGTAGGAAACTTTAGACACGGCTACAGCCGGAACTGCTGAACGGAATTACACCAAATTTGGCAAAAAGGTAGCCATTGTTTCAGAAAGCGTACTTTGTGTTAAATGGTGTAAATCCGTTAAGTAGTTTTTGAAATATTAACGGAAAAAGAAATATATATATCTGGGCGGAGCCTAACCACATATTTCATTGTGAAATCTGATTGGCTGTCAGCACTTCATTCAAGAAGCATTGGCAGCCATCTTGGGACCAATATACATGATAGCACCTCATTAAAAAGCATTGCAATTAATAGAAGGTTTTAAGACTTTAGTTACATCCATCCTGGGGGACAATATCTGGGAAACCATCACGCCCATAACATTCATTATGGCTCTGGCTACACTGGCCATGAAAGAGAACTACTTCCGTTTCGAGGACACCATTTATCTGCAGACCTCTGGAACGAGCATGGGTAGCGTTTTCGCGCCGAGCCTAGCAAATTTATACGTGCATCATTTCGAGCAACAGCACGTACTCACACCAACCAACCCTTTTCGATCATCGATAATATGGTGGAAACACTATATCGATGATGTGTTGGGTGTGTGGAGAGGGAGTCTCGAATCAGTGAGCGATTTCCATCTTTGGTTGAATGGTAGGAATAATTTCCTCAGATTCACCTTTGAGGCTCACAAAGAGAGACTGTCCTTTGTGGACCTCTCGATCTATGTGACATCTGCAGGCTTGCAGACTGAGCTGTACAAGAAGCCCATGGGGAGAAAACGGCCAGTTCCTCCGTGTCCGGAGGAACTGTTCCAGTCAGGATGATTTCATGATCCATGCTAGCAAACTGTCTTCACAACTATTGGAGAGACATTATCCCAAACCTCTGATCAAGCGGTCTCTTAAGCGAGCGCATAATAACAATCGGGAGGCACTCCTAGAACCACCTGTTCTAAAACCTCCTACTGATAGACTCACTCTTGTGAGTACATTTAACACCAGAATCAATAGCCTGCTGAGAATCATCAGAAAGCATTGGCGTATTTTAAATCATGGCAATGAGAAAATTGCAATGCCTTTGTTTGCCTTCAAAAGATCCACCAGTATCAGGGATCGCCTCGTACACATGTGCCCTAGAGAGATCCCTAAAAGGACCTTAGGCACGTTGTGGGATTTACCACCTGCAGTTGGGCATCATCCCTGTGGTAATTGTTCTATCTGTCCACAAACCAAACATTCGACAGAGATAGATATAGGCACTCACAGGCCTTGGTTATAAACTCATTTCACTAACTGCAACAGTGACCACCTTATTTACTTACTGACCTGCCCTTGCTCCTGTCAATATGTAGGAATGACCACCCGCAAGGTGCGAATACGTATGGTGGAGCATAAGAGCTCGTTCCGCTATAAAAAATCTATGATGCAGTTAACCAAACTTGAGAAACAGCATGGTGAATCTGAATTCACATGGACGGTTTTGGAGAAGCCCTTCATTCCTTCCCATGTGAAAAATGTCTCCAAATACCTATTCCTTAGAGAGCAAAAATGGATCTATAAGCTTTCTTCGGATACAGTGGGACTCAATGATCATATACCGTGGCATGCTCTGTAGTTTGCCTACAACAGATATGAAAATGCGACATGCAATGTGCGGTCTCTTTTTCTGCAGACTGTGGCTTGTTTGGGGCTTGAGCAACATCTGTTATAAACCCGCCTATAAGACCCACATGTTTATTATGTCTGATATTACAACTACTTAGGACATCCTCACATTAAGCTTTAATCATGCCCCAAGGGTTAATAGCAGGTGTTCAGTAATATACTTCTCCAATCGATTACATCAACTAGAGAGCCATCTATGGGCTCAGAACTACAAAAAGGGCCGATTCCGTGTCATCCTGTAGTCCTAGTTTTAGTTTAAATCCATTTATTTTCCTATAAGTCTAGCACAGGGACATGCCGGGTAGGAATAGCTATGAGTGATTATGCATAAGGAAACACAGAGGACGCTTCTAATTTAATTGGAAGAGACTTGCTAACAGCGGTTTTTTCGATACAAGTACAATTTTTTTCGATACAAGTACCATTCTGAATATGTGCGCTTTTTGGAACTACAGAACAGGCCCGATGACGCCATTCTGTAGTCCCACGCATTGATACGTACGCCGGTCCCGGATGGTAGCAGTATGTTAGATCGCGGCTTGTTTTGAAGAATAGTTGCTTGATGCTGCGATTCCGTTTTTACTTGGCATCGAAGTCTTTGTCAAAGAGGTGATATTAAACCTCATTTAAAGCCCTGATGAAATTTGGCAATAGGTAGGGACGATAGGAACGTAAAGTAGTCCCCTTCCAAGTTTCCAGCAAGGATACTTAAACCCACACCTCTTCCGATTAGTGCCTCCCCCAAGCTTCAGGTTAGTTTGGTGGCACCGACGGAGAGGTGAGTGTTACAGGCGACATGCCTAGTTAGTAGATGTCTAGCGATTGGGGGCATCACTGCACTGTAGCTTTTATAAGTTGATTACTTTGGTATGATTTACAGTTTAGATAACTTGTGCTTATTTGATGATGAGTATGTGTCTTCATGATATACGACAGGTGTTTCTCTCAAGAATCGGTCAAGGGGGTATCAGTCGAGTAATTGGGGTGCACTTTACCACTGTCCTTCTCCTATACTGTGTACTTTTGTGATATTTTTCACAGGGAATATAATTAAGCATCTTTATATTCTATATCAAGTATGGAGTTTTGATGCTTGAACCCCTGGTTGCGTTCATTTGTTCCACAGTGCGGGGCCTCGTGTACCTGAGCACGGTCCAGGTGAGATGAGGTCCAGTCCCCTGTCATTCCGGGTGAGCAATAATGTTTTTTCATGTTATTATATGTACAAGATAAGAACAAGAGCATGTGTGTCTGTTCGAATCATGCAAAAAGGTTTCTGTTATTAATAAGAGTGATGTATATAAGTTTTCCTAGATCACGTTGAGTATCCAGTGACAAGGAGGATCAGTATCTGCTTGTAGGTACAGGCTGTATCGTTCCTATTGGTATTGTCTATATTATTTTTACCGATTAGTTGGGTGTTTTATTTGTATTCACACACATATAACAGTAGCAACTATTTTTAAGGGCAGTGGCCCTGATGAAAGCCAAGGGACGTCTTGCCCGGTAGGCAGAAACATGTTGGCCCTATTTTCGACAGTCATTTGTTCCATACTGTTGTTTGCGCTGTTCCTGATTTTTAATTAGGGGATGTGCCTCGTTTTGATTAAAGATTTGTTTAGACACATCACCCTATTTTATATTCACCACTTTTTCTGTATGTTGCACTGTGTCTTTATCACCTTTCACCAACCATCATAAACTGGCCAACAATTGGAGGTTCATTTCAGTGTGGACCGCACCCAGTATTTACGATCTACTGTGTGGCATGGGGTCTAGATGATCTAGGGACCCGCCAGGCCACGGTGTGGATGGCCAAATGATAGGACGGATCACTTGGCTTGTTTGATGGTTATCCACAAAGTTTCTGTACTGAATTTGGTTGACCAGTCTGTGATCGTTGTTCTAGATACTATTTTTCTAGAGATTACCTTTCTTGCCTCCCACACATGTCTCTTCTGTTCTCCCTTGTTCGACCTTTAGAATTTATTATATGGTGACTGTAGCACCAACTGACATAGTAGAAGATTTGTCAGTATGGCCAGTATAATGTATGGCTTATAGACCTCCTGACTTGGCACATGACAGTGTGGATGTATTAATGCATTTTATGTTTTATGGCGTTATGTTTTCTTTTACAGTCCCTCAGTACTATCCTTGTGTTGAGACACTGTTGTAACTGCTAAAGGTATGCTACCTTTCAATTGCGTATTTGCTTAAGAGGTGAAGTAACTTTCATTGAGTGTCCTATGCATGTATTCTTCTCTCTCATTTTAGATTCAGAAGATTTACCAGTTGACCCTAACAATTCTACTTGCAGATGAAAGAGGTGGCACATACAGGTATTAGGACATTAAGTATTGCATGAATTTATTTAAGTTATGTAAGAGATAGGGACGCAATCAGAGAAGAATTATCACTGATATACTGTTAATTCTTTCATACAGGGAGAACCTTTGACATGTCATGACAGACAACCCTCCCCCTGTGCAGTTAGCTGTGGATGTTGTCTATTCCCTTCCCCTCTTCCCCCCTGCTAGGATCTGTTTTGATCATGTTGGGTAATTCTAGGCAGTAGGGAGGTTGTGTCCTTGCATCTTGGTTGCCTGTTGCTCCCGTGGAAAATCCAGGTGAGGATTCTGACACTTTGCCTGAATGAAGGATAGGAGTGATGTGGTCAAATTCATGGGCTCGGACCCTAACCTTGCTGATGCATGAAGGACTGATCTGAGCTATGCTATGTGGATTTTGGGGCTCCCTGAAAGGAGTGAAATGTCATAGTCCTGTCTATATGGGAATAGCACTTGAATCATTGGTTTATGTCCTGATCAGATTTAAGGTGCCTGATTCCCCATAGCAGCCTTAGCTGGAATTGTGCACATTTTTCCATAGCTGTGATATAACTTTCGAGGATGAACTGGTTGCAGAGTGTGAAACCAAATGACTTGGCTTTTTGAACAATGGTGAGACAGCCCTTTTGTGAGGTGAGGCATTCCAACCAGTCTTGAACTTGTGGGTTTACTTTCTTTGGATATAAGGAGAAATTCTGTTTTGTTGGGTTAAGTTTGAGGTGCTGATTTGTCATCCAAGATTGAATTCTTGTTAGGGTGTTACGTAAGAGGGTAATGTCATCTGAGGAAGAGACTTCATATAGGTTTAGGCATCGTCTGTTTACAGTTGGTAGAGGATACTGGATTTACTGAGGATTGTACAGAGGGATTCAATGTAGAGATTGAAAAGAGTTGGACAGAGTATCGAGCCCTGGAGGACCGCCTGCTGCAGGCTCACTGGCTATGAGACAGAGTTCCTGATTTTCACTATTTGAGAGGGGTTCATGAGGTGGCCGGTGAACCAGTTACAAACAACAACTTCAAAGCCCATTTGATGCTTAAAGGTGCCTAGCAGAGCCTGGTGATTAACTGTATCAAAGGCAGTGGAGAGATCGAGGTGAACAGGAAGAATAGAGCTTTTAGAGTCAAGGTTGTGGAGGACATCATCCACAATTGGCAGAATTGCTGTTTGTGTGCTGTGGACAGGTTGAGAGCAGCATGCGAGGAGATTTCCAGTGACAGACATTTGAAAGATTGAAATCAAATAGGTGGAAGAAGCCCATTTCTTAGCAGGTTTCTATGAATGACTGCGAGACCCCAACCTTGTCTCTCTTCTTGGTCACATTGTAGTGTGGAGTAAAGTGACAGTAGTAGGAGGTTGGGTGGTCACTCGTGAATTTGTACATTAAATGGTAAGAGAAAGTCTGCGGAAGCATTTTGGGTAAAAGCAGTAATATTTATATCATCACGTCAGACAAACATGCAGCTTTAAGAATTTGGTTGAGTTTGTTTCTTGAATATGTTTATTTATTTAGGTTTTTTGTAATGTGCTATTACCCACCACTACTTTCGGGTCTGAGTGTCTGCAGTAATAGTGGGTAATAGGATAATGTACGGCCGGTAGATGAAAAACAGATTACTACATCCGAACAGGTGGGGTACCTTTGAACAGAGGCAGAGAGGTCTCCACCTTGAAATACTTCCTGAAAGGAGACTAAGGGGCACATGCATCATTGGTTTTTGCATTCGCAAACGGTGCGAATCGGAAAAATCGTCCGTTTGCGAATGCAAAAACCATTTTTGGGATGCATCAAACTTTTTTTCTTAATTCGCATTTTTTTGCATTTCTAAAAAATGCGAATGCATTTAGGGAATCGCATTTGTGCGATTCCTTAAATGCAATGCATCAATTTTAAAAAAAATGCGAATTATGAAATAGGAAGTGCAAATTAACTCGAGGTTGACCCTCGTGTTAATTTGCAAAAATCTTTCAAAAATGAAAAAAATGAATTTTTTAAACTGTCATGTTACAGACACACATGTCCTTAGGACATGTGTGTGTTAAACATGCACTTTCAAATGCATTTCAGGGGTGCAGGGGGGGGGTCCTTTGGACCCCTCCCTGCACCCTTGGAATGCATCAACAAATTGCGAATTCTTAAATGCCTTCCCATTGACTCCTATGGGCCTTTCGGCCCATAGGAATCAATGGGAATTGCAAAAATGCACTTTGGAATTCGCTATTTATTTGAGATTCGGTAAAAATTGCGATTTTTACCGATTCGCAAATAAATAGTGAAAAAAATGATGCATAGCATTTTGCAATTCTTAATTTGCGATTCGGTAATTTTCGCAAATTAAGAATCGCAAAACCTATGAATGATGCATGTGCCCCTAAATCTTGCACAACATAGTCCCAAAAAAGAAATGGTGCAGAAGACCAGCAACTCCAAGGAATCTGTTCAACCAGAGATTTGCGAGTGAGTTTGAGAACTTGAAGAGGACTGGGTCATCCAAATGCTCAGGAGAATAGATGTTCCGTCAGGGATTTCCTAATCAGCCTCATGTCTCTGATTTAGCGATAGAGAATTTCATAAGGAAGAGCTCTGGATGGGAAGACTTTGACCACCAAATATCTTTCATTTGGTCAGTGTGGGACTCAAGATACATATGCCGGCAGACTTGAGTCATCCTTATGATAGGTACGAGGGGAACCGTTTTGTAAGGTAGATTACTGATTAATAATAATATTATAGTGTAAAATGTGCTTGGGAGAGAGTAGTTATTATTGCTCTTTCTACTATTCGCAGCCAATGTAGGGATTCCAGGACATCAGTAATGTGATTTAGATCAAACAACATTTGCGCTGTATAGTTGTGAATTTTCTGTAGTTTTGAGAGAGATGTTTTGTGGAGGGCTTTGTATAAATGGTTGCAGTAGTCCAGGTGGGACAAAACAACAGCTAAGATTAATGGGACATGTTTACTTTAGTTTGGTTTATAGATATGTTATTTTTAGTTTTGTAATGAGAAATGTTAATGAGAGATGTTGGCTTTTCTGGTTATTAATAGACCCTAACTGATTTGATGAGAGTTAAACCACCAAAACAGAATCCATGATAACACAGTACCTTTGATGTGGGTTGAGGTGGACAGTTCTTCTCTGATGTTTAAGTGAGTTGTCTGTGCACTATGAGGAGTTCTGAATCCTAGTGAAAGTCCCTCAAATGTATAATTGCCTGCAGGTCAGAGGACAAACGGTGGGGCAAGAGTGTAGGGAGATTAATCATTTATACATAGAATAATGAAACCAGAGCAGTGGAAGACCAAAGAGTGAGTTTATAAATACTTTGTGGAAGGGTGTCTGACAAAACGCTGAAACCTGCCCAGGAAGAAAATAGGCTACAGGGGAGCCGGGTTTATAAGAGCTTGCTCCAGAAATGAACTGGAAACTAGAAAATGATAATCAAGACAGTTACAAGTCAGATTATGGCTGGAGCTCTCATTCATTGATGCACAGAAGCTATAATTGAGCATGGAGGTCCAAAACTGAGAATCGATTTGTGCTGCAGTTCCATCAACTCCTTGAAAGTGGATCATCAGCCTGCTCAGCTAAACTTCAAAATCAGCACAGGCATAGTCAACTTGCATCTACGTCTGCTTACAGATTGAGGAAAAGATGTTGAGGAAGAAAAGATCCAGGTGATTACTTTCACTGCAAAAACATTAAGGGGCCCATTAGGTTGGCAGGCGGACATCGTGAAATGGGACTGCCTCCATAAGGATGGGGGTCCCGTGGGGGCCATTAGGATGCGCCCGCCACAGTGGTGGGCGCATCCTGCATTCCTTCATTGTGGCGGGCGGTGCTGAGTGCACCGCCCACCACAATGCCAGGAAGGCATGTCGCGCACATCCATGCACAATATGGCAGGCACCGCGCGGTGCCTGCCATGTTGTGCATGGAACTGCAGGGGGGTACCATAGATACCCCCATGTGCACCCCCTACCCCCCAGAGTCCCTGGGGGTCCGCAACGGGCCCGTGCAAGCAATCCCCACATGCCTTTCTGTGGCAACAATGCCAAAACAGCCCGGTTAGCTCCTCTCTTTTTAACAGCCAGTCTCCAACTCCCCAGCGACCAAGACTTTACTCACAATACCACGACCAACAAACCACCAGTATGGGCTCACTTGATAGGAAGAGCTGGAACTCGTCACCAGTTTTAAGAAGTACTCTGGACACATCTACCAGTTCAAGTCTTCCTTTAATCCACCAACATGTACAGCACAGCCCCGTTAGCTACTCTCTCCTCAACAGCCAATTTCCAACTCCCAACTATTCTGTCTCCTGTAACCATTTATTTATTTGTAAAGTTTTGTATATCGCGAACATGACCCAAGCAGGTATCAGAGCGCTTTACATACGATATGAGGACGACAAAGGTATAGCTGTGGGAGAAAACGCATAAAAATATATATCAGGAGCATAATAGTATATTGGCAGGTACACTGAGATCAAGCAGATGCCCCGTAGCAAAACAAGATGGGAGACAAGAGGAGCAAAACTTCTGGCAGCTTATGACACCACATGGAACATCTGAGTGCCATGGTTCCACACAGCAGTACACACGTTACAACAGATTCCACCACCTTAATGAATGTAATTCCTAACGAATCATTCCAAATAACAGAAACGGCCTACATACATTAATAGGAATGATCCTTGAACTATTTGTACAAATACAAAAGTTGTCAAAGATAACTTGTGCTCAACCACAGCAACAAGAAGGTAGCATGTATAATGGACACCATAGGAAACTTTTACTGCTACCCAGTACAGTGCATAACTTCTCCTCTTTGTCATTCAAACACATGTACTACAAACATAATGCAGATTACATATGTGAGGGTAAGCTTGGTGCGAAGGTTAGGACATAGAGAAAGACAAGTAAGTTCTACAGAAGAGTAGATACCATTTGCAACTGTTCCAGATATCTCCACAGCTGGCTTTTTTTAACCATTATCAACCATTTGATATTTCACCTGCAGGTGCAGGGAGCTTTCAACTGATGGTCAAAAGATGTGAGAATAAAATATAATCTGAAGTACACAAGTACAAGGTCGTTTTATTTCAAAAAGGGAGAACAGACAAACTTTAGGATTGACCAGAAATACCAGCTTGTCTTCTGAGAGCATCCCTCACTTTCTACATCAGATCTTGTCTACCCTATAAGATTTCAGGGGATTACAAGAGTGGGGGATTTAAAGGGGACTCAAATACAACTGTCACAATCATAGAAGAGGAAATGAGTATCCTGTAAAAACCATACACACAACAATACAGTGAGTTGGAAGCTTCAATAGACAACCCCCAGATTAAGAATGGCTATCTTGGAAATAGATCAAGAACATAACATCTTCAAATTATTGTATTACTGGAAGGTGCTGAAGAAAATTGCACATTGAAGGCTTTTCTACAGAAGCCAATAAAAGACACAATCCTGAGTGGTAACTTTACGGTTATCAGGGACTAGATGATTATATGAGTCCAAAGAGTGCCACTTCAGAAGCCTTATTTACATGCCCCTGCACCCAAACTTTTGTGGCTTATTTCCACGACTTTTGGATAAAAAAATATATCTTAGAGAAGACGCAGGCTTCTAGATCAGCATTTTTGCTGATCTCTCATCTGAAACAGTGCACAGTGCCACGCAAATGAGAAGCATAGCTGTGCAATTCAAATGGCTGGAGTCATAGCAGAGATAATTACTATAAAGGAAAACTCTTGTCAGACCTATATCTCTCTGTATAGGGCCTATTAAGTGCTCAAACATTAGACCGGGCCCCAACCCATGTATCACACATGACAAGTTATTCAAAAAATATACACTTTATTTATAATTTTTTATACATGCAAAATGCTTTTCTCTTTTTTTAGTTTGCAATAATTTTCCGTGATTTTTGTTTGTTTTAGTTCATTATTAGCAGATTATAACAAATGTTGACCAATTCATATGTAGGGTAACAATTAACCAATTATACAACACAAATGCAAAAACTTATCATAAAAAAGTCAGTAATTTAAAAAAATCAACAAAAACCCCATGAAAAACCAACTCGCAATCACTCTCATCAGGCAAACCATCACACATAAACTAACACTCATACACAAAACAATTCCATTGCGCAAGGAAATCCGATTATTTTTATAAACAACATACACTTCTTGTATAGTTTTGTGGTTTGATTCAATCTAAAAACGTTTCACTGGTATGTTATCTTGAAAGGGATTTCCCATATGTACAACTGTGGTCAACGCAGATTTCGGTGGAGAGGCTTTACAACCATGTTCATCAGGACCAAATTGTTTAGGAAGATGAGTCTCGAATAGTTGGCCGGGATTATCTCAAATGTAGAAGAAGTCCTATGTACTTCTCTATTTCCTTCCCAGATTTGGGTGGGCCAGGCAGAGCTTTGACTTATGGCGGGTGAACAAGCTTCCTTGCACTATGGTAGATTCTGTGGTATGGCAATCCTAGTTCTCAACAAACAGCAAATAATCAATCATCCTTTTGCCACTCTGTAGTATCCCACTGCCAATCTGGATGTAGTGATTTATTTTCGGGGAGAGCCCAATGTGTATACTAAGCATATTTTCTCCCACTCTTTAACAATACTCGTGGCAACTCGTCTCATATGGCACTGATGGCAACCTAGAGGATATACAGCAAAGCAGATTAAATAACCTTTAGCAGAGAGTTTAGAAGATATTTGATGTCGATGAAACCCAAATACTTCTTTATAAAACCTACAGTGAGAAGAAGTAGACAATCTCAAATGATATCAGAAATTAGGCTTCCCAATACAGTGGGAATAGAAAGTTCCATAGGGGCACTATAAAAGGCACTACAACTAAGAAGTCCCCCATTTCAGGGGAAACTGGAATCAGGGTGTCATATACATGTTTAAGCAAAAAAAATAAGAAAAGGTAAATGCCATTTTCGGAAAAACACAACTATTTGCACAAGACGAATGCCCACAGCGCTTTTGCATCTGGGAAAGAGGGGTGTAGATCCCGTTATTCCTTTAGGTGTGAGTGTGCAACAAAGAAGAGGGGGGAGGAAAAGGTTGTCAAGCGTAAGGAAGGGGAACAATTGCAAAGGAGAGAGGGAAGAGGCAGAAGGATGAAAATTCAACAAGCCAACTCAAGCAAAGACTAACACAAATCAGCAAAATTGACAGGTGTGTTAAAAAATAGGTACAGATATTTTTAAGGAACAAAAAGATGGGATGAAACAGCAATTAATAAGAAGTCAAATTGCATTCATGAAATGGGATGTAGTCTGTTTGCAGGAAACTCAGATTACTTACAAAGAGTTGACTTTTTATAATAAAAAGGGATACAGGTCAAGAGCTCAGTAGTGTCCTCACCTCATAGTGCTTCATTCTGGGGGGAAGCTATAATTATTTGTCATCCACTTATCAGCATAATGTTTTCCAAATTGGACCCTTTTGGTAACTGGGCATGAGCCAGGTTAAAATATGGCAAATGGTCTTTCTTACTCTAACTTTGTCTAAAGCCTTAGCAAAGATAACCCTGTATGTAGGTATAATTGAAATTGTTGCATATCTTTCTAAAATTTCGGTGAGATCCATCTCAAGAACTGTATATGGAGATCGCCACAGCGCGATGAGTGGATCACGACCTCCAAATGATTCCTATCTTGGACAGTGGGTTTGGAAAGTAAGAAGGGCTACTGAGATATTAGTACACATTTACACTTGTGAACTTGCATTCTCTTGTTTGCCCAACTCATATCAATTATACATATGGATAGAATATTTTTATTGCACCCCCTTGCTGAGCCCATGACAATAACACACTTGCATGTATTATCTGGAAAATACAGACTGATGCTGCAGCAATTGGATAATGAACATGTCAGCATCCTCTATGAAGTAATAAGGAATATCAGGTTGTAGTAGAGGAAGAAAATGCAGATGTCTAATTACTTCAACCAAATAAGAAAGATAGACTCTGACAAGAGGATACGTTGAAAGAGTTTTGTTATCGTGATCCCATCTAATGCGTCCAAGGGGGTACATAAAGAAAGAATAGAACAGGAAGTTGTATTGAGAAATAACAGGTAACTTTAGAGAAAAGACAGGCATGAGAACGGATGGCTTATGGGTTGTGGCCCGAAACCATCCAGGAGCGCTCACAATGCAAGGCACAACGTACAGGGCTGCAGCTAGGCAAATTGGTGGAACAGGCATTAAGATCACAATAATAAATTCATGAGTTCACAGAGTAAATCTGCCCGCGGTAGGCTGTCATTGCCTGGGGCAAAGAGGAATGGAAAATAATCAGGATTCTCTATGACTTACAAGAGGGTCGACAGACCAAATGCAATAAGATAATCAATATTTTTAAAGCACGTTATCAAAACCTATATACTGCAATGGTTGTGTTAGATCAGCCCAAAATAGATATATACTAGGCTCAGTTGACGATTCTGAAATAAACACAGACCCAGCCCTTGCCTTGTACTAACCCTTGCGATGTAAGACATAGAGGGCTTTATAAAATAGGCACCAAACTGTAAGGGGCAGGATCGTACTGGCCGTGCCGAAGGGCTGGTCTGACAGGTCAATGTGTGGGCTGCTTTTTCGATTCCGAGTGGATCTGTTTTATTGCCTGGTGGGCCGGTATTTACTGTTGATTTCACAAGCATTAAAACAAACTTTGCCTTAAGCAAGCTCAAATCTATGCATTCTGCCATACCTTGCAAAACCCCTACACAGCGTGTATTAATAAGTTCAATGCTTCCCCAATACGCAAACATGGGCCGCTTTTTTGCTATTTAATTCACTCATGGGGCCACTCTTAATTTCGGGCCTTCTTTCTGTTTCGGGGTGACCCTGCTAAGAGGCAAACCCTCACCCCAATGTATCAGAAAGTCTCTGGGCCCTTCGCTGCAGTATTTCATGAACTGATCATAAAGATATGCATGAACAGCGGGCCTAATTCACGAGATGTAAATACTTACTTTTTTCACAAATGCGATTTGTGGCATTCTTCCCAGCAGAGGCCCACAGCAGCAACACAGGCTTTAGTTGATTGGGCCGAAGTGTCAGACACCTCTAGCGTTTACTGTCAGACACTGAAAAGGCTTCAGCCATATTTATTGGACTGTGCTCAGGTCAGTCGAGGACCTCTAAGGGAGTTCATTGCCTATTTCAAATTATGACACACACATAGGGTGCTCTAGTGGGTATGGATCCACATTAATATTGGGTCATACATGGATATTGCTACATTGCAGTAAGTAATAGAAAATCAGCACTTTATGGGACACGGTTTTTGGAAATGGGATTTAGGACACAATGTTTATGTCTAAACTTGGCTGTTTGGTTCACCTCATATTGTTGTGGTGCGCCTCTGCCCTCCACAGAATCTCTGCTGCAGCTTAGGTAGGTCAGGCCCTGGCACGGGGACACACCACACTGTAAGGTGTAACTAGGTGCTTTACAAATCACGTGATTATTATTATTATGTTAAACAGTATTCCTTTATATGACATATCTATGGAAATGTGCTTAATTCTCTACTGCACTAAAGTACAACAGTGTATCTAGGATGGTGTTGGTACAGGTGCAGTGCATAGTGTGCAGAAATTGCTGATGAAAGCTTGTGGTTGCTGAAATTGTTGCAAATAATATGAATGTGCTGCGCTGACCAAGTCAGGATTCTGTGACCTGTTTACGGGTATTAGTGTGTTTATGTAGCATTTTCCTAATACACCAATTTTGCACTGTTTCCGGATGCATGTACTATTTTAAAACATGCTTTTTAATTTTGCCATACTGTACTGTGCAGCAGTTTTTCCTTGAACACAATATGGATCTAAAAAATGCAACTAACATACACGAAAATGAAAGCAAGAAAATTATGCATCTCTTAGAGGAGAGAGCTTTAATATAGCTGTTCTTTAATAAGGCTAGATAATTTAATAAAGCGGTAAAAGACTAATGTTATTGCTGGTAAACTAAGACAATATGGTACAGCAATATGTGAATCATAGGTCAGTGTTGCATATCATCTGTACTTTCAGATTGCCCTCCATCTTCTATGTAAGCAATGTTTTATTCTTTGCATTTTGTGGTACTACTAAAATGTGGGTGCAACCAATAGACTACGCCAATATAGAAAAATCCCTGATGGCATATGTTTGTTTTCATCCTATTCACTGTCTATGATTTACTGGGAAACATAATGTTCTTGACCACGTGCCTCAGTGGCTCATCATGACGTGTCAGAATGTATGACAATGTGGTATTCTGCCCTATGGGCCAGGGTGACGGTATACTGGAATGACCCACAAGCACAAGCCTGCAAATCTGCCAGTAATGTCACAAATGCTGATATGACAGCCTGGATATCTAAGCTGGGGTCTTACTCAATGGAAGCTGTTAAACCTGGCATCCTTGGCGTGGTTTTCCCCAGTACATGTACCTCTGCCTCCTGTGTTTTTGCTGTGTGATGGGCTCCGTTTTTGCTGGCCTAGATGCCTTGGGCACTTTGCCACTGCTAATCAGTGCAAAAGTGCATGTGTACCCTCTGTAAATTGTGAATATGGACAGGTGTTTACACGATCGGCTTGTTTGACTTACTACTAAGTCCATAGTATAGTGCACTGTGTGTGCCCAGGGCCTGTAAAGTCAAATGCTGCTATTGGACCTGCAAAAACAACAATTGATGGACAGAATGCAGAACAATGTCATACATTCACTCCAGTACAGAGATCTGGGCCTAAATCAATCGTTTTTTTGCACTCCACACCACCCCAGTTCAGACATGGCCATATGCAAATCAGCCTTGACCCTGTGCCTCATGGGAACAGTCCAGCCCGAACTGCCAAGCCATGTCTTTCCTAGACCAGAATCAAGCATCCTAGGACCGGTTTCTGGCTATCAGCCGTCTTCAGCCAGGAGAGCATGGGACTCACGTCTGAGCATACCCATCCCACTCGGGGTGACAATTGCAAAAACAACAATTGATGGACAGAATGCAGAACAATGTCATATATTCACCCCAGTACAGAGATCTGGGCCTAAATCCATCGTTTTTTTGCACTCCACACCACCCCAGTTCAGACATGGCCATATGCAAATCAGCCTTGACCCTGTGCCTCATGGGAACAGTCCAGCCCGAACTGCCAAGCCATGTCTTTCCTGGACCGGAATCAAGCATCCTAGGACCGGTTTCTGGCTATCAGCCGTCTTCAGCCAGGATAGCTTGACTCCAGTGGTGTGGAGAGCATGGGACTCACGTCTGAGCATACCCATCCCACTCGGGGTGACAATTGCAAATACAACAATTGATGGACAGAATGCAGAACAATGAAGACGGCTGATAGCCAGAAACAGGTCCTACGATGCTTGATTCCGGTCCAGGAAAGACATGGCTTGGCAGTTCGGTCTAGACTGTTCCCATGAGGCACAGGGTCAAGACTGATTTGCATATGGCCATGTCTGAAATGGGGTGGCTTGGTGAGCAAAATAACGACGGATTAAACCCAGATCTGTGACTGGGGGTGAATGTTTTGCCATTGTGCAACATTCCGTCCATCAACTTGTATGTTTTGTTGTTCACCCTATGTGGGAAGGGTATGCCCAGACGTGGGTCCCATGCTCACTAAGCCACTGGAGTCAAGCTATCCTGGCTGAAGACGGCTGATAGCCAGAAACCAGTCCTAGGATGCTTGATTCCGGTCCAGGAAAGACATGGCTTGGCAGTTCGGTCTGGACTGTTCCCATGAGGCACAGGGTCAAGACTGATTTGCATATGGCCATGTCTGAACTGTGGTGGCTTGGTGAGCAAAATAACGATGGATTAAACCCAGATCTGTGACTGGGGGTGAATGTTTTGCCATTGTGCAACATTCCGTCCATCATCTTGTATGTTTTGCTGTTCACCCTATGTGGGAAGGGTATGCCCAGACGTGGGTCCCGTGCTCACTAAGCCACTGGAGTCAAGCTATCCTGGCTGAAGACGGCTGATAGCCAGAAACTGGTCCTAGGATGCTTGATTCCGGTCCAGGAAAGACATGGCTTGGCAGTTCGGTCTGGACTGTTCCCATGAGGCACAGGGTCAAGACTGATTTGCATATGGCCATGTCTGAACTGGGGTGGCTTGGTGAGCAAAATAACGATGGATTAAACCCAGATCTGTGACTGGGGGTGAATGTTTTGCCATTGTGCAACATTCCGTCCATCATCTTGTATGTTTTGTTGTTCCCCCTATGTGGGAAGGGTATGCCCAGACGTGGGTCCCGTGCTCACTAAGCCACTGGAGTCAAGCTATCCTGGCTGAAGATGGCTGATAGCCAGAAACCAGTCCTAGGATGCTTGATTCCAGTCCAGGAAAGACATGGCTTGGCAGTTCGGTCTGGACTGTTCCCATGAGGCACAGGGTCAAGACTGATTTGCATATGGCCATGTCTGAACTGGGGTGGCTTGGTGAGCAAAATAACGATGGATTAAACCCAGACCTGTGACTGGGGGTGAATGTTTTGCCATTGTGCAACATTCCGTCCATCATCTTGTATGTTTTGCTGTTCACCCTATGTGGGAAGGGTATGCCCAGACGTGGGTCCCGGGCTCACTAAGCCACTGGAGTCAAGCTATTCTGGCTGAAGACGGCTGATAGCCAGAAACTGGTCCTAGGATGCTTGATTCCGGTCCAGGAAAGACATGGCTTGGCAGTTTGGTCTGGACTGTTCCCATGAGGCACAGGGTCAAGACTGATTTGCATATGGCCACGTCTGAACTGGGGTGGCTTGGTGAGCAAAATAACGATGGATTAAACCCAGATCTGTGACTGGGGGTGAAGGTTTTGCCATTGTGCAACATTCCGTCCATCATCTTGTATGTTTTGTTGTTCCCCCTATGTGGGAAGGGTATGCCCAGACGTGGGTCCCGTGCTCACTAAGCCACTGGAGTCAAGCTATCCTGGCTGAAGACGGCTGATAGCCAGAAACCAGTCCTAGGATGCTTGATTCCAGTACAGGAAAGACATGGCTTGGCAGTTCGGTCTGGACTGTTCCCATGAGGCACAGGGTCAAGACTGATTTGCATATGGCCATGTCTGAACTGGGGTGGCTTGGTGAGTAAAATAACGATGGATTAAACCCAGATCTGTGACTGGGGGTGAATGTTTTGCCATTCTGCAACATTCCGTCCATCATCTTGTATGTTTTGCTGTTCACCCTATGTGGGAAGGGTATGCCCAGACGTGGGTCCCTTGCTCACTAAGCCACTGGAGTCAAGCTATCCTGGCTGAAGATGGCTGATAGCCAGAAACAGGTCCTAGGATGCTTGATTCTGGTCCAGGAAAGACATGGTTTGGCAGTTCGGTCTGGACTGTTCCCATGAGGCACAGGGTCAAGACTGATTTGCATATGGCCATGTCTGAACTGGGGTGGCTTGGTGAGCAAAATAACGATGGATTAAACCCAGATCTGTGACTGGGGGTGAATGTTTTGCCATTGTGCAACATTCCGTCCATCATCTTGTATGTTTTGTTGTTCCCCCTATGTGGGAAGGGTATGCCCAGACGTGGGTCCCGTGCTCACTAAGCCACTGGAGTCAAGCTATCCTGGCTGAAGACAGCTGATAGCCAGAAACCAGTCCTAGGATGCTTGATTCCAGTCCAGGAAAGACATGGCTTGGCAGTTCGGTCTGGACTGTTCCCATGAGGCACAGGGTCAAGACTGATTTGCATATGGCCATGTCTGTACTGGGGTGGCTTGGTGAGCAAAATAACGATGGATTAAACCCAGATCTGTGACTGGGGGTGAATGTTTTGCCATTGTGCAACATTCCGTCCATCATCTTGTATGTTTTTCTGTTCACCCTATGTGGGAAGGGTATGCCCAGATGTGGGTCCCGTGCTCACTAAGCCACTGGAGTCAAGCTTTCCTGGCTGAAGACGGCTGATAGCCAGAAACTGGTCCTAGGATGCTTGATTCCGGTCCAGGAAAGACATGGCTTGGCAGTTCGGTCTGGACTGTTCCCATGAGGCACAGGGTCAAGACTGATTTGCATATGACCATGTCTGAACTGGGGTGGCTTGATGAGCAAAATAACAATGGATTAAACCCAGATCTGTGACTGGGGGTGAATGTTTTGCCATTGTGCAACATTCCGTCCATCATCTTGTATGTTTTGCTGTTCACCCTATGTGGGAAGGGTATGCCCAGACGTGGGTCCCGTGCTCTCTAAGCCACTGGAGTCAAGCTATCCTGGCTGAAGACGGCTGATAGCCAGAAACCGGTCCTAGATGCTTGATTCCGGTCCAAGAAAGACATGGCTTGGCAGTTCGGTCTGGACTGTTCCCATGAGGCACAGGGTGAAGACTGATTTGCATATGGCCATGTCTGAACTGTTGTGGCTTGGTGAGCAAAATAAAAATGGATTAAACCCAGATCTGTGACTGCGGGTGAATGTTTTGCCATTGTGCAACATTCCGTCCATCATCTTGTATGTTTTGCTGTTCACCCTATGTGGGAAGGGTATGCCCAGACGTGGGTCCCGTGCTCACTAAGCCACTGGAGTCAAGCTATCCTGGCTGAAGACGGCTGATAGCCAGAAACTGGTCCTAGGATGCTCGATTCCGGTCCAGGAAAGACATGGCTTGGCAGTTCGGTCTGGACTGTTCCCATGAGGCACAGGGTCAAGACTGATTTGCATATGGCCATGTCTGAACTGGGGTGGCTTGGTGAGCAAAATAACGATGGATTAAACCCAGATCTGTGACTGGGGGTGAATGTTTTGCCATTGTGCAACATTCCGTGCATCATCTTGTATGTTTTGTTGTTCCCCCTATGTGGGAAGGGTATGCCCAGACGTGGGTCCCGTGCTCACTAAGCCACTGGAGTCAAGCTATCCTGGCTGAAGACGGCTGATAGCCAGAAACCAGTCCTAGGATGCTTGATTCCAGTCCAGGAAAGACATGGCTTAGCAGTTCGGTCTGGACTGTTCCCATGAGGCACAGGGTCAAGACTGATTTGCATATGGCCATGTCTAAACTGGGGTGGCTTGGTGAGCAAAATAACGATGGATTAAACCCAGACCTGTGACTGGGGGTGAATGTTTTGCCATTGTGCAACATTCCGTCCATCATCTTGTATGTTTTGCTGTTCATCCTATGTGGGAAGGGTATGCCCAGACGTGGGTCCCGTGCTCACTAAGCCACTGGAGTCAAGCTATCCTGGCTGAAGATGGCTGATAGCCAGGAACTGGTCCTAGGATGCTTGATTCTGGTCCAGGAAAGACATGGCTTGGCAGTTCGGTTTGGACTGTTCCCATGAGGCACAGGGTCAAGACTGATTTGCATATGGCCATGTCTGAACTGGAGTGGCTTGGTGAGCAAAATAACAATGGATTAAACCCAGATCTGTGACTGGGGGTGAATGTTTTGCCATTGTGCAACATTCCGTCCATCATCTTGTATGTTTTGCTGTTCACCCTATGTGGGAAGGGTATGCCCAGACGTGGGTCCCGTGCTCACTAAGCCACTGGAGTCAAACTATCCTGGCTGAAGACGGCTGATAGCCAGAAACTGGTCCTAGATGCTTGATTCCGGTCCAAGAAAGACATGGCTTGGCAGTTTGGTCTGGACTGGCCCATGAGGCACAGGGTGAAGACTGATTTGCATATGGCCATGTCTGAACTGGGGTGGCTTGGTGAGCAAAATAACGATGGATTAAACCCAGATCTGTGACTGGGGGTGAATGTTTTGTCATTGTGCATCATTCCGTCCATCATCTTGTATGTTTTGCTGTTCACCCTATGTGGGAAGGGTATGCCCAAACGTGGCTCCCGTGCTCACTAAGCTACTGGAGTCAAGCTATCCTGGCTGAAGACGGCTGATAGCCAGAAACCGGTCCTAGCATGCTTGATTCCAGTCCAGGAAAGACATGGCTTGGCACTTCGGTCTGGACTGTTCCCATGAGGCACAGGGTCAAGACTGATTTGCATATGGCCATGTCTGAACTGGGGTGGCTTGGTGAACAAAATAATGATGGATTAAACCCATATCTGTGACTGGGGGTGAATGTTTTGCCATTGTGCAACATTCCGTCCATCATCTTGTATGTTTTGCTGTTCACCCTATGTGGGAAGGGTATGCCCAGACGTGGGTCCCGTGCTCACTAAGCCACTGGAGTCAAGCTATCCTGCCTGAAGACGGCTGATAGTCAGAAACCGGTCCTAGGATGCTTGATTCCTGTCCAGGAAAGACATGGCTTGGCAGTTCGGTCTGGACTGTTCCCATGAGGCACAGGGTCAAGACTGATTTGCATTTGGCCATGTCTGAACTGGGGTGGCTTGGTGAGCAAAATAACGATGGATTAAACCCAGATCTGTGACTGTGGGTGAATGTGTCGCCATTGTGCAACATTCCGTCCATCATCTTGTATGTTTTGCTGTTCACCCTATGTGGGAAGGGTATGCCCAGACGTGGGTCCCTTGCTCACTAAGCCACTTGAGTCAAGCTATCCTGGCTGAAGATGGCTGATAGCCAGAAACAGGTCCTAGGATGCTTGATTCTGGTCCAGGAAAGACATGGTTTGGCAGTTCTGTCTGGACTGTTCCCATGAGGCACAGTGTCAAGACTGATTTGCATATGGCCATGTCTGAACTGGGGTGACTTGGTGAGCAAAATAACGATGGATTAAACCCAGATCTGTGACTCGGGTTGAATGTTTGCCATTGTGCAACATTCCGTCCATCATCTTGTATGTTTTGCTGTTCACCCTATGTGGGAAGGGTATGCCCAGACGTGGGTCCCGTGCTCACTAAGCCACTGGAGTCAAGCTATCCTGGCTGAAGACGGCTGATAGCCAGAAACTGGTCCTAGAATGCTTGATTCCGGTCCAGGAAAGACATGGCTTGGCAGTTCGGTCTGGACTGTTCCCATGAGGCACAGGGTCAAGACTGATTTGCATTTGGCCATGTCTGAACTGGGGTGGCTTGGTGAGCAAAATAACAATGGATTAAACCCAGATCTGTGACTGGGGGTGAATGTTTTGCCATTGTGCAACATTCCGTCCATCATCTTGTATGTTTTGCTGTTCACCCTATGTGGGAAGGGTATGCCCAGACGTGGGTCCCGTGCTCACTAAGCCACTGGAGTCAAGCTTTCCTGGCTGAAGACGGCTGATAGCCAGAAACTGGTCCTAGGATGCTTGATTCCGGTCCAGGAAAGACATGGCTTGGCAGTTCGGTCTGGACTGTTCCCATGAGGCACAGGGTCAAGACTGATTTGCATATGGCCATGTCTGAACTGGGGTGTGTTGATGAGCAAAATAACGATGGATTAAACCCAGATCTGTGACTGCGGGTGAATCTTTTGCCATTGTGCAACATTCCGTCCATCATCTTGTATGTTTTGCTGTTCACCCTATGTGGGAAGGGTATGCCCAGACGTGGGTCCCGTGATCACTAAGCCACTGGAGTCAAGCTATCCTGGCTGAAGACGGCTGATAGCCAGAAACTGGTCCTAGGATGCTCGATTCCGGTCCAGGAAAGACATGGCTTGGCAGTTCGGTCTGGACTGTTCCCATGAGGCACAGGGTCAAGACTGATTTGCATATGGCCATGTCTGAACTGGGGTGGCTTGGTGAGCAAAATAACGATGGATTAAACCCAGATCTGTGACTGGGGGTGAATGTTTTGCCATTGTGCAACATTCCGTGCATCATCTTGTATGTTTTGTTGTTCCCCCTATGTGGGAAGGGTATGCCCAGACGTGGGTCCCGTGCTCACTAAGCCACTGGAGTCAAGCTATCCTGGCTGAAGACGGCTGATAGCCAGAAACCAGTCCTAGGATGCTTGATTCCAGTCCAGGAAAGACATGGCTTAGCAGTTCGGTCTGGACTGTTCCCATGAGGCACAGGGTCAAGACTGATTTGCATATGGCCATGTCTAAACTGGGGTGGCTTGGTGAGCAAAATAACGATGGATTAAACCCAGACCTGTGACTGGGGGTGAATGTTTTGCCATTGTGCAACATTCCGTCCATCATCTTGTATGTTTTGCTGTTCATCCTATGTGGGAAGGGTATGCCCAGACGTGGGTCCCGTGCTCACTAAGCCACTGGAGTCAAGCTATCCTGGCGTAGTGATGGCTGATAGCCAGGAACTGGTCCCAGGATGCTTGATTCTGGTCCAGGAAAGACATGGCTTGGCAGTTCGGTTTGGACTGTTCCCATGAGGCACAGGGTCAAGACTGATTTGCATATGGCCATGTCTGAACTGGAGTGGCTTGGTGAGCAAAATAACAATGGATTAAACCCTGATCTGTGACTGGGGGTGAATGTTTTGCCATTGTGCAACATTCCGTCCATCATCTTGTATGTTTTGCTGTTCACCCTATGTGGGAAGGGTATGCCCAGACGTGGGTCCCGTGCTCACTAAGCCACTGGAGTCAAACTATCCTGGCTGAAGACGGCTGATAGCCAGAAACTGGTCCTAGATGCTTGATTCCGGTCCAAGAAAGACATGGCTTGGCAGTTTGGTCTGGACTGGCCCATGAGGCACAGGGTGAAGACTGATTTGCATATGGCCATGTCTGAACTGGGGTGGCTTGGTGAGCAAAATAACGATGGATTAAACCCAGATCTGTGACTGGGGGTGAATGTTTTGTCATTGTGCATCATTCCGTCCATCATCTTGTATGTTTTGCTGTTCACCCTATGTGGGAAGGGTATGCCCAAACGTGGCTCCCGTGCTCACTAAGCTACTGGAGTCAAGCTATCCTGGCTGAAGACGGCTGATAGCCAGAAACCGGTCCTAGCATGCTTGATTCCAGTCCAGGAAAGACATGGCTTGGCAGTTCGGTCTGGACTGTTCCCATGAGGCACAGGGTCAAGACTGATTTGCATTTGGCCATGTCTGAACTGGGGTGGCTTGGTGAGCAAAATAACGATGGATTAAACCCAGATCTGTGACTGTGGGTGAATGTGTCGCCATTGTGCAACATTCCTTCCATCATGTTGTATGTTTTGCTGTTCACCCTATGTGGGAAGGGTATGCCCAGACGTGGGTCCCTTGCTCACTAAGCCACTTGAGTCAAGCTATCCTGGCTGAAGATGGCTGATAGCCAGAAACAGGTCCTAGGATGCTTGATTCTGGTCCAGGAAAGACATGGTTTGGCAGTTCTGTCTGGACTGTTCCCATGAGGCACAGTGTCAAGACTGATTTGCATATGGCCATGTCTGAACTGGGGTGACTTGGTGAGCAAAATAACAATGGATTAAACCCAGATCTGTGACTCGGGTTGAATGTTTGCCATTGTGCAACATTCCGTCCATCATCTTGTATGTTTTGCTGTTCACCCTATGTGGGAAGGGTATGCCCAGACGTGGGTCCCGTGCTCACTAAGCCACTGGAGTCAAGCTTTCCTGGCTGAAGACGGCTGATAGCCAGAAACTGGTCCTAGGATGCTTGATTCCGGTCCAGGAAAGACACGGCTTGGCAGTTCGGTCTGGACTGTTCCCATGAGGCACAGGGTCAAGACTGATTTGAATATGGCCATGTCTGAACTGGGGTGTGTTGATGAGCAAAATAACAATGGACTAAACCCAGATCTGTGACTGGGGGTGAATGTTTTGCCATTGTGCAACATTCCGTCCTTCATCTTGTATGTTTTGCTGTTCACCCTATGTGGGAAGGGTATGCCCAGACGTGGGTCCCGTGCTCTCTAAGCCACTGGAGTCAAGCTATCCTGGCTGAAGACGGCTGATAGCCAGAAACCGGTCCTAGATGCTTGATTCCGGTCCAAGAAAGACATGGCTTGGCAGTTCGGTCTGGACTGTTCCCATGAGGCACAGGGTGAAGACTGATTTGCATATGGCCATGTCTGAACTGTGGTGGCTTGGTGAGCAAAATAACGATGGATTAAACCCAGATCTGTGACTGCGGGTGAATGTTTTGCCATTGTGCAACATTCCGTCCATCATCTTGTATGTTTTGCTGTTCACCCTATGTGGGAAGGGTATGCCCAGACGTGGGTCCCGTGCTCACTAAGCCACTGGAGTCAAGCTATCCTGGCTGAAGACGGCTGATAGCCAGAAACTGGTCCTAGGATGCTTGATTCCGGTCCAGGAAAGACATGGCTTGGCAGTTCGGTCTGGACTGTTCCCATGAGGCACAGGGTCAAGACTGATTTGCATATGGCCATGTCTGAACTGGGGTGGCTTGGTGAGCAAAATAACGATGGATTAAACCCAGGTCTGTGACTGGGGGTGAATGTTTTGCCATTGTGCAACATTCCGTGCATCATCTTGTATGTTTTGTTGTTCCCCCTATGTGGGAAGGGTATGCCCAGACGTGGGTCCCGTGCTCACTAAGCCACTGGAGTCAAGCTATCCTGGCTGAAGACGGCTGATAGCCAGAAACCAGTCCTAGGATGCTTGATTCCAGTCCAGGAAAGACATGGCTTGGCAGTTCGGTCTGGACTGTTCCCATGAGGCACAGGGTCAAGACTGATTTGCCTATGGCCATGTCTAAACTGGGGTGGCTTGGTGAGCAAAATAACGATGGATTAAACCCAGACCTGTGACTGGGGGTGAATGTTTTGCCATTGTGCAACATTCCGTCCATCATCTTGTATGTTTTGCTGTTCATCCTATGTGGGAAGGGTATGCCCAGACGTGGGTCCCGTGCTCACTAAGCCACTGGAGTCAAGCTATCCTGGCTGAAGACGGCTGATAGCCAGGAACTGGTCCTAGGATGCTTGATTCTGGTCCAGGAAAGACATGGCTTGGCAGTTCGGTCTGGACTGTTCCCATGAGGCACAGGGTCAAGACTGATTTGCATATGGCCATGTCTGAACTGGAGTGGCTTGGTGAGCAAAATAACAATGGATTAAACCCAGATCTGAGACTGGGGGTGAATGTTTTGCCATTGTGCAACATTCCGTCCATCATCTTGTATGTTTTGCTGTTCACCCTATGTGGGAAGGGTATGCCCAGACGTGGGTCCCGTGCTCACTAAGCCACTGGAGTCAAACTATCCTGGCTGAAGACGGCTGATAGCCAGAAACCGGTCCTAGATGCTTGATTCCGGTCCAAGAAAGACATGGCTTGGCAGTTCGGTCTGGACTGTTCCCATGAGGCACAGGGTGAAGACTGATTTGCATATGGCCATGTCTGAACTGGGGTGGCTTGGTGAGCAAAATAACGATGGATTAAACCCAGATCTGTGACTGGGGGTGAATGTTTGTCATTGTGCATCATTCCGTCCATCATCTTGTATGTTTTGCTGTTCACCCTATGTGGGAAGGGTATGCCCAAACGTGGGTCCCGTGTTCACTAAGCTACTGGAGTCAAGCTATCCTGGCTGAAGACGGCTGATAGCCAGAAACTGGTCCTAGAATGCTTGATTCCGGTCCAGGAAAGACATGGCTTGGCAGTTCGGTCTGGACTGTTCCCATGAGGCACAGGGTCAAGACTGATTTGCATATGGCCATGTCTGAACTGGGGTGGCTTGGTGAGCAAAATAACAATGGATTAAACCCAGATCTGTGACTGGGGGTGAATGTTTTGCCATTGTGCAACATTCCGTGCATCATCTCGTATGTTTTGTTGTTCCCCCTATGTGGGAAGGGTATGCCCAGACGTGGGTCCCGTGCTCACTAAGCCACTGGAGTCAAGCTATCCTGGCTGAAGACGGCTGATAGCCAGAAACCAGTCCTAGGATGCTTGATTCCAGTCCAGGAAAGACATGGCTTGGCAGTTCGGTCTGGACTGTTCCCATGAGGCACAGGGTCAAGACTGATTTGCATATGGCCATGTCTAAACTGGGGTGGCTTGGTGAGCAAAATAACGATGGATTAAACCCAGACCTGTGACTGGGGGTGAATGTTTTGCCATTGTGCAACATTCCGTCCATCATCTTGTATGTTTTGCTGTTCATCCTATGTGGGAAGGGTATGCCCAGACGTGGGTCCCTTGCTCACTAAGCCACTTGAGTCAAGCTATCCTGGCTGAAGATGGCTGATAGCCAGAAACAGGTCCTAGGATGCTTGATTCTGGTCCAGGAAAGACATGGTTTGGCAGTTCTGTCTGGACTGTTCCCATGAGGCACAGTGTCAAGACTGATTTGCATATGGCCATGTCTGAACTGGGGTGACTTGGTGAGCAAAATAACGATGGATTAAACCCAGATCTGTGACTCGGGTTGAATGTTTGCCATTGTGCAACATTCCGTCCATCATCTTGTATGTTTTGCTGTTCACCCTATGTGGGAAGGGTATGCCCAGACGTGGGTCCCGTGCTCACTAAGCCACTGGAGTCAAGCTATCCTGGCTGAAGACGGCTGATAGCCAGAAACTGGTCCTAGAATGCTTGATTCCGGTCCAGGAAAGACATGGCTTGGCAGTTCGGTCTGGACTGTTCCCATGAGGCACAGGGTCAAGACTGATTTGCATTTGGCCATGTCTGAACTGGGGTGGCTTGGTGAGCAAAATAACAATGGATTAAACCCAGATCTGTGACTGGGGGTGAATGTTTTGCCATTGTGCAACATTCCGTCCATCATCTTGTATGTTTTGCTGTTCACCCTATGTGGGAAGGGTATGCCCAGACGTGGGTCCCGTGCTCACTAAGCCACTGGAGTCAAGCTTTCCTGGCTGAAGACGGCTGATAGCCAGAAACTGGTCCTAGGATGCTTGATTCCGGTCCAGGAAAGACATGGCTTGGCAGTTCGGTCTGGACTGTTCCCATGAGGCACAGGGTCAAGACTGATTTGCATATGGCCATGTCTGAACTGGGGTGTGTTGATGAGCAAAATAACGATGGATTAAACCCAGATATGTGACTGCGGGTGAATGTTTTGCCATTGTGCAACATTCCGTCCATCATCTTGTATGTTTTGCTGTTCACCCTATGTGGGAAGGGTATGCCCAGACGTGGGTCCCGTGATCACTAAGCCACTGGAGTCAAGCTATCCTGGCTGAAGACGGCTGATAGCCAGAAACTGGTCCTAGGATGCTCGATTCCGGTCCAGGAAAGACATGGCTTGGCAGTTCGGTCTGGACTGTTCCCATGAGGCACAGGGTCAAGACTGATTTGCATATGGCCATGTCTGAACTGGGGTGGCTTGGTGAGCAAAATAACAATGGATTAAACCCAGATCTGTGACTGGGGGTGAATGTTTTGCCATTGTGCAACATTCCGTCCATCATCTTGTATGTTTTGCTGTTCACCCTATGTGGGAAGGGTATGCCCAGACGTGGGTCCCGTGCTCACTAAGCCACTGGAGTCAAGCTTTCCTGGCTGAAGACGGCTGATAGCCAGAAACTGGTCCTAGGATGCTTGATTCCGGTCCAGGAAAGACACGGCTTGGCAGTTCGGTCTGGACTGTTCCCATGAGGCACAGGGTCAAGACTGATTTGAATATGGCCATGTCTGAACTGGGGTGTGTTGATGAGCAAAATAACAATGGACTAAACCCAGATCTGTGACTGGGGGTGAATGTTTTGCCATTGTGCAACATTCCGTCCTTCATCTTGTATGTTTTGCTGTTCACCCTATGTGGGAAGGGTATGCCCAGACGTGGGTCCCGTGCTCTCTAAGCCACTGGAGTCAAGCTATCCTGGCTGAAGACGGCTGATAGCCAGAAACCGGTCCTAGATGCTTGATTCCGGTCCAAGAAAGACATGGCTTGGCAGTTCGGTCTGGACTGTTCCCATGAGGCACAGGGTGAAGACTGATTTGCATATGGCCATGTCTGAACTGTGGTGGCTTGGTGAGCAAAATAACGATGGATTAAACCCAGATCTGTGACTGCGGGTGAATGTTTTGCCATTGTGCAACATTCCGTCCATCATCTTGTATGTTTTGCTGTTCACCCTATGTGGGAAGGGTATGCCCAGACGTGGGTCCCGTGCTCACTAAGCCACTGGAGTCAAGCTATCCTGGCTGAAGACGGCTGATAGCCAGAAACTGGTCCTAGGATGCTTGATTCCGGTCCAGGAAAGACATGGCTTGGCAGTTCGGTCTGGACTGTTCCCATGAGGCACAGGGTCAAGACTGATTTGCATATGGCCATGTCTGAACTGGGGTGGCTTGGTGAGCAAAATAACGATGGATTAAACCCAGGTCTGTGACTGGGGGTGAATGTTTTGCCATTGTGCAACATTCCGTGCATCATCTTGTATGTTTTGTTGTTCCCCCTATGTGGGAAGGGTATGCCCAGACGTGGGTCCCGTGCTCACTAAGCCACTGGAGTCAAGCTATCCTGGCTGAAGACGGCTGATAGCCAGAAACCAGTCCTAGGATGCTTGATTCCAGTCCAGGAAAGACATGGCTTGGCAGTTCGGTCTGGACTGTTCCCATGAGGCACAGGGTCAAGACTGATTTGCCTATGGCCATGTCTAAACTGGGGTGGCTTGGTGAGCAAAATAACGATGGATTAAACCCAGACCTGTGACTGGGGGTGAATGTTTTGCCATTGTGCAACATTCCGTCCATCATCTTGTATGTTTTGCTGTTCATCCTATGTGGGAAGGGTATGCCCAGACGTGGGTCCCGTGCTCACTAAGCCACTGGAGTCAAGCTATCCTGGCTGAAGACGGCTGATAGCCAGGAACTGGTCCTAGGATGCTTGATTCTGGTCCAGGAAAGACATGGCTTGGCAGTTCGGTCTGGACTGTTCCCATGAGGCACAGGGTCAAGACTGATTTGCATATGGCCATGTCTGAACTGGAGTGGCTTGGTGAGCAAAATAACAATGGATTAAACCCAGATCTGTGACTGGGGGTGAATGTTTTGCCATTGTGCAACATTCCGTCCATCATCTTGTATGTTTTGCTGTTCACCCTATGTGGGAAGGGTATGCCCAGACGTGGGTCCCGTGCTCACTAAGCCACTGGAGTCAAACTATCCTGGCTGAAGACGGCTGATAGCCAGAAACCGGTCCTAGATGCTTGATTCCGGTCCAAGAAAGACATGGCTTGGCAGTTCGGTCTGGACTGTTCCCATGAGGCACAGGGTGAAGACTGATTTGCATATGGCCATGTCTGAACTGGGGTGGCTTGGTGAGCAAAATAACGATGGATTAAACCCAGATCTGTGACTGGGGGTGAATGTTTGTCATTGTGCATCATTCCGTCCATCATCTTGTATGTTTTGCTGTTCACCCTATGTGGGAAGGGTATGCCCAAACGTGGGTCCCGTGTTCACTAAGCTACTGGAGTCAAGCTATCCTGGCTGAAGACGGCTGATAGCCAGAAACTGGTCCTAGAATGCTTGATTCCGGTCCAGGAAAGACATGGCTTGGCAGTTCGGTCTGGACTGTTCCCATGAGGCACAGGGTCAAGACTGATTTGCATATGGCCATGTCTGAACTGGGGTGGCTTGGTGAGCAAAATAACAATGGATTAAACCCAGATCTGTGACTGGGGGTGAATGTTTTGCCATTGTGCAACATTCCGTGCATCATCTTGTATGTTTTGTTGTTCCCCCTATGTGGGAAGGGTATGCCCAGACGTGGGTCCCGTGCTCACTAAGCCACTGGAGTCAAGCTATCCTGGCTGAAGACGGCTGATAGCCAGAAACCAGTCCTAGGATGCTTGATTCCAGTCCAGGAAAGACATGGCTTGGCAGTTCGGTCTGGACTGTTCCCATGAGGCACAGGGTCAAGACTGATTTGCATATGGCCATGTCTAAACTGGGGTGGCTTGGTGAGCAAAATAACGATGGATTAAACCCAGACCTGTGACTGGGGGTGAATGTTTTGCCATTGTGCAACATTCCGTCCATCATCTTGTATGTTTTGCTGTTCATCCTATGTGGGAAGGGTATGCCCAGACGTGGGTCCCGTGCTCACTAAGCCACTGGAGTCAAGCTATCCTGGCTGAAGACGGCTGATAGCCAGGAACTGGTCCTAGGATGCTTGATTCTGGTCCAGGAAAGACATGGCTTGGCAGTTCGGTCTGGACTGTTCCCATGAGGCACAGGGTCAAGACTGATTTGCATATGGCCTTGTCTGAACTGGAGTGGCTTGGTGAGCAAAATAACAATGGATTAAACCCAGATCTGTGAATGTTTTGCCATTGTGCAACATTCCGTCCATCATCTTGTATGTTTTGCTGTTCACCCTATGTGGGAAGGGTATGCCCAGACGTGGGTCCCGTGCTCACTAAGCCACTGGAGTCAAACTATCCTGGCTGAAGACGGCTGATAGCCAGAAACCGGTCCTAGATGCTTGATTCCGGTCCAAGAAAGACATGGCTTGGCAGTTCGGTCTGGACTGTTCCCATGAGGCACAGGGTGAAGACTGATTTGCATATGGCCATGTCTGAACTGGGGTGGCTTGGTGTGCAAAATAACGATGGATTAAACCCAGATCTGTGACTGGGGGTGAATGTTTTGTCATTGTGCATCATTCCGTCCATCATCTTGTATGTTTTGCTGTTCACCCTATGTGGGAAGGGTATGCCCAAACGTGGGTCCCGTGCTCACTAAGCTACTGGAGTCAAGCTATCCTGGCTGAAGACGGCTGATAGCCAGAAACCGGTCCTAGCATGCTTGATTCCGGTCCAGGAAAGACATGGCTTGGCACTTCGGTCTGGACTGTTCCCATGAGGCACAGGGTCAAGACTGATTTGCATATGGCCATGTCTGAACTGGGGTGGCTTGGTGAGCAAAATAATGATGGATTAAACCCAGATCTGTGACTGGGGGTGAATGTTTTGCCATTGTGCAACATTCCGTCCATCATCTTGTATGTTTTGCTGTTCACCCTATGTGGGAAGGGTATGCCCAGACGTGGGTCTCGTGCTCACTAAGCCCCTGGAGTCAAGCTATCCTGCCTGAAGACGGCTGATAGCCAGAAACCGGTCCTAGGATGCTTGATTCCTGTCCAGGAAAGACATGGCTTGGCAGTTCGGTCTGGACTGTTCCCATGAGGCACAAGGTCAAGGCTGATTTGCATTTGGCCATGTCTGAACTGGGGTGGCTTGGTGAGCAAAATAACGATGGATTAAACCCAGATCTGTGACTGTGGGTGAATGTGTCGCCATTGTGCAACATTCCGTCCATCATCTTGTATGTTTTGCTGTTCACCCTATGTGGGAAGGGTATGCCCAGACGTGGGTCCCTTGCTCACTAAGCCACTGGAGTCAAGCTATCCTGGCTGAAGATGGCTGATAGCCAGAAACAGGTCCTAGGATGCTTGATTCTGGTCCAGGAAAGACATGGTTTGGCAGTTCTGTCTGGACTGTTCCCATGAGGCACAGTGTCAAGACTGATTTGCATATGGCCATGTCTGAACTGGGGAGACTTGGTGAGCAAAATAACGATGGACTAAACCCAGATCTGTGACTGGGGGTGAATGTTTTGCCATTGTGCAACATTCCGTCCTTCATCTTGTATGTTTTGCTGTTCACCCTATGTGGGAAGGGTATGCCCAGACGTGGGTCCCGTGCTCTCTAAGCCACTGGAGTCAAGCTATCCTGGCTGAAGACGGCTGATAGCCAGAAACCGGTCCTAGATGCTTGATTCCGGTCCAAGAAAGACATGGCTTGGCAGTTCGGTCTGGACTGTTCCCATGAGGCACAGGGTGAAGACTGATTTGCATATGGCCATGTCTGAACTGTGGTGGCTTGGTGAGCAAAATAACGATGGATTAAACCCAGATCTGTGACTGCGGGTGAATGTTTTGCCATTGTGCAACATTCCGTCCATCATCTTGTATGTTTTGCTGTTCACCCTATGTGGGAAGGGTATGCCCAGACGTGGGTCCCGTGCTCACTAAGCCACTGGAGTCAAGCTATCCTGGCTGAAGACGGCTGATAGCCAGAAACTGGTCCTAGGATGCTTGATTCCGGTCCAGGAAAGACATGGCTTGGCAGTTCGGTCTGGACTGTTCCCATGAGGCACAGGGTCAAGACTGATTTGCATATGGCCATGTCTGAACTGGGGTGGCTTGGTGAGCAAAATAACGATGGATTAAACCCAGGTCTGTGACTGGGGGTGAATGTTTTGCCATTGTGCAACATTCCGTGCATCATCTTGTATGTTTTGTTGTTCCCCCTATGTGGGAAGGGTATGCCCAGACGTGGGTCCCGTGCTCACTAAGCCACTGGAGTCAAGCTATCCTGGCTGAAGACGGCTGATAGCCAGAAACCAGTCCTAGGATGCTTGATTCCAGTCCAGGAAAGACATGGCTTGGCAGTTCGGTCTGGACTGTTCCCATGAGGCACAGGGTCAAGACTGATTTGCCTATGGCCATGTCTAAACTGGGGTGGCTTGGTGAGCAAAATAACGATGGATTAAACCCAGACCTGTGACTGGGGGTGAATGTTTTGCCATTGTGCAACATTCCGTCCATCATCTTGTATGTTTTGCTGTTCATCCTATGTGGGAAGGGTATGCCCAGACGTGGGTCCCGTGCTCACTAAGCCACTGGAGTCAAGCTATCCTGGCTGAAGACGGCTGATAGCCAGGAACTGGTCCTAGGATGCTTGATTCTGGTCCAGGAAAGACATGGCTTGGCAGTTCGGTCTGGACTGTTCCCATGAGGCACAGGGTCAAGACTGATTTGCATATGGCCATGTCTGAACTGGAGTGGCTTGGTGAGCAAAATAACAATGGATTAAACCCAGATCTGTGACTGGGGGTGAATGTTTTGCCATTGTGCAACATTCCGTCCATCATCTTGTATGTTTTGCTGTTCACCCTATGTGGGAAGGGTATGCCCAGACGTGGGTCCCGTGCTCACTAAGCCACTGGAGTCAAACTATCCTGGCTGAAGACGGCTGATAGCCAGAAACCGGTCCTAGATGCTTGATTCCGGTCCAAGAAAGACATGGCTTGGCAGTTCGGTCTGGACTGTTCCCATGAGGCACAGGGTGAAGACTGATTTGCATATGGCCATGTCTGAACTGGGGTGGCTTGGTGAGCAAAATAACGATGGATTAAACCCAGATCTGTGACTGGGGGTGAATGTTTGTCATTGTGCATCATTCCGTCCATCATCTTGTATGTTTTGCTGTTCACCCTATGTGGGAAGGGTATGCCCAAACGTGGGTCCCGTGTTCACTAAGCTACTGGAGTCAAGCTATCCTGGCTGAAGACGGCTGATAGCCAGAAACTGGTCCTAGAATGCTTGATTCCGGTCCAGGAAAGACATGGCTTGGCAGTTCGGTCTGGACTGTTCCCATGAGGCACAGGGTCAAGACTGATTTGCATATGGCCATGTCTGAACTGGGGTGGCTTGGTGAGCAAAATAACAATGGATTAAACCCAGATCTGTGACTGGGGGTGAATGTTTTGCCATTGTGCAACATTCCGTGCATCATCTTGTATGTTTTGTTGTTCCCCCTATGTGGGAAGGGTATGCCCAGACGTGGGTCCCGTGCTCACTAAGCCACTGGAGTCAAGCTATCCTGGCTGAAGACGGCTGATAGCCAGAAACCAGTCCTAGGATGCTTGATTCCAGTCCAGGAAAGACATGGCTTGGCAGTTCGGTCTGGACTGTTCCCATGAGGCACAGGGTCAAGACTGATTTGCATATGGCCATGTCTAAACTGGGGTGGCTTGGTGAGCAAAATAACGATGGATTAAACCCAGACCTGTGACTGGGGGTGAATGTTTTGCCATTGTGCAACATTCCGTCCATCATCTTGTATGTTTTGCTGTTCATCCTATGTGGGAAGGGTATGCCCAGACGTGGGTCCCGTGCTCACTAAGCCACTGGAGTCAAGCTATCCTGGCTGAAGACGGCTGATAGCCAGGAACTGGTCCTAGGATGCTTGATTCTGGTCCAGGAAAGACATGGCTTTGCAGTTCGGTCTGGACTGTTCCCATGAGGCACAGGGTCAAGACTGATTTGCATATGGCCTTGTCTGAACTGGAGTGGCTTGGTGAGCAAAATAACAATGGATTAAACCCAGATCTGTGAATGTTTTGCCATTGTGCAACATTCCGTCCATCATCTTGTATGTTTTGCTGTTCACCCTATGTGGGAAGGGTATGCCCAGACGTGGGTCCCGTGCTCACTAAGCCACTGGAGTCAAACTATCCTGGCTGAAGACGGCTGATAGCCAGAAACCGGTCCTAGATGCTTGATTCCGGTCCAAGAAAGACATGGCTTGGCAGTTCGGTCTGGACTGTTCCCATGAGGCACAGGGTGAAGACTGATTTGCATATGGCCATGTCTGAACTGGGGTGGCTTGGTGTGCAAAATAACGATGGATTAAACCCAGATCTGTGACTGGGGGTGAATGTTTTGTCATTGTGCATCATTCCGTCCATCATCTTGTATGTTTTGCTGTTCACCCTATGTGGGAAGGGTATGCCCAAACGTGGGTCCCGTGCTCACTAAGCTACTGGAGTCAAGCTATCCTGGCTGAAGACGGCTGATAGCCAGAAACCGGTCCTAGCATGCTTGATTCCGGTCCAGGAAAGACATGGCTTGGCACTTCGGTCTGGACTGTTCCCATGAGGCACAGGGTCAAGACTGATTTGCATATGGCCATGTCTGAACTGGGGTGGCTTGGTGAGCAAAATAATGATGGATTAAACCCAGATCTGTGACTGGGGGTGAATGTTTTGCCATTGTGCAACATTCCGTCCATCATCTTGTATGTTTTGCTGTTCACCCTATGTGGGAAGGGTATGCCCAGACGTGGGTCTCGTGCTCACTAAGCCACTGGAGTCAAGCTATCCTGCCTGAAGACGGCTGATAGCCAGAAACCGGTCCTAGGATGCTTGATTCCTGTCCAGGAAAGACATGGCTTGGCAGTTCGGTCTGGACTGTTCCCATGAGGCACAAGGTCAAGGCTGATTTGCATTTGGCCATGTCTGAACTGGGGTGGCTTGGTGAGCAAAATAACGATGGATTAAACCCAGATCTGTGACTGTGGGTGAATGTGTCGCCATTGTGCAACATTCCGTCCATCATCTTGTATGTTTTGCTGTTCACCCTATGTGGGAAGGGTATGCCCAGACGTGGGTCCCTTGCTCACTAAGCCACTGGAGTCAAGCTATCCTGGCTGAAGATGGCTGATAGCCAGAAACAGGTCCTAGGATGCTTGATTCTGGTCCAGGAAAGACATGGTTTGGCAGTTCTGTCTGGACTGTTCCCATGAGGCACAGTGTCAAGACTGATTTGCATATGGCCATGTCTGAACTGGGGAGACTTGGTGAGCAAAATAACGATGGATTAAACCCAGATCTGTGACTGGGGGTGAATGTTTTGCCATTGTGCAACATTCCGTCCATCATCTTGTTTGTTTTGCTGTTCACCCTATGTGGGAAGGGTATGCCCAGGCGTGGGTCCCGTGCTCACTAAGCCACTGGAGTCAAGCTATACTGGCTGAAGACGGCTGATAGCCAGAAACCGGTCCTAGGATGCTTGATTCTGGTCCAGGAAAAACATGGTTTGGCAGTTCAGTCTGGACTGTTCCCATGAGGCACAGGGTCAAGACTGATTTGCATTTGGCCATGTCTGAACTGGGGTGGCTTGGTGAGCAAAATAACGATGGATTAAACCCAGATCTGTGACTGTGGGTGAATGTTTTGCCATTGTGCAACATTCCGTCCATCATCTTGTATGTTTTGCTGTTCAACCTATGTGGGAAGGGTATGCCGAGACGTGGGTCCCTTGCTCACTAAGCCACTGGGGTCAAGCTATCTTGGCTGAAGACGGCTGATAGCCAGAAACCGGTCCTAGGATGCTTGATTCCGGTCCAGGAAAGACATGGCTTGACAGTTCGGTGTGGACTGTTCCCATGAGGCACAGGGTCAAGACTGATTTGCATATGGCCATGTCTGAACTGGGGTGGTTTGGTGAGCAAAATAACAATGGATTAAACCCAGATCTGTGACTGGGGGTGAATGTTTGCCATTGTGCAACATTCTGTCCATCATCTTGTATGTTTTGCTGTTCACCCTATGTGGGAAGGGTATGCCCCGACGTGGGTCCCGTGCTCACTAAGCCACTGGAGTCAAGCTATCCTGGCTGAAGATGGCTGATAGCCAGAAACTGGTCCTAGGATGCTTGATTCTGGTCCAGGAAAGACATGGTTTGGCAGTTCGGTCTGGACTGTTCCCATGAGGCACAGGGTCAAGACTGATTTGCATATGGCCATGTCGGAACTGGGGTGGCTTGGTGAGCAAAATAACGATGGATTAAACCCAGATCTGTGACTGGGGGTGAATGTTTTGCCATTGTGCAACATTCCGTCCATCATCTTGTATGTTTTGCTATTCACCCTATGTGGGAAGGGTATGCCCAGACGTGGGTCCCGTGCTCACTAAGCCACTGGAGTCAAGCTATCCTGGCTGAAGACGGCTGATAGCCAGAAACCGGTCCTAGGATGCTTGATTCCGGTCCAGGAAAGACATGGCTTGGCAGTTTGGTCTGGACTGTTCCCATGAGGCACAGGGTCAAGACTGATTTGCATATGGCCATGTCTGAACTGCGGTGGCTTGGTGAGCAAAATAACGATGGATTAAACCCAGATCTGTGACTGGGGGTGAATGTTTTGCCATTGTTCAACATTCCGTCCATCATCTTGTATGTTTCGCTGTTCACCCTATGTGGGAAGGGTATGCCCAGACGTGGGTCCCTTGCTCACTAAGCCACTGGAGTCAAGCTATCCTGGCTGAAGATGGCTGATAGCCAGAAACAGGTCCTAGGATGCTTGATTCTGGTCCAGGAAAGACATGGTTTGGCAGTTCTGTCTGGATTGTTCCCATGAGGCACAGTGTCAAGACTGATTTGCATATGGCCATGTCTGAACTGGGGAGACTTGGTGAGCAAAATAACGATGGATTAAACCCAGATCTGTGACTGGGGGTGAATGTTTTGCCATTGTGCAACATTCCGTCCATCATCTTGTTTGTTTTGCTGTTCACCCTATGTGGGAAGGGTATGCCCAGACGTGGGTCCCGTGCTCACTAAGCCACTGGAGTCAAGCTATACTGGCTGAAGACGGCTGATAGCCAGAAACCGGTCCTAGGATGCTTGATTCTGGTCCAGGAAAGACATGGTTTGGCAGTTCAGTCTGGACTGTTCCCATGAGGCACAGGGTCAAGACTGATTTGCATTTGGCCATGTCTGAACTGGGGTGGCTTGGTGAGCAAAATAACGATGGATTAAACCCAGATCTGTGACTGTGGGTGAATGTTTTGCCATTGTGCAACATTCCGTCCATCATCTTGTATGTTTTGCTGTTCACCCTATGTGGGAAGGGTATGCCCAGACGTGGGTCCCTTGCTCACTAAGCCACTGGGGTCAAGCTATCTTGGCTGAAGACGGCTGATAGCCAGAAACCGGTCCTAGGATGCTTGATTCCGGTCCAGGAAAGACATGGCTTGACAGTTCGGTGTGGACTGTTCCCATGAGGCACAGGGTCAAGACTGATTTGCATATGGCCATGTCTGAACTGGGGTCGTTTGGTGAGCAAAATAACAATGGATTAAACCCAGATCTGTGACTGGGGGTGAATGTTTGCCATTGTGCAACATTCTGTCCATCATCTTGTATGTTTTGCTGTTCACCCTATGTGGGAAGGGTATGCCCCGACGTGGGTCCCGTGCTCACTAAGCCACTGGAGTCAAGCTATCCTGGCTGAAGATGGCTGATAGCCAGAAACTGGTCCTAGGATGCTTGATTCTGGTCCAGGAAAGACATGGTTTGGCAGTTCGGTCTGGACTGTTCCCATGAGGCACAGGGTCAAGACTGATTTGCATATGGCCATGTCGGAACTGGGGTGGCTTGGTGAGCAAAATAACGATGGATTAAACCCAGATCTGTGACTGGGGGTGAATGTTTTGCCATTGTGCAACATTCCGTCCATCATCTTGTATGTTTTGCTGTTCACCCTATGTGGGAAGGGTATGCCCAGACGTGGGTCCCGTGCTCACTAAGCCACTGGAGTCAAGCTATCCTGGCTGAAGACGGCTGATAGCCAGAAACCGGTCCTAGGATGCTTGATTCCGGTCCAGGAAAGACATGGCTTGGCAGTTTGGTCTGGACTGTTCCCATGAGGCACAGGGTCAAGACTGATTTGCATATGGCCATGTCTGAACTGCGGTGGCTTGGTGAGCAAAATAACGATGGATTAAACCCAGATCTGTGACTGGGGGTGAATGTTTTGCCATTGTTCAACATTCCGTCCATCATCTTGTATGTTTTTGCTGTTCACACTATGTGGGAAGGGTATGCCCCGACGTGGGTCCCGTGCTCACTAAGCCACTAGAGTCAAGCTATCCTGGCTGAAGACGGCTGATAGCCAGAAACCGGTCCTAGGATGCTTGATTCCGGTCAGGGAAAGACATGGCTTGGCAGTTCGGTCTGGACTGTTCCCATGAGACACAGGGTCAAGACTGATTTGCATATGGCCATGTCTGTACTGGGGTGGCTTGGTGAGCAAAATAACGATAGATTAAACCCAGATCTGTGACTGGGGTGAATGTTTTGCCATTGTGCAACATTCCGTCCATCATCTTGTATGTTTTGCTGTTCACCCTATGCTGGAAGTATATTCCCAGACATGGGTCCCGTGCTCACTAAGCCACTGGAGTCAAGCTATCCTGGCTGAAGACGGCTGATAGCCAGAAACCGGTCCTAGGATGCTTGGTTCCGGTCCAGGAAAGACATGGCTTGGCAGTTCGGTCTGGACTGTTCCCATGAGGCACAGGGTCAAGACTGATTTGCATATGGCCATGTCTGAACTGGGGTGGCTTGGTGAGCAAAATAAAAATGGATTAAACCCAGATCTGTGACTGGTGGTGAATGTTTTGCCATTGTACAACATTCCGTCCATCATCTTGTATGTTTTGCTGCTATTTGACCTGCAGCACTGATTGTGCCACCCACAAACGCAGCCTTGCAAACACTTCTCAGACCTGCTGCTGCAGTGTCTGTGTGCAGTTTGGTACTGCCATGTTGACTTGACAAGTGCACCCACTTGCTAGGCCATAACCTTCCCTTAATTTCAAATGTGAGTCACCCCTAAGGTAGGCCCAAGGTACCATGTGGGCAGGATCTGTGAAAGGTAGGACATGCTGTGATATGTGTAACATGTCCTGATGGTGAACTACAAGGAATTTCGTGTTTCACTATTGAAAGGCTATCTGTCCCATGGGACAGAATGGGAGTTTATTTATAGCATCTTATAAATATGACTTCCCATTTTGGACAAGATAGGTAGGGGAAGTTTAGTATGCCTGAACTCAGAATCTAAAGATGCATCTTTTAGTAAGGATGATTTTTACATTCTGTGTTTGAAAATATCACTTTCAGAAAGTATGTATTTTCTTGCTTAGCCATCCTGTGTGCCTCTGCTGGTTTGTGAATTGACTGTTTGGCTTTAGAGTGACAGGGGCCAGGGATGTGCATTCACTGTAAACAGCCACTTGGGGAGGATGGGGGTTTGAGGTGTTGAGGTGTGTCCTGTCTTTCCTGATTAAGTCAGGGTTGGGATGAATACCCCTGGGCAGCATTTAGAGTAGGGGGAAGGGAGATTCCCTTTCACCTGAATGAGCCTGGTCTGCCTTACACAATGCTGTCTCTGCCTCCTGCAGGGAAGCTGAACCAGAGAGGGCAAAACTGGTTTTAATTGAGCACCGAGCCTCTCTGACACCAGAGAACAAAGAGAAATGCAGTATAAATATTGGGACCCGGAACACTAGATTACTTCTGGACTCAAGAGGAACCTCTGCCAAGGAGAAGATCTAAGAAAGCTGAAGGAGAAGTACTGCCGATTTGCTGTGTGCTGTTTGGGGTTGCCCTGCAGTGGCTGTTTCTGCCAAGGAGAGGATAAAGACTTTGCTGTGTGCTGTGTTCTGAGTATCTTGCTTGAAAAAGATCTTCAAGGTCTTGAAGTAGAACTTTCCTCCTGTTCTGAAGTCTCATGGCCACAAAAACGTCACTACCAGCTCCCTTGAACTTCCTTGCTGGGAGTTCTCAAATGCCAAGAGGGGCCTGTTGCGGAGTTGGGACTCTGGAGTTTGTTCCTGCTGTGGGGAGCTGGAAAAGAGATGCAACTACAAGAAGCATGACGCATCCGCCTCTGTTTCCGGCGAATCACTGAAGAAACTGAAGCAGTGCCTGCCTGCGGTTGGAGAAATCACCGCACGTCGAATCCCTTGTACCGATTTCTGGAGTCCGAGATCACCACACCTATTTCGACGCAGACCTTGCTATGCAGCTGCAAGAACCAACCCATTGTGGGACCACGGTTGGAGAAACCAAAGCAGTGCCGTTGCTGCCACGCATCAAGAAATGACGCATCCCTGATCTCCATGCATCACACCGGGGTTCCAAGTCTACAAGGACACCAGGGCCGCAGTAAGAAACTGACGCATCACCTCCCTGCACAGTCAGAAAATGACACATCACCTCCTCTTCAGTAAGAAACCAATGCATCAACTTGGCATAAGGAAACAATGCATCACCTTCCCTGTAGCTGTTTTTGTTTATGATTGTAATGCATCCAAGGTACTTTGTGTTGAAAGTGTTGCATTTATAGTTTGCTATGGACAGAACTGTTTTTACCTTCTAAGAAGTACATTTTGATTACTGTATTGCGGATTTTTGTCATTTTGGTCTTGTTTTGTTTAGATACAGATTGCTTATTTTTCTAAACTGATGTGGTGTCCATTTGTAGTGTTTTCACTCTATTACTGTATGTGTGCACAAATGCTTTACAGACTGCCTCTTAGATAAGCCTGTCTTCTCATGGTTAGCTATCAAGGGAGGAGCAGGGGTTATTTTAGGAGTTCATCCCCCTTACCCTGACTAGTAAGAAGGGTCCCTACTTGGACAAAGGTGCAAACCATCGCCAACTAGAGACCCTTATTTCTAACAGAAGCCATAATATGTTTGATGTTATCCATGTTAACTTATTGACGACATGGGTGAATGTCAAAAGCTTTAGATTCAACCTGGTGGAGTACATCCTGGGCCTCCTCTCTTTTTGGTGTTTGAATTTGAATTTGAATTTAAAAATATTTATTCAGCGCTCGCATACCCAGCGGTTTCATGGCGCTAGTGATGATCAGTGGACAGACAGCAGATAAGAAGTTAGGTCAGGTAAGCTTGTGTGAACAAAAGAGTTTTAAGCTCTTTTCGAAACAGTGGGTAGGAAGGTGAGGTACGTAGAGTGACAGGGAGAGAATTCCAGAAGGTTGGAGCCAGGACAGCGAACCTCGCTCCGCCAGCCCTTTGCTACTTTAAAGCGGGGGATGGTAAGAAGGGCCAAATGGGCTGAGCGAAGTTCTCTGCCTGGGCAATATGGCTTGATAAGAGAGCAGATAAATTGAGGAGCAGTGCCCGATCTGGCCTGGTATATGAGACAGCCAAGTTTGAACAGGGCACGTTCTCTAACAGGAAGCCAGTGCAGTGTTTTGAGTAATGGTGTGGCCCGATGGTATCTGGGTAGGCCATGGATCAGGCGGGCCGCCTGGTTCTGCACTAGTTGTAGACGGTGAGTCAGATATGCAGGAGCTCCGTTATAGACTATGTTTCCATAGTCTATACGGGATAGTACCATGGCTAACATAATGATTTTAAGAGCTGAGGGGGTGAAAAAGCGAGAAACCTTCCTGATTACCCTAAGTGAAAAAAAACAAGAAGAAACCACCGAGTTGACTTGTGGATGGACAGTGAGTTGGGGGTTAAGAAAGATTCCCAGGGTTTTTACTTTGGCCACGGGAAGTGGGGGAGTACCAAGGGATGGGGGCCAAAAGGAAGGGGACCACGGACTGCAGCCACCTCCGGTCAGGACCAATTCGGTCTTGTCCGGGTTGAGTTTGAGGTGGCTGCAGTTCATCCAATCTTGGATAAGGATCATGATGGTTTGGACATTCAGGGCGGATGAAGGTGAGTGGGACAGATTAAAGATTAACTGGAGGTCATCTGCGTAATTAAACACGGTGACCTCCAGTTGCTGCAACATAAAAATGAGGGGAGAAATGTAGAGGTTGAACAAAAGAGGGGAAAGTGATGAACCCTGGGGAACCAAGCATTTTACTTTTCGAGAGGCCGCCTTAAAGTCAGCCAACCGGACTGCCTGGGTCCTCCCAGCAAGGAAAGACTCCAGCCAGGAGAAGGCTAAGCCTTCTATGCCCGCCGCCCAGACACGGTTAAGGAGGGTGGTGTGGTCCACCGTGTCAAAGGCGGCGGATAGATCTAACAAAATCAAGGCTTGCGGAAGGTTGATGTCGATGCCTTCACGCAGCTTGTCCATGACTGAGACGACCACTTTTTCTGTAGAATGCAGGGGACGAAAACCAGCTTGACAGGGGGAGAGGCAATGATTTGCCTCAATGTGAGCGCTAAGTGTAGTGCTTATATGAGTTTCAAGCACTTTTGCAAGGTAGGGAAGGAGTGAGATGGGGCGATAGTTCGAGGGAAGAGAGGGATCGGCATCCAGTTTTTTTAGGATTGGGATGATAACTGCGGATTTGTGCGGGGTAGGGACGTGACCAAGGGTGAGTGAGGCATTAAGAAGGGTTAGAGGGGGGGTAGGGCAGGCCAAGTAAACTTCCTTAAGAATACTGGCAGGGGCAAAGTCTAGAGGGGAGCCGGATTTGACCCGGTGTAGTAGAGGGAGGAGAGTTTCCGTAGTAAGCAATGGGATGTTAGTCAGCTTAACAGTAGTGGGAAGAGAGGGAGGGTCAACAAAGGTGGAGGAGGGCGGGGGAATGTTTTGTTTAATTTTGACAACCTTATCTATAAAAAACTCATTGAGCGAGTCACAGAGGGATTGGGACGGGGGAATAGCAGCCGTGGCTCTAGAAGATGAGGCAAGCTCGTGAACAGTGGAGAAGATTTCCTTCGACTGTGATTCCGCGACCATTATCCTGTTGGTGTAATATTCTGTTTTTGCTTCCAGAATGCTTTTTTTATAGGTCTGCAAAATGGCCAAATAGGTTGTTTTTTTGGCAGGGTCGTAGGTTCTTCTCCAGGTACGTTCAGCCCTTCTAGCAGCTAGTTTTTTTTCTTTAAGATCAGTAGTGAACCAGCGGTTGGCTGCGTGGGTCCGCTTAACTGAGAGCCGCTTAAGTGGGGCAAATTCGTCGCCTGCCGTCGTGAGCCAGTTGTTGATAACGGCCAGCTGTGGGACGACTGATAAGTCGGATAAATCGGGACAGGTCTTAACCAAGGTGGAACAGAAAGAGGGCATGTCGATTTTTCCCCATTTCCGAACCCAGGTGTTTTTGGGTAGGGGAGGTTTAAGCAGGGGTGCGAGGGTGAGGGAAAAAGTAATAATAAAGTGATCCGACCATGAGCAGGGGGATATGGTAGGAGGTGTAAATGGAATGTTCAACGCCCAGATTTGATCGAGCGTATGGCCATGTGCGTGGGTGGGATTGTGGATCAGCGGGACGAAATTCAGACTTTCCATAAGGCATGTAAATTCCTTAGATTGTGGGGTTTCGGCAGGGTCGCTGGGCCAATAGTTAAGGTCCCCTAGAACTAATACAGAGGAATTATTAACTGCCAAGGTGGCCAAAAGGGTCTGGATATTAGGGAGAAAGGAAGGGGTAGACTGGGGGGGGCGGTAGATAAGAACAAAAGTAAGGGGAACTTGATGAGAAGTGGAACGGGCTACAAGAAGGTCGACATCGGTAATAGGGGGAAAGGGAAGGGTTTGAAAGTTGAGATCGGAGCGGGCTATTAAGGCCACTCCACCGCCCCGTTTCCCTTCGGGACGGTCTGCACGAATGGCGGCATAGTTCGATGGTAATGTGGCAAGGACGTTGGGCATGGAGTCAGTCTTGAACCAGGTCTCGGTTAAGAAAAGGAGATCTGGTTCATAGGAGTCAAGGTAATCAGCTATCTCGTATTGGTGGCTCACTGCCGACCTGGTGTGCTAATCCCCATTGTCATTGTACAGCATGGTTCTCCTGATACTCCCAGAACAAAGTATGTTAATTTAGAATGGAAATCTGGCATAGTATGAGAAAGTGGGCCGAAGCAGACTCTGTTGTGTATGTTGGGGTTCGGTTATTGGGACTGGGGTGCTACACCTATTTGTGGAATTTGGTGATTGAGCGTGTAACAGATCAGAATGTCACAATGTTATCCTTCCTGCTCTGCAAGCCATGAGTTCTTTATAGCAGTAGACATGCTGGTGTCAGTGCAAATTATACAAATGTATCTGAAGTGCGTGTTATTCAGGACATGTTTTTCATTTAAACTTTGATACATTGGAATGGTCCTACTTGTTTCTAAATGTATATTTTACTTGAACCGTCACATGTCTGTGATAAACATGGTGTATTGTTTGCCTTGTAATCACCATGTGCTTGCACCAGCATACAATGTTAGTTCCAGGGGATTGTTATTTACAACCAAAATTACTGCTGCTATTCAATTAATCAAATATTTATAAAGTGCAGGAAATCATCAGTGAGTGTCTCAAGGAGCTGGACTTGCTAGCTACTGTGTGGTGATTGATCATTTGAACAGCCAGACTGCAAACTAAGAAGTGTTAAAAAGTAAAAAAACAAGGCCCCAAACCTTTTCCATCTATGCACCAAGGATCCGGAGCAACATGCCTGTACCCATCAGAACACCCCAATACTGCTCCAATTCAGAAAAGAGTTGAGGACTTTCCTCATTAGAAACCACTATATCAACCCACTACCTCTCCTACCACTCGTTGACCTTAAGCTTTTCTTTGACTTTGGACAGCGCTTCTCTGCCTCTTGGCTAGCCTAGCATTGTAGGAATACCACAAACGTATATACATTTATCAAGCTACCAAACTAGAGGAGGCTTCCAATACAACGTATTGACTTTATCTATGATGATTTTAATTGATTAAAGTGATTATTTCGTCCAAACCCCTTCTCTTTTACTAGCAGTTCTACTAAATCGAAACAGCCTTACTTTCTGAAAGCAATGGAGACATCATTTGAAATGCACGCAATTCCATTTTGTGTGATTAGTTCTACTCACGAAATAAAACGCAAAACCACTTCAATGAACAGTGAATGTGCTATAAAACAATGTGCATCTATATAACATTGCAAGTTAGCAAATCCAAGTTATACTATTTTAACATAGACCAGATTTTTTTTTTTTAACTGGTGGGAATTTATCGTTCAAAGTTCCGAGCGAAAAGGAAACTGTACTCATTATTCAAGTATACTCTAGGGTAGCAAACTCGTAAATACCAATTTGCAATCAGTAGACATGACAAACAATCTCAAGAAAGGTCATGCAAGGACATTGCCAGCATTTCTCCGTTCCCATTATTCAAAGCATTGCTTCATTTGGAATCATTATGACAGGTGAACACTCAGTAGCAAAGAATTATTATTTTAAAACACAATAGAAAATGACTGTATTGCATTGCGTTGCCTTTCATCGCCTGTTTACTGTCTGAGAATTGTACTGCATATTTCTTTCCCATGGCGGCACGTCAGGGTCTCTGCCAAGTAAGACAATAAGCCGAGGGCTCTCATTGAGACAAGAATGGATAGTTTGCCCAAACCACAGTAGCAGAGAACCTATTAAACCTATTATTAAAATATAAATTCATAAGTCCCGATCGTGTGTCCTGTGGAGCTATTTTCTAAATCAAATGCAAAGAGGCACAAGGTCGGAAGAGCATATTATATAAGAGAAACATCATGTTATCGAGGCAACCATCACAGCTGGAAAATAAGCTTCTCTTAATTCTCAGAAAATTACATCACTATACCTAGGGGAATTCAACAAACAAAAATGAGGAAATGATCCTGCAAAATATTACCCAAAACAGTATATGGTCAGCTAAGCATCAATAAATAAAGTACAACTATGCACCCTGAAAAAAGATTCCATAAACATTTCGAGGGTAGATAATCCTCGAAATAAAGTATAAAGTATGGGGACGTATGGGAATAGGTACATCGTGATGACAACATGTAATGAAAACTGAAGAACTACCAGGACCAAACATATATGTGCATGCTTTTACATTGTGATTTGCCACCAGAGAAGACCCAACAAATACGAAACCCTGGTCCCCAGGCGCTCAATTTGATAGGCCTTCTAATTCTGACCCTTTCACTCCTGCTTGGAAAATACTAGTAAGCCAGAATATGACGACGGCAGGAGGAGACAAATAGCAGATGCCGACAACCGGGCCCAACAGACTGATAACTGGCAGTCAAATAGTAGATTATTAATTTGTGAGGGGATGACCTACACAAACTTAATACATACAATCTCGTTAGGTCAAAACACAGTTTTGAGGGAATATCTATTCAACCCTGGTAGAAAAATAGAAAACAATTAAATTAGCAAAAACACAGGGTAAGAAATGTGGTTACCATTTTAGGGGGCTGGACACCCCACTCAAATAATAAACACAATCCTTGACAGGGTGTCTCACAAAAGTCACTAAATAGGCGTAACTTAGAGGCAATGTGTTGGAAAAGGCCCTTTTTGCAGGGTTATCCCCAAACTTTTTGCTTCTCATCCTTTGTTTTTCCTGACCTGTGGTTGTTGGCTATAGGACTCTGGGCATTTTACCACTGCTGCTCAGTGCTAAAGTGTATATGCTCTCCAAGTAAATTGTTATTGTGATTGGTTATTCATGATTGGCACATTTGTCTTACCAATAGGTCCCTAGTAAAGTGCACTGAGTGTGCCAGGGCTGGTAATTCAAATGCTACTAGTGGGCCTGGAGCACTGATTGTGCACCTACATGAGTAGCCCCAAAGAGATGTCTCAGGCCTGCCACCGCAGTGCCTGTGCACAGTTTGCTAACTGCCATGTTGACCTGGGAGTGTACCCACTTGCCAGGCCTTAACTTTCCCTTTCCTCAATCAATCAATCATTTGTAAAGCACACTATATGTCTGCGAGGGGGGCGCTACTGATCGAACAGCCAGGTCTTGAGTATCCTCTTGAAGGTCAGCAGGTCTTGGGTCTGTCGTAGGCCCAGTGGGAGGGTGTTCCATGTCTTGGCGACGAGGTGGGAGAAGGATCTCCCAACGGTGGTTGTTCTTCGGATGCGCGGGACGGTGGTGAGTGAGAGGTCGGCGGAGCGGAGCTGGCGGTTGGGGATGTAGAAGGAGACCCATCTGTTGAGGTAGGCTGGGCCGGTCTTGTGGAGTGCCTTATGAGCGTGGGTGAGGAGCTTGAAGGATACCCTCTTGTTGAGGGGGAGTCAGTGCAGGTTTCTCAGGTGGGGGGTGATGTGACCGTGGCGTGGTGCATCGGGGATCAGTCGTGCCGAGGCGTTTTGGATGTGTTGTAGTCATTTGATGTGGTACAAAAGGGGGTGGTGGTGGACGGAGCATCTGAACCAATCAAACACTGACACCCAGTAAACAGATCTGGGTAAAATCCATCACCGTTCTTTAGCCCACTCTGCCACCCCAGTACAGACATGGCCATATGCAAATCAGTCTGACCCTGTGCCTCATTGGAACAGTCCAGCCCGAACTGCCAAGCCATGCTTTCCCTGGACCGGAAACAAGCTTCCGAGGACCGGTTTCTGGCATTTCAGCCGTCATCAGCCCAGCTTGCTTGAATCCAGTGGCAAAGTGAGAAAGGGACTCACGTCTGAGCATACCCTGCCAACTTATGGCGAAAAAAGTGGTACAAAAGGGGGTGGTGATGGACGGAGCATCTGAACCAATCAAACACTCACACCCAGTCAACAGATCTGGGTAAAATCCATCACCGTTCTTTAGCCCTCTCTGCCACCCCAGTACAGACATGGCCATATGCAAATCAGTCTGAACCTGTGCCTCATGGGAACAGTCCAGCCCGAAATGCCAAGCCATGCCTTCCCTGGACCGGAAACAAGCTTCGAGGATCGGTTTTTGGCATTTCAGCCGCTTTCAGCCCGGATCTGTTGACTGGGTGTGAGTGTTTGATTGGTTCAGATGCTCCGTCCATCACCACCCCCTTTTGTACCGTTTTGTTGCCATAAGTTGGCAGGGTATGCTCAGACGTGAGTCCCTTGCTCACTTTGCCACTGGATTCAAGCAAGCCGGGCTGAAGACGGCTATAATGCCAGAAAACGGTCCTCGGAAGCTTGTTTCCGGTCCAGGGAAGGCATGGCTTGGCAGTTTGGGATGGACTGTTCCCACGTGGCACAGGGTCAGACTGATTTGCATATGGCCATGTCTGAACTGGGGTGGCAGAGTGGGCTAAAGAACGGTGATGGATTAAACCCAGATCGGTTGACTGGGAGTGAGTGTTTGATTGGTTCAGATGCTCCGTCCATCACCACCCCCTTTTGTACCGCTTTGTTGCCATAAGTTGGCAGGGTATGCTCAGACGTGAGTCCCTTGCTCACTTTGCCACTGGATTCGAGCAAGCCTGGCTGAAGACGGCTGGAATGCCAGAAACCGGTCCTAGGAAGCTTGTTTCCGGTCCAGGGAAGGCATGGCTTGGCAGTTCGGGCTGGACTGTTCCCATGAGGCACAGGGTCAGACTGATTTGCATATGGCCATGTCTGAACTGGGGTGGCAGAGTGGGCTAAAGAACGGTGATGGATTAAACCCAGATCTGTTGACTGGGTGTGAGTGTTTGATTGGTTCAGATGCTCCGTCCATCACCACCCCGTTTTTGTACCGCTTTGTTGCCATAAGTTGGCAGGGTATGATCAGACGTGAGTCCCTTGCTCACTTTGCCTCTAGATTCAAGCAAGCCTGGCTGAAGACGGCTGGAATGCCAGAAACCGGTCCTAGGAAGCTTGTTTCCGGTCCAGGGAAGGCATGGCTCGGCAGTTCGGGCTGGACTATTCCCATGAGGCACACGGCCAGACTGATTTGCATATGGCCATGTCTGAACTGGGGTGGCAGAGTGGGCTAAAGAACGGTGATGGATTAAACCCAGATCTGTTGACTGGGTGTGAGTGTTTGATTGGTTCAGATGCTCCGTCCATCACCACCCCCTTTTGTACCGTTGTCATTTGATGAGCTTGGCCTGGGCTCCCGTGTCGAGAGCGTTACCGTAGTCGAGTCTGCTACTGACGAGGGCCTGGGTAACTGTCTTTCGTGTATCTGTCGGGATCCATCTGTAGATCTTGCGGAGCATGCGGAGGGTGTTGAAGCAGGAGGAGGAGACGGCGTTGACTTGCTTGGTCATTGAAAGCGTTGAGTCGAGGATGATACCGTGGTCGGTGGGTGCCGGGGCTGCCCCCTGTGCCGTTGGCCACCAGGAGCCGTCCCAGGCTAAAGGGTTGGAGCCGAGGATGAGGACCTCCATCTTCTCTGAGTTCAGCTTCAGGCGGCTGGTCTTCATCCAGTCGGCGACGGCCTTCATTCATTCGTGGAGGTTGGCTATGGCGGTGATGGGGTCCCTGGTGAGGGAGAGGATCAGCTGAGTGTTGTCGGCATAGGAGATTATGTTGAGGTCGTGCTGCCGGGCTACGTGTGCGAGCGGGGCCATGTAAATGTTGAACTGCGTCGGGCTGAGGGAGGATACTTGGGTACGCTGTAGATGATCTCGGAGGCTTTGGAACGGAATGGGGGAAGGCGGACGCTCTGGGTTATGCCGGAGAGGAAGGAGGTGGTCCAATCCAGAGCTCTGTCTCAGATCCCTGCAGCGTGCAGGTGTGCCCGTAGTGTGCGGTGGCAGACGATGTTGAAGGTGGCAGAGAGGTTTAGGAGCATGAGTGCTGCGGTCTTGCTGTTGTCTAGTAGGGTCCTGATGTCATCGGTTGCGGCGATGAGGGCAGACTCTGTGCTGTGGTTGCTGCGGAACCCTAACTGGGAAGGGTCCAGGATTCTGTTTTCTTTGAGGTATCGGGTTAGCTGTCTGATGACGGTTTTCTTGATGACCTTGGCTGGGAAGGGGAGCAGATAGATGGGCCGGAAGTTCTTGAGGTCTCTTGGGTCTGCCTTAGGTTTTATGAGTAGGGCGTTGATCTCGGCGTGTTTCCAGATCTCTTGGAAGGTCACGGTCTCGAGGGAGAGATTGATGACATTGCGCAAGTGGGGTGCGATGGAGCTGTTTGCTCTGTTGAAGACTTGGTGCGGGAATGGGTCTGCCGGAGAGCCGGAGTGGATTGTGCGCATGGTCTTGATAGTGTCATCGATGCTCACGCTGGCCCAGGCTAGCTGGGGGTCGTGGTCAATGGTGTGCGGAGGGTCTGTTGTGTTGCTGTCTGTTGCGGCTGTCTGGGTGTTGAAGCTGTCGTGGATGTCTGCTATCTTGCGGTGGAAGAAGGTGGCGAGGGAGTCGCACAGGGCTTGCGACAGCGGGATGCCGTTGGTGTTGGAGCTGGGGTTGGAGAGTACCTTCACGATTTTGAAGAGCTCCTTGCTATTGTGTGCTTTGTTGTCGAGGCGATATTTGAAGGAGGTCCTCTTGGCCGCCCTGAGGAGGTGGTGGTGGTTGCGGATGGCATCCTTGTGTGCTGCGTGGCTGTACGGAGTTTGTTCACTGTGGCCTTTCTTCTCTAGTTTCCGGCAGGCTTGCTTGGAGGCTAGGAGTGTCTCTGTTGGGGGGTTTCTTCAGCGGGGAAAGGGTGTTGGCACAGTCGCAATTTCGTTTTTCACTATTGAAAGGCTATGTTGCCCATAGGACAGAATGGGGAAAAATGTGTAACATATTTACCTGCATATCTTCCCATAGGAGTGAGATAGAAAATTGGGATCTGGTATCCCTGAACTCAGAATTTGATAACACATCTTTTTTAGTTAAGATGTTTTTTAAATTATGTGTCTGAAAATAGCACTTTTATAAAGTGGCTGTTTTCTTGTTCAACCTTTCTGTGTGCCTCTGCCTGTTTGGGGATTGCCAGCTTGACTTGAGAGTGACAGGGGCTGGGGTGGCTACAGGAGTCTGGGTGAGTCAGTACTAGGCAGAATAGACCAATCTGCATTTGGAGTGGTGGGAGGAGTAGCACCTGGGCCTGAATAGGGCCGTGTCTACCTTCCACAATGCTGGCTCCACCTCCTGCGGTGCTTCTGAAGACCCTGGCCCACATTCACAAAGGAAGAAGTTGTGCACTGGCAGAGTGCACCCAGAACTGGTTTGGACTTGGTCCAGGACCCCTCACACATAGAGAACAAAAACCTTTGGGGCATAAAAGTAAGAGCTGGAACCCCTGTAAAATTACACTACTTTGTGATCAAGAGGAACCTCTGCCAGCGAAGAACAGCTGAAGAGACTGAGGAGAAGTACTGCCCTTGATGTGTGCTCTGGGACTAGCCTGAAGTTTGCTAATTTTACTGAGGAGAGGACAAGTGACTTTGCTGTGTGCTGAGTCCCCCCTGCTTGCCAAGGAGTATGCTGTGTGCTGTGTCCTAAAGGAACAAGTCCCCAAGGGCCTGAGAAGAGCTGGCCTCCTGTTATAGAAACTCAGGAATACAAATGTTTCCAAAGAACGTCTTGTCTCTGCTGTGAGCATGTGCTTGCACCCAGCTTGTGTTCTGTGAGGAGCCCGTGTGAAGAGGATCTTTCCTCGTGATCGCCTCTGCCCGTGGTCGTGAAGAACCCGAGAAGTGCTGCATGGCCGCTTTCACTGCCGCCGGCCCGTGATCAGCGAGAAGCACTAGTTGCGTGTTTTCACCAGTGCCGGCCCGTGAGCCCTGAGAGCGCTGTGCATTCCACCGCTGCCGGCCCGTGAGCCCCGAGAGCACTGTGCACTTTACCGCTGCCAGCCCAAGTACGCTGACATCAGGGGGAAGCTGCACTGAAATTGGCATCAGCGTGGGTTGTTGCCTAGCAACGACGGGCTCGTCACGAGAAGGAGCTGGGCTGAAGGCAGGAAGCGAACAGCTGTTGCCTGCAAAAGCCGCCTAGCGGGACGTCAAGCTGCGAGGAGAGGAGAGAGACTGCACCCCCTCCCCAGTTAAACGTTAGAATCAAGTCCGGGGAGCGTGTGTGTATCGCTGCCTGGGGCGGAGATGCCGGTTTGCAAGAATCTGCTCTCGGGCTCTGACTTTGGCAGCAAGAACCTCTGCCCGAATGATCGTAGTGGCCTGTACTTGCCCAAGAGGAGCGGCAGTACCGGGGCCTATGTCGGAACAATCTTTCCTCGATCTGAAGCAGTTGGGCCATATTTTGGCAATCGCTGACCGCTAGTAAGCCACACTTGGCAAGGGGCACGCAACAGGCACCGTGAACCGGCGCTGAACAGAATACAGAACTTACAAGTTTACTTTCGTTTTCTTACTAAGAATCTTATCAACGACGTTTCTAAAAAAAGAGTCACTGTGTATGTTGGAATTCCTGATGTTTTGGTCTTGCCTAAATTCAGATAAAGATATTTATATTTTCATAATAACCTGTGTGGTGTCTATTTGTGGTGTTTCACTGTGTTACTGTGGGTGTTGGTGCAAATACATTACACGTTGCCTTGGGGATAAGGCTGTCTGCTCGTGCCAAGCCATCAAGGGGGTAAGCAAGGGTTATCTACAGTATGTTTCCCCCTTACCCTGACTAGAAGCAAGAGTCCCTATTTTGTCAAAGGTACCTACCGTTAACCGCAATGTGAAAAGTATTTATGAAGCACTGAAACAGAAACCACCCACTAGGTATAAATATACCTTCCCTTACCATGGAAAACCACGGCTCTGCTGCACAGCTCAATACGGCTCACCACTGCAAGGTCGGAAGAGACCACGAATTAGAGAAATTCGTATCCCAGCCTGACGCACTGACCAGACGCTGTCATCCCTGCTCGCAGAGAATCCAGCTTCCAATGTTCTGACTCCCTTCACGGGGTGTTAGAGTTTGAGACCCAGAAAGAGATTCCCACCTCTCTCATTCTAAGGTATGGAGCTGACTAGAACCTAGAGGGATTCTTGGCGTACCAAACTATAGCTTACCATACTATAGCTTACAGTACCTACTTCTTTTCTTGTACAACACTTAGGTTAGGTACACTGGGGTAGAACTAGTTAGAAGCATCAGACAAGTATCTTCATTTTAGCCTGTGTTATTTATGTATATGAATATGTGTCATGGCTAAGAGACAATGCTATTGCAGTATTATTTCTTTCTACTGCTTACGCTGGACGTAATATATCTTACAAACTGTCTTCGATTGTAACAGCTCGTATCTCTTACACGAGAAACAAGACTGTTCAATAAATCCTTTTATTGAAACGCCCGTCTGTCTCTTTCTGTGTAACTCTGAAGAAACTAAGCATGCACGATTAGCTGAGTGAAACTGTTATCTATTGTTTCCACGTGGTTGCCAGAAACTACTCCCTTCTTCTTTTACAAGGAGTTTCTAGTGGCCTCTGAGTTAGCTGGCACACAAAGTAATTAAGTTTAATGTACTCGATAGGGGCATAGTCCTATGCAAAAACCATGATGTATATTATTCCAATTTGCAGAGCCTATTAGGGAAATAGGAACTACACTACATGGGGCCCAACGGTTTGGTAAGGCACTAATTTAACGCTAGATACTGAAGTAACTCAGTCGTGCTTTTGTCATAGACCCCTACTCCTGATACTCCATAAGACGTCTGGAGTGGGTCGGGTTAATATCCGCCATAGCTGAGTAGGACAAAAATCCTATGTATTAGCTGTTTGGTTTGTTCAGCATTGAAGGATACAGTGTTCCAAAATGTGTGCACCTTATCTTTGTTTCCTTGAAACTTATTATACATTTTTCAAAAACAATGTCCCAAAACCTTACAGGTTTAAATAAAACCGATGAGAGCGTTATAAACATCCATCCAAATTTAAGGAGAGCCAGCACTCTTAAAATTATAAAAGATGGCCTAACACCAAGAGGTGGTAGAGCAGTTTTCGTGATAGAGGCACATGATTTTTTCAGACAAAGTTATTCTATTCATGGATAGTATTCCCAGAATAAAATACAGTAACAAAAATGTTTCACTTCTTTAAAGAAGATGAACCGCCTGAGGAATATATTCCTTTCGAGGATATTGAAATTCCACTCACATATCAGGAGCATAATCTTTGGTTTAAAGGCGCCCTAAAACATTACAATCACATTACCAGGCTCAGTCCACTAGGCAGACCAGAAGCAACATGGTCGATTTTAGCTGGCTACACACCTCATCCTGACATCGAAGAGATGTCAAACGAGGAATTACTCACTCAACTAAAAGAGTTAATAAAAATGTACAGACAATTAGTCCGATACGTCATGCAGACTTTCACAGTCCAACCACCATTGACCATTCCAAATCAAACACCTCAACAAGGTAATACACAAAAAATTACTCCACAGACTTTACACGCAGTCATGGGTAAAATGCTCACAAAACGTGAACAAATTCCATTCTGGTTAGCTAAAAAAATTACTCAAATTGAAGCAGTATTTCCTAATAGTAGCCCTTATGTGAAACACAGAATTCTAACAATCTGTTTACCAATGGGGATCACACCACATCTGGAAAACTGCACCACTTGGGGCGCAGTCTTTACTGCCATCTATACATGGTATTCCGTCAATTGCGGTACTGCCTGATGTCCTGAAACACATTCAAAACGAATACGGGGCAGAGCCTGCTCTGAATTTAGGTATGAAAATACTGCAAAATTTCAACCAGGTCTCAACATTAATATTATCTAATATTAAAGGGGAGGCAGCATCAGTGGCCAATGCTTAAGGCAATTTGATGTAACGGAACATCAACAAGAACTACCCAGAATAATAGAAAAATCCTACGAAGAATTAGGCAGAGACAGTTTGGGTGGGTAACCTTTGAAACCACAACTGTCTGGAGTTCCTGAAAAGGACTCTATTAAACAAAAACCTACATCTTCTAAAAAGAAATGGGAAAATAACAAACAAAGTTCAAAAGAGAAACGTTCTCAAACCCGAGGAAGGTCTGCTCCAAAGAGGCCCTTAAAAAGGAGATATAACCTCAGGAATAGGGATAATTTGAAAAAACCTGACAGGTATCAGGATACTGATACACGTTCCTCTTGTACCTTTCAGATATCGTCACAGACATCCAAAAGAAGAGGACGGTCAGATCACAAAGAAGAACGCGTGAAGTCCAAAGACGATCAACGCGTTCAGAAAAATAAATCAAAACCTCAATTCACCAAGAAGAAGGTAGCAGGTCTGAAGATCAGACATACCGAGAATTCTGAGAACACAACTCAAGAACGGAAAATGGGCTCAGGCAATGCTGGACAGTGCAGCAGAAGTAACAATAGCTCACCAGAACCTGAAGGAACTTCTGGAAATAGTGGACTTGAATGAGTACATCACAGTTGAGACTGTAGACACCAGAGTTAGTTCACCACAAAGGTTATATGAAATAACACTCCGGATGGAGGGAGACATACCAAGAAAAGGGAAAGCACTCTTTTGGGAGAAACTTTCAAGGGGTTATGATATACTTCTAGTGAACAGGACTGGCCACCAAAATGTGTCAGGGAGTGCCCACATGGTGAAGACATCATTATGCCAGCCTTCTCCAACCATATTCCAATTCACTTAAAATACAATTATGCCAGGAAATGGGCAGTTGCCCAGGCCCCAGCATTATACAAAAATCATGTAGGATGGGATGAGTACTCACCTCACCACAAAATACAGTTAACAAATCAACCTACTGCACAAAGGCAGAACCCAATTAAGCAAGAAGCTAAAAAACAGGTCAGGGAGATCTTAGATCAACTTGAATTCCAAGGGGTGCTTGAAACATGCACCTCCTCAATAAACAATTCTTTGGTTCCTGTATCCAAACCAGACAATACATATCATCCAGTTTTGGATTACAGACACTTAAACACTTGTTCTAAAACATTTGCAGTGCAAAATGCACATAGTACAGCATTGATGAATAACATTGTGCTTAAAAAATATAAAACCATATTAGATAGTTCAAATGGTTTCTTTTGTCAAAACATAGCACCTGAAAGTAGGCACTTAACAGCTTTCTCAATAATGGGAACGCAGTGTCAATTTTGTCGACTCCCACAAGGGTTCAAGAGCAGCCTGGGGTTCTTCTCAGCAAGAGTAATAGAGTTACTACAAATTTATCATGACAGCCATTGTCATATGTCGATGATATCTAAGCATTGGCAAGGCTTGTATGCGAGTTAACATGCCTCTTGTGTGTAAAAAAGGTCAGAGACCGATCAGAGAAGCAGATGAAAAGAAAGAAGCTCCTGGACACAGGAACTGCATGGGGATTGAGCTCGTGAAAGTGAAGGATGCAGAGGCCTCTATCCAGCATCACAGCAGGCTTGTATTACAAGCCCGCAATCCCCGTGCAGTTCCTGTGTCCAGGAACTTCGTTCTTCTCATCTGCTGCTCTGATTGGTCTCTGACCTTTTTTACACACAAGAGGCATGTGAACTCACATGGAAGCCCGCCCGTTTGGCCGCGCCCACACACTAGCTGTGTGCACTGTCTTCCCGCCATTTACCCACTATGATGGACAGCTCACTCAAGGGACCCCGGCGCTGGGCAGCTGTGCTTTCTCCCCATATCTACTGTCGAAAATTAGCTGTGATGCTGGATTGAGGCCTCTGCATCCTTCACTTTCACGAGCACAATCTATGGCAAGCTAATCCACCAGCGTCACTCCCAACAACTTGGAGAAAGCTATCTGGCGATTCAGAAGGAGGGACACTGAGTCGGGAGCGTGGTAGTGAAGGCTTTATTTTAATAAAGGTCTTTTTTCGCCTCTGAGTAAGTCTTTCCCGGGCTAAGGCCGCCGGATCCAAGGTGTCAGCTAGGGTGGTGGATCTCCCGGGACTGACACGCCTTCGCTCCTTTTCACTGGCGACACGGTCGTCGTCTCTCGTGGTGTTCCAGCACCACATGCGGGGAGAAATAACACTCTTAGTAAGGCGTTCAGGACTTTTAGTGTACCCAGGGGGAACCAGGGCAGTGAGGACACCGGTGCTTTTATTTACAAGTGATTGGTCTTTACACGCTGTGCTCGGTACAGGTGAGGATGCACTGTGAGGAGAGGTCGGGGTGGCAAGAGATAGGGTTCAGGGAGAGAGGCGGGGAAAGGAAAGACTGGGAAACAACCAGGAAATTGGAAAGGGACTCTGTACAGGTTTAAATGGAAGCGTCCCGCCTCCCCAGCCACCCTGCCACACGGTGACGCACCTGGGAGAGCCACACTCCTCCGCGAGCGTGGCTGGGCGCTGAGTAGAATCGTTGGCCTCCTGGCTCTGCTACTCGCTCCTCCTCGCTTCCTCCGGTCTTCTCCACGTCGGCTCGCTCTCCACTCTTCTTCCTGTCGGCTCGCTCTCCACTCTTCTCCTCCTCGGTGCCGTGACCCCCCACTCTTCCGTCTTCCTGCCTTCTTAGCGGCGCGATTGGGTGCACGTCATCCAGGGGCATGTCGGTTTCTCCTACGTTGATTGGCTGGCACAGCAGTGACTCTGCTGGGGGGCGTTCTTCTACCTCGAAGCCGGCCCCGTAAAAGGTACAAGACTCTCCTTGTGACTCGGGCTGCGTCCACCAGCTTGTAGAATCCGTCTCCCAGGGTTCCTGAGCCGGCGAAAGAGAGGCAGGACGTGAGTCATGGTTTCACCATTCGTGTACCGGGGTTGTGTTCGATTCCCGGCCCGCCTCCACGCTACACTCTCCTAGCTTATCTCGTCTTCGAGAATTATATACAACATGGCTTCTGTCTTTCAGACCAATCTGGCAAGATTGCATCCTACCTGTTCTATGCTGCCTGCTTTGTGGTGAAGAATGCGTGCTAGACATCTGTCATGCCAATGGATATCGATACTCTGCTGGACCCGATAATGGCCCATGATCTGTGTTGTCCCCAGAGGCTACCATTCCTGATGACAGCATTCGTTGGGATCTCACAGGCGCAACAGGCTACTGCTGAGGTACCAGATAGATCAACAGGCACATAGGTAACATCGGAAATGAACATTGCTACTGGTGATGCTTCACATCAATGTGCAGTTACTCTTCTAATCAAGGTATTCCAACTGTCACCGACATCAGTAGACGATCTTTTGTCTGCAGAAGTAGAGGATTTCATGTGTTCACCAGACCCATACACTGACTTTGATTCGGCTAACAGTGTACCGGGACAGCTATGAATGTGGCCTTCAGTTTTCCAAAACAAAGACAAACCTTGGATCTTTTCCTAAAATAGTTTTTTTCTTCTTAATGGCAAAGTAATCTGTTTACAGTAGAACTATTCATAGAGAACAGACTTCTTTGAACACTTCCAGGGACACATTGTCACCTTTATTCACCACAACTTCATTTATGTACCATGACATGAGAGGTCTTTTGAAATCTTCTTATATAATGTGATCCATTTCATCATATGTATATAATAATGTTCATTCATTCAGCACTGTTCTGTAAACATATGCTTAGAATGAAACACTGCTTTGATATGTACAGCACCTTTGCATTTCATGTCTAGCAAAAGTTTTTTTATTCAAAGACTTATATTAGTATGCTTTTACTAATGTTTTTAGCAACATATGAAACTCAATTTTAAATGTTTAGCATTTTTTTGTTTAGCATTTAGTACTATCGTTCATTCATTAGTGGAGTGGGTGTTGTGTTTCGGTTTAGATGTCCGTATATCGGTTTTCCCAAAACATGTCCTTATATAGGCACAACTCGAATTGCCCTTATATAGGCATGAGATCCCAGCCCTTATTTAGGCATTAGCCATGCTCTCTAAATATGGCATGGTCACCTACATCCGTCCATACCAATGTCACAACGAGTTCTTAGAAACCAGACCCTTAAGCCATTCTGACTTTCCCTAGCCTAGAACTATTGATTTCTCCAAGGACTCATCTATTTTGCATGAACCGCTATTCCTTAAGGGTTCATTCATGACGTCTTCCTCTGCCCGACTTTACGTCAATGCTAACATTCCTAGCCACCTACCAGGTACCAATATACCTTCCCTTACAATGGCAAACCACGGCTCGGCTACACAGCTCGATACGGCTCACCGCGGCAAGTTCGGAAGAGACCACGAATTAGAGGAATTGGTATCTCAGCCTGATGCACTGACCAGACGCTGTCATCCCTGCTCACAGAGAAACCAGCTTCCAGTGTTCTGCTCCCTTCGTGGGGTGTTAGAGTTTGAGACCCGGAAAGAGATTCCCACCTCTCTCATTCTAAGGTATGTAGCTGACTAGAACCTAGAGGGACTCTTGGCATACCAAACTACAGCTTACCATATTATAGCTTACAGCACATACTTCGTATCTTGTACTACACTTAGGTTAGGTACACTGGGGTAGAACTAGTTAGAAGCATCAGACGAGTATCCACATTTTAGCCTGTTATTTATGTATATGTATATGAATATGTGTCATAGCTAAGAGACATTGCTATTGCAGTATTATTTCTGTCTACTGCTTACGCTGTACGTAATATATCTCGCATACTGTCTTACGATTGTAACAGTTCATATCTCTTACATGAGAAACAAGACTGTTCCATAAATCCTTTTATAGAAACGCTCGTCTATCTCTTTCTGTGTAACTCTGAAGAAAGTAAGCATGCACGATTAGCTGAGTGAAACTGTTTTCAATTGTTTCCACGATTCTGCGACATGTTCCAATTCTAAAGGGAAACAAAGTTGTCATGTTTATACGGTTGCCAGAAAATACATCCTTCTTGTTTGACAAGAAGTTTCTAGTGGCCTCTGAGTTAGCTGGCACACAAAGTAATTAAGTTTAATGTACTCGATAGGGGCATACTGACCTCAGTCGTACGCCAAAACTATAGTGTATATTGTTTCAATGCGCAGAGCCTATTAGGGAAATAGGAACTACACTACAGCTTATACCAGAGGCAATGTGTAAAACGTTTGCACAATACACACACACACAGCAGCAACACACTAGGCACACTGCAAAGGAAACTCCACACAAGTTTATATAAAAAATAGCCTTTTTATTATCATTGTTAGAAATGGGGATCTCTAGGTAGCAGTGGCTGGCGCCGAGGTCCAAATAGGGATCCTTCTTCCTAAGTCAGAGTAAGGGGGTTACACTCTCTGATAACCCCTGCTCAACCCTGTGGTAACGTAACACGAGCAGACAGGCCTATCTCAGAGGCAGCGTGTGAGACATTTATGACCATACACAATAACGCAGGCAAGACGCCACATACGGACACCACAAGCAGTTATAGAAAAATAGTTATTGTGATATAGACTGAACACAAGACTTAAAAGCGCTCAAGGAGCCAGAATGCACATAATTACAGATTCACTTCAAAAGCAATAAAGGCACTCAAAAAGCGTGTGGAACGAACTTAGTTCGAGGCCGGGGTCCATGCAATCCGGTGGTGCACAATATACCTGAGATTTAAAGGGGCACAGCACGCAGCCTCACAAGGAAGCCGCGGTGATGACAGGCGGACTTGCAGTGGCCACAGCTCCCAGCTGTAGCTGTAGCTGTCCGCGGCGTGCACTCACGATAATCCTGGGACGGGGCTTAAAGGCGGGCACCCAGCAGCACACACAGGTGGTAACAAGATCCTCGAAGTGGGGACTAGTGCGGGCACTCAGCGGCACAGCTCTTTAGCTGCAGCGGCTCACAATAGCGATTGCGATGATTCTAATGGGATGACAAATGCGGGCACTCAGCGGCATAGCTCCTCAGCTGCAGCGGCCCACAAGAGCGCTAGCGATGATTCTCGCAGGACGCCAAATGCGGGCACTCAGCAGCACAGCTCCTCAGCTGCAGCAGTCCACAATAGCGATAGCGATGATTCTCGTAGGACAGCAAATACAGGCCCTCAGCGGCACAGCTCCTCAGCTGCAGCATCCCACAATAGTGATAGCGATGATTCTCGTAGGCGGCAAATGTTGCCACTCAGCAGCACAGCTCCTCAGCTGCAGCGGCCCACCATAGCGATAACAATGACTTAGGTAACACAAGCAAATGCGGGCTCTCAGCGTCAACAGCTCCTCAGCTGCGGCGGCCCACAATAGCAATAACGATGACTTTGGTAACACAGGCAAATGCGGGCTCTCAGCGGCAACAGCTCCTCAGCTGCAGTGGCCCACAATAGTGATGCAATGACTTTCAGCTCGCGTTCCCCGCAATAGAACCACAGGCTCTGGAATTCTCAACAGAGGCCTCACCTGTAAGTAGAATCCCCTTCAAATAGGCATCTGGATGGCTGATGGGTGAAGTCTGATGTCCCTGAGACTTCAGCAGGAGGCAAGCTCAAATTAGGCCCTTGGGTAGGTGCTTCAGCAAGAAGGATGAAAGTTTCAGAGTCCATTCCCTCTAGTTACAAAGACAGAGGTTCATCTTGACATTCAGAAGTAACACGCCGTGTAGGGGTTTTAGCACAGATCTTTATACCCCAAAAGTCTTTGTTCTCAAAAAGTCACAAATCAGTGAACCCAGCCAGAACCAGTTTGATGTTGTCCTGGAGCACTTTATTTATGAGGCTGCATCCTGCCTTTCAGGGAGATGGGGTCTGCCCTCAGACGCACAGTGGGAGGTGGAGCCATCATTCACCTTGCCAGGCACAGCCCTGCTTAGATCAAATGGTCACCCCTCCCCATACTCCAACTTCAGATCTCTTCATTCAATGCAGGTCGGACTCAGCCTGCCCTGACCCTCCAAAACCAGACAGGCAATACACATAACAGCAGAGCATACGGGAAGGCTTAGGGAAGAAAATGCCTACTTCCCAAAAGTGGTCGTTTTAAACACAGAATATAAAAATAATCATCACTAAAAGATGCACTTTAATATTTAGAGCTCAGGCACACTAGGTTCGATTTTCCTATCATGTTCCTTGGGTCCATTAGGATTATACCAATTCATACAGTCAATTTACAATAGGGAGCATTCGCGCTGTGGCACTGAATGGCAGTGGCACAGCGCCCAGAGCATCTAACACCAGTCAGCACAGAGGAGACAAAAGCAAAAAATGGAAGGGAGACCCACGCCAAGGGTGTCAGGTCTAACAATCATAAACACATTAGAAACATAATCACACAATCTACACTGTGCCAACTGGCACAAAGCAATATTCACAGGGGGTTATATACAGGACCACGGTCAGAACCATCAGAATGCAGGTATTAAACATAAAACACAGTCAGTAACTACTGGTATTATAATTACCTCAGCATTATCACATTAGGCACAAAACACATTAGGCACAAACCTCATTAGCATAAACGCAATAGGCCTCACCAGCATAAACCCATTATGCAATAATCATGGTGCAGAAATGACATTTGTCATAGGCATCACAGTAGGCATAAAACCTCATAAGCATAAACCCATTATGCCATAAACCATCAGCATAAACATGACCCTAAACATCAGAAGCCTAAACACCCTGGGCATACACCCCATTACCCTAAATCACAGTAGGACCCCTGGCCAACTGGCCTCTCAAGGGGGTCCCCAATTCCCTCTGTCCCAAAAGTCAGGGCATAGCTGCCAAGGCAGCGAAACTACTGCACAAATGTGCTGGGGCATGGGGTGCAACTCACCCCCTGTCTCATCACCAACAAAATGCCCCCCACATTGCAGCTCCCCACTGTCCGGTGGGGCAGCTGTGGCAAAATGAGCCCTGGCACCTACGGTGCCTCTGAAGCCCCACTCTGGGACTTCTTTAACCAAATTGCCCCCCTAAAGGAATTCAGCCTTGGCACTTCAGTGCCCTGCGAGTCCCTCACTCTAGCAATCAAAGTGCCCCCTTCACCGGGGCACCTCTGGTGCTGTTCTGACACCGACAAAGCTTGACTGATCTCCCGCCCCGGGGCTCTTCAGATGCTGCTCACAGCACCTAAATAAGTCACAGATTTCAGCCCCACTCACCAGTGTGTCTCCTTGCTGGGCGAGGGGGGAGAGTGCTGCTTCCCTCCGCTTCCCAACCGGACTCCCGCAGTGGCGATCTCCAGGTTCCTCAACCGCACGGACTGCGTGCTGAACGCACCTCCTCTCGCCGGTCACCATGGGATGCACGGGGCTCGCCCTCTCCTCATGGGAGCCCCGCACCGGCATGCTTAGACTTCCGGTCACCGCCCACAGTCAGGCACGGGCGCCTGGCTTCCTGTTTTTGCCGCTCTCGGCGGTTCATCTTCTTCTTGGCAGATGCGGGTTGGGCTCCCGCTTTTCACGGATGGCAAATTGGGATGGGCACCCGCTCTCAAATAAACATAAAAGCGGGGTGGGCAGTCGCTCAAGGAGCACAGACGTGGGGTGGGCACCTGCTACTAAAGCAGCATAAACGTGGGGTGGGTACCCGCTCCTTTCAAATAAACACGAGTGCGGGGTGGCACCCGTTGTTCTCAACAGCCGCAGTGCGGGGTGGGTTCCCGCTCTGCTGCAAGTACACCCATCATGCGGGGTAGGCTTCTGCTTCCTCCAGCAGCTCGGGAGAATCCCCATGTCAGGCTTCTCTTTACAATCACCGCAGCAGCTCCCTGCATGACGCCAGCTCCTCGCTTCCTGGCAAACAAGGTAAAGTGCTCACGAGGCGCTAAAAGTCCTCAAAGTCCAAGGGGCACAGCAGGGCCCAGGGCGGCCAGCATACAGGGCCCTCTAGCAGGGAGGCAGTCCCTCGTGGCGGTTCCTCAAGGAGACCAGCAGCAGCAAGGCCCCCAGTCAGCACAGGAACATCCTCTTTCATGGGGTCACATCCCCAGTACTCATACTCTATTTCCCTTTGTCTGCGCTGCAACAGCGCTTGGGGGAACCAGTTCCAACTCGTTCTGGGGCGTGTGGAGCAATTTGTGTACAGTGCTCACTCTGTCCTTTGAGAGATGGGAGCTCTACCATCAGACACCCCACAGGGGGAAGGAGCCAGCATTCACATAGGCAGGCACAGGTCTATTCAGGGTCAGGGATCTTCTTCTCCCACACCTCCAAATGCAGATGCCCTATTCAGCCTAGCGCTGACTCACCCTGCCCCTCCTGGAGCCCCACACACTTCACCAGCCCCTGCCACTCCAAAGCCAGACATGCAATACACATCAGGCAGGGAGAGACATAAATGCCCACTTCTAAAAGTCCCTTGAGGAACTATTTTAACTTCCTTATTATGCCACATTAGTGATCAATAATAAACCTGCAGGAAAAAAGTATATATAAACATATACATATACCTCAATATGTCAAAAGTTCATATTTATTTGCATTTTTACATATTCTTCTTTTTTCTTGTATCTTTTGATGTTTGGCAACCAACACAATACTTTCTGTCATTCTCACACTTACTTACATATCTATGTGCAACTTCATCGTTACTTACATATCTATGTGCAACTTCATCGTCCTGATGATGGTCCTATGGATCTGTTAGACCAACGGGGGACCGAAACGTCGACGCCCAGCACCGTTTTGCTTAGTTTTCTATTGTTGAGATTATGTACTTGATGAAATGTTATGGTTGATTTTCATCTGATATGGTATTTCAGTTGTCCATTACTCCAGCAGAAGGTGTTTTTTACTCTACTGTAAATAAGTGTACAATTTCCAGTATTGTGTTGGTTGCCAAACATCAAAAGATACAAGAAAAAAGAAGAATATGTAAAAATGCAAATAAATATGAACTAGGCTAGGAGAACAGCAAAAAGTTTAGGGATGACCTTGGAAAAAGGGCCAAGTCCAACAGCCACATTCTGTTGAAATTGTGTTGACTCGAACTTGAATACAGCATCTTACAAGTAGTCAATTGACAAAATATGAGCAACTGATCTTGGGTGTGGAAAATGTGACTGTGATGAGGTGCACAAGTTTGAATACAGCTACTTTGATGCTGGTACCAGGACATGAAGTTGTAGTGGATGAAGCTGATCATGATTGTCTTGACGTGACCGAATTGTGTATGAAACCACGACCTGACATCCAAGATACCCCATTGCCTGAATCAGATCATGTTTTGTTTGTGGGCGATCATGCTTCAGAGATTCAGGAGGTACCTTAAGAGCTGTGTTTGTGATCAGTACGGTGGTGGGTGTAGTTGAGCCTTTGGGGTTGAAAGGAGTGTAGGCAGAACAGGTGGCTAAATTGATTGCACTTACCAGGGATTGTAGCATTACAGAGAAAATGAGAGTAACCATATTTACTGACAGTTGTTGGACTTGGCCATTTTTGCAGGGTCATCCAAGAACTTTTTGCTGTCCTCCTGTATTTTTTTCTGACCTGTTGTTGGTGGTTTTATGACTCTGTGCACTTTAACGCTGCAGATCAGTGCTAAAGTGCATGTGCTCACTCTTGAAAACATGGTAATCTACACCTGTTTGGCATATTTAACTTACTGTAAGTCCCTTGTACACTGGTATCCCATATACCCAGGGCCTGTAAATTAAATGCTACTGGTGGGCTTGCAGGGCTTCAATTTACTACTACCACACCAACCTAAACAACATTGGCGTATGTATTGATTTAGTAGGGATAGATATACTATTCCAACTAAAACCTAAACAATAATGGGGAAAGTGTTAGACTTTGGCGAGGTCAGATTTACTATTCCCACTTCAATGTAAGAAACATTGGGGGAAATGTTGAGAATTGAAGGGTTGAATTTACTTTTCGCATTACTTCATAAACAACATTGGGAAATGCGCTGGACTCTCAAAGGGTCACATTTACTAGTCTCACACCGAACTAAACATTGGGGAAAGTGTTGATCTTTGGAGGGATCATACTAAGTTTGTTTTAAAAAAAAAACAACAACATTCAAGAGAATTATTAAACTTTGAGGGTGAAATTTACTTATTATACTTTGGGGTTGACACTTCCCGCCCTTCTCCCACGGAAACCCAGCAACCAGCCAGAAAATTAAAATACTAAAATGTGTGAATTAAATTCTATCAATATATAGCAAGAGAAGAACTAACTCCTAAAAAATATAAATATAAATATCTATTTCTAAATATATTATGTAATGCTATAAATACTAGTGAAGGAAAGTTTTTATATACAGCAATAGTAAATACATCATTATTATATACATTTACATTTTCTACAAAGTTTAAACACCAATAGTCTTGCCTTCAGTATTATGCACCACAGTATTCTTGACATATTCTTCACACAATATTATTTACCAACAACATTCTTGAATCGATATTAAGGTGGAGCAACTCTCCATCTTAGCAGAGCCTCCAGTTTTCCCAGTGACCTGATTGAACAGGTGACAAACCTAGCCTTTTTAGCTGGACTTTTAAATGATAGGGATGCAATGGACACTTATTGGTAGTGCACATTTGTCCTACTGCCAATGTTTTCTGTATAAAATATGTGTCTGCCCTGTAGCTCCCTGAATATTGTTTAGAATCAGAAACTCCATGGACCCTGCTGCTAAAAGTTCCACCTTAATTGTGGAGGTGTTGTGCTACCTATTTTCTCGTGGTTAGGGCCTGAAGCTCTGTTGGTTTGTCTTTCTACTACACATTACCATGAGGAGGACGAGGGCTGCTGAAAAATCAGACTCAATGATAGGTCATATTTGCAAACATCTTCCAAATCCCTTGCCTGCTCACCAGACACAGAGGTGAGCTGCCTGAGAAACCAACACATACAAAATGCCTTGTTCAGCATTTAGGGCCAGATGTAGGTGGCCAAATACGGTTCGGTAATGCTGAAATTCGGTAAATTTCAGCGTTACCGACCGGTATTTAGCCATGTGCGATGTAGGTGACACTACACCTACATGCAAAATATGGAATCGCTAAATAGCGATTCCTTATTTTGCTCGTGCATTTAAGGAATCAGAAATACAGATTCCTTAAATGCAATGTAGGTAGCACTAAAAACAGTGCACCTCAGCCTTAAGGAATCGCTATTTACCACCAAGTTGGTGGTAAATAGCGATTTCCTTACAAAAAGCACTTTTTTGCTTTTTTTATGTGCCATGTGGCACACATCCATGCTCTTAGGGCATGGATGTGCGCCACATGTGCACACATGCACATTTCAGGGGTGCAATAGGGTCCTTTGTACATCCTGGCACCCTTGAAAGACCTTCCGCTATTAACGATTCGGTAATACTGAATCGCTAACAGTGAATGTCTTCCAATTCATTCCTATGGGCCTCCTAGCGCATAGGAATGAATGGCTAGGTATTCCTTAATAACGAATAGGAATTACTGATTCGTTATTAAGGAATGTTGAGGAATCGCCAATATTTTAGCGATTCCTACCTACATTGCAATTATCGATTCCTTAATAGCGATTTGGTAATAATTGCTATTAAGGAATCGCTAAATGGAAGTTACCTACATCTGGCCCTAAGTTGGCTAGCCAGCCGGATGGTATCTAGTGGCCTAATTATATTCCCCTGTGTGCTATTTGTCAAGTCAATTTGTGTGGCTTTCAATAGTTTAGTGAATACAAAATGTGTGTTGCCTTACTTTAAGTCAGGTATGGGCATTTCTGTGCATCAGCCCATGTATTTTGACGTAAACCTAGATCTACAAAGACTTGTAAACCTGGGTTTGTGGCAAAGCCTGACAGGTGTAACAATAAGAAATATCTTGATTCCTCCTCATTACTTCCTCTTTCCACGTGTGCTGTATCCTGCAGCACAAATTTTAAAAGGAATATGCATCTTAGGATTCTTTTTGTGAAGGAAGTTATCCCTTCCTGCACAAAAACAATGCTGTCTGTTACACAGACACTCTTGCAGCATGGCACAAGTTGCCTTGCTGCATTGTGTTGATTGAAATATATTATTAAATATGCCCCTAAACCAGTGGCGGCTTGCATAGAGCGTGCTGTGGGCGGTAGGGTGGGACGGGGAGGGGAGGGGCAGGGCAGGATGGGTGGTCGAAAACTCAGACATACGAAGAAACGGAGGAACGGAGGAACGGAATAATTACTTTCCTCGGTTCCGTAGTATGTTCGTGTTTGCTACCCCCACACCCTGCCCCTACCTCTCCCTGCCCCCACTGCCCCACAGCACGCCCTATGTGAGCCGCCACTGTCCTACATTAACAACCTCTAACCAATGTCCCACACAACATGGACATCAAGCATATATCACTGATAGCCAAGATACATGAAAACACATCAAACTTTTCTACTTATTGATGTAATGTCAATCCTAAAAAGAACTAGAGAAAGAAACATATGGCTGGCTCAACATGTTTCCTTCAATATCACCAACAGCCATATGACCTCCATTGTCCCTAATGTTTGAAGCGCTAATGGCCTTTGAGCACACATATGGGCAACCAATATCTAAAAAATAAACTAGTACACTTACAGAATTATAGAAGTTAGACCTCCACCACAGAAAAGGGAACCATGTGGAATATTCATGGAACGAAATACCAGTGTCCACACGTTGTAGCAGATTCACTATTAATCCTTTCATAAAGACTCTGGCCTGTTTTAGAGTTTGGTGGATGGGTAAATCCATCATAAATGTGATGGGTACCTCATTCGCCTTGTTGCAAGTGTATAATATCTTATGGCACTTGCTTGTAATAGGTGGCCGGGATATCCATCACGTTTGTGACAGAGTAACCCTTCCCCAAATAATAAATCATGCTTTACCGTAGACAGGTATGTTGATGTTGGGTGATCAGGTGAGCTCTCACAGCATGAATTGTACCTCCACGACAAATTTATACTTTTGGGACAAGCCCATCTACATTTCTATAGTCTTAGCAATGTATACATTTATAGTAACATTCTTTTCAGCATTGGTATAATGTATTATCCTGTTTCTCCTTTAAAACTTCTTATCTTTGACATTCTATTTCCCATGCATTGGCACTATATATGTGTAAGAAATTGTGTTACTCCTTGAGTGGGGTGAGTTCCTACTCAAGTAGAAACCACAATACTTGTCAGGATGAAGGTACAAGCAAACCCTAAACTAACCTGTGCTCAACCTTCGGATAGCTTGGAACAGAGCAGTCAGGCACTACAAACAGTAATAAAGTGAAAATACAACACAAGAAAGATCCCACACCAATGTGGAAAACAAAATGAGTTGCATCAAGGAGGCTGTTAACAAGGAAACTTGTGATGTGTAGTCCTGCATAGAGTGTTCGTATCCGAAGAAGCTGCAGGGCTTGCGATATTAAGTCCTGCATTATCGTCGAGACTGCAATTGATGAGAGGCTTGCGATGGGAGGACCTGCGTCAGGGATGTGTCACACAGCGGTGGTTCCGATGGGGCTGAAGGCTGTGATGTAAAGTGCTTGCATCCACCCAGCAGATTCAAAGTGTCTGTTCTGCTCGGGGTTGAACCACACAGCAGAGGAGATGTGTGGGTTCTGCTGCATCCAATGATGGGCTGGCAGAGCCTCTTCAGGCCTAATTCCAAGTGTCCAGGACGGGGGTGGCACTCACAGATGGAAGAGCCCATGTGCTGGTGTCAAGTGTTTGTTGGAAGCCTGTTAGTTCCCTGAGTCTTAGCAAGCTAGCCCCTGGAGTCAATCTGGGTTCCTGTTTTAGACATGCAGGTATATTCCTTCTCATTCAGGCAGGAGGTCAGCAGGGCAGGGCAGCAGTCTTTAGAGCAGCAGTACAGTAGAGGTACAGTCCTTTCAGCATCACCGTAGTCCTTCCTGGCAGAGTCCACTGGACCGGAAGTATAATAAATATTTAGTTCTAAGAGCCCCATATGTATACCCAGTACCACTTTGAAGTGGAGGAGGACTTTAGAGGTTACCCCCACTCTGAGGTGTCAGGCTTCGTCTTACTCCCTGTCCTAGTCCCAGCTTGACCTTGGATCACAATAGACTAGTGACAACCCCTTTGTAAGAGTGCATAGGCAGAGCATTTGTGATGTACATGTGTGGTAAATGACAGCCCTTCCCCCTCATTAACTCAGAGTGGCCCATTCAGCCAACACATATCTTCCATGTCTCACTGTCTGGGAGCAATACACAAAGACCAACTGTCAGCTACACTTAGTCAAGTGACTCAGGATCAGGCTGCAGATACCAAATGATTAGAACAAGAAAATGGCAACTTTCTAAAAGTGCAAAAAGAACAAATGATGCACAGAATGCTGAAAAATGTCAAACACTCACCTGCAGTACAGAGATCTGGGCCCAAATACATTGTTGTTTTACGCACCACGCCGTTCCAATTTGGACCTAGCCATATGCAAATCAGTCTTGACCCTGCTCCCCATGGGAACAGTCCAGTCAGCACTGCCATGCCAGTTCAACCCCAGACTGGAAACAAGCATCCTAGGACCAGTTACGGGGTGTCACACCTCATCAGCCAGGATAGCTTAACTCCGGTGGCACGGTGAGCATGGTACCTACGTCTGGACATACCTGTCCCACTGAGGGAAACAAATGATAAATAACAAATGATGCTAAACAATGTCAAACACTCATCCCTAGTACAGCTATCAGGGCCTCAGTCTATCATGTTGTGCTCACCACGCCAATCCAGTTTATACCCAGACATATGAAAATCAGTCTTGACCCTGTTCCCCATGGGAACGGTCCAGCATGAACTACCAGGCTAGGTCCTCTCCAAACCGCAAACAGGCATCACAGGTGGCATTGCATGCAACAACAAAAAATGGATTTTGATGGGGTCACAAGTAATTACAAGTGTCTGGGATGAATTCAAGCAATCCAACCATCACTGTTTTGCATCCATATTATGTCATCCTAAGTTGGACAGGTATGTCCAGAAATGGGTCTTGTCACTCTGTCACTGGAATCAAGCTACATCCTGCTGATCAACCCATAACAAGGGTGAAAACAATCCTGGATTGCTTGTGTCCTGGTTCAGGGAGGACCTGGCTTGGCAGTTTGGGCTGGAGTGTTCGATTGAAACAGGGTCAAACACTAATTTGCATGTAGCCGGGTCCAAACTGAGGTGGCATGGTGTGCAAAATAACAATGGTTTGGTATGCGGCCCTGAGTAATTACCAACGGCTCCGATTACTTCAAGCATTCCAACCATCACTATTTTGTAAAAATTTTAAAAGGGGAATTTTCAGAACTGTGATTAAAAATCCAAAGTTAGATTTAAAGATGGTTTTTAATTACTATTCCTTTGACGCCAGTCCTTACTTGTCCACCTGTTCCCAAGTGGAATTTACAGCTTATTAAATCTAAAAAGGTAACTTCAATGTTTTCCAATAGAGAGGTAGGCCCTGCAGTAGTATAAATCAAATGTCTGAGTTTTTCACTACTTGGAAATTTAAACCTGAAAAGTACACATCCTACTCTTTAGATACACTGCACTTGGTCCTCTAGGCTGCTCAGGGCCTACTCTAGGGAGGACGTATAATGTATTAAAAAGGAAGGTTTGGGCCTCACAAAATATTTTTTTGCCAGGTCACAAATTGCACTTTAAAACTACACATGCAGGCTGCAATGGCATGCCTGATACATGTTTTTAGGGCTACTTAAGTGGGTGCCACAATCAGTGATGCAGGCCCACTAATAGCATTTAATTTACGTGCCCTCGGTACATATAGTACCACTTTTCTAGGGTCTTGAAAGTACATTGAATGTTCCAATGCTACCATGTTTTATGGAGACAGCACAAGTACCTTATCACTGGCTATTAGTGGTAAAGAATGCAGAGTCCTAAAGCCAGCAAAAGTAAAGAATCAAAACAGGAATCTTGAAAGCAAAATGTTAGGGGAGAAGGATGCCAAGAATGTCATGTCTAACAATGTTAATCTCAAAGTTTCCTCACATACTCTTGCCTTCATTATATTATATTGTCTTGGTTCCGTAATTCTTTTAGGCTTTCATCCTGGAGCATCTAACTTTAGCCTTCCAATAGAGTACACTGGTAGTTTATTCTCTACTACTAGTGTAATCCTTAGGTTAAAATAAAATCAGCCTTAAGTGGCCGAGACAGGGTTTTGAGTACTTGCGAAAAAAAATGGTTTCTTCTATGTACGAATGGTTTCACACTTGACAAATGTATGATAAAAGATGATTTATATGTATTTAAGAATCTCTCCAATATTATACCAGCATTATATCAGCTATGTCTGGTGTGTGCTGTGGTTACACAAATGAAACAGTTGTTGGCTCTTACTTGTGCTGCTTTAGGTCTATCTGATAAATCACTTTCAAGGTGTTATTTTTAGATTTTTATCGGAACATAATTCACAGAGATCCTTGGGCTCTTTCTTTCTTTATTTAGCAGAATCACATTAGTCTACTTCAAATCTCACACTGTTCTACTCGCCGCACAATAATAACCAGGGCACACCTACATTCCTACTGTGAGAGCTGACTGGACGTACATTTACTTGCAAAAGATCTGTATTCATAAACTACCAAAGGAACACCAATTTACAGAGGATAGTGTGTAATATAGAGAAAATCTGCATTGAAATTAGCAGTCTGATTACAAGTTTCATGGTAATTGGGTAACAGTAGAATCACATGCAAATTTCCCATACCATGCAGTAAATCTGCACCAGTGCCATGCAATTAAGAGTAATACCCCATGTACTGGGGAATTTTGATGTGGGAATGGCTTTCCCTCCGGTCATAAAACCATACAGAATTCTCAGTTCCATGGCCTTTTAACATATACATTTAGCAAGTGGTAAATTTATGATGGCCTTCTCACTAGACCATCAGGACCACACCTCCCAGCAGCCTCCACTACTGGAAGGAGACTTGCTGCTATTTTCCCGCCTCCAGCCCCATTTAGCAGAGCGTCGACTCCCGCATCATGGGACTGCTCACCAGACCCTCAGGGCAACATCTCTCAGCAGCTTCCACTACTGGGAGGAGACTTGCCACCATTTTCCGACCTCTGGTGCCATTTATCAGGGCGCCAACTCCCCCATCGCAGGATGGGACCGGGCAAAGTCTTAGCCAAAGGCGGGCCCATCTGCTGCCGCAGTGTCAGGTACATTCACCTTGCCTCCATCACTGCCATGCTCCCCCTATTTCTTTGCCAGTGCTCAGCATCTGTCCTGTTCACTTGGCAGCTAGCTGCCCACAGCACCTGACCCCTTTGCAGCCCTGGCCCGCCACTTGTGTCATTCACTCTTTGCCTACCTAAGCCTCCTTTTTGCCCCATGGCCTGTCGCTTGCACAGCTGGTACCCCCCACTGTTATCCCAAGGTCCAGTTGTCCCCCACAATTTGCCTCCTACTCCCCTTTCCTTGCGGAGGCCGGCAACACTCCCTCCCTTTCCCTCCCTCCCTCCAGCCTCCTGTCTCCTTTAGGCATGGAGACCTCAGCACGACTGCCCAGAGGATGCACACAGAGGGCCACACATGGGCCACGCCCAAGACCAGGACCCAAACTCCCACCGACCGCCCACCTCTTAACCTCGGATGAACTTCAATCCCTGAACCTCAGATGCCAGGATGACATAACTGCACCCAAGCCTCTCCAGTACCACTGAAGGAACTGCTGCTTAACCTGCTACTCACACCACTTCCATCAGCCACATCGAGTCATACACACCCACCACGATGATGGGAATGCGGCCGACCTCCTGCAAGTATTGCTCAACCTCAAACTCAAGCAAGTGGTCATCGACCCCACTCATACCGCAGGGCACACGCTCAACCCTATCTTCGCAGCCAGCAACAGAGTAAAATACACCCCACCGTAGAGCTTCCCTGGAATGACCACCACTGCGTGCACTTTGTCATCTTGGAACCCCCCCCTGACACCTCCGACTTCACCACCAGCGAGACACGGCACAGCTGGTCAAAGTTATCAGAGCAATGATGGATCAAAGCTCTCAACTCCTGCATACCCACCACCACCGAAGATATAGAACAAGCAGCGGACAATTTCAAAAATTGGATCATGGCAAGAGCACACAAATTTGCACAGAGGAAACCTAACAACCCTAAGAAACCAACATGACAACCCAACTGGTTCACAGCAGAACTAAAAAAACAGAAACACGTACAGAAGGAAAGAAGATGGCCTTCAATCGACCAGAAACACTTCAAAGACGATCTTAACCAATACCACCACCTCCTGAAAAACAGCCTGCCTGCATAAATGACAGCTCCAACAACAGCAATTAACTTTCAACATGGTCAAGGAGTTCACCAACCCCCTCGGCATTTTGACAACAACATCACACCCTAGCAAGTGCTCTGCAACACCCTTGCAGACTTTTTCCACAACAAAATCAACACCATCTACAAGGCCTTCGCACCCCAATCCTTCGGCCAAGAACAGCATCAATCTCTCCATGGTGACTGACGCCCACCCACACCAGCTCACCCTGTGGAACACCCTCAGCAAGAAGGAAATAGAATCCATCATGAGACACATCCACTCCGGAGCCCCATCAGACCCCTGTGCCCCCACACATACAACCTTTGGCAATCAACCCATCAGCAAAGAACTCACCAGGGTCCTCAACTCCTCGATCACCATTGCCTACTTCCCCCAGAAATAGAAACATGCTGACAAAAGGTAGTTGCTGAAAATGCTATCTGTAGACCCAGGAGAACCTATGAACTACTGGCCCATCTCCCTGCTCCCCTTCCCAGCCAGGTCATCGGGAAAGCTATCTACATTCAGCTCACCAAATATCTGGTGAACCACAACCTGCTGGATCCCTCCCAATCTGGCTTCAGAGCAAACTACAGCACCGAGACATCTCTAGTCACAGCCACGTATGATATCAGAATGCTGCTGCACCATGGAGAAACAGCAGTGCACATCCTCCTAGACCTCTCAGCAGCTTTCAACAATGTATCCCACCACACACTGATCAACAGACTTTACCATATCATAATCCAAGGAGCATCCCCGAAATGGATTGCATCCTACTTCACAGGAAGAATGCAGAAGATCATCCTCCCTCCCTACCCATCGCTCCCTAAGAACATCAACTGCGGTGTACCACAAGGCTCATTCCTCAGCCTAACCCTCTTCAACATATGCATGACACCCCTGGCCAACATCGCCAAGAGTCACAGACTCAAGATCGTATCCTACGCCAACGACACCCAACTCATCAAAGACAAGTTCCAAAGATGCTTGAAAGATGTGGCCTTCTGGATGAACAACAACTATCTCGAACTCAACACTAACAAGACAGAAGTACTCATCTTCGGGAAAGGCAAGGACACTCTCTGGAACAACGAATGATGGTCTCCAAACTGGCTCCAACCCCATTGAACATTCATCATCAGCATCATCCTCAATAGCCAGCTGTACATAAAGAAGCAGGTCAGTGCCATCTTTTCCGCTTGCTTACTCAACTTCTGAATGCTCTGGAAGGTCTTCAGATGGCTCCACCCATCACCAGGCAAAAGGTTGCACAAGCTCTTATCACCAGTAGACTGGACTATGGCAATTCCCTCTACAAAGGAATCACAACCCAACTCATTAAGTGATCCAGCGGAAGCTTATTCAAAATTGTTTTCATGAACTTACATTATTTCATTTATGCTTGACCAATTGCCTTTCTGGGCCCATGTCAAAACAATACAACATACTTTAGATCCTCCAATGGACCTTTTATGTGAGATAACATGGACTTGGAAATCAAGAGACATGTGGCAAATTCTTACGAGGACCTGGAATAAGAAAATGCCAATTTCAAGCTAACGATAAATAACTTTCAATACATGTTAATCAATAAATCTTGCGAAGAGAAATTCCACACTAAGAATGACTCAAATACAAGGAAAATTCGCTTGTATATCACTTATCTTTGCCTCAGTTTGAATGGTCAAGAAACACAAATCACATGTAAGTTTTTGCTCATCAAATACATTTAGTACAATAAGTCACAAAAGGTCATACATATTCAGTAAATAGACATATTGCTGATCACTTAGAGGGATGAGAAAAAAAGAGAGAACATAAGGAAAGTCGAGTCCAGCACTTAGGTCATATAAACCAATTATGCAGAATTGAAGCGTACGGAGTCACAGGGATTAGTCCATAACTCTCCCAGCCGAAGAGTTATAACTGCCCACTTTACCAGTCAGCAAAGTGCAGGTGAGTCAGTTCAGAAAGTTCAGTTCAAGTGGGTTTGGTATAAAGGGAAATCAAAGTTTGTCCAACAGCAAGACAGGCAGGGAAATTAAAAATGATAACCAGCACCGACTCCTTCTCCAAGGGGGCAATTATACTTCCAAAGCTTCTCAGTTTATGCCCACAAAGTTTCATTTCAAATCGTGAGTTATGATTCTCATTGGTTGTCCACAGTGGGCTGCTCAAGGTGTGATCAATACCTCACTAAAAAATCTGGAAGCATTAAGTAATCCTTTTGCTAAATCATTAATTTCAACAACGTTTTTATTTCCATCCTTTCCTTGGAAGATAGAAAATTCATTTTTTCACTGTCTGCCCATTCCCAGATGCTCTCTCTGGGTTTGAAATAATATTGATAACTTTTTCCCCAAAAGTGTTGCTGAATCAGAGAGGGACCTATTATTCATAAGCATGAAAGAGAAACTCTCGGAAAAGTTCTCATAACATCTGAAAAGACTACTTCAGCTAGAACCTGCTTTTATAAACGAGGAAAAGAAGCATTTATAGCCTACACAAAACTTGTTGAATCATAAAGGTATGATTAATATAAAAAACAAGTTAATCTGAATAATTCTGTTTTCTTAATAAATTCACTCATTATTCACTTGTATGCCTGATACCTGTGGGTGGCATGCTATGCATTTTGGGGCCAAAGCTGTGAAGAAATACGTGGGGTGCCACTGTTTTTAATTCATTTTAATTGTGTTTTACCATTGTGTTTACGTACCTGACCTTGCCCATTGTCTGTCTGCTGATCCCGGTCCGCCGCGGCTTGTGCCGGTTGTATGGAGGGATTGAAAGCAGCTTCCGCTGCCCCATACTACAAGTGCCACACTTCCGGGTGGGTCAGCGTCACTGGAGTTGGCCCCGCCCCCTCTTCTAATTAATTTCCACCAAAGCGCGGACGCGCACAGCGGCGCGCCGAAGGCCTGCCGAAGGCACACCAAAGGCAAGCCCGTCTGCGCCTGTCCGCGCCTGATCGCCACCAGCAGCCAGGACCCCTGCATATTTTTATCCTATATCTCCGGTAAGCCTGTTCAGCACCATGTTGTGCTATTCTAGTGAGGAACTGCAATCTTTGAATCCCTTAAATCTTCCACAAAATGGGAAGGCCCTACACACTAGTGAGACCCTAGGCAATCACAAGGTCACCCACTCTAGGGAGGACAAGCCGGAAACTTGTGTTTTCAAGCAGGGCATAACTGTTACTTTGGCCACCAAAATAAAAGCAAACGATAAACCACTCACAGCGTTATATCTAAATTCGAGGTCCATACCTAAGCACTCACTTGAGCTTTGGAACCTTTTAGATGCTGAGAAACCGGACGTTTGTTTCATTACTGAAACATGGCTTCATAGCCAGGCTTCATCTGATGTAGCAATAGCCTTTCCCTCTGAGTACCATCTAGTTAGGCTGGACAGGGAAGTGGGCAGAGGAGGAGGAATCGCAATTGCAACTAAGGCTCCAACTGAGATCAAGGTGCTGGAGTCTTTCTCCAACCCTATAGCTGAGATAATGATTTTTAACATTGGTATTTCCTGTACTGAAACCTGGAGAGGAGCACTTGTCTATAGACCCCCCTGCTCCAAATCTTATCTATTAGAAGCAATAGTATCGCATGTCCTGGCAGTGGATAATTTTATTCTGCTTGGTGATTTTAATTATCATGCAGAGTTATTGGCTGATCCTGACACCAGCCATTTAGTTGGAGCAATGGTCACACTAGGTCTGACTCAGAGGGTAATAGGCCCAACGCATTTCTTTTAAAATTCAGTTTGCCTAAATTTTCGCAGGAGAATCCTAGGCGGAATAGAAGAACATTGATACGGCCTTAACGTAAATTAACTCCTGATGCTTTTTTAACCCATTTCAAACCACAACAGACATGACACAGTGGAACAGACCTTAGTTAATTTAGAAGCTTCCATTGTATGTGCTCTGGATAAAGCTGCCCCGATGATCAACGTTAATGTGAAGAACATGGCATCACCATGGTTCACATCGTCCTTAAAAATTGATAAGCAAAATAGTAGAACAGCTGAGAAAATGGAGGAAAACTAAAATGGAGGAAAATCGTAAGAACTATAGACAGCTACACATGAACTACATGGAAAACATTAAACAGGCCAAAAAGATCTACCTAACTCAGCGAATAAACAATGCTGCCCACTCCAGTAAGGAACTCTATAAAATATTGAAAGAGTTTACATCCCCTCGGGTGGAGCAGTCTTTGTTTGTACCGACTCAAGCGTGGGTAGACTCTGTGTCTGCTTTTTTTGATAATAAAATCAAATCCATCTATGCTTCTTTTTCACTTGGTGATCCGGATCAATCTCAGCAAAGCAGAAATCAACCAATTATATCCTCCTTTGAGGAAATCAATGATGCCCCTCGGTTAATGGAATTTGCACCCATAACCAGTGATGAAGTACTCGAAGGCCTAAGCAAAATTAAATCGGGTTCCCCAGCAGACCCTTTTCCTCCTCGTGCCTGCACTAATATTACACCTTTACTTGCCAATTCTCTAACTGTAATTTTTAACATGTCATTAGAGCAAGCCAATGTACCGATTAGGTGGAAACATGTTCAAGTTAAGCCAATTCTTAAAAAAACAGCAGCTGATCCTTCACTACCAGTGCATTATCGTCCCATTTTGGGAAGGTACTAGAGCATTTAATCAATAAACGGCTTACTGCTTACATTGAGAACCCCGGTATTCTGGACCCGTTACAGTCCGGTTTTCGTGCCACACATGGAACGGAAACGGCAGTTCTTGAGGTTGTTGACAACATTATGCTCACTCTGGATAGGGGAGAACCAGCAATTCTGGTTCTCCTTGATTTGTCCGTGGCGTTCGATACCATCTCCCACAGTATTTTGAAACATCGACTGTGGGTGGTGGGCATCAGAGGAAAGGCTCTGGACTGCTTCCAGAGCTATCTAACTGACCGCATTACCACCGTTCATGTTGGGTCATTAGTCTCTTTTAGTTGTCCAGTTACTGTGGGGGTCCCACAGGGCTCTATACTCAGCCCGATGCTGTTTAATTTGTACTTGACTCCTCTAGCTCATATCATCAGATCGTACGGTTTTGAAACTGTGTCGTATGCCGATGACACACAACTACTTGTCACCTGGGGTTCTGATCATGTTGGCACACATTCACGCTTCAAGAGCTGTATGATCAATATAAATAGCTGGATGAGTAATAACAAGTTACAACTGAACGGCAGTAAAACCAAAATCATTCTTTTTGGTAAAGCAGAGGAACTAAGGTCACAAGATTGGTGGCCTTTGGAACAAGGTCATGTCCCTCTCCTAAGTCAGCAGTACGAAACCTAGGTATCACAATTGATTGTACTCTATCCATGAAAACCCACATCAATCAGGTCTTAGGTATCTGCTATGGAATTATGCGCAACCTCCGTAAAATCTTTAAGTGGCTGCCCATTGAAGCAAGGAAACCGCTGGTACAGGGTCTAGTCATCAGTCGTCTTGATTACGGCAATGCCCTGTTCCCAGCATTACTCGAAGATCTTCTTTCTAAGCTCCAGACCTTTCAGAATACTGCGGCCAGATTGGTTCTCAACTTTTCCCCTAGATCTCCGGCTGCCCCAAGCCTTAAATATCTACATTGGCTCCCAGTGCGTCAAAGAAGTCACTTTAAAGTTCTGAGCCTTACCCACAAGATAATGTATGACACTGGCCCGAAGTATTTAGCAAAAAAGGTCCAATGGTATATTCCAAGGAGATTGCTAAGGTCCAGCACTAAATAATTTGTGGTTCAGCCGCGTGTGCGTACATCTCGGAATGGCTGTCGCTCTTTTTCTTACCTAGCTCCTATGCGGTGACCGCCCTGACGAGTTCAGAAGCGGCCGCTCCCTTTGCCCTGCTGCCTGCTCCTGTGTGGTATCGTTATCTGGATGCGCATTTATTAATCTTCTGACTGCATTAACTTGATTTGCTTGCATAGCGCTGCAGCGCGAGTGCTGCCACACGCATTTGGGACTTTGAAATTACTTCAGGGGAGTGCTGACTCGGCGCTCATTGACCTTTGAAACAGACTTCGGAAATGCTTGGGGGCATTGTACTATCGGCGCTCGCTGTTTGTACACTCATTTAAACAGGACGCCTCAGCTGCAAGCGTAGTCAGCTACCTGAGCCCCAGCATAACGCAAGTAGCGCTTTCTACAGAGCTGCCGCCATCTTTCTCTTGTTGTTGTTGTTGTTAGTGCCCCAGAGACCGGCCCCCACAGCCCGCCCCGCCTCCCTGCTGACCCTCCGTCCCACGAACTACTCTGCCTGCTTTGAACCCGCTCGCGCTGTGACCGCCCTGACGAGTTCAGAAGCGGCCGCTCCCTTTGCCCTGCTGCCTGCTCCTGTGTGGTATCGTTATCTGGATGCGCATTTATTAATCTTCTGACTGCATTAACTTGATTTGCTTGCATAGCGCTGCAGCGTGAGTGCTGCCACACGCATTTGGGACTTTGTGAAATTACTTCAGGGGAGTGCTGACTCGGCGCTCATTGACCTTTGAAACAGACTTCGGAAACGCTTGGGGGCATTGTACTATCGGCGCTCGCTGTTTGTACACTCATTTAAACAGGACGCCTCAGCTGCAAGCGTAGTCAGCTACCTGAGCCCCAGCATAACGCAAGTAGCGCTTTCTACAGAGCTGCCGCCATCTTTCTCTTGTTGTTGTTGTTGTTAGTGCCCCAGAGACCGGCCCCCACAGCCCGCCCCGCCTCCCTGCTGACCCTCCCTCGCCCCTCCCCCTCCACCATCCATATATGACAGATGCATTTGCGCGCAGCGTTCACGCGCAGCGATCGCGCCCCAGTCGCGCCGAAGGTGCGCCAAAGGTAAGCCCGTCTACGCCCGTCCGCGCCTGGACCGCGCCCAACGCCAGACCCCCTGGTCCCCGCCGCTCCCAACCCTCTAGAGTCACATATGATGCCGCAACTCTCCTCGCCCTCAACCCCGGACACACCCCACTATGCTGCAAAGCTTCCCCAGGACATACCCACGGCCCATTCGCCTGCCTCTCCTGCAAGTTCAACTGCTTCAGGACCCTCACCAAACCCACTTCCTCCACACACAGCTCCGAACTCAACAGCCTGAAATGCATCCTACTGAACACCCGCTCGGTCCACAGACATGCAACAGAACTCTGGGACCTAATCGACACTGCGTCACCTGACATCGCCTTCCTTACTGAAACATGGATGAACGCATCTTCTGCCCCCGACATCGCCATAGCCATACCGGACACTTACAAGATCATTCGAAAAGACCGCACCATTAAAAAAACTGGAGGAGGCATCGCCATCGTCCATAAAAACACCATCAAAATCACAACCAGCTCTGACGACAATCTTGCAACCGCCGAACATCTCCACTTTCAGATCCACACCGACCCCAGGACCACCCTTAGAGGCACCCTCATTTACAGGCCTCCAGGCACTCGATCTCAATTCAGCGACAAGATCACAGACTTCGTCAGCCCGCACGCCCTCGCCTCCGAGAACTACATTCTTCTAGGAGACCTCAACTACCACCTTGAAAACATACTCGACAAAAACACCACCACCCTTCTGGACAACCTGTCCAATCTCGGACTCAAACAACTTGTTGACACCCCCACTCACACAGCCGGACACACGCTCGACCCTATCTTCACCTCCAGCAAGCACATCTCCTTCGATCGCACTACAGCTCTCCACTGGACGGATCACAGCTGTGTTCACTTCAGCTACAAAACCACCCTCTCCCACAACCGTCCACAACCCATTCCCAGGAGACAATGGAATAAAATCACCACCGACCAACTCCTCACATCACTCAACAAAAACCCTCCCACCCTAGCAATGGACCCAGACCAAGCGGCCACCAACCTCAGGCAATGGATTACCCACAGTGCGGACGAACTAGCACCCCTGAAAAAACACCAGTTGAAATCATCCAGCAAAAAGGCTCCCTGGTTCAATGATGACCTTAAAAAATCCAAAAAGACATGCCGCACCCTGGAGAAGAATTGGAGAAAAGAACCAACCCCAGACAACATGGCCTCCCTCAAGACAGCCACCCACAAACACCACCAACTGATTCGATCCGCCAAGAAATCAGCATTCAAGGACCGTCTCGACAACAATTCTCATAACAGCAAGGAACTCTTCAATATCGTCAAAGAATTCACCAGCCCTCCCGCTGCATCCAACGATATCACTAACTCCCAAGACCTCTGCGATGCGCTATCCTCCTTCTTCTACAACAAAATTGCCGACATCCACAACAGCTTCAAGAATACTCCCAGTGACCAACCCGCCCCACCCCCTTCAGATCCCACCCCTCCAACTAACAACCTCAGCTCCTGGAACCCAATCACCATTGAAGACACCATTCGCCTCATGAACTCAATACACTCTGGCTCGCCTTCTGACCCCTGTCCCCACTACATCTTCAACAAAGCTGACTCCATCATCGCTCCCCAACTCCGCGATGTCATCAACTGCTCTTTCAACTCTGCCACCTTTCCAGAAATCTGGAAACACGCCGAACTCAGCGCCCTTCTGAAAAAACCCACAGCAGACCCCTCAGATCTGAAAAACTACCGACCCATATCCCTCCTCCCTTTCCCGGCCAAAGTCATCGAGAAAGCCGTCAACAGCCAACTCGCCGCCTTCCTTGAATCCAACAACTCCCTGGATCCCTCACAGAACGGCTTTCGAGCCAAACACAGCACCAAAACAGCCCTCATTGCGGCGACCGACGACATCCGAGCACTCCTAGACAACGGAGAAACAGTGGCCCTCATTCTACTCGACCTCTCCGCCGCCTTCGACACTGTCTGCCACAGCACCCTCATACAACGCCTCAACAACATCGGCATACAAGGAAAAGCCTTGGAATGGATCATCTCTTTCCTAGCTGGGAGAACCCAGAGAGTCCGACTCCCCCCATTCTACTCAGAGCCCACCGAAGTCATCTGCGGCGTTCCTCAAGGTTCATCACTCAGTCCCACCCTCTTCAACGTCTACATGAGTCCTCTCGCCTACATCGCACGTCAACACAACCTCAACATCATCTCCTACGCCGACGACACCCAGCTAATCCTTTCACTCACCAAAGACCCCAACACCGCCAAAACCAATCTTCACGAAGGTATGAAAGAAGTAGCCGAATGGATGAAACAGAGCCGCCTAAAACTCAACTCAGACAAAACAGAGGTGCTCATCCTAGGATCCTCCCCCTCAGCTTGGGACGACTCATGGTGGCCGTCCGCTTTGGGATCAGCACCCACACCCACAGACCATGCACGTAACCTTGGCTTCATTCTAGACTCCTCTCTCTCAATGTCCAGACAAGTCAACGCCATATCGTCCTCCTGCTTTAACGTCCTTCGCATTCTCAAAAAGATCTTCCGCTGGATCCCCCTCGAGACAAGAAAGACTGTCACCCATGCACTGGTCACGAGCCGACTAGACTATGGCAACACACTTTACGACGGAATTACAACAAAATTGCAGAAAAAGCTCCAGCGTATCCAAAACGCGTCAGCGAGACTCATATTAGACATCCCGCGCCAAGAGCACATCACCGGACACCTAAAAAATCTCCACTGGCTTCCCGTCAACAAGAGAATTACTTTCCGCCTTCTTACCCATGCACACAAGGCCCTTTATAATCTGGGACCCGAATGCCTCAACACCCGACTGTCCTTCTACATTCCCACCCGCCAACTAAGATCATCCAGTCAAGCCCTCGCCGCAGTCCCGCGCATCCGAAAAACCACCATGGGTGGCAGATCATTCTCCTTCCTGGCTGCCAAAACCTGGAACTCACTCCCCGCCCACCTCCGCCTTACTCAGAACCACATCTCCTTCAGAAAAGAACTGAAAACCTGGCTATTCGACAAATAATGAACCCCTCCCTCTAGCGCCTTGAGACCCTCTGGGTGAGTAGTGCGCTATATAAATGCCCGAACTTGAACTTGAACTTGGAACAAATTGCCATCACACCTTGTATCCACAGTGGATCATCAATGTTTTTGTAAAGATCTCAAAACTTGGCTTTTTCCCAAGTAAATACCTTCTAATTATCTACTTGGCCAGGTCAGGAGTTGCAATGTGTCAATGCTGCTAGTTCTGCTGCAAGCGCCTTGAGACCGTCCGGTGATAAGTGCGCTGTATAAGAATATCTGACTTGACTTGACTTGACTTGACTATACTCTTCTGCAGTAATTACATGTAAATATTAGGTACTAGTAAAAAGAACATGTCACACATTCTTATTTTTTCAAACAAGTTATTATGTGTCACTTTTGCTATTCATACTTATTTCATGTATTACTAGAATAAAACAGTAAAACTGGTACTGTCAAACATTTTTAAACTAAGCATTTCAATTGTTTTTCAAGGGTTACAGTACATAAGCATTATTTTCATTAGTCACGTTGGGTAATCAGCAGCACATTTTCTGAGATAAGCACATATGATTTCTTAAACACGTGTTTACAATGCATTAAGCAAATAACAGTTTTTCTCTCTTTAATTTTACGTCTTTCGCATTCTCTAGTTTTCAGAACACTTCTGCATGCTTTTACGATGCAGTAAACGATCGCATGGTTTTCATCATCATCATCTATTAATATATTTCATTGATTGTACTAATGTAAATTTCATTTAATAATGAGATTTGATAGAGGCAATCGTCTTTAAACTTTTACACTCCATCAATTAATATTATGCGATGGCTCCCACCCAACATCAGGCAAAAAGTCACACAAGTTCTCATCACCAGTATATTTGACTACAGCAACTCCCTCTACATAGGAATCACCACCCAAATGCATGAGGAAACTCCAGACTACCCAGAACACAGCAGAGAGACTCATTCTCGACCTCTCCCGCCGGGCACACATCAACTGCTCAAATCAGGAAACTCCACTAACTACAAGTTGTGAAGAGATGCAAGTTCAAGCTGCTCACCCTCGCATACAAGGCATTACACAACGAAGGACCAGCGTACTTCAACAAAAAAGTAATTTTCACTAGCCTACCAGGGAACTTTGATCGGGATCCCTTCTCCCTAGCAGTTACCGAATGCATCCACTGGACAAACAGTGGAGGCCGCTCCTTCTCCCATCTGGCAGTCTAGGCCTGGAACAGCCTCCTCCTTCACCTCAGAGACTCACCATTGCTCCAGCAGTTCAGGAGGGACCTCAAGACCTATGTTCAACCAATAGGAGTATAGGCAACACGATACGAACAGCGCCTCGATCCCCTCACGGGTGAAGCAGCTGCTCTCGACAAATCTTGATTGAATGGTTGATTGATTGATTGATTGAGTGATGGACCTGAGGATGTGGTGAGAGTGAGAGAGTTGGACATTGTGTACTGGAAGGAAGAGAAAAGGTTTTCTATGGTAGAAGAGGGCATAGTACGAATCATCCTATCAAAAACAGAGAATGAAGTTTGACTGTTGCTGCAGCCAAAGTCACATATGATTTTTCCAGATGATATTACCAGCCAAACAAATCAGGTATGATTCTCCGATTCCAAACAAACATGTGTGAAACACGTAACTACTCTGAGTCAGGTGGAATGAATTTCCATGTGGTAATTACGCCCTGCCTGAATAAGAATTGAGCCTAACATAACATGGGTATTTGTAAAGCGCACGTTCACCCCTGACAGGGCATCTTGGCGCTGAATACCAGATGTTTATTGTTACCCAACTCAATGGTACTTATTTTGTTGATCTCAGATGGATGAAAGGCTGAGTGGACCCGCCGGGATTTAAACCTCTGACCATGAGGTCGAACACAGGCCCCTACAGTGGATGCATTAGTCCACTGAGCGTCAGACTTGTCTTTTATTTATAAGCACAATAGCAGGAATCATGTAGTCTTAAGAAACTGTGATTACCACTGGATTCCATTCATGTTTCTCCCCTGAGGCGGAAGCCGGGGGTTTAGCCTGACTTTATTTCGCTTTTAAAAACTGCAATTTAACTTTACTTTGCGCCGTGATTTACTGTGTTTATTTTAAAACTTGCACTTTCCTGACCTGTCACGCTCGAACCCCGATCCCCGGCGCACACGATTAGGTGTTGACGCCTTCAGAGAAAGGGTTGCAGCCGCCATCTTGAGCGGAGGAAAGGGTTGCGGTCCAGCTGTTGGCCGCCTCCCGCCCTCCCAGGATACTTAAACAGCCAGAAAGCGCAGCGCGCTTATTCAATTCATGTTTCTCCCCTGAGGCGGAAGCCGGGGGCTTAGCCTGACATTATTTCGCTTTTAAAAAATGCAATTTAACTTTACTTTGCGCCGTGATCTACTGTGTTTATTTTAAAACTTGCACTTTCCTGACCTGTCACGCTCGAACCCCGATCCCCGGTGCACACGATTAGGTGTTGACGCCGTCGGAGAAAGGGTTGCAGCGGCCATCTTAAGTGGAGGAAAGGGTTGCGGTCCAGCTTTTGGCCGCCTCCCACCCTCCTCACGATCGGATAAAAGGACAATGATATCCCGTCCGCGCAGCGGGCGGGCGCAGCGGGCGTGCCGGCAGTGCGCCAAAGGCAAGCCCGGCTGCCCCCGTCCGCGCCTGGACCGGGCCCAGGGCCATGACCCCTGGCCGAGCGCAGGGACGGATCCCCTGTTCCAAAGCTCAGTTAATGCAATACCGACCACTTTTAGCCAGAAACTGCTCAAAGCTTGACCCAGAATCTCTCCCTTCAACGACAGCTATCAGTTGTCCTCATTGCAAATCCCTTCTTCCTTTCCTCAAGAATAATGTCATTCCTAACAAAAAAAGAGCTAAAAGAAACATTAATAAATCCATAGCACTCATTAATGCTCGGTCTCTAGTTAGACACCGACAGGATATTTCAGACCTCATTAAGGATAGGAGAATAGACATATTATTTGTCACAGAGACATGGATGGATAATGCCTCAGATCCTGACCTAGTGGTGGCAGTTCCCTCAGGATATAAGGTCTATCGACAGGACAGACAGAAAAAGAAGGGTGGTGGTTTGGCAATAATTGCCCGCAACATCTTTACGGTGACTACGTCCTCCATACTGTCATCTACCTGTGAAGCAATGCTTTTTGCTATTATGCTGACACCCTCACATAATTTCAAAGGAGTTCTCTTGTATAGACCGCCAGGAACACGCACAGACTTTCTCACTAACTGGAACGCAATGCTGGAATCGTTAGCAATAGAGGACTCCTTTACAGTTTTATGTGACTTTAACTTTCACCTAGATAAACAAGACAACAATGAGACACTTGCATTATTGTCAGACATGGAAACATTCGGACTACCCCAATTAGTTACCTCAACTACACATGAGGCCGGTCACACTTTGGACGGCATTTTTTCTAATTTTAATAAGATCCTTGTACAAGAAGTTGTCCCGCTCCCCTGGTCCGATCATTATGCCATTCTCTGTGTTATTTCGATCAATGATGCCCCAACAGACAGACTGATCGATCCCTGTCGTGCACCTTTCAAAGCATGGAAGGACCTCGATAATGTGCTCTTCAGAGCATCATTGAATAAAACTTGCCCGATTATTTCAGCAGACCCAAACATAGCCATGAATCAATATTCAGATTGGTTATGTAATGCTATAAAGGTGCTGGTACCTTTGAAAACCATATCTAGGAATAGGATAGCTTCATCTGCCCAATGGTTCTCGGAAGAGCTTAGGAAACAAAAACAAATTTGTAGGAATCACAAGAGACTCTGGCGTAAAACATACGATCTAGATAGCAGATCTCGCTACAAGGAAACACTTGCTAACTATAAAAAATGATTATTAACGCAAAAAGGAAGTTCTTTAGCGACCAAATAGAAAACGCAAAGAACTCCAGTAAACAACTCTTTGAGGTAGTGAATGAACTAGCAGGGAAAACTCCTGATTTAGCCTCCCCCCCCCCTTCCCAATCTTTCTGTGATGCATTGGCCCATTTCTTTTTTACAAAGGTTAATGATATTTATTTAGCCTTCTCCACTAAGGACACCTCTATCACACATTTCCCCTGTACGACACCCCTTGCTTGTTCCCTAACCCATTTCAAAGAAATGACAGAACAACAAATTCTGGACATCATCAACACCATAAAAACAGGATCCGCCCTGGACCCTTGCCCACCAAAGATTTTTCCACCAGTTATGGACCTATTAACTAGCATAGTTACGCAAATATGTAATGTCATATTCAAATCAGGGATTTATCCGAATGCTCTGAAAAACACTCTTTTAACGCCTCTTCTAAAAAAACAGCATCTGGCCAAAGACGATTTAAAAAACTACCGGCCTATAGCCAGCCTCCCTTTTCTAGCTAAGGTGGTAGAGGAAGCTATGAACCTCCAGCTGTCTGACTACATTGAAGAACATCGCCTTCTGGATAACACCCAGTTTGGATTCCGTAAATTTCATGGAACAGAAACGGCCCTTATCAAAGCCGCCGATGACATCAGAGTCATCAGAGATCAGGGAGGAACAGCAGTGCTTGTACTGCTGGACCTATCTGCGGCCTTCGACACAGTCGATCATTCCATTCTGATCGACCGTGTCAGAAAAATGGGAATCCAACTGGGAGCAAAGACTTTACTTGCCTCTTTTTTATCTGGAAGGACTCAGGCAGTTACACTAGGTCCATTTCAATCGACTGAGCTTTCTCTACTGTGTGGGGTTCCTCAAGGCTCATCCCTAAGTCCGACACTTTTTAACATATACGTGTCGGACCTAGCTACAGTCATCAAGCAATATGGGATGGGCCTTACTTCCTATGCAGATGACACCCAGTTAGTTCTTGCCATCTATAACGACGGAGAAGAGGTGGCGGAACGCTTCCAGGAAGGCATGCTGGCGATTGGAGAGTGGATGTCCTCCAGCTGCCTTAAACTTAACTCCCAGAAGACCGAGGTTGTCATCTTCAGGAAACTTTCTCCATGCTGGTCTCCTGTCTAGTGGCCGTCATCTTTTGGAACCGTGCCCAACCCTGTTTCAAAGGTTAGGAATTTAGGCGTGATTTTTGATGAAAAACTCAACTTTTTTGCCCACGCTAATCAAACAGCGGCAACAGCTTTCTATAAGCTAAAACTCATAAAGAAAATCATCCCATTCCTACCTGACAGCGCCGGTAAAACCCTGGTAAGCACACTTGTATTATCATCACTCGATTATTGCAATGGTTTGTTTGCCAATGCACAAACTCGGGTTGTTAACAAACTGCAATCAGTACAAAACGCTGCTGCAAGACTGCTTTCCAGGACCCCTAAATTCAAACCTATTGCCCAAACCATTCGGAATTTTCACTGGTTAACAATCAAAAACGGAATAAAATTTAAGATACTCTGTATTGTCTTCAAAGCACTACATAACTCAGGCCCGCAGTTTCTCAGGAACCAAATAACACCTTACTGTCCTCCAAGACAACTGAGATCGGTGACTCTGCACCAATTAACTGTTCCGCGTACTAAAACAGCCTCCTGGGGAGACAGACGGTTCCTAGTTACCGCAGTCAGACTCTGGAATTCTCTTCCTCTGACAATCAGGTTAAGTCATACTCTTTTTTCTTTTCGTAAAAGTTTAAAGACCTGGTTGTTTAACCAGTAATCCACGTTGGTATCCAATATCAGGAGAGTCATGAATTGAGCTTTCAGCACCAAGACGCCCTCGGACATTTGTTCGCGCTCTACAAATCTCATAAATAAATAAATAAATAAATGTATACTTCTATGTCTTTCATTGCATGTTGTGTTGAGCAGAATCCCTGCTCAGGGCAGGTGGAAAATATCTGTGGGAAAGTCAGTGGAATTTGGTAATGCATGCAGAAACAATCCCAGTATTCCTAGGTTCCTCATCATACATGCATTAATTCATATTGGCTGGTTTCAGAAGTAGAGATACCCACCAGAATTATTCGGGCACATGTATTTCCACACCTGACTCCTGGCCTTTGATCCATTTGATTTATTTGAGGTTCTGTTTGCATATTAAGCCATTTTTCATACAAAGGTTACATTGCCTTATGATCACTTCAGAGAATCCACACCACTAGAGATTGTAGGGAGGAATCACAGGATAGAGATCTATGATGATTTGTCAAAGTTGAACATTGTGCTAACTTTGAGAAGATAGAAAGGCATGGAGGTGGAAATAAAATAATAACCTTTAGAGTGCCTTCAGAACTTAGGGCATGATTCAGAATGTGTTTGATGAGTTACTCCGTCAAAATGTTAATAGAATTTATAGCGCACATGGCTACCACATAACGGGCTTCCCAGCGTGCATGAAAGTATTGTGAAGACCGTGATGCCAAACTGCAATAAGATGTTTGTGGAGAGTTGATAGATGATTACAAGTGCATATATTTTGTGGGAGGTTATTCCGCAGCTGATGGATATATATATGACAGCTATCCATTCCTCCTTATTAACACTGCCATATGATATAATGCACTTGTAATAAGGTGGACTGGATATTTGTAATGTTTGTGATGGAATAACCCATTTGCCAAACTCTGATTCAGGCCCCTAAGTCTTAAGCCGGAGAACTAAGGGTAATTCAGTGCAGAAATGCTTTGAGAACGAAGAGATTTCCCCACTCACCAATTTATCCTACAGAAAGGAGAAACTGCTTATTGTGGGATTCTGACACTAGGGAACATATTTGTGACCTCTCTCTCCATGACCTGACAGGTCAACACCATCGCCTCCAGCTGCTTTAACACCCTCTGCATCCTCTGAAAGACCTTCAAATGGATCCCCCCTCCAATCAAGAAAGACCGTCACCCATGCACTCATAACCAGCAGACTGTACCACGGAAATACCTTCAATGTTGGGATTTACAAGACTCTGCTCTGAAAACTCTAGACCATACCGAACACCGCAGCCAGACTCGTCCTCAGCATCTCTCGACACAAACACATCAGCCAACACCTGCGGAACTACCACAGGCTCCCCGTTGAGAAAAGAGTCACTTTCAAGATACTCACCCATGCCTACAAATGCCTCCAAAACACCTGACCCCAATACCGCAACAAGAGAATATCCTTCCACATACCCAAGTGGAACTTCTGATCCGCCGACCTCGCCCTTTCCAAAACCCTGCGCATCTACAGAGCCAGAAAAGGTGGAAGAGACTTTTCCTACATCGCAGCCAAGACCTGGAATAAGCTCCCAATTGACAAAAGACGCCCCCCTCCCTGAATATCTTCAGGAAGACACTCAAGACTTGGCTTTTTGACTGAATGGAGCTGCTCAACACTACCCCAGCACCTTGAGACCCTCACAGGTGAGTAGCGAGCGTACTAAACCCCTGATTGATTGATTGATGATGATTCAGACCATTCACTGTGATGTATTACTAGCAACCAATATTACAAATGAATTAATAGTTTGCTACAGAACTAGGTATCATGATACCTTGAATTTCATACTTTTGCCCTACCTAGGTTGATTGAATCTGAGAAAATCACTTTTCTGGTGATGCAAAAGTACACCTCAGAGAGACTAACTCTTGAGCACTAGGGCAGAAATGAGCTCAAACTTTTTTCATACTCTTCTCGAGGTCTGGCGTCATCAACATTAAATATACAAACGTTTTTTGTGAGTCCAATTCCTTTGGTCTTTGCTTAAATAGAAAGTGATTACATTTTTGATCAAACTATAGGTGTATTTCTCTTTTATCAGCATCCGATTGGTGGATTAATAGTATCGGCCCGTTGATGGAGTGCTTCCATCGCAGTGTATGCACTTTGTAAAGGTCCTTTCACTGCAAGGCCATTTTATTGTGCATTTAATGAGTTCTTCTCGTTGTGTTTTTCTCTGCAGGTACTATGTATCAGGTAAACGCTTTCAGTTATCTTGGCTGCCATGTTTGTGGGGGTCAAAAGGTTCTTGAACATGAAAACTATCATGTGGACACTATGCTCTATGGTACATAGTTTTTTCTCCGTCTTGACCACATGATGGTTTTAGCTGTGTTTCGGCCATGTCTGTTGTTTGCAATGTAGGGTGGGCCTTTGGTAAACCCTACACTCATGAAAGAAGAGCTAAGTTGAATAGCTCACTTCACATATCTATGGCAGCCCCTCTTGGTTTTCTGATTTTCCTACACAGAAGTTTTCAGTCTCACATTGTTTTGATTTGTTGACTTGTCTTTTCCATAGGGGATGCTGCAAGCTTTCAGGACTTCATTTTTTTAACATATTTTCAGCTATCTTGGGAGCATGAGCGGTTTCTTGCTCTCTCTTCCATGTGCTGTGTCTTTGTGGCACTCATTTTAAAAAACATATAGATCCTCCGTTGTGTCCTTTACTCACTCTCGCTGCTCAGTGACATTTATTTCCACCACATCCTCCTTTTCTGCCATTGCATTCATTTCATTTTTAGGTCGAGCCCTGAGCCAGCACGCAAGTGCTGCTCTGGGGTTGATCTGGGGTAGTTCTGTACAGGAGAGAAGCCCCGCCCATAATTTTCATTTGCCTGTGTGTGTTGTCCTTCTAAACGCTATTTTCTGATTGGTTATGAGGCTTGTTAGTCCCTCTTTAGTACGTCCATGTCATCATTTGATTCCTCCCATGGCTACTGGCCCCTTTACTTGGTTGTTGCACCGGACTTGTTCTATTTTCTTTATTGAGTTTCTCCGAACTTAAGCCCGATGACCTGCTTCATTCAGCGGCCACTCCCACTTTCACTTTTGAGGCAGCGGGACAATGGCGGCCGTTTCCTTTCCGACCTTGTCACCGCTGGTTTTTCTTCTTATTAAAGATCACGTGAGTAAGAGAGTTTCATTTGTGGCCTTGGGTTGGAATTTTGCCGGGATCGGTTTAATCCATTAATTAATTCTCGAGTCCTTTCTGGAAAGAAGCTTGATGAATACATATGAAACACCCTACCTCGCGGTGAGGCTAACCTGCTGTTCTCTACACCTTTAACAAAAACAGGTGCCTGACATGCTTCATGTTTTAACAGGGTGACCGCTCTGCCCTTGTGCATTATTTATCAACAAATCGCCTGACACCCTTTTAACATGGCGGCTGGCCTAACAGCTGTTATTACGTGTTGTTTTTCAACACCGCACCAGAAATGGGCTTATGTTGTGAATAGGGAAGCAGTGGGCATTACAGGAGTGAGATTAACTAATCGGTCACTGAATGTACTTTTTCATGACTTGTGCTGCTGCATTTTGTTTTTAACGTTATTTATTGTATTGGACTAACAGTTTTGATGTCTTTTCTCCTTTTTATTTTGTTTTAATAGTATATGGTGAATGTGGTAAATTATGTGGCTCGCTTACATGGGTTTTGTAAAATGAATATAAACAATAAATACATTTAGAAAAGACTGATCCTCCTGCTGCAGACACTTGTGTGCAATCCCGCTAAGCCAACTCAGCCTTTCATCCTTAAGAGATTGATAACGCGAGTGCCACTGTTACCAGTGCCTCCGCAGATTGCCGATTTAAGTGTAATACAGTTCTGTGTGAATATATCTATCTCGAAAGTGAAAATAACAAATTTTCTCCATATTTTATTTTCAATATTTATTTTTCACGCTGGTGTGAGAATGTTGTTTTTATCTCGATTCCGAGAATAAGTGCCCACCTCTTACAGTGGTCCCCTAGATGCTCACTCCCTACAGCAGATTTTCCTTTTTCCTGTTTTGTGTTTGTAGTGCTGTCCATCGCGTCTTCTCTTGCTTGCTTTTCCTAAGTGTGCACACTGCATTATTTGATCAGCAAGTTGACCTAATCAAAAGTTTTACTGGGCAACTGACGCCAAATGACTCTACATTGTACAAGCACAGTGAAGTTTTGATCCAACACATGCCACATCAACAGGCCAGTGTAAACATATTTGCACCTGACCAGAGGAAATATATTTTCCCTGACCAATTGCTAATAAACAAATATTCGATATCAGAACTGGTGCAAAAAATTCATTTCCACACCAGTGAATCATTGGAAATGTTGTATTGCACAAGTCACGTAGTGCAATTGGTACAAACGTGCACTGCCCTTGTGCAAAGGTAATGTGATCTTGTTCAGTTCCAGATAGCTTCTCCAAAAACTACATATAATAGTTGCAATCATTATGATATATGTATAGAAATGTGTTGCCACAATGTGATCCTACAGCTGTAGAGAGCGCTCCGCAGTGTGTGCTTAGCCCAGGGGTCGGATCCTGACCCAGTAATAATTTTATAAAACAAATGAGGCGGCACAACCGGATACTTTACTGAAGCCTTTTTAATTAGCGCTTCACCCCACCAACGCGTTTCAGCCAGACGAGGCATTGTTCACGGTCAGTAAGTCCTTCTACAGTTTCCATTTAATTACTGGCCCATATTAGCCCTAAGGTGGCATTATGGGATACGTAGTTTGGAACAAAATTATGAAAAAATAGTTAAACGAAAAGAAAGACTGGTGTGTTTTTTTTTCCATTATATAGTATGTTACGTCACATGTTGATTCACATGGGCAAAGTTTATAGTTCGTGATTAAGTAGAGGATTAGTTCCATATTTCATCTTCTCTTCAGTGTCGGGCTTAGTACCATACTGTTGATTAGAGTTCTGATGGTCTTTTGCACATTTACTCCAGATGTATGTGAAGGTCTTCTCAAAAGTTCATGCCTCTCGGGTTTTTGGTTCGAAGTCGGATGATAAAGCGGGACTCCATTTGACGCAGTCTGCAGACAGCATCCCCTCCTCTTTCCATTTTTTACAGCATTTTCAACCCATAAAACTTCTTCGCTCTCCAGTCTCCATTCTGACAAGTACTTATATGTTTGGCAGTTGCATACAACATATTCGAGTTTTTCACTGCTCGGATATGCTCCAGGATTCTTTTTTTCAGCATGCACGTTGTGCTACCAATATATCTCATGCCACATCTGCATTCTATCACATACACAACATTTTTAGAGGTGCATGTGATGTGTTGATCAATTTGCATGACTTTATCATCAAGTTCTTTAATGCTCTTCATGCTTTTACCGATCTTGCATGCTTTGCAAGATGTGCAGAGTTTGAATCCTTTTCGTTGGTCCATCAGCCAGTCCGTTTGTTGCTTGGTTTGAAAATGACTCCTCACAAGGAGATCTTGGAGAGAGGTGTTCTTTCTGTAAGTTATTGTGGGTTGTTTGCCAACGAGTTCTCCGATATGAGGATCTCCTGATATCAGATGCCAGTATTTTCTCATTTTTCTCGAGATGTTACCACTTTCTTTGCTGTAGGTGGTTATAAATCTGGGGGGTAATTGTCCTGGGTTGGTTTTTGGTTTTACCATAAGGGTTTCTGCCCTTGTCTTTTGGTCCGTTTTCTTTTTGCAGTTCTCTAGGACACGATCTCTGTATCCTCTTGATGCAAATCTTTCTTTGCTCTCCTGAATTTTGATTTCAGCATCCTCTGTTTTTGAGCAGTTTCTCTTCAATCGTATGAATTCTCCATACGGTATGCTGTTCAGCAGGGCTTTCAGGTGGAAACTGGTGCCATGGAGCACACTGTTGGTGGATGTTTTCTTCCGGAAAAGGGTGGATTCAATTTTTCCTTCGGATATATAGATCTTAGTGTCCAAAAAGTCAATTTGTTTTTTACTTGTTGAGCATGTGAACTGCAGTCCAAGTTCATTATTGTTCAGTCTGGAGAAATAGTCTTGGAATTGCGGGTCTGTTCCATTCCAGATTATGAATAAGTCATCTATATAACGTACCCATAAAATTATTCGAACCAGATCCGATTGGTTATTGCTGTCCCATGCAATTGTCTTCTCCCACCAGCTCATGGTGATATTTGCATAGTTTGGGGAAAATGAAATCCCCAGGGCAGTTCCGCATTCCTGTTTGAAGAGTTCTTTGTTGAAGAGAAAGACGTTGTTCGTCAGGCACATTTTAATCATTTTCAACACATCGTCGTGTGTTTCAATTTCGTGTTGCTGCGTTGTCTTAAAAAATATTGGCAGGCCTCCAGTCCTATGTTATGTCTTATCGATGTATATAACGATACTACATCTATCGTGACTAGTAGATATTCCGGGTTCCAAGTTACATCCATGAGGATCCTCAGAAAATCCCCTGTGTCCTTAAGGTAGGAGGGGCAAGAAGGAAGGTTTGGGTCCTGTGTCTGAACTGGCTTGGACCACTCAAATATACTCAACAAACAAAACAGCCAGACAGATTTGTTTCTTTAAAATTTTTGATACCACCCAGCCTGTCAGTTCTGGGGGATCACCTATTTTATTTTAGTATTTTTATATTTTAGAAGAACATATTACCATTTGATGTGTATATATCATCAAATAGACAGTCAGCGAACAGTGAAAAAATACATACAAACAAGTAAAGTGTGCATGAATATACAAGTGCTATACAAGTGCTCAAAATCTAGATAATCAATACTATCAGGGTCATATAGGCAACACCAAAAAACAATTTAATCAAATACCTAACAATAAATTCACATTAGGAACCAGTCCTTTGTGTTAGGTACAAGAAGACAGGCGGACAAACAATTCATCAACACTGCCTGCCTGTCTTACTAAACCAGGGATAGGGAAGTAAATTATAGGGTTGCAAAACTAGGGATGATAGATTTGAACAGCCCTAGTGGCACCCTTCTTCTTTTTCCCGGGCTTGGGGTTAAGGTAGGAGGGCATGCTTTGAGCAATTGGGGCAAGGAATGTATCTACGTATCTTGAGACGTTTTCATACAGAGAGCAACATGAGGAGGCAATTGGTCTTCCTGGCGGGTTGATTAAAGTCTTATGAATTTTAGGCAGGAAATATATGCAAGGTGTAGTTGGAAAGTCAGTGTTCAAAAACTTTCTCTCATCATCATTTAGCAATCCTTTTGCATGCCAATTATTTAGATGTTCCTTTAGTTAATTTATCATTTTTACACTTGGGTTGTTTTTGAGCTTGGAATAGTTCTGTTCTATACTCAATTGTCTCATAGCTTCATTGATATAGTCGGTTGTTTCCATTATTACAATATTTCCCCCTTTGTCGGCGGGTTTTATTGTAATCTTTTCATTGTCCATGAGAGTCTTGATTGCTCTTTGCTCCTCTGTTGTTAGATTTTCCCTTGTTTTATTTCTTACTTTCATCAGTCTATCCAGTTCCTCAGTCATTGCATCTGAGAATAGGTCAATCTTATTTCCTGGTGACAAGATGGGATAATATCGGGATTTTCTTTTTAGTCCTGTGTCAGGTCTTTTGTTCGTTTGGATGTTCATTTGTTCTAATATTTGTGTGTCTGACATTGCTGTGCCATCTTGATCAAAAAGAGTTTCGAAGGTCCGTCTCAGATCAGGTAGTTGTATAGAAATGTATGCAGGCAACGGGCAATTTAATTTGTGGCATTACAGTCTATTAAATAAAGCACATTAGGTTTTTGTACAACTGGTATTCTGAGCTCACAAAGTTGAAATGGCTTTGATACGTAATAACGAAGACATTTTTTTGGGGGTGAAATTAATTATTTGCCTCAGATCATGTAACTTAGGGCTAGATGTAGGTAAACGTGAAATACCAATTCCTTAATACCGAATTTTACCGATTCGGTATTAAGGAATCGGTATCTCCGATGTACGTAAAGATTCGGTAAGAATTACCGAATCGGTAATATTCAGTAAAAAATTGCGTAAATACCGAATCCAATACCGCATCGGTAAATACCAATTTGTAAAAAAATTCGGAATTTGTTGAATCAGCCAATCCTGTGCATCCATATTACCTCCCAAACAAGAAGTGGCCACACCCAGGCAGCTGCACTGAACCTGGAGCTGACTGTGAGGCAGGTAGCTGAGCAGAGGAGCCAGGAGCAACACAGCCTTTCTTTGCCAAGAAATAAAAATTGCAAAATGGCAAACCAGGAAAGAGAGAAGGATGGAGGTGAAAGAAAACGAAAACAGAAGTTTAGTGAAAAGGAGCTGCAGGTCCTCATAGAAGAAGTCACCAAGATCCATGAGAAGCTGTTTGGCAAGCAGTCCCTCCATGTGCCAGAATCGCAGAAGAGACAGATCTGGCTTGCGATTCAGAGCAAGATAAATGCCATTGGGGTCACCCAGCGCTTCATTGAGGACATATAGAAAAGGTGGTATGACCCTTAGGAAGACTGCAAAGGCGAGGATGGCGGAGAGGCAGAGGCAGGCTACCAAAACTGGTGGAGGGAGGAGCAGACCACCTGCACCAACAGCCCTGGAGCTCATGGTGGAGTCCACCCTCCAGCCGGAGAGTGTGAGTGGGATCGGTGATGCAGACAGCTCTGCCATAGCTGCCAGCAAACAAGGTAAGCTTCATGCACAGCATGCTGTGCACCCCTCCCCAACCCCAATCCCCAGAGAGGCATAGGTACTCCCACTCCAGTCCATGTTTCACTCATAACCTGCAATGCATTATGGGAGATGTAGTCATAAGTAACACATGTACAGAACAGTCAGTCTAGCAAACCCAAAGGGATGTTACAGCAATTAGCAAGCAGAGGACAGTCAGTGTGATTGGCAGGCATAATGTTAAATGCAATGCAAATGCTGCCAAATAAGTGAGTATATCTACATTCTGTCTTTACAGGCGCGACATCTCGCAGTGCAGCAGAGGGGAGCAGAGGGAAGGCATCCAGGCCAGAGGGGAGACAACAGGAGCAGTCGCCTGCAGGGCATACAACCCCAGCACCACCATTGTCTCCAACCCCACCATCACCACAGCTCCAGACAACACCGCCATCACCAACAACACCATCACCACTGCCACAATCAACACCACCACCACAGTCAGGCAGGAGGCATGCCGGGGCCACCCTCCAGCAGATGGAGGTGTCGGAGGAAGAGAGCACAGGGGCCAACAGTCCACAGTGGCTGAGGATGGCAACAGGGAAAGATCCGAGTCCCCATCAGAGCGCGTCCACACATCCTCAAGGCGCCGCAGGTCAAGGGCAGCCAGTCCTCAAATCCTGGGCCAAGGTGACAGTATGCTCGCTGGGCTGGAAGGCAACATGCTGAAGGTCCAGCGCCTGCAATGGAGAGCAATGCGGTCAGTGCAGTGGGAGATGTGACACATGAATGCGCACATGCATCGCATCGAAAAGGGGATCAGTGCGATTAATAACACCATGTCTGAGGGCATGAGTGATGCGGCGTCGGCTGTGAGGCAGCTCTGCACCAAGTTTGAGGAGGACCGCCTGTCTAGGCGCAGAGAGAGGCAGAGACTTGATGCATACACCAAGGCGGTGAACCGCCTGTCCACTGCTACCTCCCTCATGTGCAGGCGCTCTATTGCCATGCAGGAGGAGATGACACACTGTGGTAGGGATGTGGCTAGGGGGATGGTCACTATGACCTCAGCAATTGAACTGCTGCAAACTGAGAAGGTGGCCACTACAGCAGAGGGGGGGGCAGTGAGGAGGCTACTAGCCGTAGTAGCATTATGCCCTCTCCCACCGAGACCAGGAGGTGCAGCAAATGCCACAGCGCTGCCCAGGAACAAACTGGCAGTGCACAGAGTGGGGCCAAGGAACGTGGCAGTGCAGCGCATGGGCGTAAAAAATAGAGCCAGCCATGGTTGTACATAAATGGGTGATGTAACCCATGGGTGTATGGAGACTGATTCAGATCTTGGTGGTGTGCGCTGGTCATTGAACACCATCATGCAAATACAGTAACTGGCTATGTCTCCTTACTCATTTAGAAATAGATGCGTGCTATCTCAGCCCGTCTGAGTCTCCCATCCGGTGCTGCTGCCACACCAGCTGCGCAGGGCTCTGACAGTGGATTGTCCTCACCCTCGTCCTCAGAGTCAGTTAGTTCCACTGCTGTTCCTTTCTTTGTGGCAAGGTTATGCAGCATTGCACATGTTGCTATCATTTTGTAGCAGATGATGGGTCGGTACTGACATGCATCTCCACTTTTGTGGAGGCAATGGAACCTGCTTTTTAACAGTCCAAAGGTGCGCTCCACAACGTTGTGCGTGCCTTTATGTGCCACATTGTATCTCCTCTCCCTTGGGGTGGATGGGTTGAGGTATGGTGTTAGTATGAATGACCGGAGGGCATATGCGCTGTCACCTAAATGAGAAAGAAAGTGCCATTATTTTGGGTCACCGATACGTTAATCCAAGGTATACATCAGGGTGTGCCACACTGATTTGCCTCGTAGGTATCCTTCTTCGAATTCACCAGCAGCCAGACATGTATAGAGCCCACTGTTCCTGAATATGTAGGAGTTGTGGGTACTCTGTGGGAATTTGGCCACAATGTCAGTAATTATGAAGCTTGCATCACATATCACCTGCACGTTGATGGAGTGAGTTGATTTGCGGTTGCGGTATATGTATTCTGTAGCTGCAGGTGGGCACAATGGTATGTGGGTCCCATTGAAGCAGCCTATTACATGTGGGAACTGTGCCTTTTGGTAGAAATCCAGCTTGGTCTGCTGCTGCTCCGCCTGTGTGCTGGGGCAGCGTATGTAGAGATGCATTCTCTGCATCATTGCGTCCAGAAAGGAGTTGGAGAAATGGGACAGGCAGCTCTGTGATACACCACCTGATGCGGCTATCACACTCTGGTAACAGTCTGATGCCAGGAGGTGCAGGCAACAGAGTACCTGTACTTGGGTGGGTATTGCGTGCCCCCTTGGTGTATGATGCTCCAGGTATGGTTGCAGGTCCCGTATCAGGTCAAGAATGGTGTGTGGGTGTAGCCTGTACCTGTCATGGATTTCTAGCTCACTCATTTGGAACAGTGTGACACGCAGTCTGTACACACGCTCTTCCCGTCTCCAAATCCTCTTTCCTGCTGCTCGCAAACATAGCACCCTTGCTTTGACGTAGAGGGCCGCCATTGTGTTCACACTGTTGCATTTTGGGGCTGTTTTTATGCACTGCACCTGATTACCATCAGCTCTGGGTCAGCGGTAATTACCAATTCTTTAATACCGAATTTGGACAAATTCGGTATTACCGAATTTTGCTACATTGCATTACTGATTTTTTACCGATTCGTTATTTACCAATTCGGTATTTTGAGGTTTCGGTGTTGACCGATCGGGTAATAAGGAATCGGTAACTCTTTTCCTTTAATTTACTGATTCGGTATTACAGATGGCATTCGGTAATACCTACATCGCACAAGGCTAAATACCGGCCGGTAACGCTGAAATTTATCGAATTTCGGCTTTACCGACCGGTATTTAGCCACCTACATCTAGCCCTTAGTCAGGGAATTCATGATTCATCCAAGTTGCTGGTTTTACTTTGCACAAATTAACTTATTGTCTTTCTGTAGGTAAAGGCTTTACTTTATTTTTACATCCTTGTGCATGGTTATGCATTTTTATACGGCAGGAACTCTAGCTTTACCTGAGCGTTAGTTACATTACACTTTCACGTACATTTTCTATAGGCAGAGGGTTGGGTGATTTGCCCATCAACACATCCTGGTGGACGGCAACATTCTGGGTGGATGGAGGGATGCAGACAGAAGTCACAGTAAAGCTCGGCTGGTTATGCGCTCGAGCTGAATCACAGCCAGCGTTCAGGATTGATCCTGCCTCGAACTAACTGCCTCGCCACCTCGACTCAGAAAGAAGACCCCCAGTCAGCGGGAGGAGAGGCCAGAGTCCCTCCGTAACACAGGGACAGAGGAAGAAGGCCAGAGCTCCTTTCTGGCAGGGAAAACAAGCATTTGCAATGCAATAGGTCTCGCATTTTCAAAGCTTTGACCTATTGGTATTGTAAAGGACGATGCCTTTTATTATTGCAGGTTTTTTAATCACACAAATAAAAGGCATTGTCATTTAACAATGCCAGTAGCTCAAAATCTCGCAAATGAAAGACCTATTGCTTTGTAAATGCTTGTTTGTATTTCTTGTTGGGAAGGCCCTGAAGCCACAATTTGTTGCTGGAAAGCTCCCTTCTCAAAATGTACTTTCACTGGCATTTGTTTGTTTTAAATGTACTACTGTTCCAAGAAGGTGCCAGGCTTTGTGAAAAAATCTGTGAACCGAAAATAATCCTGGTCTTCTCGAGTGCTCTCTGTCAATCAATGAAGATCAAGCTAAAGGCCAGAGAGGAAAAGTGGGAGGGGAGTGATAGAAAAAGAGAAACACGCATGTGGTTCTTGTCTGCCTTAGATTTTCAGGAATTAAACAGCATGGCCAGTACAATCGGTGAAACTTGACAATGAGCACACAAAGGCATACATATCACAATAAAGAGACATACAAATGCAAGCTGTACAAGTGGGTAAAGGAAATGGGCCTTACTCAACTCCTTGGCAGACAGTGATGTGATGAGTCCAACACCTACTTGGGTTCGGGTGCAAAACCCCAGGACACCACAGAATCTAAAGCCTTGAACTCTCTCCCTTTTCCTTTTAGGGCCACCTGCTCAGGGCTATAATTCAGGCAAAACGGAAAGCCTTGCATCTCTTATAAGACCCAGGCAGGGCGACGAGCAACTTCCCCCACCCCCTTTCTCATCAGTGTTAGGTTAGGCTCACCGGTGAGGTGGGCACTTTAAAAGTTTACATAACATAAGATAAGAAAACATAACATTCTATAATACTAAGTAGGTAGAGCATAAAGCATTCAGGGTAAAAGCCTTGCCTTACACCACTTCAAGAGATGAAAAAACAAACGAAATACCCACCAAAACAGATGTGTGGAATAATGAACACCATCTCTGAAAATGCGAAGCCATACAATATCCGAAGGTTATCAGGCAGCTACTCCATGCTAACCTGGAGTTTATGAATTAATCTGCCTAACGAGCCCTAGAAGTGGTGGGCCTCAGGAGCACACTTCGAAGTTAGCGGTCTATCTTTCCTGACAAGTGTCCACCAAATTGCTCTCCTTGTCTTCTAGGCAACCTTAAACTCACTACATTTTCTCCAATGCAAATGTTCTTGGAACATGCAGCCCTAGTCATTTTTTTATTACTCCCTGATTCAGAATTGTGGAATTGTCATGCAGACTGACTGCAAGCTATTCAATCCTCTCTTTTACGAACTGTGAAGGCTTCTCACCAGAACAATTCTTCACCCAGATGTTTTTGCCACCCCTGGCTTTTCTAGATGTCTGATATGCAATTCCCTAACTAAGCAGGGCACGTGCACAAGAGAAGCAGGAGTCCGAGAATGCGCCGAGACATTGCGCCCCCCCAGGCAACCAACTACTGTAGTTGACCGTGTCCTATTCCTGAATCCAGTAGAGATTCTACCTCATACTCCAGTGACTCAACAACCATTGTGGAAGGAGACCTACTTTTCTGCAACTGCTCTTGCTAGTTCAACTCTCGTGACATGGACCACAGGATGAATTCTCCATTTCTCCTGCACCTGCATTTTACCTGCCCCTCGCCTCTGAACTTTACAACTGTGCTTGGGAGTGAAATGAAACTTCTCTACAGCCAAAGCTGATCCCTCAGTTTGTAGTATGTCTGTCTACAGTTGTCTGTCTTGATGGAGAGTTAAGTGTTTATTAAGATTGCCTAAAGTGTTTAATGAACAGCTGAGGTCACTGTAGATGAAGAAATGCACTAGAGGACCAGCCATATGTGATATCCAATGGTACAATAAATTGGAGCTCTACGTTTGGAGGAATGCAGAGTTGATATAAGTGAATTCTGCAGATGGGATCTATTGAATCCATTCTGCAGGAATATTGGTCAAACAATTGGTTCATTCTATCAGTTTTTTCATCTGTTTGATTTTGGTAACTTGCAGATTTGGAGCCCCTGTTTATTTCATCCTCTCTCTCCACAAATGCTGACCAACTCAGAAGGAGTTTAGAATCATGGTCTGAGATGATAGTGACTGCTAAACCATGAAATCCAGGGCAGTGGGTAGTTTTCAAAGAGATGACATGACTTTTCTTGGTAAATAATCTAAGACCACTGACAAAAATGCAAATCCATGAGAATCGAGAAGTTCAACTATAAAATACATCGAATTCATGGCCTATGATTGCTGAGTAGTGGACTTGGGTTAAAACAGACCCCCCCGGTTTCATAGGCGAACCTCTGGCCTGAGTTCACATGATGCATTGTTTGATTAAACTTATAACGGATGGTCTCATTTTTGGCCATCAGAAACATTGGGTTACAGGCTCTTTCATTTTCCTTTGCCCTGATTGTTCTCCTATGGGAGTCTGATGACACCAACACAATACATGTTGTTACAAACCACTCCTGGGTAGGAATATTTAATAAAATAACAAAGTGTTCATTCAGCCTCGTCTGACCAGATCTTCTTTCTCCCAAAAGTTTTGAACAATTATTTGATAGATTTCCTTGATATTAGAGAAGGCCATATACAGAACTAGCTCCAGAGGATCGAAAATAGCCAGAAATCTTGGAGTGGCTTCTGTGAGACATGACCATCTTCTGGCTTGGATAAGGCCTTGGCAGTTTCCTGGTCGATATGGAATTTATACTGGAAACAAAGGACAAACAGTGACCACCTTGCATGTCTCGCATTTGCCACACTTCACTGACATGAGAGTAGCTGGTGCTTCCATCCAGACTAATATCTCGTGGACTTCTTTTTCCAAATGATTTTACCAATGAAGGATTGATTCCTTAAAGGCAAAGATGTCTAAGTTATAAATCGTGTAGTTTTTCACGGTGTTTGTCAGAAATAAAATGTTCCAGGATGGAGAGCTTCTGTCTATGGATCTCATTGATGCAACGACTGTATGCGAGGAAGCATCTGTCTCTACAATAAGCTGTAATTTACATCAGGATGCCTTACGATTGTAGATGGAGTAAAGGCGGCCGTAGATGGAGTAAAGGCGGCAGTAAGAGTGCAGAAAGACTATTCATGTTCTTCAACCCACTGAAATAACTGCTTTAACGATTTCATACTTGTGATTGGAACCACTAGAGAAATAAACGTCCTTTATGAAGTGCAGATAAAAATTGAGAAAACTAAGATATCTTTTAATATCCTTTATATTTACAGGTCAGAGCAAGTCCAACATTGTTTATACTTTGTTGGTGTCCATGCTGATAGCTTCTTAAAAGATCTGAAATCACTCTTTGTATACAAAAGATGTTTTCTTATTCGTCCTAAATTCTGGCAGGCATGTTCTTGATGTTGTTGAAATGTTTGTGAGAAGATTAAAATATCATCCTCATAAATAACAATGAAAATGTCTAACAATTCTCTGAAGAAGTCATTAACAAAATGCTAAAATGTTGCTGGGCATTACATAGGCCATACAGCAGCACATATATTTGTAATGCCCATATCTTTTTATTGAATGCTGACTTCCACTCATCACCTTCATTTATACAGACAAGATTACATGATCTATGTAGATCGAGTCTTGAAAAACTCTTAGTTACTTTAATCTGGTCTGAAATGCATAAAGAAGGAGAGATGATTTACAATGTCTGATTGTGATCGTATTCAGTTCTTGGTAGTCAATATAGGGTGATATTCAGCTGATGCCTTTGGGATAAAAAAAGATGGAGGCTATTGCGGCTGACGTGGAATGTCTTAGGAAACGTTTTTAGGTTCTCCCTTACTGTCATCTTCTTGTACAGTCAAGAGATATATTCAGCCTAGGAGTGGTGGCTTAGGGAATGAGATCTATGGCATAATCAGACTGGCGATGAGAAGGCAAAATATTATCTCTTTCTTTACCAGATAAGTCCATAAAGTCTTTAGACTACAGTAATAACTGATGGATTATGTGTTGCCTCTTCTCTGGAACTTTCCAAAGACACTGAAGTGAGAATAGCTAAACACATCCGTGATTGACTTGTCTCTTTCGGCTTTCTCAAAAAACACTTTTCGAATTAATAGCTAGACTTAAATGTGAGGGTAGTAATAGCCCAAACAATTATCAGATGTAGAGCAAGATGTATGTACAAAGCCATTTAGCATTTGTTGACGGGCCAAATCACTATTCCTGCCCGTCAAGAAATGCTAATTGGCTTTTTCAGATGAACAAATGGTTGCAATTTACAATTTCTACATGCTAGAAATCGCAAATTGCGACCGCGATTAAGGAATCTCAAATAGGGATTAGCTATTTACAATTCCTAAAGCACATGTACAAAGCACTTTCTAAATGAGAATTGGGCATTTAGGAAATGCAATTACGATTGACTTTGAGTTGATGGTAACCATGTGCAAAATAAAGCACTGCATTAAAAATGCATCTTTTTATTGTGACATGAAGCACACACATGGCCCTAAGCAGTGCTTAAAATGGAAAATAGAAGTGCAGGTACTCTGTAACAGAGTTCCTGTTTGTTTCTGAGAAGTGCTGGTACTCTCAATTGAAAGCATTATGTTTTTCTTGAGAAATGCAGGTACTCTTCCTCTCAAAATAAAAAAGTGCTGGTACTCAGTACCGCACAGTGCCTGCCCATTTAAAGCACTGGCCGTAGGGCATATATACACTTACATATGCACTAGGAAATTCAGGGTGCCTCCATGGGGCCTTAAGCCCAGAGGTACCCATGGCTTTGCATTTCTTAAATTGTAATTTCCTATTAGGAAATCACAATTTAGAAAATGCAAAGCATTTACTATTTTGTCTATTGGCAGAAAGGCACTGGCATTTTCTATTTGCGATTCCCTAATAGTGATTCCTTTATCTGTGGGAATCTCTATTAGGGAATCACAATTTTATACATCACCTTTTGCATTTCCTAAATAGTGATTCCTACGGAGTCGCTATTTAAGAAATACAAACAGGAACCTTATTATATCTGTCCCATAGTCTCCTTAACCAATTGGTTCCTAGAGCAATAGAAATATCTGGAGCTCCAATAATATCAAATTGGAGCTCTTCTTTGTAGCCTATTTCCATTGTCAACACTAGTAGCTCAGTATCTCCTTTGACAAAGCCGGAAGACAACGGAACACCATCAATCCCGCTATGGGTTTCTGGTTTGCTTTTACTTTGAACAGAAGCTTGTAAACCTCTTTGACACTGTTAGTAAAAAAAATGGATTACTGGTTGAGGAGGGGGTGGAACCCTAATCAAGCAAGACCCACAATCCTTGTCAGGGTGAGGTTACAAGCAAACCACAAATCAACCTGCGCTCAACCCTCAGGTAGCTTGACACAGAGAGGTCAGGCACTCAGAGGCAATGTGTAAAGCATTTGTGCAACACTCCAAACAGTAATAAGATGAAAATGCAACACAAGAAGAATCCCACACCAAATTAGAAAAGTATGGTTAAGTTTAATGAATAAATCAAGACAAAAATGACAAAAATGCAATCAGTAGAATCTGAGATATGCAAGTTTAAAGGTTCAGTAAAAAAAGCACCAAAAAGCCCAAAGCACCAACTGTGGATATCTAGGTGCACTGGTCCAGGACAAAGTCACAAGTTGTGGCTGACTGCGATGCAGTGTGGGCTGGCTGCAGGGACCCAGCTAGGGCTGCTGAACAAGAGTATCTTAAATCCTGGTTGCGGAGCATTTCGAAGTCTTACATTGAAGGTGCGTTGGGCAGCCGAGGCAATGTCAGGTGCAGGTCGGAAATGCCTTGGGCAGCGTCGGTTCCCGGGAGCTGCGAGGCAATGATGTAAGGTCTTGAGTTGTTATCGAGGAGGTTGTCAATGAGGAGCCCTGCAATGCAAGGTCCTGAAACGAAGATGCATCACGTGCCCGCTGCTTCAGAAGAAGCTGAGGATCTTGGGATGCAATAATCCTGCCTTGTCGCTAAGGATGCCATTGAAGAGGGGCTTGTGATAAGAAGGCCTACATTGGAATATGTCACACTGTGGAAGATCTGTTAAGGATGCAGGTTGCAGTGGTGGTGCAAAGTTCTTGAGATGGGAAAGTCCACACAGCAGAGATGATATGTCGGTTCTGCTTGAGGTTGTAGTGCGCGGCCAAGGAGAAGTGTTGGTTCCGCTATGTTCATAGATGGGCTGGCAGACTACCATCAGACACACTTCCAAGGGTCATGGATTGGGGTGGCAACACTTGGCAGGGTAGGACTCACAGTTGAAGAGTCCAGGTGCTGGTTACAGCAGTGTTTGCACCAGCACAGCAGTCCTTCTTCCAGGCAAAGTCTTCTACAGGTCTGGAAGTGTACTGAAGAGTTGGTGTCTGTGGTCCAACATTTATACCTGGTACCTTCACTACAGCAGGAAAAGCTTCTAGAGGGTTCCATTTAAGGTATACAGGTTTCCTGAATCCCCTGTATTAGCTCTAGACTAACTATAGGGGTGTGAAGACATTTGAGTGAAGGCAGGACAAAGTCTATTCAGGTGTAAGTGGTGCTGTGCCCCGCTCCACACCCCATCCTGCAAATGATGACCCATCCAGGCACATCTAAGCTCTTGTATGTGGCTTTCTGGAAGGAATGCACAAAGACTATCTCTCAACTATAGTCATGTTACCCAGAGATAGGCTACAGGCACTGAATGGCTAAGGCAGGAAAATGCAAGTTTCTATAAGTGGCATTTCGAAATTATAATCCGACAATATGTTTTCTCATTACAATTGCAAAGACATCAAACATGAACAGTTTACCTATTCCCATTTGGAAGTTGTTTTTATTAAATGTAATAAAGTAACCCTAATGTTGTCCCCTTTGGAGGGGTAGGCTTTGCAATAAATAAAAATTAAGTAACGATTTTTCACTATCAAGGCATGTAAATACATTGCACCCTACTCTCTGGGCCTAACCTAGGTGTGACATGTATTAAAAATGGTAGGCTTGGGCCTGACAAAAGGTTAATTTTGACAGCTCAAAAGGATGATTTAAAAGTGCACACACAGGCTGCAATGAATAAATGAGTGAACGAGTGGATAACTGCTTAGTTAATTAAAACTTACAATTAAAACATGTTAATAAAATGCACAATCAACATATTGTTAAAAAGACCATGATAAAAAAACAACTTTTCCTCTGTTTTTGCCACATCAGTGCCCAGGCCCATGTTCCCGCCAGTGATGTTTGTCTTAGGATGTCCTTACTTTGATTGCTTGAAAGTGCCAAGTGTATGTCACGCTACAGTAAGAGGATGACTTTAGGATTGGGGTACAACAACTAACTGTAAAGTGCCCAAGTGTATCCATGTCAAAGACATTTGTCTTAGACTGTTCTTACTTTTGTTGCATGAGAATGCCTGATGTGTGATAATGCAATGGTGAGAGGGTAAGTATGGAAAGGGTGCAATAAACTAACAGTGAATTACGCACTTGTAATATCAGAGGTTAACTAAGTAATGTGCTGATTGTGGTTGCAGATGCCTCACTGAATAGGTAAAGTTAAACAAAGTGCTATAAGTACACTTGGGGATACTGTATGTACAAGTGTGCTGATTGCTTTTGCAGATTGCATGGTAGATGGACAAAGATGAGTAAAGTGCAGTCAGTGCATAGGCAAAATACGTTTATGTCCTGTCATTAGAGCAAAGTGCAGTCAGTACTCTAACAAAAAAGTGCTAATTGTTTTTACAGGTTACAAGGTAAATGGGAAAAGATAAGCATTGTGCAATCAGCACATTAGCAAAAAGAAGTCATATCCTGCCACTGCAATGGCAGGTCTTAGACAAGTTTGCAAGGCTACTTATGTGGGTGGCACAGTCAGTGCTGCAGGCCCACTAGTAACATTTAATGTATAGGCCCTGAGTATATGTAGTACCACTTGACTAGGAACTATAGGACAAATGGTGACAAATCAATGTTACCATGTTTTAAGGAGTGGGCACATGCACTTTAACACTGATTAGCAGTGATAAAGTGCAGAGTCCTAACATAACCAAGATGAACAAAATATGGAGGAGTGAAACAAAAAGTTTGGGGGAAGACCACCCTAAGGCTAACAGGTCTAACACTGTTCCTCAAAGAAACATGCGGATGACTCACAGTTCACCCAGGGGAGTTACTGGTACAGAACTTGTTAAAGTACTAAGGTAACATTGAGGAATGTAACACGCTTTTCACATGACAGGGAGGGAATTCACAGTTTGACCTGCTCATGGCGTGATGGTCACGAGTGGGCTACCCTGTTTTTTAATTTCTCTGGGCTTTGGATGACAAAGTGTCTTTTCCAGCCACAATAAACACACAAACCGTTTTTCCACTGTCATTCTTTTTCACCACAGGAAGAAGGGTCGCTTAACTTCCTACACCTGTTTTGGTTCTTCGTTTGGCCAATTTTCAGTTTTGGTAAACAGCAAAGTATACACAGAGAGCTGCATCCAACATAGTCTTTTGAACTTATTACTAACTATTGAGTGTTAACTTGCAAAGTAACGCAATCAAAGATGTGACTGTTGTAGGATGATACTACCAAAGGCAGGGCAACCTTTACATCTTCATGCCGGCCTTGGCAAAATTATCCTGCTAGAGCCTCATCTGCCCATCGATCTTCCACCTCCAACCGCTGACTATGACTAATGTAGACAAGTAGTCAGCCACGATTCGTGCAGGTAACAGCAGTTGGGCGGTGGGGCCGGGTTGCGAGATTCCGACGGACGACGACAATGGAAATGTAATCATTTAATTTATTTTCTCTTGCCATCGTCCCTCAAAATTCCCCCCCGACCCCCATGGGCCCCACCGCTGTTATCTGCATGGACCACGGCTGCAAGTTGCTCTTTCTACTCGGTCTTAAGGTGAGTAATCTGGAACAGGCAGTTTGAATTTTTAGCTTTTTATCAAAAATGGCTTTAAACTGAGCATGTAACTGGAAAGCTAAAAATACTGATCAATTATTATTGGAGTTGTCCAACTAATGTATACTTCAAACACCATAGAGTAAAAGTAACCTTGACTATGTCTATAGAGAAATGTTTTGGTTTGGCTTCAAATTGCAATTCACTCTGTTCAATTTAAAATATTAGCAGATCTCTGGTTTATTGTCCAGAGGGGCAATCGGTAGAGAGCCAACTAACACAGAAGAAGCTCCCTCCAGACCATAGTGATAATGTCAGGTGGAACACCAGGACTGGAGAGACATGCAATGGTACATATTGAGTCCAAAGCAAAAGGAGAGTCACCCCTCAACGTCAAAAGGGACAGGGTGGTTTGCAACTAAACAAAAACAATTTCCCTTTCACCCCGTAAACATCATATTCGAATGAGTGCATATCTAGGGCAATATACGACAATATAAAAAAACAGTCGTAGACTCACTCTAGTTCAAAGGGTTATCATTTCCCATTTTATAAAACAACTCAATAAAAAAATCATTAAAAAAATTATTTTACAGATTCTTTTCAAATAATATTTTTTTATTGAGTTTTGCTGCAAAATGGGAAATTATTTTTGTACTTGAATAGTGTGTAGATGCACAAGATCTTTTTAACTAAAGGATGTGTTTTTTATCATTGATGTGTGTATATTTTTAATTGCATAATAAATTATAACCCTTTGAACTAGAGTGAGACAGAGAATGTGATTTTTTTAATATTGTTGTATATTGCCCAAGATATGCACTCATTCAAATATGGTGTTGTTTTGTCTATTGGAGGTGCAAAGACATAAGCAGAGCATGAAAGGGAAATTGTTTTTGTTTATTGGTGCTAGTTGATACCAAACAGATGTGGAAGGTGCTTATTGGCTGCATTTCCAAATAAGATCTTTCTTGCGAAGTGGTATCAAAGTCCTCTTCAATATACATTATGGCCTGTGCCAGAGCTTGTAAAGGATTCTCAGTGGATTCCAAAGCCCTGTAAATGACTTTGCAAATGGTAAAGCTTTGCTAGAAGGGTTGCAACTCCGGTGAGTTTCCCGCTCCTCTCACTCAATCTGTGTTGATCAGAATGAACGTATGTAGCAAGCAAAGAGTCAGAGGGGAAAAGGGGAAGGCTACATATATATATCGGATTCCTTATATATATATATATATATATATATATATATATATATATATATATATATATATATATATATATATATATATATATATATATGTATATATGTATTGCGATCATGGAGTCAAAGCACCAGGATACTCTTTGGGTGACAGTACGCGCTATATAAGTACACTATACATACATACATACATACATACATATATCCCAAACTTCCGTTTCTTCTAGTGCAGTCCTGCACAGGATAAAATAACGGATACGGACCACAATATCGTGCAGATGTTATTTATTTGGTGCTCTTGGACGCCATGACGCGTTTCGGCCCCTCCCTCAGGCCTTGCTCACATGACACAGTGTAAGCTAACACATTGGTTTAAGTACTTTTGGCATGTTTGTGACGTTCGTTGTTACGTTGCTTTTACCTAGTAGACATAGACAAGTAGTTGCTCAATTTATATATGGAGTCTGTCTTTGTTTTAAGTTACATTAGACCTTGTGCAAAATTGCAGAATTAAACATTGTACATAGAGCTAGTACATAGTAAAAACATACAGATAATGATTAAATTAATTAAAAGCACAAGAACCGTCTTATTTGGGTAAAAACATGAAATAGCAGCTCAGTTGTTAAAAACCACATGTGTTAAAAAAGTGAAAGTGCAAAAATGTGCTAGTGTGATAAAAATGCAACAAATAATGACCCTAATATTCCAATGGAACAATACTGGTCATTTTAATGATTTTTTGTAAGCACGAAGATCAATGTGGATTGGATGTTGCGTGACTTGTTAAATAACTGTATAAATACTTTTGAGTCACATTGCCAAGGGACATTGTAACGAAACTGGAGCCCCAGGAACGTAAAATGTACATTAATGTACATAAAGTGCTGAGTGCAGGGCAAAGTAAATGTAGGGAAGACTACAGGATGTTGTGTGGCATATTGATATCAGTATAAATACTGTTGTCATAAAGCAAAACATGTTTGAGTCAAAAGAGGTGTCAAATGTAGTAACATGTATCAAACTTGGGTTAATCTGAGTTAGGTGTTGTTATAGAGATGTCCACATATGAATATATAAATATATAAAAATATATAAGAATACATAAGAATGAGCAGCGTAGAGGAGGAATTCTCCACACACATACCTACATTTATACACTCCAAGTAGTGCATAGGCACAGCCTAAAATATATTCTACAATAGATAAAATCAAACCATAGTGGTTATACAAGGAACTGCATAAACAACGAAGATATATAAGTAAAAGAACCCACCTCAAACCACCCATAAATATTCAATAAATATATATAAATACATATAAAAGACTCATTAAATATATCAATTAAGAATGGAAAAGGAATTTCAACAGTTGACCAGTCAGTATCACATTAGAGACATGTAAACAAATCTTCAGACATGTTAAGGCCATATGGCTGCTTAGTATTAAGTTCCAAGATGAATCTAGTTTCTAACTGCCGTAGTTTCTCCTCTCTGTTCCCCCCTCTCCTACTTGCTGGGACGGAGTCCATAACAAAGTATCTAAGGTCACGGCTGTTCGAATCATGCTTGGATTTGAAGTGTCTGGATATGTGTTGTCTTGGTTGTGTAAAGCTCTCAGGTTTTGAAGGATTCTTTTGTGTAGCTGGAGCTTTGTGCTCCCTATATATAGTAAATAGCAGGGGCAGGACAAAACATAAACAGCATATTCTGTTTTAAAACACTATCAAAATTTGAGAGGAGCACTCAATAATGTGATTAACAGACAAATGTTTTTGAATTAATATGGATCTTCCGTTCCTTCTTTATTCGTTTCTTTATTTCTTTTCTTTACAAAATGCAGAGGCACAGCCAACGCGTTTCATTCCCTTTTTTATGTGCCTTGGAAATTTCGTCAGGGCAATAATTTCATCGTCTCGATCCCGTGGTCGAAGGGAAAGGCTCACCGTAGGCGCAGACGAATTGTTATCAAGTACCGACTGTCCAGTACCTTCATAAAAGGTGATATCCCAAGGAGAATTCCAGTCCGTTCCTCCGTGTGTGGGAATAGGTAGTGCTTGTAAACAAGACAAATGAGAGTTCTTAACCCCAAAGGGCTGTGGTAGGTCCTGTATACAGGGGGTTCCTTATGAGGATATGAGCGCACTGCCGGGTAGCATCTGTATAAGTTACCGAGAGTAGTATGGAATACTACCGGGATACCTTTAATAAGGTTCACGGCACCGACAGTTCCTTCGTCCGTGTTCGGGAAAGTGATCAGCATATTCTGTTTTACATGTCAGTAATTTGTTAATGTTGTGCTCTTTCTGATCAAAAGGAGAAACATAACATGTTGTGTTCGTACCTTGTTGACATGCTTTGCACACTTTGCAGTTATAGAATCCAGTATGTTTTTGAAGCCAATTGTCTGACTCGATGACCTCAGGACTAGTTTTAATGAGTTCATCTCTCATGGAGCGCCCTCTACTATATGTTATTGATGGTTTTTTGGGTAGTTTAAGTCCAATTATCGGGTCGCTCAACACTAAGGGCCAATTTTTCTTGATTATAGATTTCAAATGATAACACTAATGACATCATCCTGTGACTGTACTGTGTGTTTCTGTAAAGTTTAAATATGATATATATATATATATATATATATATATATATATATATATATATATATATATGTATATATATGTTAGAAAGGGTTCCCCACTCAATAAGTCCCAGGAAACACAATATGTATATATATATATAGGCCAAGGTGTATTGAAGTATGGGTGGGAGTATGTCAGAAAAGGATACACTGGTGCGGCTCCCTCAGGAACAGAAACTCTTACACCAAATCCCTCTAGCCAAAACCAGGAACAACCTTGAATATGATGTCCCTGGAAATAATCTTGGGGCAAAGGGGAAGTGGAAGACAAAACAAGAGAGACTGGCTTCAAACACTGGCTCTGTCTCTGGATGTGGACTGGATATTCCACTGAAAGGCAAAACAATAATTAATCTCCCTACGTAACAATTTTATTTAAAAAAACTAATCTCTTCTCCTATTGCCTTACCAGTGTTTATGAGAAGCTAGCTACTCTCCAAGTAGTTTTGTCTGTAGTGTGTTGTAAATCTGATTAAAAGGAAGAACCAACTGGTGCCTTGTTAATCTCCTTCAGGTCTTTTCTTATGCGCCAGTGAATATTCTCCTCGTAATACAGTTTTTTCTATTTCACTTAGTAGCTGCAGTTCATTACATAACATTCATTTTCTCTCAAGTCTTGAGCTTTAATCACTTCTTGAAAATACAGCTATGGAGCTCTGAACTTAAATCTGAAAATTGTCTATAGAAAACTCGAAGTGTTGGCAACTGTTTACAAGTCTTTTCAAAATCCTTGAATTCCACGAAGATGGAAAGAAAGTCTCTTAAAGGCTCGAAGCTTCAAAATGGCTCCAACGCTATAATACTTGAGAACCAGGAAGCCTCTTAGTCATTGCCAGAGACTCAATTAAACAAATTAAACACGCTTACTTGTTGAATCTTTTGAGGTCTTCTCTTGACTGAAGACGCTCCTGGAATACCTGTTCCCTCAATACTCAAATGACTTTCTCAAACTGCTTCGGGAACCTCTTGAAGGAAGAGCTGAGGAGAAAAGGCCTCATTAGAACTTACTCTTCGCGCGATTAACAATCGTCATACTTATACTTTCCTTCAGGAAGAAGAATGAAGGCTGAAAACTCTTATTAATTCCACAAACTCAAGAATATGACAGCGAGCGTTTACAGGAAGCTCCTGTCACAACAATTCCGTCGGTTGAAGTGCGCAGAGCATAGGTCGCGCATGCGCATTACTCACGCTTCCCAGCTCAGTGAAAACAACTAGACTGCTGCCCACCACTAGAAGTGGGAATAATTTGATGGTTCCTCAACATGGCGGAGCGCTGAAATTCCAACAGCACCCGCCGCAAGGAGGATCTCCAACATGGACTTCTTCCCCTAAGCTGCCTTTTAGTGCGATGAGAGTGGGTCCTGACAGTACCTCCCACCAAGAAGGTTCTCTCCTGCCGGGGTTTCATTGGATTGGCCTTGTGGAATTCTCAAAGTAGTCTTGGGGCATGTATGTTCACACAAGGCTCCCACGATCGCTCTTCAGGACCAAAGTTCTTCCAATCAATCAGATAATACAGTGTGCCTCTTTTAACCTTAGAATCTAAAATTTTGTGTACCTCAAACTCTTCTTTTGAATCTACTTGAATTGGTTTTGGTGCCAAACGCACTCTCAAATTAGGTGGACTCTTTTTAAGTAAAGAAACATGGAAAGTTGGATGGACCTTTAGGTAGGAAGGTAAGTGAATTCTGACTGTCACTGGACTTAACATTTACTCTACTTTAATTGGACCTAGAAATCGAGGTTGGAATTTTCGATTTATCTTTAACTTCAGATTCTTTGTAGATAGCCAAACCCTATCTCCAGGATTGAAAACTGGATCTGGCCTTCTCTTTGTGTCTGCATGTCTTTTATAAGATTCTTTTGCCTTCACCAAATTCTCCTTTACTTGAACTAGAGATTTCTGTATCTCTGAAACTACTTTTTCAACTGCAGGAACGGGACTTTCCTCTTTTTCCACAATTAAGGAGGGATGCCTGCCATAGTTTACATAGAAAGGTGAATAACCAGTGGAGGAATGGACCGTATTGTTATAGGCAAACTCTGCTGCCCACACCAATTCTGACCACCCCATTCCCTGATCCAAAAGGTAAAGTCGGAGATATTGCTCAAGCTCTTGATTCACTCTCTCCGTCTGACCATCTGTTTCTGGATGATAGCTGGTGGAGAATCGGGTGTCTATTCCTAACTTCTGAGTAAAGGCTTTCCAAAAGTGTGAAACAAACTGTGTCCCCCTATCTGAAACCAACACCTTGGGAATTCCATGTAAGCGCACAATGTGTTAGGAAAAAAGTTGAGCTAAGGATGGAGCATTTGGGACCTTTTTCAATGGAATAAAATGTGCCATCTTGGAAAAAACATCCACCAACACCAAAATGGTGGTGAACCCTTGACTAGGAGGTAATTCCACTATCAGATCCATAGGCACAGTATGCCAAGGATAGGGTGGGGTTGGTAGTGGCCTTAACTTTCCTTGAGGAGGTCTCCTATCAGGCTTTCCTTTAAGGCACCTTTCACACGTAGTCACAAATTGTCGTATCTGCGGTTTCATGTCTGGCCACCAAAAATTTCTCTCCACCAAATCCATAGTTTTATGGATTCCTTTATGCCCTGCAAGCAAATTGTCATGACACAATTCCAAAGCCTTCTCTTTAAGCTCTTGAGTGGGCAAAAACAAACAATTGTTCCGATATGGAAGACCATTTTTGATTTCACGACCTTTAGCTTCTTGAGACCAATTCTTCATTTCTTGAGAGGTCATGGCCTTTTGCAGTTTGTTTGCAATTTCTGAAGTGTGGGTGACCAAGATGATCTTTTCCTTAGGAATGATGTTCTGCAATTCTCTATCACATTCTGAAGAAGCTGAATCAATTCTGGACAGAGTGTCTGCTTTGGCGTTGCTTTTCCCAGGACGAAAAGTGATCACAAAATCAAAATCAGCAAAAAATAATGACCATCGTAACTGTCTGGCAGTTAGGGTACCCGCTGATTTGAGAAACTGCAAATTCCGATGATCAGTAAAGACTGTAACCTTGTGCCTAGCTCCCATTAAATAATGACGCCACTCTACAAAGGCACTCTTTACTGCCAGCAATTCTTTGTCTGCAATTGAATAATTGCACTCTGGAGGACTCAGTTTCCTAGAATAGAATGAAGTTGGATGTCTCTGTGATAAGATCCCTCCAATAGCCACATCTGAGGCATCCGCCTCAACATAAAAAGGGTCATCAGTTCGTGGATGTAACAAAATAGGAGCTTGAGTGATAGAATCTTTGAGAAATTGGAAGGCGTTTTCCGCATCTACTCCCCAAACAAATTTTACTCCTTTCTTTAACAGTCGAGTTATTGGAGCTACTTTCTGGGAGAATTCTGAGATAAATCTCCGATAACAATTTGAAAACCCCAAGAAGCTCTGAACCTCCTTGACTGACCTTGGGGAGGGCCATTCTTGTACTGCCTTGACCTTGGTAGAGTCCATACCCACTCCGTCTGGGGACAACACAAAACCTAGAAATTCCACTCGGGTGACATGGAAAGCACATTTCTCCAACTTGACGTAGAGATGATTCTCCAACAACTTGGACAAAATTGCTGTTACATGAGGGATATGCTCCTCCTTACTGTTGGAAAAAATCAAAATGTTGTCAATGTAAACGACTGCGATTCGATCCAAAAATTCACTCAAGACATCATTTACAAAATGTTGGAAGGCGGCAGGAGCGTTACAAAGACCATAAGGCATCACCTGATATTCGAATAAACCATAACGGGTCCTAAACGCTGTTTTCCACTCATCCCCAGAGGCCACTCGAATTAAATGGTATGCTCCTCAGAGGTCCAGCTTGGTATAGACCTTGGCATCTTTCACTTGATCTAATAGGACTGAAATCAATGGAAGAGGATATCGATTCTTAACAGTCACCTGATTCAAGGCCCTATAATCGATGCAAGCGCGAAGGTCTCCATCTCATTTTGGAATGAAAAATAGAGGGAATAATACAGGAGATTGAGAGAGGCGAATAAATCCATTAGCCAGATGTTTATCAAGATACTCCTTCAAAAATCGATTTTCAGTTTCTGTGAGCGCATAAATTCTACTGCAAGGTAAAGTTGCTCCCGGCTCAATCTCAATCTTGCAGTCATAAGGGCGATGAGGTGGTAGTTTTTCTGCTCCTGTCTTATCAAAAACTGCTGCAAGATTTTGATATTCCACTGGAATTTCTTTTGTTTCCAATGCACAAATCTGAACAGGGTGATAAGAAGCTAGATTCTTGACCTGCGAATCTTCTTCCTTTAGCACTTGAACACAAAAACAATTTTCTCTGCAAAAGGAGGAATCCATTTCAATTGTTCTTCTGCTCCAATCTATTCTCGGATTGTGTTCCGTCAACCAGGGGACCCCAAGAATCAACTGGAACTGTGGGGCATCTATTAAATTAAAGGTTATCAACTCAGAGTGTCCCTTTAATCCAGTTAATTGGACCCTTTCAGTTTCGTGAGTGATCGGACCTGAAGACAAATTGGTGCCATCGACAGCACGAACCGCCTCAAAAATTTGTTTCTTTACAAATCGGATTCCATTCTGCTGTGCATACTTGATGTCGCAAACATTTCCGGTAGCTCCAGAATCAATCATAACAGACACTTCTTTTATTTCTATGTCTCGAAATTTAACTACAAACATAGCAGTTAAATGGGGAGCTGAAGACTGTAAAGTATTCATTATATGTTGTTGTACTTGAGTTGTCTTAGATAATGCTTCCACCCACGCAACCCTATCTACGGGCGAAGCTGATCTTTTACTGGCAGAGAGGTTTTTGGTCTTTTTGGACACTCCTTCACAAAATGCCCAGACAACCCACAATATAAACACAACGGAGAGTTCCTCCGTCTCTCTTTTTCTTCTTTGGTTAAAGGCCCTCTGACCGAACCAAATTGCATCGGTTCTTCAGTAGACGTACCTTCGAATCTCTTTTGGGATTCACTTTTCACTCGATCAAAACGTGGCGGTGGAGGACGAAATTCTCTTTTTCTTTCATGTCGACGTTCACTCAATCGATGGTCCAATTGCAAAACCAAGTCTATGAGCTCTGAGATTTCAGTGGGCCTTTGAGGAATTTGAGCTAAGGCATCCTTAAGGTCATCCCGAAGGCCTCTGTAGAAGATTGCTGATCTTTTATCCTCAGGCCAGTTTGTCTCTACAACCAACTTGTTGAAACTTGCTAAATAACCAACCAAATCTCGATTCCCTTGCTTGAGATCCAGCAATTCATTATCCGTGGCCTGCGAGGCTGATCGACGATCAAATATTTGTGTAAATTCCACCTTGAAGTTCGCATAATTGGACAAGAGAGGATCGTTCTTAGTGACCAACGACATGGACCATGCAGCCACATCCCCCGTCAGATACGACAATATGAAGGCTACTTTAGCTTGATCTTCTGTGAAGATCACTGGTCGACACAAAAAGTGTAATGAACACTGCGTCAAAAAAATGTGTGCCTTCATTGGGTCCCCCCCATATCTCTCTGGAGAGGCTAATGGAATGATAGGAGAACTAGAATGAATCACCTGCATGGAGATGCCTGACCAAGAGGGATACTGGGATGACGAAGCATTACCTCGAAATACTGACCCCCCGGCCACTAAATCATCTAACCTTTGCCGGGTTTGAATGGACTCCTGACTTGATCTTCTCAACGCCTTATTTTCTTCGAAAGTATTATTTAACTGATCCTGCATACTATTTAACACATTTGTCAGAGCCTTCAAGTCTAGACCTTCCGCCATTCTGCTCAGGAGGGGACCTAAATCCTCAATTAAGAGGCAGGCACTTCAATCTGTCAGAAAAGGATACACTGGTGCGGCCCCCTCAGGAACAGAAGCTCTTACCCCAAATCCCTCTAGCCAAAACCAGGAACAACCTTGAATATGCTGTCCCTGGAATTAACCTTGGGGGAAAGGGGAAGTGGAAGACAAAACAAGAGAGACTGGCTTCAAACACTGGCTCCGTCTCTGGATATGGACTGGATATTCCACTGAAAGGCAAAACAATAAATAATCTCCCTACTTAACAATTTTATTTAAAAAAACGAATCTCTTCTCCTATTGTCCTACCAGTGTTTATGAGAAGCTAGCTACTCTCCAACTAGTTTTGTCTGTAGTGTGTTGTAAATCTGATTAAAAGGAAGAACCAACTGGTGCCTTGTTAATCTCCTTCAGGTCTTTTCTTATGCGCCAGTGAATATTCTCCTCGTAATACAGTTTTTTCTATTTCACTTAGTAGTTGCAGTTCATAACATAACATTCATTTTCTCTCAAGTCTTGAGCTTTAATCACTTCTTGAAAATACAGCTATGGAGCTCTGAACTTAACTCTGAAAATTGTCTGTAGAAAACTCGAAGTGTTGGCAACTGTTTACAAGTCTTTTCAAAATCCTTGAATTCCACGAAGATGGAAAGAAAGTCTCTTAAAGGCTCAAAGCTTCAAAATGGCTCCAACGCTATAATGCTTGAGAACCAGGAATCCTCTTAGTCATTGCCAGAGACTCAATTAAACAAATTAAACACGCTTACTTGTTGAATCTTTTGAGGTCTTCTCTTGACTGAAGACGCTCCTGGAATACCTGTTCCCTCAATACTCAAATGACTTTCTCGAACTGCTTCGGGAACCTCTTGAAGGAAGAGCTGAGGAGAAAAAGCCTCATTAGAACTTACTCTTCGCGCGATTAACAAACGTCATACTTATACTTTCCTTCAGGAAGAAGAATGAAGGCTGAAAACTCTTATTAATTCCACAAACTCAAGAATATGACAGCGAGCGTTTACAGGAAGCTCCTGTCACAACAATTCCGTCGGTTGAAGTGCGCAGAGCATAGGTCGCGCATGCGCATTACTCACGCTTCCCAGCTCAGTGAAAACAACTAGACTGCTGCCCACCACTAGAAGTGGGAATAATTTGATGGTTACTCAACATGGCGGAGCGCTGCAATTCCAACAGCACCCGCCGGAAGGAGGATCCACAACATGGACTTCTTCCCCTAAGCTGCCTTTTAGTGCGATGAGAGTGGGTCCTGACAGTGTATGACTGTCTGAATGGATGATTTAGTAGGTGACTGATTGACTGTATAGGTGAGTGATTAAACGTGTCTTATTGAATGCATGGGTTAGTGACTAAACTCTGTGAATACCTGTCTCAGGCTGTCTGTTGGTGTGTGAGCGGCTGCATGGGATGGTGAATAGCTACATGAGTGTCTATATGGGTTATTGATTGGTTGTCAGATTATCTGTATGGGTGCCCGAGTGTCTGTGTGGGTGGGTGGGTGTGTGTGACTCACTTCATGGATGTGTGAGTGGGTGATTCACTGGGTGTAGGGGTTCAAGAGTGCATCTGTGAGGGGCTGTATGGGTGGGTGAGTGTGTGTATGGCTGTGTTGGTGAGTGAATGGATGTCTCAGTGGTACATGTGTGAGTAACTACATATGTAAAAGGCAGTATATATGAGTGTTAGAGTATATAAATGACTATATGTGAGAGTGAGTGATTGTGAGAGTGACTGTGTGGATGAGTGTACTTGTGTCAGTGGTTGTGTAAGAGAGTATGTATGTGTCAGTATCTGTGTGAATAATAGAGGTGGAGTGTGTAAATAACTGTATAGGTGAGTACATGGGAGTGTGATTGATTCCTTGCATGACTGACTGGCTGTGTAAGTAGCTCTATGGGTGAGTGGTGGTGTGTCAGTATCTGTTTAGGAGTATTAGTGCATACGATAGTGGCTTTATTGTTGAGTGACTGCTTGTATAAGTGACTGTATGGGTAAGTGAGTGGATGTGTGTGTAGACCTAGAAATCAGTGAGTGGGTATGTAGTAATTAGTATTGGTGTATCTATGGTTTTGAGAATGGTAGTCTGTATTTTAGAGTGGGTGTATCAAAGGTTATATTAGGGTGTGAGGAGGTGCATCAGATTATCACATGGATGGTGTTCTCAGTGATGTCATTGATGATGTCATTTGAGGAGTGCAGAAAGAAAAGAGGGGTAAAGAAAGAGGCACACGGGGTGCAGAAAGAAGCAATATAGATACAGAAAGATGCAATATATGTGAAGAAAGAAGCAACAGACATGCAGAAAGGGGAAGAGGTGTGGGGAAAGAGGCAAGAGGGGTATAGAAAGAAGCAAGAGAGGTGCAGAAAGAGGCAAGATGTGTGCACAAAGAAGCAAGTGAGGTGTAGAAAGAGTCAACAGAGGTGCAGAAAGAGGCAAAAGAGGTGCAAACAGTAGAAAAGATTTGCAGAAAGAGGCAAGAGAAGTGCAGAAAAAGAAAGAAAGGTACAGAAAGAAGCAATAAAAATGCAGAAAGTGGCAAGAGTGGCTTGCACACCATTAGTACCAATTTAACACCCACTTTTAGGAATAAGTAACAGGTGACCATTCTAGGTTTACATAGGACCTTCCACCATGCTGTAACACTTGTCGCTGCATTTTTGGTAACGTTAACCCGTTTGAGCTAGACACGGGGGCTTTTTTTGTTCAAATCTGCAGATTAGGGTGCAGATGATGAATTATGTGGCTAATGCAGAAAATGTATAATTGTGCAAAAGTTGGTGCAGCCAAACAGTCACATAATTCCAGTGGCCCTGCTCATACCTCTGACTCGGTCCACAAGTGCTACTCGGTGATTCCATCTTTTTTTGTCTCACTGAGTTCATAGTTGAGCTTCTATGGAAACGGAGAATACTAAACCTGAGGTTACCACTCCACAACACAGACTACCATACCACATAATTACTCTCATAACACAAAATCCCACTCTACACAATTCCTATAGACTAAATACCACATACTTTCTATCCACATAGTTGAACTGCACAACATACCACATAATTCCACAACACACAACGTACATCCACACCCCTCAAAAAACATTAGTAAAAAAAGTTTACATTTACAACGCCGATAGCTCTAATTCTTGCAAATGCGAAACCTATTACATTGCAAACACTTCTTTAACAAGGAGTCGCGTTTACTGAGTGGTGGAGAAAGAATGCTGGGCCTCCGACCAGCGCTCAGGAATTCCACTGCATAGGACTTACAGGAGGTACCAGGAGGGCTTCTTGGCCCCTGAAGTCCTTCAGCAGTAAAGTGGACTTCATCCCCCAACCAATACTGCGCCAGGAGGTGCGTTTCCAGAGTGGTGGGGAATAGGGGGGCTGGCCTCCGAAGACCTCTTAGCAATCCCACTGTGTGTAACTTAGTGGGGGTAACAGGAGGGTTAGTTGGCCCCAAGGACAACCTTGGGAGCCAACTACCCCTCCTATTACCTCCAATAAGTCCCACACAGCAGCATTGCTAAATTCTCATAGCAGGCCACGCCCCCTTTCCCCACCACTCTGCAAATGTGCTCAATGGTGCGCTCTTGGATGGGGATTAAAGTCCACTTCGCTGCTGGGGGTCCTTAGGGGCCAACTAGCCTACCTGATACCTCCGGTATGCCCCAGATACTGGGATTGCTGTTAGGTGGACACAGGCCACACCACCTTTGTCCACCACTCTGCAAATGCACCTCCTGATGCGCTCTTGGTTGGGGGATGAAGTCCCTTGCCTCCTGAGGCTTCCTGGGTGCCAACTAGCCCACCAGGTACCCCCAGTAAGCCCCACACAGTTGGATTGCTTAGAGTGGTCTGAGGCACGCCCCCTTTTAACACCACTCTGCAAACGCACCTCCGGGTGCACTGCTACTCGGGGGAAGAAGTACACTTGTGTCCTGAGGTCCTCAGGACACAAGAGAACAACATCGCCCCACCAGCAGTAGGGATTACTGGAGGTACCTGGTGGTCTAGTTGGCACCTAAGGACCCTTAGGATTGAAGGGGACTTAATCCCCTAATTCAGTAATAGCCAGGAGGTGTGTTTGCACAGTGGTGAAGGGAGGGGGCGTGTCCTCTGGCGAGATGCCAGCTTTTCTTTTATTTAAATATTTTTAGAAGGGGGCTGTGTGCCCCCTCCTTCTTTGAGTATTTGTGCGGCCCTGTGAACCCCATCTCACAGGGCCTGACCTTTTTTTTATTAAAAAAAAAACAGGAAGGGGCCCCCCTTCCCTGGCGGCCCCAGGTACCCCATCACCCAGGGCCTGGCCTCATTTTATATATTTTTACCGGGAGGGGAGGGCACGTGGCCCCCTTCCCCTGGGCCACTTCTGGCCCCAGGGACTCCATCCCCCACGGCCTGACCTACCTGTTTTTTTTTAGGAGGGGGGCTGTGTGCTCCCTTCCTGAGGCCAATTATGGCCCGGGACCCCATTACCCAGGGCTGACCCTCAAGTCGGGGACCCTTGGGGGAGCCTGAATGCCTCCATGGGCCCTGCCGGCTCCCACCTCCTGCGGGAAGCATTATTGCTTTTGGGCAAGGGGAGCTGCTAACATGCAGCTCCCTTCACCCAAAATCAATTCTGCTTTGCTTCTTGGTAGCGAGAGCAGGTTTCCTGCTCTCGCTTCCAAGAATCAAAGCAGTGTTTGCTATGGCAGGGCGGGAGCTGTGCTCCCACTCTGCCACAGCGAACAGATATGTCCTGGGGGTGGGCACCCCAGGACATTGAAGGAGCCAGCCGTTTGGGGTGGTGGTCCCCAGGCCCAACGAGGGCTCCAGGAGGGGGGCTGCACAGCAAGTTCAAAGCCCCAGGGAGGTGGTGGTCTCAGGGATCGGGGGTCCGCTAGGGACCCCCGTATTTACATATTCAATGTCCCAGGGAGGTGGTGGTCCCTGGGCAGTGTGGGGGGGCTTGAGCACCCCCCCACACTTTAGTTTTGGAAGGAGCCCTGGGGATGTGGCAACCCCTTCCTCTCTGTCCTTGCCCCAGCCTGTCTGGGGTCACCAAAGACCCAGAATCAGGCTGCAGGCATCAAATGGTTAGGACCAGAAAATGCCAGCATTCTCAAAGTAAGGAACACGATGGGGAATGATCCAATTAAGGAGTCTGGGTGGGGGCATCAGTAACTAACAACAACAGATAACCTTTAGCAACAGCAAGAATGTTCTCAGGCCTTGTCACCACTCCGTGCCCATGAGCCATAAACTACTCTTCCTTATTCCAGACACACTTAGTGGTGTCCTGTTCACATGTTCACCATCTCCCCAACATACAATAATTTCGCTTTTGTGACTTTAGATACTCTCCCACAAATTCATATTTTGGAGCATTTTTTCAAATGACAATAAAAATGAAAAATAGATTGAATTTAGAAATCATAAATAATTGACACTGCAATAACATTACCCAAGAACAAACATATTATCAAAAAACGGATGTATGATGTTACAACGCATACTTTTACAACGCATACCGTTACAACGCATTTTTTACAACGCAAAAACTTTTACAACGCATACCATTACAACGCATGTTTTTACAACGCAAGTACTTTTACAACGCATGCCATTACAATGTAAGTATTGGTAAGTATTTATTATATTTTTTTAAAATTAATTGTAATTAATATAATTTAATTTAATTTAATTTATTTAATTTAATTAGATTGAATTTAGAAATCATAAATAATTGACACTGCAATAACATTACCCAAGAACAAACATATTATCAAAAAACGGATGTATGATGTTACAACGCATACTTTTACAACGCATACCGTTACAACGCATTTTTTACAACGCAAAAACTTTTACAACGCATACCATTACAACGCATGTTTTTACAACGCAAGTACTTTTACAACGCATGCCATTACAATGTAAGTATTGGTAAGTATTTATTATATTTTTTTAAAATTAATTGTAATTAATATAATTTAATTTAATTTAATTTATTTAATTTAATTTTTTTACCCTGTACCCCTGTATCCCCAAAACCCAAAATAACCCAGAAACCTAAAAATACCCCTGTACCCCAAAAACCCAAAACTGTCCCTGAACCCAAAAAATACCCCTGTATCCCATAAACCCAAAACTGTCCCTGAACCCTAAAAATACCCCTGTACCCAAAAACTGAAAACTAACCCTGAACCCTAAAAATACCCCTGTACCCAAAAACTGAAAACTGACCCTGAACCCTAAAAATACCCATTTACCCAAAAACTGAAAACTGACCCTGAACCCTAAAAATACCCATTTACCCAAAAATTGAAAACTGACCCTGAACCCTAAAAATACCCCTTTACCCAAAAACTGAAAACTGACCCTGAACCCTAAAAATACCCCTTTACCCAAAAACTGAAAACTGACCCTAAACCCTAAAAATACCCCTTTACCCAAAAACTGAAAACTGACCCTAAACCCTAAAAATACCCCTTTACCCAAAAACTGAAAACTGACCCTGAACCCTAAAAATACCCCTTTACCCAAAAACTGAAAACTGACCCTAAACCCTAAAAATACCCCTTTACCCAAAAACTGAAAACTGACCCTAAACCCTAAAAATACCCCTTTACCCAAAAACTGAAAACTGACCCTGAACCCTAAAAATACCCCTTTACCCAAAAACTGAAAACTGACCCTAAACCCTAAAAATACCCCTTTACCCAAAAGCTGAAAACGTAAAAAAAAAACAAACATATAAAATATTAAATACTTACCAATACTTACATTGTAATGGCATGCGTTGTAAAAGTACTTGCGTTGTAAAAACATGCGTTGTAATGGTATGCGTTGTAAAAGTTTTTGCGTTGTAAAAAATGCGTTGTAATGGTAGTGCGTTGTAAAAGTTGCGTTGTAAATGTTGTTTCCCTCAAAAAACAATTACATAAATAACTGTGTAACAAAAAACACCTATATAGACACAGTCACTTTTTTCATATATTTATGCTTTTAACATGAAACATCCACTGGGCCGAGGGAGGTTGGAATGTTAATTTGTGCCTTTTGGTGCTATTTCCGTTAAAGTATTTTAGAAATCATATCTCCGTTTGTACTGATTGGCTATTTGTCATTATAGTTTTGTTTTAATTATTAAAATGTATGCTATTTTTCTAATTTGGTGTGGGATTCTTTTGTGGTGTGTTTTCATGTTGTTACTGTCTGAAGTGTTGCACAAATACTTTACACATTACATCTAAGTTAGGTCTGACTTCTCTGTGCCAAGCTTCCAATGGGTTGAGCACAGATTAATTTAGGATTGCTTGTGCCTTCACCCTCAGAAGAAGTTTGGTTACTGCCTGGGAAAGGTTTCACCCCCTCAACTAGTAACTCAGATAATCATGTTCCTCTTTGCCGGTGTGCCTCTGTTCTTCTGTCTGTCTCTGTCCCTTCCTGCATCTCTATTTATGTCCCTCTGTGTCTCTGCCACTCTCTGTCCCTCATACCATCTTTCTGCTCCTCTCGGTTCCTCGTCTCAGACTATGTCCATCCCTGTCTCTTTCCATCTCCCTGTCACTCTGTTCCCCTCTCTCTCTGTCCCTCCATCTTTGTGTTCCTACCTCTGACCCTTTCAGTGCCGCCTTAAGTCCCTCTCATTGTCTGAGTTCTTTTTTGTACCTCTGTCCCTCTATCGGTCTCCGTACCACTCTTTTTGTCCTGCTTCCTGATATTCTTTGTCTCTTTCTCTGCTTCTCTCTCTCACTCTCTCGATCTGTGCGCCTACCTATCTCTCCCTGTTCATGTATGTATCAAATCTCTGTTAGTGTCGGTCCCTCTCTGTCCCTCGACTTCATTCCTGTGCCTCTGTTCTTCAATCTGTCTCAGTTTCTCTTTCTTTCCTTCTGTGTCTCTTTACTTCTCTTGCGCTTTCTGCACTCTCGCTCTCTAAATAGAAACCTGTCCCACAAACTCCTGGACACAAATACATTTTTTCGAGCAATTTGTGCCAGCATATTCGGAGGCAAATGTGTGTTCTGGGCACCACTTCTACTGGGACAGAAGTACATTGTGGCACAGACTGACACCGCATCTGAGGCGACAGCATTCTTAGCCCAAAAAGAACAGGGGCCGAGAAGAGGCACTGAGTCATGGAGTGAGCCAGCTTGTGAAGTCAAGCGGTTCCCCACTGAGTCAAAGTGAATCTAAAATGTGCTTTGAAAAACATTCGTCAGCTCTATTTTTACCAGAAACTGTAGGTTGTGCAAGCATTTCCGCTGTGGAGTTCAAAACTGAATCCAGCACTTTAATTTATGGCTCTTATGGAATATTTATGGAATGACGATATGGTATTATAAAAAGCATAATGTATATATAGTTCGATTCATAATACACATTGAAGATGCATTTTTTTTAAGTGATCAATATTCCCATGACAAATACGTGGGTGAATTTTTCTTGGCTGCAGGTTCCAAATTGCAATTGAGACCTGTAGTTGGTGGGAGGACTGGAAAGAGAGCACTAATTTTGCACATCCATTTCTGCCCGACCCTCGGCGAACAACAAGGCACTGCGGTCAGGCATTGGCTTCCATGAGCCACGTCAGCATGATGATGGGGGCTGGATGATGTCAGCAGGCTTGAGTCCTCATACTCGCATCATGGTGTCAGAATTTACATTACAAGTCTTTACATGTCATTGGTGCAAATTTACATTCCAACTCTACATCATGAGTGCAGAGGTAAACCTGTACTACACTCATTTGTCTAACAAGTGGTGGAGCAGGGGGCTGCAGTGCTGAAGGAGGTACTTTCTGTCCTCTGGCTGCACTGCACCTTCTACAGCTGTCACAAAGTAGCGTAGGGAAAGAGAAGCGTGAGTTTAGCGCATCTCTCTATGCACTTGCCATATCCCTTTGTAAGCTTTTAAGCAGAAACGTGTACAAGCAGGTTGAATTGTGAATAAAGACAAGTTTGTGCATTTGCAGCACATTTTTTCCACGTGACAACTGAATGTGCGATTGTGTAAAAAGGCTAGCTGTTCCCTATTTGCACACCTCTAGGAGGGGGTCTTTTTTTTTTATTGAATCAGTGGTATTCATGCGGAAATTACAACGGGTACAGGCATCTAGTGCTCTACTCTTACATGTCGATTATATGTACCTCCTATTCTATGTATGTGGTTGTAAAAGGTCCACAGGAGATTAGAGTTGGAAACATTTAGAGGAAGCTGATAAAAGCACACCACTTTGGTCTCTGACAAATTTCACTAGCTGTGGACTGTTGAACCTGGCCCTCTCTGTAGGTCAACCCCCGTATGTTTGACCTCCCCCCACCTGTTTTCAGAACCCTTTTTGTTGGCGTTTAGGACTCTGTGTATTCTACCACTGCTAACCTGTGCTAAGGTGCTTGGGCTTTAAACATGGCAAAATTGGCTTGCTCCCAGTTGACATATTTAATTTACTTGTATGCCCCTAGTAAAGTTGTAGACCATATACTCAGTGCTGGTAAACTAAATGCTTCTAGTGTGTCTGCAGCACTCATTGTGCCACCCACATAAGCAGCCCTTTAAAACATATCTCAGGTCTGCTATTGTAGCCTTTGAGTACAGTTTCGAACTTTCATTTCGACCTGGGAAGATAAACCCTTAACCTGGCCTAAACCTTCCTATATGTCACCCCTAGAGTAGGCCCTAAACAGCCCGTAGGACAGGATGCATTGTATTTAAAAAGTTGGACATGTACTTCTACATTTTACATGTCCTGGTAGTGAAAAACTCTCTAATTCGTTTTTCACTATTTCAAGGCCTACCTCTCCCATAGGATAACATTGGGTATTCCTATTAAATTTAAAAGTTGATAACTTTTGTGTGAGAGCAGGTACGAATATCATCTTTGGTGTCTGAGGAATTGTAATTTAAAAACATTTTCAATGGCAAAGTCGGATTCTAAGTCACAAATCTAAAAATAGCACTTTTAGAAAGTTGGCATTTTCTTGTCCTACGTATCAGGTTTATACAGACTGTTCCTTGGTCACATGACTAGGTGTAGTTGGCCTTTGTGTATTGTTCCCAGACAGTATTACAAAGGAAGGCCTGAGTGTTGGCAGAATGGGCCAACTCTGTCTTTATAGAAGATCACTTGCACTTCAAAGGCACTGGCTCTTCTTGCACTCAAAGAATTTCACTCTATTGTGCCCCTAGACAGACTGGAACTAGGGCAGGAAGGCAGGAATTCTCCAGATACCTCTAAAAGGGAAAACTCCAGAAGCTTCTCCCACTTTTAAGTGAGCACCAGATATAAATATTGGATCCTCAGACCCACAGTGGAGAAGTGTGGCTCAATGGTTAGAGCGGCAGACCCTGATGCAGAGGTCTAGCCCGGGAGCAGGGTTCAATTCCCCGCCTTGGCGGGTCTTGGGCTAAAAAATTCCACGGACCTGATAATTCTCGCCTCGGTGCCTATTCCAATCATGGAGTCCCACTCTGCAACTCTGAGCAATAGCTTGCTTAATCTCCACAACGGCCCCCACAACGCTAAGGATGCCTGGCCTCCACCTTGGGGGTGCCCAGAAGTGGACACCTCACAGGGAAAGCCAGGATGAGTTCCACAGCGGTATTTGTACAAGCGCCTTGAGACCCTTGCAGGGGGAGTAGTGCGCTATACAAGTATCAATGTACATTACATTTACATTACATACAGAACTGCATTCAGTGGGAGCCATCATTCTGAGTAGGAGCGTTATTGATGAACATGCGATGTTTAAACTTATCCACATGCATCTGTATCAGTGGGAGTCATCCACATATGGGACCTCATTTCATAATGAGCATATCAAGCCTTCATGATTGATTCTGGAAGGAATTAACCACCCAAGGTACTTGGTACATATCTTTGGCAATGGGTATAGAAGGTCATAGCTGCCTTTCATCGACTTTAGGTTGTGTCGTACCCTGTCCTGATGAAGACCAACTTAGATTTATATAAGATACACACGTCATAACAGGGTCGAAATGTCAATGGTTCTACCTTCTGCCTGCATGTTAACGCTGTACTTCTTGAGCATTCCTAGATAGATGAAATTGAGCCTATGTATAAGAGACTATTAAACAGACAATTATTGGCAGACTAAGTAAAGAATCTGAATTGGTTCATGTTCTTTAGGTATATGTACCATCATTCTTCCTTTTTCTTGATGCACTGCCCAAGCATGTTATCACTTATCACTTATGGAGCACCTTATTGTCTGAATATATGGTTTATCCTAATTTTGTTAATCTAAAATATGTCATTAACGCAATCACTGTGTTGTGCAGGCCCACATGTTCTTATTGTATGAATTTACAACATCAGAATTTGCACAATTACTGATTCCAGTAATTGACACTGATTTACATCCAACTGAGCCACTTCTTGTTTATGTACCACATGATACCCAGGTTCTGAGAAATACAAGATTACCCCATTGATGCTTAATGTTAACTTTTAGAAAGTTGTAATGTTTGTGTCCTAACTATTGGGTGCTTACACCCTGTTGCTAGGTTGCATGACTAGGTGTGGTTAGCAGTTGACCTTTGTCTATTCCTCCCACACAGCCACACAATAGAGGACGTGGCCGTGGACAGGATGGGCCATCCTGGCTTGACGAGGGTGGACAGAGCTGCACCTTTCACTCTTGCACTTTAAAGACACTGCCTCAGCTCACTGACAAAGATCTTCACACTAGCCCATTATGAATGCCGACAGACTGAGACCAGAGCAAAGAGGTAGGAAATTCCAAACACCTCTGTGAGGGGAAAACTCCAGAAGCTTCTCCATTTCAAAGCTAGCACTAGGTATAAACGTGGGACCCTTAGACCCAATCTTTAGGTCATTTCCAGACCTGTGAAAAACTCAGAAGAAGGACTGCTCTGCTGCCCTGCTGCTGGAAGGACTGCCCTGTTGTCCAGCTTCAAGCAAGAAGGATTATCCTTGTTAGACCTGGCATCCTTGACTTTTTGCCTCTACCTCCTGTGTTTTTGATGATGTGCTGGATTTCGTTTTTGCTGGCTTAGATGCTTTGGGCACTTTGCCACTGCTGGTCAGTGTCAAAGTGCAGGTGCTCCCTCTGTAAATTGATATTGTGATTGGTTGTCCCTGATTGGCATATTTGTTTCACCAGTAGGTCCCTAGCCAATGGCACTAAGTATGCCAGGGCGGGTGAATCAAATGCTACTAGTGGGCTTGCAGCACTGATTGTGCCATCCACATGAGTAACCCTGAAAAGTTGTCTCAGGCCTCAGTCCCACTGCAGTGCCTGCACGCAGTTTGTTAACCTCCATTTCGACCTGGCCAGTGTACCCACTTGCCAGGCATTACACTTCCCTTTTCTTACACATAGCACACCCCCATGGCAGGCCCAAGGTATTCCCCTGGGCATGGTGCAGTGTAAGGGAAAGGTAGGACATATACTGGTGTGTGTAACATGTCCTGATAGTGAAATACTGCCAATTTCATTTTTCACTTTTGAAAGGCTATCTTGCCCATCGGACAGAATGGGGAATATTTTGTAACATTTCTACAAACATATCTTCCCATAGGAGTAAGATAGAAAATTGGAGTCTGGTATCTCTGAACTCAGAATTTAATAACACATCTTTTAATAAGGATGCTTTTTAAATTCTGTGTTTGAAAATAGCAGTTTTAGAAAGTAGCTATTTTCTTGTTCAACCTATCTGTGTGCATCTGCCTGTTTGTGGATTGATTGTCTGACTTTGGAGTGACAGGGGCTGGGATGGGTCCAGGAGTCTGGGCGAGTCAGCCCAAGGATGAATAGGCAGATCTGCATTTGGAGTGGTGGGAGGAGTAGCACCTGTACCTGACTAGGGCTGTGCCTGCCTTCCACAAAGGACTCGCTCCATCTCCTGCGGTGTGTCTGAAGGCCCTGCCCACACTGACAAAGAAAGAAGTGGTGCACTGGCAGAGTGCACCCAGAACTGGTTTGGACTGGGTACAGAACCCCTTACACAAAGACAACAAAGACATTTTGGGCTATAAATATTAGAGCTAAAACCCCTAAATTTTAGTCTACTTCGTGATCAAGTGGAACCTTTGCCAAAGAGGACAGCGGAAGAGACTGAAACGAAGTGCTGCCCTTGCTGTGTGTCTGGGGCTGGCCTGCAGTTTGCTGTTGCTACTGGGGAAAGGACAAAGGGACTTTGCTGTGTGCTGTGTGAGTTGGCCTCCTGTTGTGGAAACTCAAGAACATCAAAGTTTCCAAACCTGCCTCATCTACGCTGTGAGCGTGTGTCTACACACATCTCTACCTGCACCATGACCCCTTGTGAAGCCTGCAATTATATCCAGAGGCCCTGATTATTTCAAGTGCTGTTTATCAGATGCCCCAATTCACAGCACCGCTGTGTGCGTGTGTCAGCACACAGCCCTGCCTGCGCTGTGATCCCCGTGAATTCTGCTGTGGTTGGTTAAAAATACTGAGGGCTCTTCACCGCTGCTGACCCAAGCCGTCAAACGACAAAGTACAGAGGGCTTTTCACAACTGTCGGCCCGAGCCGTGATCTACAGTGCGCCTTTCACCACCGCTGGCCCAATTCGAGAGCCAAGGATCAACATCACAGGAGAGAAGGCAGTGCTGCAACATACTCGGCTGCGAGGCGTTGCCTGGCAACCGGGATTCCTCTACGATGCTCGGCCACTGCCGACGGAGCCGCCCAGCTGGATGCCAGCCTGGAGTTCGAAGGAGCCATGAGCTGGTGCCTGCCTTGTCTTCCCAAGGCCCAGACTGGAGCATGAAGGAAATCAAGCAACCCCCAGGTAAGGCTTGGACCGAAGTCCTGTGCCATTGTGTGTGTCACTGCCTGGGGTGGGTTGCGGGTGTACAAGGAACTGCCATTTAACAACGGGGCCTCCTCTCCTGGTGATCCCGTCGGCCTGTTCTTCATCACAAGAGTTCAACCATAGCGGGGGCCTGTGTTACACCTCCCTTCTTCGTTACCATGCATTTGGGGTCATGTTCTCGTTGTCGCTGACCGTGGAGTCAGCCTTACAGTATTGAAGGGATCAGAACAGCAGGGGCACCGTTGGTCGGTGCCGAAGTGACATGTCTTTACAATACCACGATTTATGCACATTTTGCTAGAATTCCAGGACTGTTTTGCCCTAGTACTCTTTTGCATAAAGAAATACAGAGTCTACCAGTCAATTTTTAATAACATCCACTTTGGAAGACATTTTACTGAAAACCTTTTCCTATGTATGTTGTATTTTTGTTATTTTGGTCTTGTATAGTTTAGATAAAAATATTCTATTTTTCTAAAGTGGTGTAGTGTACATTTGTGGTGTCTCATTACATTACTGTGTGTGTTGTTACAAATAATTTACACATTGCCTTTGGGATAAGCCTGTCTGTTAGTGTCATGCTACCACAGGGGTGAACAGGGGTTATCTAGAGTGTGTTTCCCCCTTACCCAGACTAGAAACAAGGGTTCCTGTTTGGACAAAGGTACCTACCTCTGCCAATTAGAGACCCCCACATCTAACAGTCCTGGTGGTCTGCTGCTTGCAGACGGAGGACACAACTTGCTCCTTGAACCCACAACCACCAGCATGGCTATGAAGACTAGCTGACTGATTTCCCTTTCTGAGCTACAGGGTTTTTAAAAAACTCCAGAAACTTGCCCTACATCTGCCTAGCTGCACTGACTCAACTCAACCTGCCTATGTCCTGCATCTGGCCTCTGCTTGAGTGCTTCCTGATCTCCAGAGGTGCCCTCTTGGGATCAGGAAGCCATTGGCTGGCCTCAGAGTGTACTCTTGTTGGTCCAAAGGTAAGCTTCCCCAGATCCGATGCAGTGTGGTGCAGCACTCGCATTGCAGCACCCCACAGCCCCTAATCTGCATCCTCATCTAATCCGATGTAGCGGAAGGCAACTCAATGCAGGAACTTGCATCACTGCCCTCGTAGACACTGATGCAGCACACCACAACTAAATGCAGGGACTCATATTGCATCCCTTACAGCTCCTCATCTGAACTGATGCAACACAACTCAACTCTCTGCATGCATTAAGACACATAAGGTATCCTCAGTGGAACTAACCTGGTCCCTATATCAGGCCCATGCTCCATTGCGGTTGCCTGAACTTGTGACTTTGTCCCGGTCCGGCATGACCAGTTACCACAATTGCTACTTTGTGCTTTTAAGCATTATACTTACCATAAGTCTTTAAAAGTGCATATCTCTGGTTCTACTAATTTGATTTTTCTTGTTTTTGGCTCAAATCATTTATCAAGTTTAGTTTATTTTTCTAAAATGATATGGGAGTTTTCTTGTGGTGTGTTTTCGCTTTATTGCTGTTTGTGTGCTGCATAAATACTTTACACATTGCCTCTGAAATAAGCCTGACTGCTTTTGTGCCACGCTACCAGTCAGTTAAGCACAAGTTTATTCAATGACTATTTGTGGTTCACCACGTCATGGACTGTGACTATTGTTTGAGAAAAGCCACACCTCCCTCAACCAACAATCCAATGTCTCACATTGGTGAATTACAACTTAAGGTGCTGTCTGGTGCAGAAAAAGTGATAGTTAAAAAAATTCAGGGCTGATGGATAAACCCTGGCTTACCAAGGAGAAAAAAATTAGAATAATCTTCTGGCAGACATTCAAACTTTAAAACAACATGGAGCCTGATTCTGTGAATTGGGACATTCGTGACACAAAAAAGGCATTTTGGTTTGTAGGAAACCTAAATTGTGACTCAGTAACATGTTACCAAATTGCAATTTGGGTTTGTGATTCCATACCCATTCGGTATTTGGAAGGGGCAAGTTTTGTCATTCCCAAGAGACCTTTGTAAATATATATAGATATATATATTACCTACTGGCGGTCGCCAGTAGGTATATATAGTTAGGATTTTTTCTCTATGGGTTTTTTGAAAATTCTATGTCTAATACCTTTAGCGTTTGTGGACGTAATTGGCTGAAATTTTCAGGAAAATGACACATTTTGTTTCTGAGCAGCCCCTGAAAATTGGGGGGGGGTTCGTCCAGGGGGGGTCGAGAAAAAAGGGGGGTCCCAAAACGTGTTTTTAACATTGAGTTTTCCATGGGGCGGTTGGCCTCACTTTTAGCCCGAACGGCTGAATGGATTTGCACGAAACTTGGCAAAATTGTAGGGACTGGTAGCCCGATGTGCCTTTTGTAGGTCTCAATATATGTGCTCCAGTGGATTTTGAGAAATTAACGTTTAAAAAAAGATATATATCTGTAACAGCGGACCGGGCAGCGCTCCAGTTCGCGTACTTTTCGCGCAACGGAGCTTTGTGAAGCGAAGCTGATTGGTTCTCCGGCGTCTGTCAACATTCCAAACAGTCCGTAGCGGCCGCCATCTTGTCTCTCGGTAGGATCGAGAGACAAGAGGAGGCGAAAGGGAAGGGGCAAATGACGATAAGGGGGCATAGTAGATCCTCCCTGACCTCTTAGGTTTGATGTACCATTTTGCCAAGTTTGGTGTAATTCCGTTCAGCCATTCAGGCTGTAGACGTATCTAAATGTCAATAATCGAACGGCTGAATGGATTTGCACGAAACTTGGCAAAATATTAGGGACTGGTAGCCCGATGTGCCTTTGCTAGGTCTCAATATATGTGCTCCAGTGGATTTTGAGAAATTAACGTTCAAAAAAAGATATATATCTGTAACAGCGCTCCGCTTCGCGTACTTTTCGCGTTACGGAGCTTTGCGAAGCTGATTGGTTCTCCGGCGTCTGTCAACATTCCAAACAGTCCGTAGCGGCCGCCATCTTGTCTCTCGGTAGGATCGAGAGACAAGAGGAGGCCAAAGCGAAGGGGGAAATGACCATAAGGGGGCATAGTAGATCCTTCCTGACCTCTTAGGTTTGATGTACCATTTTGCCAAGTTTGGTGTAATTCCGTTCAGCCATTCAGGCTGTAGACGTATGTAAATGTCCTATGGAAAATTGCATGGGGAAAACACATTTGAAAGTGTTGAAATTTAGAACCAATTAAAATGTTACTTTGGTTTTGTATTTGTGTGTGATGAAAGTTAATTGGTTATGTATATATGTCAAATGAGAGGAAACCACAGCCATTTTGTGATACTACTGTCTGAGGTACATTTGTGAGGAATTTTTGGTGGTGAATTTCTGGTGTTTGATTTACACAGTACTAACACTTCTCCTACTTTTTAAAAGGTGAGTTGTTAATTTGTAAGGGGAACTATGTTGTACACTTGAAGATAATTTGAAAAATGTTTTCTGTTATTTATTTGCAGTGCTTTCTGTTATACTAAATACTTGATAAAGTTAGTTTTATATTATGTATTACTAAAAACGATAAATGAAAGTGATTATTTTTTTCTGCAATTTACAGCAAGCAATTTCAAAATAAAATGGCTCACAATGAAGAGACCGTGGCAATTTCTTTTGAATTGTCCACTACATTGATTGAAATTGAGAGCACCAATAATGAAATATTGTCACATGGAGGAGATGACTTGTATGATTCCATTAGATTGATTGAAATGGACAGCACCAATAATGAAATATTGTCACAAGGAGGAGATGACTTGAATGATTCCACTACATTGATTGAAATTGAGAGCACCAATAATGAAATATTGTCACAAGGAGGAGATGACTTGTATGATTCCATTAGATTGATTGAAATGGACAGCACCAATAATGAAATATTGTCACAAGGAGGAGATGACTTGAATGATTCCACTACATTGATTGAAATTGAGAGCACCAATAATGAAATATTGTCACGAGGAGATGACTTGAATGATTCCACTACATTGATTGAAATTGAGAGCACCAATAATGAAATATTGTCACAAGGAGGAGATGACTTGAATGATTTTTTTGATCAATCTGTTGATGGCGAATTTATCGAATGTTTGGAGACCATAGAGTTACAAGAATCATCATTGCAGACTTTTCATGAGGAAATTGCTGATGAGGACATGTTACTAGTTCTTTCAAATTTAGAAAATTCTGAAGAATAAATTTATATTTAGAAATCAAAAATTGTTTGAGACATTATTCATTTTTATTTTTAATTTATGAGGTTGTAGCGAAGTGATTGTAGTATAAAATGAGACTTATAGTATAGAGTGCAACATTTTTATGTTACATGGTAAGTTTACTCATATTTACTTCCCTTCTGCCACTATATTATCTCCAATGTGTATTTGACATCTCTTCTTCATCTCCGGCCTCCTTTCTCTCACTGTGTGTCTCCGATGCATCTTATCGCTGCTATTTTGTGTAATTACAGAAGAGAGTAAAATAAAATAGTTCGGAACGTGAAAAGGGGGCAAAGTAGAGTACCCCTCACCCCGTAGGCCTTTTCAGGCGGTCCCAAAAGGATCAGTTTCTGCTTTCCTGAGAGATTATGGTATGAGTTCCATATACCACAATAATTTGCATTACAACATGCAAGATATCTATCTCCTATTACCAACTTTTGGAGATATTCGCGCTAAGCGCGAATATCTCAAAAAAGTTATACCTGCCCTGAGCAGTTCTTAGCCATGTTATCCAATGGGAGGTGGATAACATGGCTAAGAGCATTAGCTCGGTAATGCATGAATATCGCTGACTTTTTAGCGATATTCATGCATTGCGGCCGTTTTTTATCGCATTTGCGATAAACCTTGATAATAGCAAGGTTTATCTTCGATAATTTCTGACGATGCTTAGCGGTAAAAAATTCGTTGGTAAGCATCGTTAGCGATAAATATCGCTTAACTTTGGTAATATGCACCAACGTCTGTTAACGTTCGATTCGAAGGAAATGAGGAAGTGTTGAAAAACATTGTTTGCGCCATCTTGCCTTTTTTGAAATGCCACACTTTTGTCGTGCACGGCAGCCATTTTAGATGCCTTGACCAGACCCACTCTCTGCACGCTGTCGATTCGTAGCATGGCTCCCCACCCTCGCAAGCATCTTCCCCAGGCACTGGTCACCCCCGCTCTCTGTCTTATGCATGGGCAATAAACCTCCCCCCATCTGCGCTGCTCTTCCCTGAGAATCACACTCTGTGCCCGCCCGACACCTCCCTTTCGCCCTATTCACTACCGCACCCTCTGACACTCCTCTTCCTCTGTGTCCGATTGTCCAGGCTATCAGCTAGCCCTGCAGATGTAGTTTATGGCTCCAGCTGTAAAGATTCACCCCTCTTCAAAGGAGTTATAGTAGATCAAGGCCCACACCCGATGAGATCCGTCACACCACACGTGTTCCTACTATCTGAAAACCATCCTGTATTGTGATTGGGGAGGGGACCGAGCCTGAAGCGTAAGATTCTAGGAATGACTCTTTGTACATCAAAGTTTTTACAATTATGTGTCACATAAAAAATATATAGCACTCCAACAAAGTAGTAGGAATATAAAACTTTAATAACATATAAATATATACAACAAAACAAAAACAGTAAAAACATTTAAACAACGAAGAGACCGTGGCAATTTCTTTTGAATTCCTGATGAGGACATGTTACTAGTTCTTTCAAATTATGAAAATTCAGAAGATGTTGCCTGGGGGTGGGTCGTCAGTAGCAGTCTGTTGTGCGAATAGTTCCAAGGCAGCAGAACGCGCTGAAATCTAGATGGCACGAAAGTGATGTCTAGTAAGTTGCCGCCCAGCAAATAACGGCGTGGGGCGCCGCGGGGGTGATTGAGTCCAGTAGGCACCACAGCTATTCTTACCGGCATTGCAGAATTACTGCTGGGGACAATGCCTGTGCTGTAGCAGGGTCACAGCAGAAACAAAAAGGATTCTGTTGAAGATGTTGTTGGTTTTCAATTTGAAAACAGTTCTGGTGTCAACTGCTATGCTAATGTAGTGGTTAATGTTTTGTTTTCTCTAGAAAATGTAAAAGAGGGGAGGCAGTCCAAAGTTCCGTTAAAAGGGCAAAGGAAAGGATCGGTGGTTTGAACTATCAGTCAAAAAGGGGAGGGGGTGCAACAATTTTTCCTACCGGGTCACACTGTGCTTTCACCGGAACTGAGGTCTGCAGGATTCTAGTAATTCAAAGTGAGGCTGGCGCCAGCATGGGAGCGCCGACGTCCCGCGGATACAGTTTCGTCACTCCATGGGCGATTATGGCAGTCATTCCCCATCGGGGGTGTCTGCGGGGGTCGGAGACTCCCGCGGCTCCTGTAGAATCTTCAAGGTCGTGGAGGACTACGGTGGTGGAGTCAACCAGTGACCGGGCCATTTCTTTATGCTGGGCCCGCTCTTGCCAGGTCGACCGCCATTTTGAGAGTTCGGTAGCTACTGGCGATCGCGGGGTCAAATGAGCGGACGGGCTACACCCTGCCGGGCGAGACGTTGCAGCATCGCCACAGTGGAAGAACCCTTTTCCGGGCGCTTGGAGCGCCGAGGGTGCAGGTGGGAAGCCTCCACTGGGGAGGCGGGAGAGGCCTGTTCGCATCGTCTCTCCCTCCCAGTGCACCCCACGGCGTCTCGCTTGAGATTTGTTATGGCCGGACCAGGCGATGAGGACGAGGGGGGGGGGTCGGAGGCATGTGCAAGACATCCCCCCCCAGTATTGTCGCAGCCATTATTCAAGAGAGAAGAAGTGTCCCGTCCGTCTTCGGGCCGGGCTTCCGGTGGATGTCGGCCGGACGCCCCTGGCTCTGGCCCCATGAACGGGTTTCTTGGTTTATCGGCTGCAGCCGGATCTCGTCGGCCTCGGCCCCCCGACCGTTGGTGGCCGGACCGGAAGAGCATGTGGCGGGACTACCTGCAACTCTCAAGGGCCACCGCGGCCGGACTGGGAGAGAGAGGGGAGGGTCGAGGAGACATTCCCCCCCTGAAACTCTTCAGCGTTGTAAAGGCAATCCCCTGGCCGGGTCCCGCTGGCCTCGGCCTCTCCTCCGGCTACACCCTACGTTAGGATCTCCTGGCCGAGGCGTGGCAGCAGGATCCGCCTTATATGGGCTGCTCCCGGCTGGGCATAGCCGCAACCCTGCCCCACCTTGGAAGTTTCCAGAGTGGGGGCGGATGTTCTACTGACTTGCATTTTCCCTAGTCTATCGATTTTTTTGGCGTGGCAGGCGGTGGGACAGCGAGGGGTGATTTGGTTTCTCTTACTGTTTTTCTGGTCTCTCACCACTGGCATATTTCTAACGTTTTCTTGTTTCTAGGACATTAATAGGTTTTATCATTACGTTATGTTATCGTTTCTTTGTTCGTTGTTTAATAAAAGTTTATGTTCATCAGTGGCCTACTGATTTTCGTTTTCCTATTCTTTTCTTTCCAGGTTGTTTCATGCTAAAGTTTCTGTTAACAGGATACAGTGATCACTTCGTTATTATTGCATATGTCCTTTTCACTAGGGGTGCTCTCTGGTCGGGCCAGATGACGTATCTCTAGTAAATGGTCCGGGTGAAACAGGTGCATCAATCAGTGGGGAGTAGATAGGCATGACAGATTACAACGGGGGAGAAAGGTCCGCATTACGTACCCTTTCACTATTATCAAAGATTTTCCTACGTATATTTGCAAACAGGGAATACCTCCAAAAAGAACCAATTCCCAAACAGTCAATGTTTGGGGAAACAATCAATCAATGAGGAACGAAATAGGCACGACGTGTTAAAGGTTTGCGTTACCTACCCTTCACTATCTGCAAAGGGAGAGAGAATATTCCTATTCTTCCTCGTTTGCAGGCAGAGAAGATTCTTAAGAGAACCAACTTCGAACAATTCAATGCTCGATTCAAACAATCAAGAAGGGGTACTGTGAACACAAATGAACGCCGCTTATGTACATACACATTGGTATTATCAACAGGTTGTTCCTAATGTTTCTACTTTAGGGAGGTCAAAAAGAGATCCCATTAGTGGCCTACTGATTTTGCTCGATTCCTTTTCTTTTTTTACACGATTTTTCGCTATCTGCAAAGACTAAACAGAGTATTGCGACTCTGTGCTTGTTTGTAAATAGAGAATGAACCAAAGAGAACAATCAATCAAATGGAGAGAGAAGCAGGCACGACGGATTACAACGGGGGCAAAGGCCTGCGTTAACTACCCTTCACTATCTTCAAAGAGAGAGTACTCCTAATAGAAATGAGGGGTGGGGGGCAGCATTCAAAGCAGATCAGTGTGCATAAACACGAAAATGTTTTTACTTACCACGTACTTGACATTCGACAGCTTATGATATTTGCTATTAAAAAACCATTGAAATTCACTGAAAAAACCATAGGTTATAGACCATATATAGTTAGGAATTAGCATTTAAAAAACCTTATTTTACTCACACAAAACCATTGAAATTCCATATATAGTTAGTTGCACTAACTATATATCGCGCACCCGCAATCCACTGCTGATCATGTCACATATTACATCATTCATGACATGGTCAGTGACATCACTGATGACATCACTGATGACATCACTGATGACATCATCCAGTGACTGTGTGTTTCTGTAAAGTTTAAATATGTTAGATATATTGAAGAATGAGTGGATGTATAAGTGTCTCGATGAAGGATTTAGTAGGTGCGTGACTGACTGTATGAGTGAGTGAATAAATGTGTCGTACTAAATGCATGGGTTAGTGACTAAACTGCCTGAATGTTTGCTTCAGTATGTCTGTTGTGATGTAAACTGCTGCATGTGTGGATCATTAGCTATACGAGAGGCTACATATGTTATTGATTGGTTGCCCAAGTATTTGTATGGGAGATTGAGTTTGTGTGGGGGTGGCTGGGAGGTGTGTGACTCTGTGCATAGATGTGTGAGCAGTTGATTCACTAGGTGTATGAGTTCAAGAGTGCATGTGGAAACAGCTACATGGGCGGTTGACTGTGTGCATGAGTGTATTGATGAGTGAATGGATATGTCAATGCTACATGTCATAGTAAGTACATATGTAAAACACAGTACATGTGAGAGTTGGCATATATAAATAACTGTGAATGAGAGCCACTGAATGTGTGAGTGGCTGTATGGATCATTGTGAACTTGTATCAGGGATTGTATAAGAGAGTAAATATGTGTTAGTATATGTTTGAATAAGTAAGGTGTGTATAACTGTATAGTTGAGGAAATAGAGGTGTGATTGATTCTTTGCATGACTGACTAGGTGTGTGAGTAACTCCATGGATGAGTAACAGTGTGTGAGTGTCTGTATACACTGAGTGTATCTAAGGTTTTATTAGAGTCTGAAGAGGTTTATCGTATTAGCACAAGAATGATGTCAAATGAGATGTCATCAGTGATGTCATCAGTGATGTCATGTGAGATGTCATCAGTGATGTCATCAGTGATGTCACTGACCATGTCATGAATGATGTAATATGTGACATGATCAGCAGTGGATTGCGGGTGCGCGATATATAGTTAGTGCAACTAACTATATATGGAATTTCAATGGTTTTGTGTGAGTAAAATAAGGTTTTTTAAATGCTAATTCCTAACTATATATGGTCTATAACCTATGGTTTTTTCAGTGAATATATATATATTTAAATTAAGAGTAGGCAGTGGTTTTTTGGACCACTTCCTACCCTTAAAAACTGTTAGCTAAACTTTTGTTTTCACTTTTAGATGCATCTCGTTTACCTTGAAGGAAAGGGGCTGCATTTAATAGAAAAAAATAGCACTTTATTTAAAAGCAATCACAGACATAGTGGTCTGCTGATGTCAGCAGGCCACTGTCCCTGTGATAGCAGTGATTCATAGTCTGATGGATTTGCGATCTGCGTCATTAATATTCATAAAGTGGGTCGAATTACGAATCGCTTTTTGCAAGTCGACTTATTAGTATAGGGGTCCACAAAAATGGAATGAGTTTGGAAAAGCCAGTGCGTAAACTACGACAACTTTTATCGACTCCATTCTTTGTACATCTAGACCATGGCTTGGCATGACTTCTCTTGTCTTCTCCGTCATCCATACTTTTTACATTTCCCTCTTTTCTAGCCTTTCCTAGCCTTACAGCTACCTTGATGTTTTTTACCTTCCACTTTAGCTCCCAGAAGGCATTGTATCAGCCCCAGCCTGTGGACCTGCAACAAAAATTGAAGATTTGTAAGCTCACCAGACAGCTAAGATCTTCTCATAAAGCTTTGTTATAGATCCCTCGCAAACGTAGTGTTAAATTTGGGGGCAGGGCTTTTTCCTATCTAGTGCAGTTCCTTGGAACACCCTCCCTCTGCATATCCGTCGGTGTTCCATTTGCAACCGTTTTTAAAAACTGCTGAAAACATGGTTGTTCTAGAGTTCCTTTTCCTGTTGAATTATAGTGCAGTGCCAAGATATCCCTATGGGTATGAATTGTGCGCGATACCAATTACCTACAACATAGAACACATTTATTGTATGGTCTCATGAATTTGGATGGTCTTCTACTATTAATTATTACTTTATTCATATCAAAAAAGAAAAAGCCTAGAAGTATCTGGAATAAACTTAACCACACTTTTCAAAAACTAGAAGACATATTCTTACTTTATCCTCTAGCATCCGCTCCACACTTCAAAGCAACTTGTGGGATACCGAAGTCACGTTCTAAAAAGCATAACATCTGATATTTTTAAAATTCTGTGCTGTACGGACATGGTATATGTCAGATACATCAGTTGTAATCTATTGCATGGCAGCTGTGGGGTAAAAAATGTACTGCATCTCTAATTTCTCTGGCACTAGAGGCTCAGGGATAAATCCTTTGAAAGCTTATAATTTCCAGGGCTGGAAAGAGGGTACTGGCAGAGAATAGAGTGTTATGAAACTAGGCCTGTGTTGATATTCATGATTCGTTTGGTGAACACACACAGTGCACTTAGTCGATCCAGGCCCTCCAACATTTCCATGTTCAATCTTGTCACCATTAGTTTTCAACAAAGAGATCTGGTGGCTCATGGTGAAAACAAAATGTGGGTTCCCCCAAAGACTGTTTTTCCTAAGGATTCCCTACCACACTTTAACAGTCCTCCTCAAGTCTCCATAACCACTCTCTCTCTCATGTATTTCTTTTATTTTATAGCACCACTCATGACAGTGTAGGATGTCAGAGCACTTTACATCACACCGGCCTGCTCCTGTGCCGGGACGCAGCTTGCTCCGGGTGCCGCGCACAGACGGTGCGAACCCTGTGGCCGTTGATCTTCCCCATCGGGTGAGTGACGGCTGCCTCTGGGGCCTGGTTGGCGGGGTTTGGGGCTCGCAGGCTGTTCCGCCTGGCCTGGGGCACTGTGGCATCGATGGCGGCGCCATCTTGTCTTCCCTGGTGGTCCACCATTACTGTTGTTGGTGCCCGGGCTGGGTGACGTGGGTAGAGGGCCCCCCCGCATCTCTCCACGAGCGCGGCCTCTGACTGGCGTGCATCCCCCGTCTGCAGTGCTCCGTCCGTCCCCTGTGTTCGTATGAGTGGGCGTTGGGTGTTGCGGACAGTGTTCCTCGCAGTGCCGGTTCACATCTGCCGGCCCTCCTCCCACGGCCCTTGTTCTCCTCCTGCAGACATCGCGGCAGTAATCTACCTCTGGACCTCCAGGACCCCTCCTGTGCACTAAGCTTGTCTGTCTTCCTGCTGTGGGGGGTGCCGCTAGTGCCTTGCTGACCCTGCACTGGCCCCCCAACTGCCATTGAGACCTGCCTTCAACAGCTCCCGAGCGGAATAGTTGCACTAGTCTGCGGATTGGGATTGTGGCCCCTATATGCTCCTGTACCTGTGCAGACCCCCTTTTGGCCTCCACATGCACCTCTGGTAGGCGCTCCTCTTGCCTGGTCAGGCCTTCTACAACCTCTGGTGCACCTTCACTCCTTTGGGTTCTTGAGGCATTGCGGCCTGGTCTGGCGGTCTCCTCTGGCTATCAACTGCTTCCGCTGCTGCCCTGGGGGTGCTGCCTCCGGACTGTGGCGGCCGTGCCTGTGGGTGCTCTGACTTCTCCTTCACTTACCTCCCTTCACCGGCTGTTTGTAGACAATGTGCCCCTGTCTTCACTAGCTGCCTTCTGCCTTGCTGCCGGCTGCGTTTTTTTATCATGAGGAAGACGGATCCGAAACAGCCCAAGATTGCCTTTGATCTGCGAAAGTCCCCTCGACTGGATGGTGCTGGTTCTGACGGCGCCGACTCTGCTGGCTCAACGGATGCCCTCTCTGGCCGGGATGACGACCTCAAGGCAATCATGTTGGAGGTTAAGTCGGCCGTGACCGGGATCGCAGCTCAGCTGGACCAACTCTCTTCTCGCTTGGACTCAGTGAAGGCCCATGTGGAGTCCCACGATAATCGCCAGCTCCATGTCGAGTCCTGGGTGTCTCACGCCGAGGATGCTGCTACCCAAGACCGCCAGAAACTTCTCAAGATGGGCAAAATCCTGGCGGTCATTCACGGGAAGAATGAGGATTCCACCAACATTTCGAAAATGGAGGACTTCATCGAGCAACTGATCAAAGAAATTTTCGGGGACGTCCTTTCTCCGGTGTTCGTCATGGAGCGTCCCCATCGCTCCCTTGGTCCACGCCCCGGACCTGGTCTGCCGCCCCATCTCATCATAGCTAAAATCTTGAATTACCGGGACCGAGATGCCATCCTTCGTGCGGCACGGAACAGAGGCACCATCAGCCATCAGGGTAACACTCTCTCTTTTTACCCGGACTACACTCTGACTGTCCAGGCATTTCGGCAAGAATTCCTTCTGGCCAAGTCCATTCTTCAAAAGCATGACGTCTCATACTCCCTGGCGTACCTGGCGAAGTTGAGGGTCGGTCAGGGTGCCAAGACACTGTTTTTTCCAGATCCTAGGGAGGCCCTGGCATTGGCGAAGAAACTCAAAAAGGGGGCCCGTTCCACCCCTTCTGGGTCTCAGCAGGACTGCACCGATCGGCTAAGTGACAATGATTGACTGTGCTGACAATATTCCTCTTTATATCTAGTGTTGTATGATGCTTAATAACACCCAAGCTTGGGCACCCTGCTTCTTTGCAGGGGTGTATGCTGAGCCCTGCTATGCTCCCATGGGATGATTCCCAATGGTACTGTTGTTCTCTCCCCTCCAAGTTGTGGTCCCGTTTTCTCAGCCTAATTGGGGGGTTGGAGTTGGTGCGGGGTCAGTGGTCTGGGAGGTGGAGGTGGGTTGGGTCGGGGAGGGGTGTGGGGTTCTTTTCTGAGGTTCTTAGCTCCTCTATTGGGGTGGTGGTTTGGGTGTGGGTTTATGTGGGGGTTCCCTACTCCTCTATTGGGGTTGTGGCTTCATTTCGCCACTGTATGGTTGTTTGTTATTGTTGCTACATGTATGGTTCTTGACACTGCACTGTGCTTCCTGCATAGCTTTGCCGCAAGTCGATCTCAGCCCGCACTCTGTCTCGTTTTTATTTTTTCACAGCATTATGATCTCCGATCTGCTTTGTTTACACTCATTAGACATGTAATATAGGTCAACGTGTTGCTCCACTGGTTCTCTTCTCACCTTATAAGCTGCTCCCCCCTGTGGTCTGGTCTGTGGGGCTCTGTAACTATCTGCCGGAGCGCTCCGCCCTCTGAGTCACACCTGCCCCTCAGACGCTCGCGCACCTCTCCCGCACTCCTCCATTTGTGGGTATCCATTGTGAGCTGTCCCTATCTGCTTACGCTGCACACTACTCGTGCTATACCCTGCTGTCCCCTGTCTCCTTTGCTCCATGTGTTCGCTGTGCTAGGCTGCATAGCTTGCCGGCCGCGCTGCAAGGTGCTTCACCCTGACCTGCCCCGTATGGCTGACATCGTCTGCTGGACTTGGAATGTCCGGGGCTTGAATGATCATCGCAAGGCCCGACTGATACACTCACACCTACAGCGACACAGAGTAGATATCTGTCTCTTACAGGAGACGCACTTGCTGCCCGGATCCGTCCCCAGACTCAAATCTCGCTACTGGGGGGAATCCCATTCTTCTACATACTCGTCGTACGCCAGGGGTGTCTCAATTCTGCTACGACAGGGCCTTCCTTGGCAAACCGCTCGGGCCCTCCTTGATCCGGGGGACAGGTATGTGATTCTTCATGGTTTACTACGGCACCAACCAGTCACGATTTCCGCGGTTTACGGCCCTAACTCGGATGACCCGGAATTTTTCAACCACATATGGCACCTCATCTCCACATACGGCCCCGCGGCGGTGGTTTGGGGTGGGGACTTCAATGTCACTCTCTCGGCTACCCTGGATCGCTCTGGCTCTTATGCGTCCAATCCGCATGCAGCTGCAGCTCTTACGTCTATTTTAACTGACAACGCTCTCTATGATGCCTGGCGTCACCTCCGTCCTGATGCTTGTGAAGGCACCTGTGTCACTGGCACGAGGGGCTGTTGGACGCAAACTGATCTCTGGCTTACCTCGCCGGATGTCTTGTCCTGGCTCACTGATGCTGTGCACATGGCTCACACTTTCTCCGATTATGCGCCAGTCCAGATCCGTCTTAGGCTTCCAGGCTTCCCCATTCCCCACGACGGGCCTTTATTTATTTATTTATTTATTTATTTAATTTGTATAGCGCTACAGCTACCCACCAAGGGGTTTCCCGGCGCTAGTAATTCAGAAATGCGTATTTTGCCAGTCAATATCAGATGTTAAAAAGCCACGTTTTTAATGCTTTCCTAAACTTCACATGGCTGACTTCCGAACGTAAGGAATGAGGCATCTTGTTCCAGAGGGATGGGCCTAAGAAGGCAAAGGATCTTCCCCCCATCCGTGATAATTTGATTTTGGGAATAATGAAATTATTAGCGGTTGCTGATCTAAGAACTCTCGAAGGTAAGTAAGGATGCACAAGGTTCCGCAGATATTTAGGAGCAGTTCCAGTTGAAATTTTGTGCATAAAGCATAGGGATTTAAACCTAATCCTATTTTCAATTTTCAACCAATGAAGGTCACGGATGTATTTAGTAGTGGGGCAGGACATAGGGATTTTGAAAAGAAGTCTCGCCGCTGCGTTTTGTACTAATTGCAGCCTTCTGATTGTAGCTTTCTTTGCCCCTAGGTACAGCACATTACTATAATCTAGCCTTGAAGTAATCAAGGCATTGATGACAGTTTTTTTGGTGCCATCAGGGAGCATCCAGCAGATCTTCTTTAGCCATTTTAAGACTGCAAAACATGTAGCAGAAGTTTTAACGGCTTGCTGGTGCATATCTAAAGATTCGTCAATGATGACTCCCAAGTTACGTGCCTGTGAAACAGGTATAGGAGGAGGGCCCATTTCAGATGGCCAGTGTTGTGGTCCCCAGGCCTCTCTATTTTTTCCAAGAATAATTAGCTCCGTTTTCTCGCCGTTAAGCTTAAGAAAATTATCCTGCATCCATCCAGCGATCTTACCTAACCCTAATTTTAGCATGGAAGGATGGTTACTTTCGGCTGAAGAAAGAGAGAAAAGGAGCTGTGAGTCGTCAGCATATGAAAACATATTCAAACCTGTCTCCTCAACTAATCTCGCAAGAGGACTCATATACAAATTAAAAAGCAGTGGACTTAAAATTGAGCCCTGTGGTACTCCATGTTTAAGAAGTAAAGTCTCAGAGCAGGCAGACTGAGAAAAAACTTGAAACGTACGATTGCTTAACAGTGACTCAATCCAATTTATGGCTGCGCCATGAATACCTATGGAGGAGAGTGTTCGTAACAGCACCACATGTGAAACAGTATCGAACGCGGCACTCAGGTCTAATAATATGAGTGCCACAGTTTCTCCTCTGTCTATCATGGCGCGGATGTTTTCTGTCACTCCAAGCAACGTTGTTTCCGTAGAAAAACCTACACGGAATCCAGATTGTTGTAAAGGAAGGAGATCGTGTGTTTTTATGAATTCCGACAGCACCTGATGCACGTGCTTTTCCAAGATTTTTGAAAAGATAGGCAGAAGAGATATTGGTCTAAAGTTGGAGGGCATATTTGGATCTGCTCCAGCCTTCTTCAACAATGGGTGGACCATAGCATGCTTCCATTCTGCTGGAACGTATGCTTCCTGAAGAGAGGCATTAAGTAGATCTGTAATGAACGTCAATACATTTCTATTCAATTGTTTTAGGACAGAGCAGGGTAAGGGATCCTTTGGTGAGCCGGATTTGATCGTATTTAGTAAATTGATAACCATGTCGGCATTTAGCGGTGGCCAACATTCTAAGGTTGCATGTCTTTTATCAATGGCGCAAGAGTCCAACTCTTTGGAAGCATCGCCAACTTCCATAATTGGATCACCAGAAATTATCGTATTAAGCTGGTGTTGATCTTTTTGTGCGAGCTCTATGCCCTTATGAATTTTGTCCACTTTGTTGACAAAGAAGGAAGCTAACTGGTCACACTGTTTTTTGTTTAAATCGGGTGGTTTTTGAACAGTGTTAGATCCTGCAAGCTCTTTTACAACATTAAACAATGTTTTTGATTTGTTTAACGCCTCCGTAATTGTCATACAGACATAATCTGTTTTTGCTCTTCTACATAACATCTGATAGTGCGTCAATTTAGATTTATAAGTTTGTTTTGCTTCCAGGGAATAGGTTTTCCGCCAATTGCGTTCCGCACTTTTGCATTTAGTTTTTTCTTCCTTTAGAGTGTCATTAAACCAAGGGGCAGGAGGATGACGGGTATGGCCTCTTAATTTTGTTTTAGGTAGGCCTTTACTTGGCGTCTTCCTCCCAATGCCCTCCGGGACTCTGCGTTTTGTGCGGACATTCACACTGCTATCACCAACTACTTCGATTTAAACACGGGTTCCGTCGATTCCGCCTCCACCCTATGGGAGGGGCTCAAGGCCGTCATTCGTTTTAACTGTATTTCTAAACCGGCGGGCGTCCTTCGCTCTATTCGCACCACCCTGGCTATGCTCGAGGAGGAAATTAAGGACCTGGATGCTGCCAAGGCTGCGCGCCCTAGCCCTGAGAAGTTGGCGCTGCTATGCCAAAAGCATACCGAATTCTCGGATGAGGCTGGCCGTGAACTTTCCTTCCTGGGCAGAGAGGGTTCGGGTGCACCGCTTCGGGGAGGGGGACCACCCGGGGCGTACTCTTGCTAACCTTCTTCGCCCACCGAGAGCTGCCTCCTATTTAACCGCCCTCAATGATGGTGGCCCAGATAGGACTACCTCCCTGGAGGATATTAAATCCCGTTTTCTTGATTTTTATTCACAACTCTACTCTGCTGGCACTCCTTTGCCACAGGAGGAGTTTGACCAGTATTTTGAGTCTATTGCCCTCGTCTGGCTTGATGATTACCATAAAAAATTCCTTGATGAACCGTTTTCCAGGGGAGAAATACTGGCAGCCATCAATAGCCTACCTGGTGACAAGGCCCCTGGCCTAGGTGGCCTGTCATCCTCGTTTTACAAAACGTTTGCTGACATCCTGGAACCGCATCTGGCAGACATGTACAATGAGTCTTTTGATACCAGGCTATTCCCGCCATCTTTGTGTGAGGCAATGATAACCTTGCTTCTCATACCTGACAAGTCAGTCGACGGTCACGACTCCTCCCGCCCCCTTTCCCTTATAAATATTGATAACAAAATCTTTGCTAAATTGATCGCCTCACGGCTTCTTCTACTTTGCCCACCATTCCCCTCCCCGATCAATTTGGTTTCATTCCTGGTAGGGCAACCTCACATAACCTTCGTACCATCTTCTCAGTCTTGCATCAAATTAATCCTAATCTGCCGGCAGTGGCTGCCCTATTCGACGCTACTAAAGCGTTTGATACGATGGAGTGGCCCTTCTTATTTTAAATCTTGCCGCGTATGGGTTTCAGCGTCCACTTTCTGCGTAATGTTAAACTGCTTTATACCAATCCATCTGCACGTCTCCGCATTAATGGTCAGGTTTCTGACCCCATTAGTATTGCCCGTGGCACACGCCAGGGGTGCCCATTATCGCTCATGCTTTTTGTCATCGCGATGGAGCCCTGGCTGCCAGACTTCGGCAGCACCATACTCATAGGGGTATTGGATTCTCGTCCCGCTCCCTACTTGTCTCAATGTACGCGGACGATGTTACTCTATATGTTCGCTATCCTCAGGAGAACCTCAGCCCCCCTGGTCCGGGAAATCATACGTATTGGTGGGCTTTTGGGCATCCAGGTGAACTGGAGCAAGTCTGTTCTTTTCCCCCTAACTGATGCCACTGTGCCATTCCCAATGATTTTCTGTTCGTGTGGGCTTTTGGCCCCACGCGCTACTTGGGCATCTGGCTAAGTAGGGATCTGGACGAACTGTGGAGGTCAAACTTTGGGCAGGCGGTAGACTGGTTTGAATCCAGGATCCCATCATGGAGCCGACTTCCGCTATCTCTGGCGGGCCGAATCGCAATAGCCAAAATTGTGGTCCTTCCTAAATTCCTTTATCTCTTCTTAAACATCCCCATTCCCCTCACTTCTCATTTATTTCGCAAAATGCGCTCTCTAGTCATCTCGCTCGTTTGGGCGGGTAAACAACCTAGAGTGGCTTACGATATCCTCACTCTCCCCATGTCTGCCGGTGGGATGGATGCGCCTGACTTCAGGATCTATGCCCTATGTGCCCAGTCCAGTTTCCTGCACTTTTGGATTCACCCTACCCCCTATCAGCCCCACGTCGCAGTTGAGACCGATGTGACCTCTCCTTGGCCCTTGTCTACTGCTCTGTTAACGCCCGCGGTGCACCCTCGGGCGGAGGTTGACACGGTCGATTCGCTCCATTGGGCCTGGTCTGGCCTGCGTCGGCTTTCTGGTTTTCCTCTGCTTTCTGCCAACTCCATGCCAATTGTAAACCACACAGATTTCCCCTCACTTCAGTCTTCCAGCATGTCCCGACATGCGATGCGACTGGGTTTGAGGACGGTGGCGGATCTATACCCAGAGGACTCCTTTAACTCTCACCCAGACTCCTCGGCGTTGCAGGACATGTTTTTATTCTATCAGCTGTGTGCCACCTGCCAGAAGCTGCACCCCACATCCCCTCAGCCTCCGCCCAACATTCCGGCTCTGGACTTCATATATACTTCCCCATCACCGCACAAGTTAATCACCCAACTGTACACTCTTTCTCTAGTGTCCGCCCCTATTTCCTCGGCTCGTGCAAGAGAGGCATGGAGTGCGGACCTCGGTATTGATATTTTGGAGGCTGACTGTCTTTATTGCTGTAATCAAACAAAAAGCTGTCACCGAATTACCGGCTCCGCCTGATCCATTTCAAGTACTTGCACAGGCTGTACCGCACCCCAGTGCAACTTCACCGGCTTGGGCTAATCCCTGGGGATAATCGTGTGCATTGCGCTGCTCCTGCCGCGGACTTTGCCCATTTAGCGAGGCTTTGCCCTAAAGTCTCTGAGTTCTGGCGGGAGGTGTGTTCCACCATTTCTGACATCATCGGCGCTGCAGTGCGCCCCGACCCACCCCTGTGCCTTCTTGGTTTTGTTAAATTTTGCGCTGATGCTTCTCGATGTCTGATCTCGATGCTGCTGGTCCTTGCTAGACGCAGGGTGGCCATGTGTTGGGGTCGGCAGCCTGCTCCTAAAGTCAAGAGTTGGTTGGAGGATGCCTCTCGGTGCCAGAGTCTCCTATCGAAGTTTTGGAACTTAATGCCTGTCAGATCTAGACCTGTTGACAATTGGGGCCCCCTCGTCGCCTATCTCCTCTCCCAATCCCACCCCAGAGGCACTGCCTCTCCCGCGCTCCCCACTGGCCCTGGGTCCGCGGCGACTGCCGGCGATGGTCAGTGACTGCCTTCTCCACTTTGCTGGCAATGTAATCTACCTGTTACTAAATGACTGACTTGAATTGTATTCTGCTGATGTGAGCTGCGGAATTGCTCGGTGTATTGTGTCTGCCATGATTTTGTTCCTCAATAAAGGTTTTCGAAAATTAACAGCAAAAAAAACATCCTGCAGTATGCAGTATTCTGACGGCAGCAAACTACGGCCCAGATTGAGTAATTTTTCATGCGACACAGCGTTCACATGTGATTAGCTGTGTTGCGAAAAGAAGAAAGCATAGCGCAGCACCATATCTAAAAAGAAAGACTTGCTGCTGTGTCATACACTCCCATGGTGCACAAACAAGTTCCTTTTGTGATGCACTGTCTTGCTCGATGGTGCAGAGGAAAGTGTGCACTGTCTAGCATAGGATGTGCACAGAAGGCATACTCTACCAGTACAATTTCCTATGTGTAAACAAACTCAGAATTTTCCCAAACATTGAAAGTGTGTAGTGCACTGCAATTCATTTGCAATGTGTTGCTGTTGTGGAAAAACTAACAAAATATTTCTACTTGTCTGCATATGCTTCAAGTTGAGGTTTTGATGCAAAGATCAGTCTGGGTATCTTAGTAGATCGGGTTATACATCAAAACATGTAGGCGTTTCTGTTGGTCTGCCATATTAAAGACCCTTGACGCAAAGCGGTCAAAGCTGTTTTTCTGGTGTGAAAAGTTAATATTTTCAAAGCAACACACTTTTTGAACCTAGTAGGTATATATAGTTAGGATTTTTTCTCTATGGGATTTTTGAAAATTCTATGTCTAATAACTTTGGCGTTTGTGGATGGAATTGGCTGAAATTTTCAGGAAAATGGCACATTTTGTTTCTGAGCAGCCCCTGAAAATTTGGGGGGGGTTTGTCAAGGGGGGGCCGAGAAAAAAGGGGGGTCCCAAAACGTGTTTTTAACATTGAGTTTTCCATAGGGCGGTTGGCCTCACTTTTAGCCCGAACGGCTGAATGGATTTGCACGAAACTTGGCAAAATTGTAGGGACTGGTAGCCCGATGTGCCTTTTGTAGGTCTCAATATATGTGCTACAGTGGATTTTGAGAAATTAACGTTTAAAAAAAGATATATATCTGTAACAGCGGACCGGGCAGCGCTCCAGGACGCGTACTTTTCGCGCAACGGAGCTTTGTGAAGCGAAGCTGATTGGTTCTCCGGCGTCTGTCAACATTCCAAACAGTCCGTAGCGGCTGCCATCTTGTCTCTCGGTAGGATCGAGAGACAAGAGGAGGCCAAAGCGAAGGGGCAAATGACCATAAGGGGGAATAGTAGATCCTCGCTGACCCCCTAGATTTGATGTGGAGGTTTTAAAAGGGCCCCGCGGGGCAAAAAATAATAATAATAATAATAATAATCGAACGGCTGAATGGATTTGCACGAAACTTGGTAAAATATTAGGGACTGGTAGCCCGATGTGCCTTTGCTAGGTCTCAATATATGTGCTCTAGTGGATTTTGAGAAATTAACGTTCAAAAAAAGATATATATCTGTAACAGCGCTCCGCTTCGCGTAACGGAGGTTTGCGAAGCTGATTGGTCATTCTGTCACTGGGCTATAGTTGGGCTACATCTGGCTGATATTTGGGCTACATTTGTTTTTTTTGTCTCTGGCGGCCATCTTTGGGCTACATTGGGCTACATTGGGCTTCATTGGGCTTCATTGGGCTACATTGGGCTACATTTGGGCTCCAACATATATATAGGCCAATGTAGCCCAATATATATTTTTCAAAGTTAATTTTCGTAAAAACCACTGGAGCATATATCTTGAGACATAGCAAAGGCACATCGGGCTACCAGTCCCTACAATTTTGCCAAGTTTCGTGGAAATCCATTCAGCCGTTCGAGCTAAAAGTGAGTCCAACCGCCCTATGGAAATGAAGGAAATGAATGGGTAATTTGTAATTAGCAAATAGCTAATCGCAAACTAGGAATGGTAAAGAATCGCTATTTATTCCTTAAAGTTCGCTATTTAGGAAATGCAAAAAACTTTGATGATACATATGGCGGTTCATCTCGAACAAGATAAGAAGCATAGGGATAGATTTATGATGACTGGCGCATCACCAGGGATGTGTTAGTCATTCTGTGCCGCTGTTCCGTCACCTATGGTGTGCTGCATTTACAATGCGGCGCATCATGGGGCAAAAACAGCACAGATGCGTGATGTAACTGTGCCGTAAAGGTGGCGCATTGCTGGAGTTGTATCGCAAGTGTGATGAAGCTCCAGGAAGGGTCGGGGGTGCCCCTGTCGCAGGGTTTCTGTTCTCACACAGAACTGTGGACAGAGGATTGGAACCTCGGCGAATTAGGGTGCCCCAAAACTCACCTTAGTACTCAAAAACCCCTTAGCAAGCTAGGTACAGTGTCACATTGGATATAACAAACTCTCAATGTTTAGACAATCCAGAATATGAACTTATAGTACCTCAGGATACGTGGAACTCATGAACAGTCGGTCGTTATATATTTCTTAGAAACCAGAACATGGAGTTAAGAAGAACACATGTGTATTTGAAATGTTGATTTACTAATGCCGTCTTCTCAGGCGTAGTATCTTAGATAATACAAGTACACATATTATCAGTAGCAAAATTACCAGCATAGTTACTAGTACATAAAAAGCGAATGGTGACAGTATGTTAACATGCTGTAAATGAATAAGAGTTATCAACACTTATAAGCAGCCACGGGCCGTGGAGGGAGTTACGGTGGGGCAGGGAGGCGGGGAGGGGGAGGGGCAGGGTGGAGAGGGCTCCACCCTGCCCCTCCCCCTCCCCGCCTCCCTGCCCCATCGTAACTCCCTCCACGGCCCGCGGCTGCTTATATCTCACCCTCCCTAATACACATATTATATTATTTGCTAAGAAGGTCTCTTTGTGTTGGTTTAGGGCGTGCCCATACTTTAGTGTCTTAGATTTGAAGGAATCACATCAGCATACACGAGCTCTCTCTTCATGTGAACCGCATCAAGTGTTGTGTATGTGTGTTCGGCAAAGCAATATAAAACCCGCCTCATGCCCAGAATTGGCAGAAGCTGCACTTATGTTATGAGTATGAAGTCGTGGAGATCAGACCTCATAACAATTCTGTATCGTGTTGTTCTTGAAACTTCAGCACTCGCTGTACAGATATAGTTTAACAAGTAAAGCAGATAGTAGAGCAATAACATATTATTCTCATGTAAATCACGATGAACTATTAGGTTGAAAGCTAAAGCAACAACTAAGTGTCGTGTGCAGAAGTTGCAAAAAAGGAAAAATGGCGTTTAAACCGGTAATGAGCCCATGCTAACTTAACACGGTGTAAAGATATCCAGGACCTAGATGACACCTCCCCATGATCCGGAAACGAACTGAATAAGATAATAGAAGTGCCATCTCATGAGAGCAGATTGCAACTTTATATGTGGACGGTCCGCAAGGTAAAATATTAAAAACTAGGAAAATTTTATGCTAAAGAAAAATAAAACAGCCAAGTACTTTATCGAGTCTTAAGCCAATAGGCAAGCTAAATAATAAAAACTTGACAAATAAGTCAATGAATTGTCAATGAAATGCTAGTACTCAGCATATCAAAAATGAAAAAGGTCTATGACATAACTGTGTATGCAAAATAAGCTGCAACAGCCTCCAATAGGAAGTCACCGTCTTCATCCGAAAAGAGTTCGGCCATCCAATTTAAAAGCGGAAAAGAACATACGTGCTCTCCCAGCACCGGATCCTCTATCACCATCAGAGGACAGCTCGGTGGGTTTTCAAGAAAGCTCTGTTCCAAGAAAGACTGTGTTGCCATCAGTAAATTCCAGGGACCAATTAGTCCATGCATCAATGCCACAGCCATAATCCTTTCGCCAGGACAAACCAACTCGTGAGTAATGATAGGAGTCATCAGCTGATTAAAGTCGACGTCAGGAGAAACCGGTCCGCAGAGACACAAATCAATGGCCCAATCGAAATCACAGGTCAGGCAGTGAAATACAGGCTGGACACAGGTGAAGTAGGAGAATCGAAAAGATAATCCATATGCCGTGCTTAATATCGCCAACGGCATTGTGCCATAATATTCTAGCATGCGATTGCGGAACAGTGTCAGCAGCTGCAGGGTGGGAGGTTGCACAGGAGGGACATCCATATTTAAAAATGTAAAAAAGCACAAGAGCGTCCGCTGGTAATGCAAGTAAAAATGGCAATCCACGAAGCAGAGTGGAAAAAATAGAATGAAAGAAAGCAGGGATGACTCCAAAGATTTTCTCAAATGAAGTCACGAGACCACTGGTAACAACTTTAAAAAAGTGCGCCAGGGCCTTTGTGGAGGATGCGTTAAAGATAGTCCGAACCATGTCGCTGAAATGCAAAGGCGAATCAGTATTTAAAAGGGTCTGCACCTCTGTACGGGTGTTCGCTATGTGAAGCACGAAAGTTTCACGGGCCGAACTCAAGGCCACCTCTCTCTGAGACAAAAGAGCTCTTATTCTTGCCATGCCGTTGAAATCTGCTCCCAAGGTTGGTATTTGTGGCGAGATTGAAAACTCCCTATGTTCATGTGTGGGAGGAAATAGAACATTTCTGCAGCAAATAACCCGTTCACTTACTGTTACGATAAAAGGAATACTTTTAATTAACCCAGAACAATCTTCATTATTGAGCATCAAATAACTACCATTTTCCAACAACTTGAACGTGGGGATGATAGCAGGAACTGGCGTGCCTTGCAACACGCAAGCCATATTTGGTCGGTGTTTGTTGCATGAACCGTGTAACTGTATGTGCCTACACATTAGTGATAGATCTGGCGTCTCAGTGCATTCCTCTCCATTCAGATAAACTTCTTGATCATCTTTGAAACATCTGTATGTGTATGGAAGCGACCAGACCTCATGAAGAAAAGCACTACCTAAAGGTTCATAACGACCTATTGGTATATATTTCATACAATTTGAAAACTTATATAAAGCAAAAGGCAGCGTTATTAAACCGTGGATAAGGCACGTTGCCAAAAAACCCGCACTCCTCTGCTGATGATGTCACTGAGCATGTCATGAATGATGTAATATGTGACATCATCAGCAGTGGATTACGGGTAATAGTATCTCTAGTTTACTCCCCTATAGCTGTCGTTCTTTTAACATAAGTGTCTGTTTCCTTCCCTTATACTTACTGTTTTTGGTTCGCTTCCGGTTCGCGTACCGGAGAGCGAACTGGGAAGCGAACTAAGAGAAATAGAGGTTGGCACAGTTCCAAATATTGTACCAATTTTTTAATAACGGGGAGGTAGTTCTGAAAAGAACTTTTTTTTTAATTGTTTTTGTTGTTTTATATTTTTTTTATTATTTTTCGGAACATTTTTTTACTTTTTTTGAATTTTTCTGAACAGTTTTATATTTTTTGGGGTTTTTCTTGGAGGGGGCAATGAAAACGATTCATTGTAAAGGGCTCAACAGGAGCAACAAAACAAAAAAAAAGTATTTATTATTTTGGGCGTTTCGTACAAACTTGCATATGATAGTCAATAGCTCTGTTGATCAGAGTGATGCTTCTTTCTCCGTAGCAAATGAATCCATCGCAATGTACGCAGACGTGTTTTACTTCACCAAATCTCATTTGTATATTTGGCACTATCTCCCTGCCCTCTGGTCCCGTTACTTCCGGTACAACAGATCTTCTGGCCATAATAGGGAGATTATCTAGGTCGTTCCGAAACTGTGCAGCACTGTAGTTGTTAGGATGCCACCTAGTCATATGGCGATGCATTGTGTAGTTTCCGAAACTGTATTTTTTCTCGGTCCCTCTGGACAGTCTATCTTGACATATAAGGCAAGTTACGTATCTTGCATTTACTTTTTTCTGACCTTTGGGAATTTAAAAAAATTGCCAAATGAAGTTTTCTTTCCGGTGAGACGTCCTGGGCTCCTCAGGCAAAAACTGCCTCTCTTCGTGCTCATCGTCCTGTTCCTCTTCTTCCTCTTCTTGTTGAATTATAACTTGAGCAGGTGGTCCACTCTTCCTTGGATGTGGTGGAGGTGGTGGGGAAGCACCAGCTGAAGCTACTAAAGAAGCCATTGCTCAGTGATCACAAAGGGTCTTTCTCTCACAATGATGAAAGTCAGAGTGAGGAAAGAAGGAGGGATTTTCATCATTTGGGAAAAACAAGAGTTCTCAACCAATGAAAAGTGTTCATTTTAGATTATATGACCTAGTCTTACATCATTAGGAAACCAAAAGTGAAATGAACCAATGAAAAGTGTTATTACCAAGTCACATGACCTGCTGTGTTTACGTTAAGCGCTTTGCAGGGCCTCCCGGTTTGCTTCCAGAAACCTGCGCTTTGCGACTCGCTTCGCGTACCAGTTCGCTAACGTAGCACGTCATATGACGTATCACGCGACAACGTGAAACGTCATGCGGACGGGAGGCGTCACGATGTTGTTTTCTAACGCGGCAGTTGCGGTAAAGAAACGTTTACCGGCTCGCGGTCTATTTCGCGGCATCAAGGTCAGCTAACGGGAAGCTTCCCGATTCGCGAAGCGGGAACGAAGAAAAAAAAATATTTTAAAAAAAAATTATTCATAAACATATAAAATATATTTTTGGATTTAAAGAAGAATACATTTTACAGCTACAGATATTAGCTGTTAAAAAACCAATGAAATTCACTGAAAAAACCATAGGTTATAGACCATATATAGTTAGGAATTAGCATTTACAAAACCTTGAAATTTCACTGAAAAAACCATAGGTTATAGACCATATATAGTTAGGAATTAGCATTTACAAAACCTTATTTTACTCACACAAAACCATTGAAATTCCATATATAGTTAGTTGCACTAACTATATATCGCGCACCCGCAATCCACTGCTGATGATGTCACATATTACATCATTCATGACATGGTCAGTGACATCACTGATGACATCACTGATGACATCTCAAATGACATCACTGATGACATCACTGACGACATCTCAAATGACATCACTGATAACATCTCAAATGACATCACTGATGACATCTCAAATGACATCACTGATGACATCACTGATGACATCATCCAGTGACTGTGTGTTTCTGTAAAGTTAAAATGTGTCTTACATATTGAAGAATGAGTGGAAGTATAAGTGTCTGGACAAAGGATTTAGTAGGTGAGTGACTGAATGTATGAGTGAGTGATTAAATGTGTCTCACTGAGTGCATGGGTTAGTGACTAAACTATCTTAATTTGAGCATCATTATGTCTGTTGTTCTGTAAACTGCTGCATGTGTTGATCAGTAGCTATATGATTAACTATATGGGTTACTGATTGATTGTCCAAGTATTTGTATGGGAGACTGAGTGTGTGTGTGGCTGGCTGGCTGGGAGGTGTGTGACTCTGTGCAGATCAATGTGTACTTGTATCAATGATTCTATAAGAAGGTAAGTATGTGTTAGTATATGTTTGAAAATGTAAGGTGCTCTATGTTTAACTGTATAGACAAGAAAATGGAAGTGTCATTGATTCTTTAACAGGACTGACTACGTGTGTGAGTAACTCCATGGATGAGTGGCAGACTGTGAGTCTCTGTATAGGTGTATGAGTGCATATGATAGTGTTGTAAAGATGAGTGATTGTATGTATGAATGATTGTATGGGTGAATGAGTGAATGTGTGTGTAGACATAGGAATCAGTGAGTGCGTATGTAGTAACTAGTATTGGTGTGTCAATGGTTTCAAAAATTATACTCTGTATTTAACACTGGGTGAAACAGAGGTTATATTAAAATGTGAGGAGATGCATTGTATTGTCACATGAATGATATCATCAGTGATGTGGTCATTGATGTCAAATCAGATGTCATCAGTGATGTCATCAGTGATGTCATTTGAGATGTCATCAGTGATGTCATCAGTGATGTCACTGACCATGTCATGAATGATGTAATATGTGACATCATCAGCAGTGGATTGCGGGTGCGCGATATATAGTTAGTGCAACTAACTATATATGGAATTTCAATGGTTTTGTGTGAGTAAAATAAGGTTTTGTAAATGCTAATTCCTAACTATATATGGTCTATAACCTATGGTTTTTTCAGTGAATTTTCAAGGTTTTGTAAATGCTAATTCCTAACTATATATGGTCTATAACCTATGGTTTTTTCAGTGAATATATATATATAAGACCACCGGGAACACAGCGGGGCTTTCAAACAAATATTTATTTCAGGGCTGTGGCATGACCGGTTTCGGCGTGTGCCTTTTTCAAACGCTATAAGTCCTTAAACAGTGATGGCTCCCACATCGGGATTATATGGGCTCCTCCCTCCAAGTGGATGGTTGGGCTCACCTGGAGCCAATTGTCATTTCGCTCGCTTCATTTTTGGGACTACCAGTCCCAGTGTACAGCGCGCTGACATTGTGCTTCAGGTAACTCTTCCTACAGTTCTGCTGGAGGTTTTTGTGGATATTTATAGCGTCAGCCAGAGACGCTTCAAGAGGCCACATCTGACAAGTGACTGCTGTATCACTGGCTTCTGCGTGAGCAGTTTTCTTCTTTGTAACCGAGGTATCGGATTGCAGCAGCACACCTCTCCAGCGCCAGTCAGGAAGAGTTCACTGACAGCAGTTTCGTGACTTCACGGATAGGATTGGACATTATTCCAGCCTAGGACTCAGCAGACTTGTGCTGTGGCAGTGCAGATGAATGCGGGGACACAGGGAAGCCCAAGGACTTTAATTTGCATCAACAACAGTGCGCTCCACTCTGCAGTGCACCACAGCCACATGGACGTTATTCCTTAATTCCCCTCGCAGCACCAACCCAGGGATGTTGCATTCTGGGTGCTGTAGTACCAACAGCACTACAGCAGGTGAGCGATCACATGGCAGGGGAGGTGCTTTCTCTCACCAATAGGAGACATGCAGGTGGATTTTAAGTGGAAGTGCGGGACTGTTTGTCAATGCAGCAGGGGCGTCTGAGGAAGACTTCAATGTCGAAATGCATAATGCCTTACCTGCATGTCCAATTAAAGGCTTATTTACTGAGTTCCCCGCGTGTGCCTCTTCCTACAGTTCTGCTGGAGGTTTTTGTGGATATATATATATATATATATATATATATATATATATATATGTATATATATATATATATCCTCGCAAATGTCCCCGTCACAGAGGGAACGCTGTTGTTGGTGCCCGCGTTTGAGACCGGGAGCGTGTCTCAATTTTATTTCAAAAACAAAAAGGCACGCGGCACACTTCTTGGCAGGTAAAACTCAGTTTTTAATCACTCAGGTCTACAGCAAAACTCCTACGCGTTTCGAACAAACGTTCTTGGTCACGGCAGTGTTCTACAATTAGTCCTTCTTTCATTTCAGAATTTATACTTGCACCATATGTTACATAACGGTGATGCATTCTGGGCTATGTAGTTTTATTAGCTGTTTTGTAACTTTTTTTCTTTTTTTGCAACTTTATTTTCAGTTGACATGCGTAGGGCAGACATGTGGGGAAAGATCTAAGGATTTAGTCCCAGTTTATACGTTTAAATCCTATAGTAGGATCTTTTTAACGTATAATGATATAATTACATTTCTATATCGTTCGCACTTTTTTGTGTGATACGATTAATGGGAAGTGTTATCCTTAGATTTGGATGTTACTAGGGCTGAGTGCCCTTTGCCCCACATGTGTGCCTCTATTCATATCTGTTTCAGCCCATATGGTTCATTAATTAAGTACATTCATCAACTTTGGACGATCATCTTGCAAGCAAAGCATACTATATCACATTTTGGATTTTACTACAATTGTTTTTACAGGTGGATGTGCATTTCTTCGTCTGCATTCAAACCTCTCGGGTACTTGGTTTTGAATTTAATTATTAATTTGGACTCCAGCCTTCTTAACTTTAAGAGTCTGTCTCCACCACGTTCTTGGTTTGGGATGGTTGCTAGTCCCAAATATTTTATGTCCTGCCATGTTTTTCCTTCGTGTTGTTTTAAATGTTTTGCCATGGCATAGGCATTGTCATCATTTTGTATCGCTCGGATATGCTCTAATATTCTTTTTTTCAAAGGGCATTTCGTGCTGCCTATATATTCTTTTCCGCAGCAACATCTCAGCATATATACCACAAATGATGACTCGCAGGTTATCTTTGTTTTGATTAGAAATTCTTTACCAGTTGGATCTTTCAATGTGGTGGTGTTTTGACCTATTTTGCAGGCCTTGCAGGTCATGCACTTTGTGAATCCATTACTCCTTTTCTGAAGCCAGTCTGTTGGTTTTTTAACTGTGAAATGACTTCTTACCAAATGGTCTGTTAAATTGGGCGCTCTTCTGTATGAGATTAGAGGGCCTGTTCCAATTTCTTTTCCTATATCTGGGTCTTTCATTAGTATATGCCAGTATTTAGAAAGGATTTTCTGAATCTTGTGGCTTTCCTTACTATATGTAACAATCATTCTTGGTCGTTCCTCAGTCATGTCTTCTCTATTTTTCTCTCTGTTAGTCAATATTTCCAATCTTGTCTTTTGTCTGGCTTTTTCTTCCCCCTTTGCTATATCATTGTACTTATAGCCTCTTTCTTGGAACTGATTTTTAGTGTCTTCAAACTTTTTCTCCATTTCCTCAGTTGTTGAACAGTTCCTCTTCATACGAAGAAACTCTCCGTAGGGAATGCTTTTTATCAGTTTTTTGGGGTGAAAACTTTGACCATGGAGAATGCTGTTTGTTGCTGTTCGTTTTCTATGTGTGGTCGTTTCAATTTTGTTGTCTTTTATGAATACTTTAATATCCAGAAATTCAATTTCTTTAGAATTGATGTTGAATGTGAAACTCAAACCCACGTCATTGCAGTTTAGGATACCCAGGAAGGTTTCAAATTCTGCTGCCGTGCCCTTCCATAACAGAAACAAATCATCAATGAAACGCACCCATAGTGCTACTTTTGCCATATGTTGGTCGTTTTCTTCTCTCCAAGCTATGTTCCTCTCCCACCACCCCATCATGAGATTCGCATAGCTTGGAGAGAAGGAAACTCCCATGGCCGTTCCACACTTTTGTTTATACAGTTTCTGATTGAATAGAAAGACATTGTTATATAAACACATTCGAATCATGTCTACTAGCATTTTGGAATGTTCACGTTCAGTGATTGGTCGCTGTTTAAGAAAAAATTCTATTGCTTTCAAGCCAATTTCATGGCTAATCGAGGTGTAAAGTGACACCACATCAATGGTAACTAACATATATGATGGTTGCCATTCCGTATTGTTCAATAGTTTCAGGAAATCACCTGTGTCTTTTATGTAGGATGTGAGGGTAGGGACCCAAGGAGCTATGAAATAATCAACGTAATTTGCCACATTCTCATGTATACTTCCGCAGCTGGAGATTATTGGTCTCCCCGGTGGTTTGTTTAACGTCTTGTGCACTTTTGGTAAAAAGTACATGGTCGGTATAATAGGATGATCAACCATTAGATATTTCTTTTCATTTTCCGTGATCAGACAATTTTTCTGCCATTTGTTTAATTTTGCTTCCAGATCTGTTATTATTTCCGGAATTGGATTTTTCTTTAATAATTCATAGTTCTTTTCATCCTTTAGTTGACGTAATACTTCATCTATATAATGTTGTTTATCCATTATTATGATGTTACCACCCTTGTCTGCGGGTTTAATTTCGATCAATGGGTTGTTTTTTAGAGATTGTATTGCCGCTCGTTCTCGTTTTGATAAATTTTCTCTTTTGTTTGTTTGGTTCGTATTTGTCATTGATTCAATATCACTTGTTACTAACTCATAAAATTGGTCAATTTTGTTTCCTGGATATAGAGTGGGATAAAATTTTGATTTTGCTTTGAAAGGGGTTTTCATACCTTTATCAGTTTTTATCTCCATATCTTGAAGGATTTGAGTGTCTGTTATTTGAGAACCTGTGACATCATGTGTTAATTCATATGCAATTCTCAAGTGAGGAACATCTTCAATATTGCATATTTCACTTTGATTTTGACTTGAGTTCAGAGTTTCGTCTTGTTGTTCGGATGTTTCTTGTGACATATTTCCCAGCCCTTCCTGTGTTTCGGATTGTTGTATGTTTGGCTTTTGTTTGGTAAAGTGCTTCTTTAATTTTAATTTTCTTATATATTTATATAAGTCTATTTTTGTGTCAACTTCTTCATGATGGATTTCCGGGCAAAAGGATAGCCCCTTATTAAGTAGATCGATTTCATCTTTGGATAAATTGTATCTGGATAAGTTGATCCCCAGATTGGGCGCTACGTTTTTCTTTTTCTTCATTATTTTCTTGCTGGTCTCAGTCTCAGGTTGTATCGGTTTCCTTTGTCTTGTACTTCGTCTGGTTTTTCGTTTTGTCTTCCTGAGAATTGCTGTGTTCCTCTTCCTCTCATTTTTTGTCTTCGTTGGCCACGTCCGCGTGCGCCTGTGTTGTACCGTGGTGTTTGCTGTTCTTGATAGAGCAGCTCCATCTCCTCTAAAAAAGAAAACTTGCGAATACCCATTGCTCTTTGTTCACCTTCACTATATTCGGATTCTGATCCACTTGTTTGTTGACTCGTTCCTTTTTTGGATGTTTCATCCCAATGTTTTTTGGCCAAATCAAATTTACGGGCAAAGGTAAGAATGGTTCCGAATTTATAATCATCCTCATCCCTGTGGAATTTACGCTCTTTTCTTTTTTGAACCTCATCATCATGTTTGTCCAGATTCTTATCCATTTCTGTTCTCAATTTTTTAATTGCGGCACTCTCATCTTTTAGTGATAGTAACTCGTTTTCAATCTCAGTTATTTTCTGTAACAATTCAGCAATCTCTTGTCTGGCATATTTTATAATTATTTGTATCATTCCTTTTGAGCACTCCATGTTGTTTCTGCCCCATTCCTCCAGCATTTCAGGTTTTGTATCCGGGTGATTGGGTAGGGTAAATATTCGGAGACCTCTAGGTACCATGTTGCATTCCAAATATTTTTCTAGAGTTATTATTTCCCATCCCCGTGAAATTTCTTTCCTCATTGCTTTTTCTAATTTTATGAACAGCTGCTTCACTGTATTAATAGTTTGTGGTGCTGCTTCAGCCCCGCTTCCAGCGCCTGTTGTTTGTGCATTTTTGTCACGTTGGAACATTGTTTCTGCTTTGGCTAGTCTCTGCCTGGCTCGTTCTTCCATTTGGATGATTTTATGTGTAGTATGCTAAGTCAATTACAAGGCGACCCCTCCGTATGATTGCAGTGCTTTTTCAATCGTGAGAAGGAACTTTTTTTGAACACTGTTGCTTTAAATTGTTCAGAGGATGCGGGTTGTATATTCACCCGTTTGCGCGACCTGTTGCTTTGCCAAGACGGGTTCAGTGATATACGTCCTTTACTATATATCACTTGTGTTTGTTCATGTTCGGAAAGATTCCCTCGCATGCACTTAACCCCACACGGCTTAACCAATGATCTCTCACCGCTTTTGCTCACACAGTTACTCACCCGGGAGACTCCCGATCGTGTTCACGTCCTCCGACTGAGCACGTCGACGCTCTACCAAGGTGTCCGTGAGTAGTTGTTTCTCCTCCGGATTCCTCTGTTTTTAGCAGTATCTTGAAGCGGGTGATGTTTTGAAGCCGGGTTCTCCTCTGTACTTGTAAATCCTCGCAAATGTCCCCGTCACAGAGGGAACGCTGTTGTTGGTGCCCGCGTTTGAGACCGGGAGCGTGTCTCAATTTTATTTCAAAAACAAAAAGGCACGCGGCACACTTCTTGGCAGGTAAAACTCAGTTTTTAATCACTCAGGTCTACAGCAAAACTCCTACGCGTTTCGAACAAACGTTCTTGGTCACGGCAGTGTTCTACAATTAGTCCTTCTTTCATTTCAGAATTTATACTTGCACCATATGTTACATAACGGTGATGCATTCTGGGCTATGTAGTTTTATTAGCTGTTTTGTAACTTTTTTTCTTTTTTTGCAACTTTATTTTCAGTTGACATGCGTAGGGCAGACATGTGGGGAAAGATCTAAGGATTTAGTCCCAGTTTATACGTTTAAATCCTATAGTAGGATCTTTTTAACGTATAATGATATAATTACATTTCTATATCGTTCGCACTTTTTTGTGTGATACGATTAATGGGAAGTGTTATCCTTAGATTTGGATGTTACTGCATCACCGTTATGTAACATATGGTGCAAGTATAAATTCTGAAATGAAAGAAGGACTAATTGTAGAACACTGCCGTGACCAAGAACGTTTGTTCGAAACGCGTAGGAGTTTTGCTGTAGACCTGAGTGATTAAAAACTGAGTTTTACCTGCCAAGAAGTGTGCCGCGTGCCTTTTTGTTTTTGAAATATATATATATATATATATATATATACTCCCTTTCCTCAAGAAGACCACCGGGAACACAGCGGGGCTTTCAAACAAATATTTATTTCAGGGCTGTGGCATGACCGGTTTCGGCGTGTGCCTTTTTCAAACGCTATAAGTCCTTAAACAGTGATGGCTCCCACATCGGGATTATATGGGCTCCTCCCTCCAAGTGGATGGTTGGGCTCACCTGGAGCCAATTGTCATTTCGCTCGCTTCGTTTTTGGGACTACCAGTCCCAGTGTACAGCGCGCTGACATTGTGCTTCAGGTAACTGGGGCTTCACTTGTAAAGTTCACGTTAGTGTCTGTCTTCAAGTCCCAAAACTCTCTACCACATCCTCCTTAGCTTAGCAGCTTCCAGCACAGACCGGGTGATAGCGTCACTCTACACCCTCTGTGGCCGATGTTCCCAGCTGCCTCCAAACGCTTCAGAGGTTCTTGTGGCGGGCCGCCGAATTCACCCGACTCCTCGGCAAAATCACTCCTAATCCAATTATCGAGCGGCCACTTCATGATAAGGTTCCTCGTGCGCGCAACTGGAAACCGCGCATTTGTACACTCCCTTTCTCCTTTCCTCAAGAAGACCACCAGGAACACAGCGGGGCTTTCAAACAAATATTTATTTCAGGGCTGTGGCATGACTGGTTTCGGCGTGTGCCTTTTTCAAACGCCAGTAGTCCTTAAACAGTGATGGCTCCCACATAGGGATTATATGGGCTCCTCCCTCCAAGTGGATGGTTGGGCTCACCTGGAGCCAATTGGCATTTCGCTCGCTTCGTTTTCGGGACTACCAGTCCCAGTGTACAGCGCGCTGACATTGTGCTTCATGTAACTGGGGCTTCACTTGTAAAGATCACGTTAGTGTCTGTCTTCAAGTCCCAAAACTCTCTACCACATCCTCCTTAGCTTAGCAGCTTCCAGCACAGACCGGGTGATAGCATCACTCTACACCCTCTGTGGCCGATGTTCCCAGCTGCCTCCAAACGCTTCAGAGTTTCTTGTGGCGGGCCGCCGAATTCATATCATGTGTTGCTTTTCATTGAGATAGTGCAGGTGCAGACCTTTGGAATCTGGCCCTACAACTTCAGCGGTTGTTTGACTAAAACAATTATTCTGAACACTTGGTTCTCCATGTTTGAAGCCATGATTATTTCACACTTACATTTCATCTCGAGGATAGAGTCTTTTTCAATGCACAAATAGCAAAGGAAAAAAAGAAAAATACAACTAGCCCAAAATCCAAGATTTCCTTCAGATGAATCAAACCCATCGTAGCAGCAGGCTCAGAATGCCCTTTAGTACTTCTAATGATGATGCCACATGTGCAAAGAGTTATTGCACTTATGCACTGTAAGCATTTTCAGTGCAGGCGTGCTATATAAAGCCGTTGGTTTAAGTAAATAGATTCTGGCTGGCCTACTCGAATAAGTTCCACTTCCCTCTACCAGTGCGTTCATTCCACTGCTTTTATGCCAGACATTGGAATCATAAGAAATTTAAAGTGAACATATAATCGACTTCATATTGGAGTAATGAATTCATATTGGGCTCCATGTTCTGTATGGCTACTATTCTGAGAGAGTAAAGTAACCCTATATGGCAGTCACATGCTGATCGTCAGAGTAAAGACACGATTAAGCTGGATATTTCAGTGCTTTGACCTAGGAGATTTAACTCTTACATCAGACATTTACTGTTCAAGACCGTGGAACTATCCCCATACCCTTTCCATATGCCTTGCTCTACTCTGATTATATTTCTAAAAACATTTTTTTTTAAAACAAGCTTCCCAAAAGATCTTGTTTATTGCTATTTTTTAATGTTATGCATTCATAGGTTGATATTTGAATGTATCTCATATAATATATCCAGAAATATCTTAATTTATGTGCCACAAAATGAAGAAAAAACATTGCTTATGTTTAGAATCCATGTGAAGCATAGAGAATACAATATGATGAAATTTGTTATGATTCTTTGTAGTTTTGAGATATAAAATAGCCACTCATGTATTACAATGGAAGTAGGGGAGAGGAGTTGGCCTAACGGCTAGGGCGCTCGACCGGACCTGGGGATCTGGGTTCGAGTCTCGGTAACGACGCCAAAAACTCCTGTGATTCTGGGCAAATCACTTAATCTCTCCGTGCCTAAAATGAAAGTGTGTCCTCATGTAACGTGATTCGGTTCGGGTCTAGTTCGCGCTATATAAAACTCTGCAAAAAAAAAAACATTTTCAATGGGGTGGGAGAATACATTTGTTGGACCTGGCCCTTAATATCCCCTAACTTTTTTGCCTTTTGCTGCCTGTTTTTCTGACCCTGTTTTTGTTGGCTTTAGGACTCTGAGCACGTTACCACTGCTAATCAGTGCTAAAGTACATATTCTCTCTGTGTAAATTGTGATTCTGATTGGTTATCCATTATTGCCATATTTAATTTACTGGTACGTCCCTATTAGAGTACAGTGTGTGTGCCCAGTACAGTAAATCAAATGCTACTAGTGGGTCTGCAGCTCTGGTTGTGCAACTCACATAAGTAGATGTTCTGAAAGGGGATTTCTGGTTGGCTAAGGCTTGGGCCAAAGCCAGGCAGAAACCAACACTCTAGTCAGGGCATGGGAGTTACACGCTCAACACTGGCGTAACAAAAAGTGAGGGGGCCTCCCTGCATGGTACTTAGAAGGGCCCCCTCTGGTCTCAATCAGGAGCTCTCCAGCCAAAGTGCAGTGCCGAGGGGGCCCCATGGAGCTAGTGGGCCCCACACCGCAGGGGCTGCGGGGGCCTGGGTTACGCCTGAAGATAACCCCTGCTCACCACCTTGGAGCGGATCCAGAGCGCCTCAGCAAGACTCGTCCTCGAAATCCCCCGACACAGCCACATCTCCAAACACCTGAGAGACCTGCACTGGCTCCCAGTCAACAAGAGAATCACCTTCCGTCTCCTCACCCACGCACACAAAGCCCTACACAACCAAGGCCCAAGATACCTCAACAGCCGCCTCAACTTCTACACTCCCACTCGCCAGCTTCGATCGACCAGCCACGCCCTCGCCGCCGTCCCCCGCATCCGAAGAGCCACCACAGGAGGAAGGTCCTTCTCCTACTTGGCCGCCAAGACCTGGAACACCCTCCTGACCCACCTCCGCCTGACCCAAGACCACCTCGCCTTCAGGAAGCAGCTCAAGACCTGGCTGTTCGAGCAGTAGCGGACCCCCCTCCCCCTAGCGCCTTGAGACCCTCCGGGTGAGTAGTGCGCTATATAAATGTTTTGATTGATTGATTGATTGTAGCTTGGCACGAGCAGTCAGGCTACCAAGGTGGTGTGTAAAGCATTTGCGCAACACGCACAAACAGCCGCAACACACTAGGCACACAACAAAAGAAACTCCACACAAGGTTATATCAAAAATAGCCTTTGTATTATCAGAAACACATTAGAAACCTAATCACACATTTACACTGTGCCAACTGGCACTAGGCAATATTCACAGAGGATTATATACAGGACCAGGCCACGGTCAGAACCATCAGAATGCAAATATAAAAAACAACCAGTAACTACTGGTACGATAATGACGTAAGCATTATCATATTAGCAAAAAGCCACACTAGGCCCAAACCTCATCCGCATAAACACATTGGGCCTCACCAGCTTAAATACATTATGCAATAACCTCATAAGCATAACCACATTACGCTAATAGGTATTACCCCAAAACATCATAGCATGCCATTAGGCATTAGCGTAAACACATTATGCAATACTCATGGTGAAGGAATCACATTTGGCAATAATCAGGCATAAACACATTACACAATCCTTGTAGCGCTTTGCGCCCTACCCATCACTCAAAATGGACCCCAGGCCAACTGGCAGCTCATAGGGGGCCCCAATGCCCTCTCTCCACAATGTCAGGGTCCGGCTGCCACTGCAGCAACATCAATAGTGCACAATGGTGCAGGCCTAAATGCTGCAGCTGCCCACTAATTGCTGGACAGCTGTGAAACTCTCTGTAGGCATGGGCACTCCGGGTGCCCTCTCAACAAATATGGCCACTCGTTGCAGCCGCCCGATACTGCGGTGCAGCTTAGCAAATGCCACCTGGCACTACCGTGCCTCCTGAGCCCCCACTGGGACTCCTAAACAACAAATGCCCCAACGTTGTAGCTGCCCACTGTCCGGGGGGCAGCTGTGAAGCTCAAGGGGGCCCTCGGGCCTCAGGAGTACACAAAAAAATGCTCAGGGGGAATCCCTTGGTAATGGGACTCTTCTGGGGCGTGATGTGGAGCCCTGCTCACTGGGCCCGTTTCAGGGTAGGGGCAGACACCGACAATGTGTCCCGACACTTCCTCACTCATAGGTACGACAATTTCCCCCTGGGAGCCCTCACTCACGGGGACTCCTCAAGGACTCTGCTCCTTTCTTTGGGACCTCAACGTGAAGCCTGCGAGGCTCCGGTCATCCTCGGCTGCAGGCGGCACTTCCTGGGTCCACACAAAGTTGGCGTAGGCTCCCACCTCAACCTAGGCTCCTCCGTCTCCTGCACTCGTGGGGCTCTCCTGCAGACTTCATGGACACACGCAGGGCTCCCACCAGCACACGGGAGCACTGCTTGAGCAGCCGCCCATTCCTCTCTCTCTCTCCCTTCCGGCTTCTCAGTCTTTCTTGTGCTGCGATTGGCAGCCATGGCCACTTTCCCTCAGTGGCCCCGCCCATGGTCAGGGAAGGACGCCTGGCATCCCTGTCAGGCCTTCAGCCGCTTCTCCTCTTCCCGGCAAGGCGGGGTGGGCACCCACTTGCCAATTAAATCATCAACGCTGAGTGGACACCCGCGAAAAGCACTGCATGCGGCGTGGGCACCCGCCTTCACCAAAATACTTGCGGGGTGGGCACCCGCTCGTCGGCAACAATAAAATCACTACTGCGGGATAGGCACCCGCCTTAAAGGTACTGATGCAGGGTGGGCTCCCACTCGGTTTTCATGCAGGTATGCAGGGTGGGCTCCCGCTCCTCTCCACTCAATTAGGGGATATCCCCAAGTCGGGACTCCCTGTGGCCATCTCGCAGCTTAGTGCAGTGGAGCCCTTGTGCTCCTTTTTCTTGGGCAAGGCTGAAGTCCCCCTCTCTGGGGCACCAGCAAATAAAGGTTTAGCGCTCCCGGGGTGCAAAAAGTCCTTCAGGCTACATGGGGCATAGCTAGCTTGGCCCAGGGAGGCCAGCACACAGGGCCCTCCATCAGGGAGGCAAGCCCCCACGGCAGTTCCTCCTGGGCATTTTTAACAAAGGGAGAGTAAGGGTTTTTGGGGCTGTACTCCTAGTCCCCTGAAGTTAGTATTCTATAAAACAAATGAAGGAGTATCCCCAGGGCGTGATGTCCTAGTGATTAATTGGAATGCAACAAAAAAGTAAACATTTTTTAAATTTTTTTTATGAAACCCCTCTCTCACCAACCTGGTTGGTGACATGCTTCATCATCAGGGTTCAACCGAGCGACCGAGTGTCACTCAGGTGTGCTTCGACGCCTGCAACTGTTTTGGAGCAAAGCCGCTAATAGGATATGTACAATTATGCAACCAGTATGCTCTGCTTTATTTTTTCAGATTTGTCTTACCGAGAAGGAAGTAAGCAGGCTAAACCATATCTACACAGTCTAGCAGTTGGCAGAGTCTGGGATGGGTGCAATTTAGCGTGTGCAGACCACTCGACTATATTCTCCTGGTCCTGACGAAAACCTAGAATTTGAATTAGGTTGAAACATGTTGGCCATATCTTCACTATAACTGTGGTACCATCTGGTCAATTCACACCAGTAGTGGTACCTCTTTTGTTTTTAAATGTGGCGCATGACTCTAGAATAAAGATTATAGGGAGTACATGTAGTACACAATTTTAATCCACTTTTCACGTCACACGATAATCACCAGCTCCGCTGCAGTTGCAGGCGTCGAAGCACACCTGAGTGACACTTGGTCGCTTGGGTGGACCCCGATGATGAAGTATGTTGCATTCCAATTAATCACTAGGACATCACATCCTGCGGATACTCCTTCATTTGTTTTATAGGTTCCTCCTGGGCCCTACAGCAGCAAGCCCCCCAAAGGTCCAGAAAAAGCACCCTTCATGGGGTCACAGCCCCTACATTGATATCCCAGTTTCCTTTATCTGTAGTGCAGGGCATGGGGGAACCAAATGCAACTGGTTCTGGGGGGGTTTGGAGCACTCTGCTTACAGTACTCACACCCACCTTTCAGAGATAGGGCTCTGCCATCAGACACACCACAGGGGGGCGGAGCCAGCAGTCACTAGGGCAGGCACAATCCTATTCAAGGACAAGGGACTTCCCCTCCCACTACTCAAAATGTAGGTGTCCCATTCAGCCTAGTGCTGACTCACCCTGCCCCTCCTGGAGCCACACACACCTCACCAGCCCCTGTCACTCAATTGCCAGACATGCAATTCACATCAGGCAGGCAGGCACATAGCAGACAGAAATGCCAACTTCTAAAAGTGGCATTTCATAAATAGTCATAATAAATCTGCGCACACCATTGCGTAGCATTTACTATTTCAAACATACCAAACTTGACCACGCTGCTCCTCTCATATCAGGAATTAGCACTGAAACACTTATCAGGGAGCCCCCAATGCATTCCTATGGGAGGGTAGCCCCACAGTAGTGAGAAACCAGGACTACCAGGACATGTCACACACTTAAGGTACTTGTCCTATCTTTTACCTACAATGCACCCTGCCCTAGCTTTAGGTGCCATGTCACAGCGGCAGTAACACTGCGCGCACAGGCCCTGCAATGGCAGAGGCCTGAGAGAGGTTTGAGAGGCTACTTTGGTGGGTGGCGCAATCAGCACTGCAAGCCCACCAGTAGCATTTAATTTACCAGCCCTGGGTATATGGGAGACCACTTTACACGGGACTGAGAGGTAAATTAAATAGGCCAAGCAGGTGTCGACCAATCTTACCATATTTCACACAGAGAGCACACACACTTTACACCGAACAGCAGTGCTAAAGTGCCCAGACTCCTAAAACCACCAACACCCTGTCAGAAAAAAGGCTAGGAGAAAGGCAAAAGGTTTAGGGATGACCCTGCAAAAAGGGCCAAGTCCAACAGTAGCCCTGTAAACTTGTTTCAGGCCTGCGATTATAGTGTCCGTTAGTGAAGTACTAGACTGCTGTGTCAACCTGGCAAGTGCACCCACTTGCCAGGCCCTAACCTTCCCTCTTCTTACATGTAAGTCACCTATAAGGTAGGACTAAGGTACCTCAATGGGCAGGTTGCTGTGTATGAAAGTGTGGCATGTAGCAGTGTGTTTTACATGTCCTGATGGAGAAATACTCTGCATTTTGTTTGTCACTATTAAAAGGCTATTTCTTCCATAGGTTATCATTGGAGCTGCTTTATTATATCTTACTAGTGAAATTATCAATTGGGAAGTAATAGAGATTTGGAGTTTAGTTTCTCTGAGCTCAGAATTTTAAAATAGATCTTTGAGTGAAGTTGGGTTTTAAATTGTATGTTGTTGTGATTGTTTTGTGGAGTAAAATTGCGATTCTCCTATTAACATGACCAGAGAATCTGGATTTCATTAAAGACACGGAGGCTGACATTATGCATTATCCTTTAATAGCAACTCACAGCAGCCGCACTACATCATAAAGGATAAAGTTCTTGCGATGTAAAGGTCGTTTCTCGTGCCACACACAATGCTGTCTCCACCTCCTGTAATATGGCTGGACCAGGGAGGACAGAGCTGGTTTTGCTGAGCTAGAGCGACTTTCTGAACAAAGACTTCAAAGTGGAGAAAAGGGGTGTAAGTATTAGACCTAAAACTGCAGAATGTTAGATTACTTCTCAACCAAGAGGAACCTCTGAAGAGGAGAAGGACTGAAGAGCTGTGAGGAGGCTCACTGTCCCTCTTCTGTGTGTTACTTTGCTGGGTTGTGCTCCAGTTGCCTGTTTCTACCCGAAAGAGGACAAAGACTGAACTTTGCCATGAATCCTGATTGAGAAGATCTCCAAGGGCTTGATGTAGAGCTTGCCTCCTGTTCTGAAGTCTCAGGAACACAAAATCTTCACCTGAAGCATCCCTGAACTCAACTGCTGGGACTTCTGACCCGCCTTGTGGTCCAAAACTTAATTTTCAGGCCCCTGGATGTTGTTTTGCAGCTCCTGTTCTTGAAAATCCACGCATCGCCCTGCCAGTGCCGTTTTTGCGACAGAAAACCGCCATGCAGTTGAAAAACACATGCAACACCGTGGTGCAGCTGAATATTCTGACGCAGCACCTGTTCGCAAACCGAGAGACTTCCACTGCCCGAGACCCGAGCGCTGAGTCTCAAAAATCTGAAACTCCCGCTCCGACTCCAACGCAGGACTTGCTGTGTGCCTGGAAAAATCAACACATCACCTCTCTGCAGCTACAGAAATTGACGCGGATCCGGAATCGACCCGTATTGCCTGGATTTTCTTACGCAATGAACCTGTGCACCAAATCTACAACGACACAGGGCTTTTCAGGAAGAAACCGACACATCACCTCCTCTTACAGTAAGAAACCCATGCATCCCCTCCTCTTCAATAAAGAACTGATGCATCACCTCTCCTGAGTGGCAGTAAGGAACCAACACATCACCTCCCCTGAAGCAAGTAACCGACGCGACACTTTCTCTGTGAATAAGGAAGTGATCCTTAATCTTCCCTGTTTTTGTCATTTAACTTTAATGCATCTAAAGGTACTCAAAAAGTGGCGCATCCATAGTTTTTATGGACAGAACTGTTTTTACCTTTTAAAAGTTATATTTTTATATGCGTATATTGGATTGTTGTCTTGTTTAGTTTAGATAAAGATACTTTATTTTTCTAAACTGGTGTGATACCCATTTGTGGTGTTTTCACTGTGTTATTGTGGGTTATATACAAATGCTTTACACATTGCCTCTTTAGTTTAGCCTGATTGATCTCTGCCAAGCGACCAGAGGGTGAGCACAGGCAAACTTAGGAGTGTATTTACTCATCCTGACTAGAAAGGAAGGGTCCCTACTTGGATAGGTTGTATACTAGAGACCCCCCATTCCTAACAACATGAAACAGCCAATAGCACGAGATCAGATATGTTTAGTTCTCTGACTGCCATTGTATGTATATTTTTACAAGAATAATGACAAATATCCTTACGGACAGCTGCGCGGCCAAGCAGGCCTAATATCTCATATAGCATCGATAGTATCAGTAGCCCGCAGAAAGATACCTGATGAAACTCGCCGATTAATTTCTTTTGGATGGTAATCCAAAATATTGGCAATACGCAGTCAAAAATGTTTTAAGCATTCATTTTTAGTTTTAGTAAATGTTTGTATTTAAAAAAACATTATACTAGAATATGTATTGAGTGTAGTTTAGTTATCTATCAGGAACTATTGGCAGGTTGAGCTGTTTATTAAAATGATGTTCTAAAATAAATAAGATCTAAATGCACCCCTAAATCACGGCCTGCTACTGTAGCACCAGAGACCGTGCTGACCATATGAAACGCATGAACATGCCTACCCCTAATCCACCATTCAATCACCCAGGGCCTCGCATATGGCATTATTTCCACAGTTATGGGAATCGCAGACCCTGCCAGGGAAGCGAGCCAGCATGTTTATGATTATCTTGTTAGCATTACACACCGAGTGCTCATGTAGGCATGGCAGCAGATTGAAATGTCTGAAAATGGATCCCATGTTTGCTGATGCTTTCGGCAGATTGTGGGTACATTTTCGTGCCCCAAATGCATTGCTAATCCGAGCGCTTTCATAGATGCTGTGTATGTTGTGGCAACCGTATCCAGGGATTCCGCGTGTGCTCTCATCCTTGTCGCCACAATATTTTTCAGTATTTTAAACACCTATAAGTGTTTAGTGAGTGAATATTCGTGCACATTCTGCTGTAATGTGTGAGCGTCTGATGCTCAAGTAGTACCCAAAGGTATGTAATGTGCTTAGAGGCAGACACCAGTGCGCCAAGTTGCTTCTCTCGGTTTAGGCCTCTTAAGGTCACCTTTATAGTGAGCCCTCAAATTGTGCGCCCCCAAGTACAAATTGTGCAGCTAGTGAATACCGATTGCACTAGGTTTGGTGTTTAGCACACGGGCAGATGGTACCCTTTTCAGATTTGCACAAAGGCCAGTGAGGGTTTGCACATTGATATACCATGTAGAGGTAGTTGCCAGTTCGAGGGCGTGCAAACCAGCAGGTGTGCTGCTCGCCCATCCGATTTGCACCAGGTTTTACCTAATTGAAATCATTTTGCAAAAAAAACTCAGGTGAGCGTGATTTGAGAAAGAAATGAAATTTGAGTGTGTCACACACAAGTGTTTGTGGGAAACAAAACAGGTTCGGGGCCTTTGGCTAAACTTATCTGCATCACTGGAATACATCTTCCTAAATTATATTTAATAGTTTACTCCCAGCTGAGAAGGTGCTTTCTCCTTCCCAAACTCCTTCCTCTTCAGTCTGAAGCAAAGCTTCATTTCTACCTATCATGGTGGAATCATGAGGCTATTGGAATGTCTTACTGGGATTATTGCTAGCATCACCACAACTATGGTGGTATTGTAGCTTAATGAATAAATCCATTTTCTCACTGGCCTGTGAGTTTGTCCCTTAATGTATCCATCATCATAAAACATTACTATCTAATAGTCTGAGGGGTCATTCCAAGTTTGGGTATGAAGACATTCGGAGTTGTGGAAGGGCCGATGGGGAATGTGCAGAGCTCTAAAGTGAACCCTCCTCCTGCTGTGTGGCCAGCATGAAGCCTGCTGTGCCTCTGTGAGATAGGCCAAGTTCATCACACCTGATGACAGAGGTGTAGATCTGTTTGAAGCTTCTGAAGCTTGCAGAGTTGGTAATCTGGAAAGGCCAAGGAGCATTCCTGCAAAGTAGCTGGGACAGATGGTGTCACTAATCACTCTGGCCCAGCCACAATGGGAGATTCATTCTTAGGTCTTTCATTAGGGTAAAGCAGGTGGCCCAGATATTGTGAATCTGCTATCAAGAAAAGGGTTTTGAACAATCCAGATTCGGAGATTTCCCCCTTCCTTTTCAGGAGAGGGTAGAGTGTTCAGGGATGCTGGCCAAAGGGACCTTGAATTGACTCCAAACATGTACATTCCTGCATTCTCCCCATTGAGTATAAGAACATAAGCTTCCATCTCGACCTGTGCAGAGAACAGACATTCCCTAAGAGGAGGAACTGACTCTGCGGGGGCATTGTTACAGTCAATAACCGTGCGCTGGAAGTTTAAACTAGGCCCAAGTAGCATTTACCTATCATGCAACCGACATGTGAACATCACTCACATGTTTATGAGTAATAACCTGCCCTGTTTAATATTTTGTTCAATAAATCTGTGTATAGTACTGTGCTACCTCCGGGTAGCAGCTTTAAGCTGCATATTGAGCCTAATAGTAGAACGGCCCTGGTTTACCCTCTGTGGAAAGGGGTGCAGTCAGACCTCGTTTTCTGTATGTATGGGCACCTACAACGGGTTCTAGACTGATGTTTTCTGAGGAACGCATAGGTACTGGGACTACTAATTTTATAATAATTGACTGGGGCAAGATAACAATTTGTTGGTTCAATATATCAACCACACTAGGCATTTGTAATGACCTGTGCAGACTCAGGCCTACGATGCCTACACTGGGTAACTAGTCCCGACATCGTAAGCGCCAGAGCATTATGATCACTATCTTCCCTGGGTATAATGACCATATCCTTGACTAAAGGCCACAGATCTAGGTAAATAAGGATATAATCAATTTGTGTTTTCGATACCCCCTCTTAAAAGTGTGACCTGCTGCTCTATCAGAGTCGGTTCGACCATTACAGGATCTAACAACATTTGCGATAGTAAACGATAGTACTTGTTGCCCCACCCTTGTGGTTTTCTTAATGGGTGAAATCTGTAGTTTCGCAATCCCCCTAGCTTTATCCCCCTCAAGGATAAGATCCTGTATGTAGACTATTTTGATCGCAACAATAGGAGAGTTAAATGGCCAATGATCTTAGCCGACTCAAACTCTCTCCCCCCAAATATATTTTGTGGTGGAGCGGTCTCTTAAAGATCTAAGTATTCCTACTATTGGGTTGGGGGCTGTCATGAGTATCTTCCACGAATTAACTACAAGTTTAAGACCATTATTTTATAAACAAAGTAACAGTTTTAAGCAGCAAACAGCACCCTGGTTCAACAATGCATGCAAAACGGCTAGGAACGAGCTAATGGTGATGGTAAAAACAAAATCCCATGTAGAAATCGTTAATAGTCGGAAGTTATATAAACTAGCCCAAAACAAAGCACAAAGGGACTGTGAGTGTGAAGATTGGAAATTGTTTTTAGAAGCTGCTAAAAATAAGAGCAGTCAATATTTTCGGCATCTATTGGCAAAGGGATCACCAAATCTGGTAGCACAAACTGATTTCCACATTCAGTCCCACGCATGGGAAGAATACTTTGGGGCATTGTTTGCAGACCAAGGGCCGTTGTTTGCTCCAGCCTTAAGCTTGAATCTTTTTGAACAGGTAGGAGCTGATGTTGAAAATATCACTCTTGCAGAAACAATTATGGCCATTAAGTTCCTGCAGACCCTGGACCCTGTTTTTAATGTGCCCCTCACTTGCACTTTAATTTGTGCCCCCCACCGCCGTTTGGGCGGGTCTGGTCCTGGGGTGGGTGCCTTATTCCATCCTGGTCGCCATTTTGGAGTGGGGTCATTGGTTTGAGGCAGTTCGATCTGCCTGCGCTTTACTGCGCATGCGCGGACTTGGAACACCTTTTTAAGGCGAGTCCTTCCTCACCTCGCCCCCTGACAAGGTAGCTGACTGCAGCGCGAGCGCTTAGCGCGCTGTGTTAAAAAGTGCTAATTTTTAACTGTATTGGCTTTATTCTGGTCACTTGGACCCTGTTTTTAATGTGCCCCTCACTTGCACTTTAATTTGTGCCCCCCACCGCCGTTTGGGCGGGTCTGGTCCTGGGGTGGGTGCCTTATTCCATCCTGGTCGCCATTTTGGAGTGGGGTCATTGGTTTGAGGCAGTTCGATCTGCCTGCGCTTTACTGCGCATGCGCGGACTTGGAACACCTTTTTAAGGCGAGTCCTTCCTCACCTCGCCCCCTGACAAGGTAGCTGACTGCAGCGCGAGCGCTTAGCGCGCTGTGTTAAAAAGTGCTAATTTTTAACTGTATTGGCTTTATTCTGGTCACTTGGACCCTGTTTTTAATGTGCCCTCACTTGCACTTTAATTTGTGCCCCCCACCGCCGTTTGGGCGGGTCTGGTCCTGGGGTGGGTGCCTTATTCCATCCTGGTCGCCATTTTGGAGTGGGGTCATTGGTTTGAGGCAGTTCGATCTGCCTGCGCTTTACTGCGCATGCGCGGACTTGGAACACCTTTTTAAAGCTCATCCCCTAGCGCAGCGGGATCGCGCAGCGGGCGTGTCCTCGCGTGGCCGGAGTCGTGCCAGAGTCCTGCCCGTCTGCGCCCGTCCGCGCTAAGGACGCGCTGGACGGTGCGGTACTCTGGCTAAGGACTATTATTCCATCCTGGTTCTACCATGTTGACGTACTCGCGGGATTGTCTGTTTTCCATCGGTCAGGTAAGCCGCTGTTGTACCCTTCCATCGGTACACCCATTGCGTGGCCCCTATCATTGCCCTTGTAATGGGTGGGCTCTTGACTCTCCGCGTCCCCTCTCAAGGACTATTCCTTTTGAGACTCGCCGCATTACAGACATCCCTACCACTTTGAAGATTCTGAATCTAAACGTCAGGTCTGCGCTGAAACACTATCAGCACATTTATGACCTCATTGAGGAGGAAGCTCCAGACGTATTTGCCATGACGGAAACATGGCTACAGGACGCTGATACCGCTATTACCAATCTAGCCTGCCCACCCGGCTATTCTATGTACACTCTGAATAGGCTGTCTAGGGGTGGGGGTATCGCGCTAGTGGTAAAAACTATCTACCCTTGCGTCTGGAGTGCCTTAAACATCTCTGGATGTGAAAGTGCCATGTTCAAGGTCTCTGTCAGCCCTGAGTTCACCCTGTCCGGGATGGTCGTTTATCACCCACCCGGCAGTGATGTGGCGTTCAGAAATGCTTTCCCTGATATTGTTGGCCCTTTGGTTGCCGACTGTGCCAACTTTTCTATCATGGGTGATCTAAACCTGCATTTCGACACCCTCTCTGGCCTGACAGTGCGTTCCATCTCTACTGACCTTGAGGCCTTTCAACTCCTCCAGATGGTTTCCCAGCCTACCCACCTGGCCGGGCATATTCTGGATCCCCTGTTTACCAATCTGTTGGGGATTCTAGTTACGTCTGTCTCTCCGGTGGAATGGACAGACCACTTCTTGGTGTCCATTTCCTGCCCGGTTTCGGCCACTCCTTCCACCTCTACGGCTAGACGGGTTCAGAAGAGGGCTTGGAAAAAGCTTAGGTTAGAGGACTTTCATCGTCTTCTATCAGAGGAGCCGCTGGGTCTTTTGACGGATGTGGAAAGGGGGTATGACCTCTTCTGTTCATGGATAACTAGGGCCTTGGACTCTCTGATACCTATCGTCTCTACTAAAATCAATCCCAGAGAGTCGAGCCCCTGGTACGATGGCACTCTCCGGGCCCTAAAGGGTGCCTGTAGACGAGCAGAGAGGGCCTGGAGGAAAACCTATGGGGCTGATCTAAAAGCTGCATATGCCAGGTCCGTTAAGCTCTACCATCGAGCTATCTGCCGAGCTCGTGCGGCTTTCTATGCCACCGAATTCCGGAACAGCCCGAATCCGTCAAAAGCTATTTTCAAGGCCGTAAAAGAACTCACGGCGAAGCGGACTACCACTACGACCGTAAGCTCCCTTTCCCATTGTGAATCCCTTGCATCTTACTTTTTGGGGAAGGTCCAAGTTATATATAGGACATTCCCTAGCATAGGGTCCACTGCGGAAAGTATTAATGGGGTTCACCATCAGACCACACTGCTTGTTTCCCCCCCCCTTACCTTGGATGGTTTTGACAAACTTGCGCTGCAAGTTAAGTCTGGGTCTCCATCTGACCCAGTAAGGCCTGCTCTCTTCCGAGACCAAGCTTTTATGGGGCGTACAGCTGTATGCTCCCTTGTCAATCTCTCCTTGGAAACGGGAATTGTACCATCTAAGTGGAAACAAGCCGTGGTGTCCCCGATTATTAAAAAGCCCACCCTGGACCCCTCTAAGCCTGAAAGCTATCGCCCCATCTCGCTGCTGCCCTGGCCAGCCAAGATTACTGAAGCCCACGTCAACTTGGCCCTCTCTGAACATCTGACTCGGACCAATGCCCTCGACCCCACACAAAACGGATTCCGTGCTGGGCACAGTACGGAAACTGCGTTACTTGTGATGGTGGAACATCTTCGGGCAAGGTTGGATGCTGGTCAAACGGCGGCGCTTATTTTGTTAGATCTTAGCGCCGCCTTTGATACGGTAGACCACAGCATCCTCCTGCGTCGACTCGAGGAGACTGGTATTGGCGGTCAGGTGTTGCAATGGTTCCGCTCCTTTTTAGACGACCGCTCCTTCTGTGTTGCCATCCCTCCCTTCAAGTCCAATTACCAACCACTGGCCATGGGGGTTCCGCAAGGGTCCTCGCTGAGTCCCACGTTGTTCAATCTATACGTGAGACCGCTGGCTGATGTCGCTAGGCAGTGGGGCCTCACTATGGTCTCATATGACGACGACACTCAGCTGGCGGTTACTCTCAGCGGGGATGCGGAAATTGAGGCCCCCAGGTTTCAGTCCGGACTGAAGGCGGTGGCTAGCTGGCTGACAGGCAATTGCCTTCAGCTAAACGCCACTAAAACAGAGGTGATGGTCGTCGGGAAGGGAGTGGAGCTGTGGGGTGACCACTGGTGGCCCCCAGAGTTGGGTCCTACTCCGATCCCGGTATCGGAAGTGAAAAATCTGGGGGTATGGCTGGATGTGGGCCTCTCCTTTATAGGCCATACTAAAAGAACTGCGGCCTGCTGTTTCGGTCTCCTGAGGGGCTTGAGACCTGTTCTCAAGTTCTTTGATGCCCCGACCAGGCAGCTGGTGATCCAGGCCACTATCATCTCTCGCCTGGATTACGCCAGCTCTCTCCTGGCTGGGGCCAACCAGGCTGAACTAACCCGTTTACAACGGGTTCAGAATGCTGCGGCGAGGGCGATTGTTGGTTTGCCCAGATTCTGCTCAGTGACAGGTGTCCTTCGCTCCCTACACTGGCTCCCGGTTAGGAAGCGCATCCTCTTTAAGGTCTTGTGCCTTGCTTTTAAAATCTTGAGAGGTACAGGCCCGGAAATCCTGTCGAGTTGTCTGTCTTTCTATGTCCCTGCCCGTTGCCTCCGCTCTCAAGGTCTGGCCCTTGCGGTGGTTCCCAGATTCAGGCTTAGCCGCATGGGAGGCCGCTCGTTTAGGGTAATGGCTGCGTCAGCATGGAACTCCCTCCCTGTTGAAATCCGCTTGCTGGAGGACCTTCTGACTTTTCGGAAGGCTATAAAAACCTTCTTGTTCTAGCTGCTTCTTAGTTTCTGTTCTTAGCCTCTCGTTGTGTTACGGGCTACCTTGTCTCTGCGCCAGGACGCTCCTTGGCTGGAGTATCTGTGCGCACAATAAATAGACGTAACATAACATAACATAACATAACAGAGTGGCAAAGCACCAGGTCTTTACCAGCTCCCGGGAGACCTGTTTAGGGCTGAACTGACTGTCTGGGGTCCGTTGCTTCAAAGTGTTTATAATAATATCCTGAAGGGGGGTGCTATTCCGGAGACTTGGCGGGGTGCCAAAATCATTCCCATTCATAAAAAGGGCGATAAAGGGTCTCCGGGGAATTACAGGCCCATCAGTCTTAACGATGCATCGCATACAATCTTCTGTAAAATCATTTTGACCAGAATTCAAAATTGGATAGAGGACAGCGATGTTCTGTCTAACCTACAGGCAAGATTTAGGGCTGCAACTAGTACCACGGACCAAGTCTTTAGGTTCCTCCTGTTAATTTGGAAAGAAGTTACAATCAGAGGAGGTCACCTATATGTAGTGTTCCTGGATTTAAAGACCGCCTTCGATTCCATCGACCGGTCACAACTTTGGCTAGTGCTGAGCTCATTGGGATTACCAGCTTATTTGCTCAGACTTCTTGTCAGGTTGCATCAAGACACCTTCGCCAGGGTCAGGTAGAATACTGAAGGTTCCCAGACTAACGCCATAGCTGTTCAGAAGGGCGTTCGCGAAGGATGCGTTCTTGCCCCCACATTGTTTATCCTCTACATAAATGGCCTAATAGGAGAACTTTTTAATTGCGGTAGCGATCCCCCAAAATTGGCTGGCAAGGTAGTGCCGTGTCTGCTTTTTGTAGATGATACACTGCTTATTGCCAGAACACCCCGTGGCATTCAAAACCTTTTAAATAAATTTGCCTTAGTTTGTAAAGATAAGTGACTAGAAATAAATGGGCTGAAAACCAAATACATGGTTTTTAATCCATATAAATCAAACAAGAGGAAACTTACCCTTGGCATGCATAGTTTGAAGCAGGTTAGTTTATTCGACTACCTGGGTATCCGTATAAACGATAGGCTGGCATGGACACCGCAGATAGAAAAAAGCATCGCAACCCTCCAGCATGTTGATTGGTCTATAGTTCAACGGGCTAGAGCTTCCCCTTATCGGCCAATATCTCCCATTATTGAAATTGATAGGGCTAAGGGACTTGGTGGCCGAATTGTGGGTGTTGGAAAATCTGACAGACTTAACTCGTGCTGAAAATAAATTTATCAGAGCCATCATGAACCTCCCAGTGAATACACCACTCTTGCCACTTAGATTAGATCTTGGCTTTAAACCTATAGACCATTATGCCCTTCTGAGGTCAATTCTGTTTTGGATCAGCGTGTGGATAAGTAAAACAAAGGTGCCCCTGAGGGGGGCAATGGTAGAGTTGATTGCCTTGTACAATCAAACAGGCCGCATTAAGTGGTTTAGTAAGATCAAGGTCTGGTTTATAAAAAATGGGATTGCACAACTCTGGGAGAACCCAGGGTCTATGACTAAACTTACGATCCCTCTAGTTAAAAAAAGGTTTTGGGAATTAATGGTCTCAGAAAGGGTTGACCGCTTTGCACGTGGCACTTTGACTGCGGATTTTTTTAAATATTAAAGGAGCATTTGCTTTTGAAGGGTTTCTAGATCATATTGAACCACGCCAGGCTCGAGCTTTGTATGTTCAGTTCAGAAATGGAACCCTTCCTTTGAATGCAATGAAGAGTTCATGGGGAAACCTGTCTGTCCAACCATTGTGTCCTTAATGCCATATCCTCCCTCAAACCATTTAGCACTTTTTTTCTGTTGTTCCTTTTACGCTGAATTTAGGAAAATCTGGCTGGCCCCTGTATGTCGCACTTTTTCTTTTAATTGTCCATTAGAAGCCATGCGTATATATATAAATCAGATACTACAAGCTGGTTAGTATTTGCTGTCTCAAGGTTTTTAATGTTTGCATGGTGGAAAAGGTTAAAAATGGGCAAACTTGTTCCTGTGTTGTAGTACCGTTAATGTAATTTCAGGCTTAGTGGTATTCTTTTAGACACAGGTTTATTGACTATGAAAGATTTAGAAGCTTGTTCCATTATATTGTATCAATTTTCTTTAATGGTTATTATACTGCTGCACCTTTTACCGTTTTATTGATTATGTACTGTATTTAAGATGTGAATGATCATATTTTTGATCGATTGAATAAATAAATAATAAATAAATATAACACACCTCTTTTTTACGTACATGCATAACATGAATAAATACAATGCAAAAATGTGTGTACACTAGTGTAATCCACTACATAATACCCTGACTTCACAAAGGCATTATGAATAGAAATGTGAAATGATTAGAGACAACATTTATATGAAAATTTTTTCAGTAATATATAGGTAATTGAACAAAGGTACCTGCTCTACTGCTTATACTTGCATAAGAAAGTGAGAAACCATTCTAATAGAAGAACTTGTGAAAGAAAATAGGCACAAAAGTGCATCGTCCATATTTAATCCAAAAATAAGACAGCAAAAGAACACGCCAGTGACAGGAGGGGGAGAGGAGTGCTGGACCCATTCTGCATCTTTTCTCTGCCTCAAGGGGGAGATGGGTCCCATCACCCTTTGCACTTGTATGGCAAATTCCATCACTACAGTGTGGGACGTGCCTGGGCTTGTGCCCGGGCCAAAAGCGGGCCTGTCTTTGCCCACCATCGCACGGAACAGGCTGGGCTGGTCCACTCCTCTTGGACCCATCGCAGATATTGGATATCCATGGTCCATCGAGGAACTGTCTGTGTTGAGCATTTTTCTGGCTTTTGACAAGTTCCGTAAGGATGGGGAAGTGTACAACGGCAGCCAACTTATCAAAACTGTAAACGGGTTCTTCCCTCGACAGGTTCCTTTAATCAGCAGTCAGAGTTATTAATAGGGAAATTTAACTAGCTTTATTCCTGCTTCCCCAGTGCAATCTATTTGCCCAGTAGCAGGGACTCTGTATATGGGGGTTTCACTATTCTTGGGACTTCAAGTTCTCCAATCTTTCTCCTTCTGTGCTTCTGGTGCCATCACTAAAGCCATCCCTGTCTTCAGTTACTGGACAACCAGCAAAAAGGAAGAGAATCCACCCTTCTGGCTTTACTAAATAACCCCAGTATGTTTACTTTAAGTAAATATGAGATTCTGCAGGAGGTAGTGACGTGGTCCCTGCTAGATCTGTAGGGGCTCTATGTGATAAAATATCTGCTATCTTATAGGCCAAATTGAAGACAATTTATGACAGGCTGGGGGAGATTCTCAAACTGAATTTGGTTAGGAGGCCTCAGATTTGTATCCCCCCACAGACCACTGCTTCTGACATTGGTGGACTTCTTCCAATGCTGGAGAGATGCCAAATTGTACAGCAGCAAACGTGGTCCTGAGGATAAAGAACGTGGATAATCCCATCCCTCCTGATGTGGAGAGGGTTGGACCTCAGGACTGAAGGGGAGAGCGGAGGGCAGTTGGAGTGTCCATCATCTCTGGGATTACATCCCCTGCGATTAATCTTCTGCCTGAGGCTCGCCCTTATGTGGCAGTATTGTCGAATGTCCCCCAGTGTTGAATTGTTTACAGAGTTAAAAATCAATGTTCTCTATTGGCTCCATATTACAGCTAACTTTCCCTTTTCAGCTGCATATGATATACTGATGAAGCACAGGGTGGGTTGGGTAGGCTCCTCAGAAAAGAGTTTAACTGGTGATTGTGTTATCATTACTTCAGGTATCCAGCTACTGGGCTGAAATTATTGTTTACTCATCTGCCTACTATGGCAACTATTACCCCTCTTCCATTGGGCTATTTTTATCATCACCTGCAATCCGTTTCTATGATACTTGAATGCCAACACAGGTTGCCTTTATCAATTCCCACAATAGCCAGCCACTATTTGGCACTTTCTACCCTTTCTGAATTTGACTAACTTGAATCCGACAGTAGTGTTAGGGTCCCTTTATCTCTTTTACTTTGGATTGTTGTAATCTGAAAGTGGCTCCCCCAAGTTGGCAACTAGAAAAGCCTTTGTGACTTCCATTGCAGCTCGGCGACTGCCATCTCTTAGGCTGTCATTGGATTTCTTAATTATTACTTATGCTGATGCTCCTCAAGAACCCCCGGTCTACTGAGCTGAGCCCTTGTGAGTTGGCCAAAAGCTCACAAAAACTTCTGTTTATCCATCTTCTCTGTATTTGCGATCAAATTCTACAGCTGTCCATAGTTGGAACATTGCCGGGATAAATTCAAAATTAGGAGACCCGGAGTGAAGTCAGTTTAATGATGGCCATAGGATCTCCCTCTTCCAAGGGACTCAGAAGACTGAAAATGTTTTCAGAACTGGTTTCAAGAGTTATTGTGTTCCTGCGATTAGGTCCCCCGCTGGACGCCCATTGGGTGGGTTGCTCATTTGGTGAACAACGTGTTGTCCTACTACCTAGTGGAACTTCCTACCGTGTTGCCGGACATTCAAGGGCTAATTATTACCTTCACTAATGGAACCCCTCTTACATTGAATAATATTTATAACTGGAGCCATGCCACTCAGACGGAATCTCAATCTATACACTTATTGGATTAGATTTTAGCTACATACTCTTGATCTCATCATGTAATCTTGGTAGGTGACCTGAACATAACTTATGAGCCCAATGGTACTGTTCAGGACTTGTGCCATGACGAAGACAGACTGTGGGAATTCCTGAATTATCATCTCCGGTGTGAAGTCATTTTCCAGGGTCTACCCTTCAACGGGTAGACCTTCCCCATACCTATCGTTAGCAGGCCAGTAACGGCCACTCTCCGTCTAATGCTATTTCTACATCCACTTTTTGGAAAGGGGCATATTCTAGTCATATCGATTATATTATTTTGGATATCAGGATATGGCCACCGATGGACATGATAGTGATAAAAAGGGAGGAGAGTGACAAGAATCACCTGGTTCCGTGGACATTATCCCAACTCCTGGGGTAATTATTAGAAGTAAACATCAACAGTAGGAATGTGAAGTGATAAGCTGTGTGCTCATCTCCCGAGGCAGTTTCAGACATGTCTTCTGTGTCACTTCACATATGGCAGTAATGTCTGACAATTGGAACAATGTTGTGATTGTACATGAGCACGTTAGTTCTCATGGGTGAGCTCAAAGAATTTTTTGTCAAGAATTTCATGCAGGTCCCTAAGAAGGCCAGTCCGAATGGGTGGTTTTTACATCAGTGCAGAAAGGCAAAGAAGAATCTTTTCCAAGCACTAAAAAAGGGGCAAGGCACGAGATTTAGGAACATAGAATCCAATATCAGGCTGAAAAAAGGATATCCTAACATCCCGTCCAATTATGGTCCCATTAGTCTCCCTGATAACCTGCAAAATGTCTTTTGTAAACAGGCTTATGAGAGACTTTTAGAATGGATTAATGACAATCATATTCTTTCTTACCTCCAGGCAGGTTTTAGATCTAAAACCAACACCATTGACCAAGTTTTTCGTTTCCTTATGGCTAAGTGGAAGACTGCGGATGTTAGCTATGTCCATCTGGGTTGTGTTCTGGCCCCAACATTTTTTTTTATATATTAGTAATTATGTTACGTTAACAACTAATCATGCTAACGACTCTCCCATTTTAGCAAAACAGAGAGTTTCAGCCCTTTTCTTCGCTGATGATACTCTTTTACTTGCCAAGACAAGGGCCGGTCTGCAAACTGTTGTTGAGAGATTTAATTTATTTTGTGCATCACATGGTCTTGGAATTAATGCATCTTAATCCAAGCATATGACATATTGCAAGGGGTGAGAGGAGCAACCAGCTGGGAAGGTAAGACCTAGAAAGGATCAAGGAAAGGAGGACCTAGGAATCGTCTGGCAGACTCTGGATCCGTGTACCCACAGATTTCCAAAAGCTTGCTTTTGTTAACCCATAGAGCTATGGCCATTCTTAGATTTGCTAAGATGGTACCCTGGCACAGGATTCCCAGCAATTGAGACCTACAAGGCAGAAGCTAATGGTGGAGCATTGAATGGAGCAGAACTATGGTGTCATTGCTCTACGGGTCCTCTGGGGGCAGTGAGAATATTTTTATAAGTGCTCCTATAGGTATGCAGAGAGCCACTCCTTTAGTTCCCCTTTGACTGTGTTGGACAGCCTAAGGCCAATTCTGTAGTCGGCTTGCATATAGTCCATTGAGGAATTGAAGGCTTTTAGAGATGGCCTTGCTGATATTCTTAGTTTGCGCAGCTCTAAGAACATCAAGTGGTTGGTTTACATAAAAAACATCCTTGCATGATCTGGGTCTAAGTAATTAGTGGGAAGAGCCCTCTTCTGTTACATCCACTGCGGTTACTGGTAATAAATCGAGGTAGTGGGGGAGAGATGCCCTCTAGAATGAATCATCGAACCACATTGGTAGGTGTACTATGTTCTTTCTCCTTCACAAAAGCATGCCTAAGGCAGAGGAATTTTAAATTCTATCCACCCCGTACATGCACGCTCACTCCACTTGCAATGTAGGTATTGCACTCTGCTGATTGCCGTGTTTACCTCAACATGGGCCACTTCGCAGGCCAGGTCCACCGTGTCAGGCATGTATGGTTACTGATGAGACCGAATAGCACTTACTATTCAATGGCCCACAATATTCCGCACCAAGAGCAAGGTGGATTGTGCCCATGAGTCGTCTTAAGGACTGGCAAATCGCACAGATGGCTTCACAAGTGTGATAGTGATTGTGGCATCCACATTTTTGTTTGTTGCTTGGCGCTGCGAGGCCTCCGGGTAGTTACGCGCTATATAAGTGCAATTTTTCATTTCATCAGACGTAAAGCGACTGCCTCCTCAACAACCATCAACCCAAATTTAGGGCTCGCATGTACATTTATTTTGCCAAAATCATTTCATTTGCTGTGTTGTCCTATTCACACTTTGATAAGAGAGAGCACTGCTCTCTTTTCTTTTCATTCAATGATTTCAATTTTTGGCTTCATTGTTTTGTATCTATTTACTTATAACCGAAGGTTTTTACCCTCGTATTGACTTTTGTAGGATTAGTTGTGCATGTATTGGTTTTAAATTCTTGTTGATGAACTATGTTGGATCTGTCAAATAGATACTAGTCTCCTGAAAGATATACTTCATCTATTTTCTTTTATTTTACTCCAATTATAATAAATATGTTTGCCTCGACCAGCAATACCTGTTCCAAATGTCAGACTATAATGATACATCTAATGCAAAAAAATTGAACAATGCTGTAGCCTAGGGTGTCAGAAAGAAAGGGGATTCTGTAGATATTTAATTAGGGTCTGGAGTGCATCGTGTTTAGTTTCAGATTCAATTGCAAATGCACAGGGTCAGCGGGTGAAAAATATTATTCTATTTAAATATCAGGTAGTTGTCTGTAAGCAGATCCTGAGAGCGTGGGTCTGCAGAACAAGACCTTATTTGACTAATGCTGGTAGAAAGGGATCATGCTAAATTAGTTTGACATTAAAGCATCAGTAGTAACAGGACATCAATTAACTCTAGAGGGGTATTGATGGTAGTTACAGTAATGGAGAAAATGTCCTGATTTAGATCTTTGCATGATTAGGCTGTGGCAACAGGAATATGAGGAGACCTGCAAAAAACACATAATTGACACTCGTATTATAGTTCAGTGTAAAATACACACGACGTATACTTGTCAATAAATGGTGGCCAATTAAATGAAAATTATTTGAATATTTGACATGTTGTTGAGTTTGACTATGTTGTCAGTAAAAATCGCATGTGCAGCTCATTATTCCGTTTCCAATGCAAAATAATTAAACTGAATGAGAAAATAAAAGCCCTCAGTTAATGTAGTTCCCCTGGTGTCAAAATCTGTCATCATTGCACCTTATACTTTTCTTCAATTTAAGAAAAATATATAAAAGCATGTTTTTGAAACCAAAAATATTTTTTGTCAGACAGTAGATAAACCATGCACACACCACACTAAAACCTCTTTAGACGGTCTGATTTAATTCCTCAAAACTCAATATCGACATGAAGAATATAGATGTACAAATATATCGAGGATAAAATATCGAGGGATGAACTGGCAAAAGGTAAGCACACAAAGGGAAGTGCAGATTTACTATTCCTAACTGCTCATCTGTGCACATTGAAGATATTTGTCTGACGAAGGTACATAGATGTGGGGTTATGTATAGAACATCTAGACGTACTGACCTGTCGATCTTTTTCTTCCATATTTTGTCCTCAAAATTTAGTGCCCTTGATATTCTGCCTTTGATATTTAGTACGCCACCAAAGGTCGCAGTCACCAAACCTTTCTTCAAAGGAGAAACAACTCTTGCTGCTATACCCTCTAAAGCTACACTCCAGTCCAAGAATCCAGAGTCACCTGGTCATCTATCAGAGAAGTGACTCCACAGGAAATGTCCAATACCAGACCAACTTCTCCTTTTGCAGACCCCATGCTCTCCACTCGTAAAAAAATATTGGTGGTTGATTCGCTTCCTACTGGCTCTTGCTCACAAAGAATAACTCTGGCTGTTGAAAAATAGAGCAGGTCTCTCCCATCCTTAAAAATGTCAGGTTCTGAATAAAGTCAGCTCAGGGTCAAACTACTTTTCCCTGCTAAAGTCTTTGAACGCTGTGTGGCAATGCAGTGTAAACAATGTATAGAAGATTAACTCCTGGACAAGTTTCAATCAGACTTCACCTTGGGATGCATCAGGGGGACTGCCACACTAAAAATAGTTGATGATGCATAACTCTCTCATAAACCAGGAGAGAAAAAAAAACATGGTATACCAAAGAACTCAGAGTACTTAAGCGGTGCTGTAAACAAGAGGAAAGGAAATGGAGGAAAAGCTTCACTGTTGCTAGTAAGGAGAGCTATAAGTTAGCATTGAAGAGATATAAACATGAAATTAAAACTACCCAAGCCAACTATTTCCAGGAAAAAATTAACACCTCAGCCAATGCTCCCCGCGAAATTTTTAAAATCTTTAAATCATTGATTACACCACCTGCCTCCCTAGTCGATCCCAGTAAAGCACAATTACGCTGCAATGAACTTGCCACCTTTTTCTCCCAAAAACGTATAAATATCTACTCCTCTTTCCCTCATTCCCCTCCGGAATTTTGTGTTGGGCCGGCAGAAGACATGGCAGAGCTTAAGGATTTCCCTCCTATAGATGGCCCGACCACTCAGGCACTGCTTAAAAATTTAAAATCGGGTTCTCCTCTTGACCCTGCATCCCCGGTGTTCCTTCATCTGGTTTCATAGACCGTTACCCCACTGGTTCAGGAGGTGATAAATTCCTCATTGAAATCTGGTATGGTGCCCCTTGTGTGGAAACAAGCTAGAGTAAAGGCACTCTTAAAAAAACCGAATCTCAATCCTGAGGATTGGGCAAATTACCGGCCGATATCTCTACTACCATGTGTCAGCAAACTAGCTGAAAAATATGTGAATTCCCAGCTCTCGACCTTCCTGGAGGAAAGGAATGCTCTTCATTCCACGCAAACTGGCTTTCGTAGCCTCCAGGGTACAGAAACCGCCCTCATCACGGTAGTAGAGGAAACTAGGAATATCCTTGACAATGGAGGAAACGCCGCAATACTTATCTTAGATCTCAGCACGGCTTTTGATACCGTGAATTATAACATCTTGCTCCAGAGGCTAAGAGAAGTAGGGGTTGGGGGCCAGGTACTTAACTGGCTTCGCTCCTTCCTAACGGAAAGGACCTTTGCAGTCTTTGAGGACAATGTGTCCTCCCCTCAAATGTGTCTCCAGTGTGGTGTTCCTCAGGGCTCTTCCCTCAGCCCCACCCTTTTTAATATCTATATGAGGCCTCTGGCTGAGGTGGTTCTGCCCTGGGGAGTACAACTGGTGACATACGCAGATGAGACACAATTGATCATCTCGCTATCATCTAAGAACGCCCCCTATAATAACCTCTCCTCTTGTCTGGAAAACATTCATGCTTGGATGGACAGTTCCTTCTTAAAATTGAATGGTGCCAAAACGGAGGTGATGCTTCTGGGACACAAGCCCCCATCTAATATTGATGATTGGTGGCCAGAATGCCTTGGTCAGCCTCCCCCGCCAAGAAACCAAATTAAGAGCCTTGGGGTTTGGCTCGACCCCGCTCTTAACCTTGGAGTACAGGTTCGCAAGGTAGCAGGGACCTGCTTTGCCTTGCTGAGACAACTCAGAAAAGTCATCAAACTCCTCCCATTCGATTCCAGGCGGATTCTGGTACAAGCCTTGATATTATCACGGCTTGATTACGCTAACGCCCTCTATTTGGGAGCTCCGCAAAATACCTTGAAAACCCTTCAGACCGTGCAAAATTGTGCTGCACGTCTATTGCTGGACATCCCACGGAGAACATCCGCCAGACCTGGGTTGCGCCATTTACATTGGCTACCCGTGCAAAGGAGGGTAGAGTTCAAGGCTTTGATCACTGTACACAAAGCATTCTATAAGACTGGCCCTGGATTAATTCAAGCCATGTTCTCCACCTACCTCCCCTCACGGACCCTCAGATCTAGCAACCAAAATCTGTTAGTGGTCCCAAAAACAAGGAGAGTACGTAAGGGCGGGAGACGCTTCTCCCTTCAAGCGACCAACCTCTGGAACAACCTTCCTGACTTCATCAGGTTGGAATCCAACCACCAAAAATTCAGGAGGCTGGTAAAAACTCACCTGTTTGTCTAATCTATTGAATGAGTGAGCGAAAGGCGCCGGGATGCCTTCGGGTAGCTGTGCGCGGTACAAGTTCGTAATTCATTCATTCATTCATGCACATTGCCTACTAGACAAAAGTGACTCCTGCCTCCTCATCCTGCTGGACGTGTAGGCAGCTTCTCACATGGAACGTCATTCCACGCTTTTGACAAATTTCAATGAAACAATGTGTAAGTAGGGCAATATTCAGATCAGGGTTTTATCTTAACTTGAAAGCCAATCTAAATGTATAAAAATGCCACAGTCTCTCTAGCCCTTCACAGCTTCAACAAGGTGCTTCCCAACGTTCCAGCCTCACTCTACTCTTTTCAACCTGTACCTGGAACATTTGCCGCTCTTTTCAAACACTCCAACATGTCATACCATGTTTACAGTGATGATATCCAACTCTATCTGCAACTTCTCTCCAGAAGAGCCTGAATGATTTGCTCACCTTCTCTTGGCATTAGGACATGAATAATTCACCGCAATCTCAACCCCTTAATAGTGTTCCTTTTGATGTCTCCTCCTAATTGCTCCATTCAGATATGAACACAGCTCATCATGTTTACAGTGCTTGACTACTGCAGCTCAATTTTTTAATTATCTTCATCTTTAGGTTTAATCTTGGACACACATCTGTGTCAGCTTCATCTCCTAGGATGAAAAAAGGTTTCCTAGACTTATTTTCAGGCTCTGTTGGAGCGGAGGAGCGTCGCTCCACTTGAATGCCCCCATGGCCCCCCAAGATGAAAAATAAAACAGTAATTCATTACAATTACATTTTTCATCATCCTGTCCTGAACCGAGCATCAGGACGGGGTGGGGCCTGCTGAGTGGCAGCAGGGAGGAGTGGTGGGCAGAGTGCTCTCTGCACTGTTTCAAGTGTGCATGCCTGTTTGGTCGGCTGTCTTGAGACGGCCAGCCAGACATTAGCAATTTAAACCTCTAAATCCAGCCATCTTAAGACAGCTGGGTGAGAGTAAGTGCAGGCCTCTAATGTGCAGTGGACCACCGAGAAAGGCCGACCCCTCCAATCAGGGCACTGTTCACATGCTGCATGTGAGCAGTGCCAGGATTGGGCAAGGGAGTTTGCTCGTGCCCGCAGCCCCGCACTCGAGAAAGAAGAGGTCCAGAGTGCAAGGTAAGTGTTTCTTTTTTTCTAATTTTTTTATTTATTTGCCCGCACCCGCTGAGCCTACCCCCGCCCCCGTAGAGTACAGCTGCCACTGCGCATTTCAGTTCCTCATGTTAAAGAGGTTGGTCTATAGACACATCCTAGCACTTGGAATTCCCACTTTACACTCAGTCCCTCTCAAAACAGCCTGTCATACAGCTGATTTGTTGGCCAGGCACTTGAGAAAGCACATCCCCTTCACCTTCACTGTTTAAATGGCATCCTATGGAGGCACAGACTATTTTCAAACTAGCCTACGTTATCTATAAAAATATACATTGTGAGGTTATCAAACTCTCTTGCCCAGTAACTGGCCATTTGGGCAGTCATGGCCTCCTTTGGAGGTCGGACACCTTTCTTGAAATTACATGATTTAGGAAGGAAAAACATCCAAAATTGTAGAAGATTATTTCACTAATATCAAGACAACAGTGCTCTACAGAAATGTAGAAACATAGCTGAAATGTCTTTTCTAACTAAGCCTATGCAAATGTATCTTACACTTCCAAAATATGCGTATTTTGCGCAATTTCATATTCTGTGAATTAAACACTATTATGGAACTTGCCGTTCCACTTTTTAGGCCTAGCCCATGAAACAGCTAGATTATTATTTTTCTTTTGGTCTTTTGGTCAGAGCCTTAATCAATTACTCTGTTCAATTGTCATTCACGATTTACTCCTGCCCATTTGCAGCATACACCATGGGGCAATGGGTCATCCCACTTTACCCATTACTTCTGTTCACTTTGAGAGACTGCATAAAGCCTGTGCATATAGTTCACATCCATCTAAAAACTGAAAAAGAAGGGTAACCAACAGACAACAGGGCGCTCTGCACAGTCAAGGGGATAGTTACAAAATCACAGTAAATTTGGTGCTCCTAGGGAAGAAGGTGCGGTTACCAAACACCCACCAAGGTTTACCAAGATAAAGCCAATTTTAACAAATTCCCTCCCGAGCACTCAAAGCAATAATAAAGTTCTCAAATGTATGTAGTTAATCGGTAAGTCCAAGCCAAGTCGACACAGTCACCATAGTACAAAGTCCAAATATGATTCCAATGTTTCGGAATAAGTTGTCCAACAGCATTTATTTTCTTCAATCCTTATTCATCACAAGGTACAATTGTTTTCTCCAGAAGAAGCAGCCAACACGTGTTTCGTCGTGGCTTATAAAGACACATTGACTTCCTCAGGGCTGCAACCCAAAATTAAAAATATATGTAAAGATTGGGACCCATAATGTATCCCACTATTTTATAACATGAAGTGGAAACAAAGTAGTTCAACACATCATATGAGTCCCAGTGTAAAAAAAGAGAAAAAGAAAAAGAACGGAACACACGCCCATTCTCATGCAACACCACCTAAGTGTAAGGATAGTACCAATGTACCAATCATCGTCTAATTATAGAAAGTGGAAAGAATTTTATAAGTTTAAAGTACGATAAACAAAGGTATCCACATGGTGGAAGATGGTCACCTGTTTTTTATATGTGCCTGTCATTTCCAACATCATCCTATATATATGTCACACCAACAGATCACCTGAAAAATATAATAATAAAACCTGGTTGTTCGGAACCCACAAACAACGCCATCCACATACGTTAGAAACCTGTTACATGTCATTTATTTACTAAAATTATCACAAAAAAACATGAATCAGTGATCCACTACGCCACAAAACAATGTCTGTAATGGTAAAGCATGACACTAAAAAAGAAAAAGATATAATTAGTGTCCTTATCTGATATCCACCCTGTATAAGCAGACATCAGACACATATTCACTCTTATTCAACCAATTTTCAAAATTACCGGTATAATCGCGTTCCCATGTAATCAAACTCCAATCTGTTCCTTAGTGCGCTCACTTATTCTCTTCAGTGAATCTCCAACTGTTATGGCAATGCACTAAGAGTCAAAATACAATAAATGGTAGAATTATTACCCCACCAACTCGCCCCAGTAACTATACCTATCATGTCACTATCTTCTACTCACCCTTAAAAACGTGTTTGTACTCCTCCCAATATGGCAGTATCTCGATATATCCCTTCCTTCAGCTTGGTATTCTGGTTCAACTCATAGATCCTCACAGTGTAGCAGTATCTCACTGTATCAATCAATCCTACTGCTTGAACATAATTTGTTTTTCTCTGGGGGGGGTTACCTGAAGCTACCAGGGTTTAAGTAGAGTTTCTCATTGCACTGTGCCTTGAACTATGCCGAATTTGAGTTATTGATTTGGGTGGGGTACTAATAGTCTCCCTTTGGGGGTTTTCTATCACCCTCCGACTGATGAACAGTGCTATCATCAGCAGGCTTTATTTTTTGATAGCAGAACCTTTCATTATACAGTGCCAACCAGCAATCGCTTTGAAACATTTGAGTATTTTGAAGCAATTGACTGACTAATCAATCAAGAATTTAGCGTATTTTATAATGAGTATTTTCCCAGCCTAGCCCAAGGGTCTACATGTAGTATGACTGAATTACCCATACCTAGTGATAATGCTAATCTCACTATTGTAGCGAACAGGCTTAAAAATGACACCACACCCAGAGATGGAGATTCTTGGCAGGGGTTGTTAGATTGTGACTGTCACCAGGTATTGTTGCCTTGTGCTAGTCAGTTAACCTTAACAGAAGGAGCTACAAGCTTAAAAGTAATGCAGCCTGCAATGAAGCCTGATATTAATCCTGCTCCGCAAAAATCGCCAATGTTTACACAGGACAAGTTAGGCGAAGAAGCCCTTTGTCAACTTGTAACATGGAACAAAGCGGGACTACACCACACACTGACAAACCCAATTTGCTGTGATTTTAAACAAAGCCAGGATATCCTCTGCCTACAAGAGACGTGGGAAAGAGACCCATTACATATTAACGGGTATAGAACATTACACACCAAGACAAGAGAAAGAAAGGTGGCAGATTAAAGGGAGGCCTCTGTACATGTATCGCAAACACCCTGAACTTTAGTAAAATTGAATCTAGGTTAGATAATGCTTTTTATCAAATAATCATAAAATAAACTCGATAGCAAGCGATCGATAATTCTGATTAACTTGTACAATAATATTGCCTTGCTTGATGTAGAAGCTGTTTTTAATGACTTAGTAACTGAGGTTCAATCTCTATGGCATAAAAGTGCTAATGAAACTAGGATTCTTTTTGGAGGAGATTTTAACTGTGGTCTATGTCCTATTGTCAATTCAAATGTGTGCGGACTTGATGCGGAGAAAGGGCCTAGTTGCACGAATTTTATTCATTCTATACTTGGGAAGCCGTTAAACGAGTTGTTATGCACCCTGGACTTAGGATTTGTAAATGAAATGTGTTTAGAACCAGTATCAATGGGTTATACCTTTAACGGGTGGGGTTTATTTTCTACAATTGACTTTTTATTGTTGTCAAACCGCTATGTCTCTCAAGTTAGCTCATTTTACATCGGGGATACATCTCTGAGTGACCGTTTCCCATTGCGTGCAACTTTTAAAGGTTGTCTAAGAAGTATAAAAAGAGTTAATACTGTCCCCCAACCTTTGGAGTCAGTTGTACTCGACCGAACGAATGGTTATGCACTGAAATGGGCTATGGCTGATCCTGAACATGTTTTAAAAAGTGTGGTGACTAAGTGTAAAACTGAATTTGATATTTGTATGAATGACTTAGCTAGTCCAAGTAGCATTTTTGTGGCCTTTGTGTTATAATCTAGCACTGTGAGCAAGGCCCGGAAAGTCCAGGAAAGCAAAACTAACAGGTTGGTTTGACTCCCAAGTGCACGAAAGCACACACAAACTTAAAAAAGTTTCTCCACACTATCCCGAGAGATCAGGAGGCTATAAGGGTGGCAAGGAGAACATATAATGTAGCTATAAAGGAGAGGAGAGATATATTGAAAAAGAAAGCCTGGGAGTGCCTCCATCTGGCTGCTATAAGTAGGGATAGTAGAGCTTTCTGGAAGGTGGTCAAAGCACCTTTTTTGAAACAAGACAGGGGCCCCACCATTGAGATCGCCATTCCGGAGGAACAGTGGGTTGAGCATTTCACAGGGGTTTTTAGGGGGACAGATCAGCTTGATAATGAATGAAATAATTCATTATTAACTAATAAATCAGTAAATACTGACCCTAAATCACCCTAGAAGAGGTGATGACGGCGATCTCCAACACCCGTGGAGGAAAGGCGCCCGGACCAGACCGTGTTCCCAGTGATCTTTTTAAATCGGATTTATCTCTATGGGGCCAAATCGTTACGCAAGTAGCGAATGCCAGTTGCCATGTTTCATTTCCAGCAACCTGGACAGAGTCAATTATAGTCCCCGTCTTTAAAAAAGGAAACCGCCAAGATCCTAGTTGCTACAGGCCCATTTTGTTACTTGACTCAATTGCAAAAATTCTATGCGTGTAATTTTAGTAAGATTAAAAGCCTGGGCATCTGACAATAGAATCCTTTCTGATTTACAGTACGGTTTCCGTGAAGGAGTGGGCACTATTGAGCAGACTCCTAACCTTACCCTATTGGTGGGTGTTAGACCTAGCATCTTTAGCGTGGTTTCCCCTGTCTTTTTGCCTCTACCTCCTGTATTTTTGATGCTGTGCTGGATTTTGTTTTTGCTGGTTTAGATGCTTTGGGCACTTTGCCACAGCTGATCAGTGTCAAAGTGAAAGGGCGCCCTGTGTAAATTGTTATTGTAATTGGTTATCCATGATTGACATATTTGTATCACCAAGAAGTCCCTAGTAAAGTGCACTAAGTGTGCCAGGGCTGGTGATACAAATGCTACTAGTGGGCCTGCAGCACTGATTGTGCCACCCACATGAGTAGCCCTAAAATGGTGTCTCAGGCATGCCACCGCAGTGCCTGTGGGCAGTCTGTGAACTGCCATGTCAACCTGGCCAGTGTTCCCACTGACCAGGCCTAACCCTTCCCTTTCTTTAACCATTGGTCATATTGGAAGGCCCAAGGTAACCCCTTGGGCAGGGTGAAGTGTATGTGAAAGATAGAGCATGTACTAGTACAGGTGACATGCTCTGGTAGCGAATTACAGCCATTTTCGTTTTTTACTATTGTAGGGCTATCTTGCCCATAGGTTATCATGGGGAATGCTGTGTACAGTGGTTACCTGCATATCTGCCCGTAGGAGCAAGATAGGACATAAAAGTCTGGTATCCCTGAACTCAGAATCTAATAACCCATCTTTTGGGAAAGGTGTTTTTTACATCCTGTGTTTTAGAACAGCACTTTTAGAAAGTTGCTGTTCTCTTGTCTGACCTTTCTGTGTGCCTTGGCCTGTTTGTGAATTGACTGTCTGCTTTGTGAGTTGCAGGGGCTGGGTGGCTCCCAGAGGCTGAGTGGGCTATCCCTTGGCTGAATAGCTCCATCTGCATCTAGAGTGGAGGGAGAGGGATAGCACCTGGGCCTGATTAGGGCTGTGCCTGCCTTCCACAATGCTGGCTCCACCTCCTGCTGGGAGGCTGCTTTGTTCCCTTTGTGGAGAGGCCAGGAAAACAAAGTGCTCAAGGAACACCCAGAACTGGTTCAGACCGGGCTAAGAGCCCTCCTGCACTAAGGCAACAGAGACTTTTAGGAGTATAAGTATAGGACCCCAGACTACAGAAAATTAGATCATCCTGGAATCAAGAAGGAACCTCTGCAAAGGAGAAAGCTGGAAGACTGAAGAGGAAGGACTGTCCTGATGTGTGTTTGTGGGCTGCCCTGCAGTTTCTTTGCTGCCAAGGAGAGGGGAAGGACTTTGCTTTGTGCTGTGTCCCCTTGCTTAAAGAGATCTCCAAGGGCCTGAGTTGAGCGGCTCCCTGTTAAGAAGTCCCAGGAACAAAAGGACTTCAGCCCCAGCTTCCCTGAACTCTACTGAGAGTGTTTTGTCCTTAATAGAGTGCTTGGGCCAGTTGTGGTGCCTCTGGAAGTTGTACCTGTGTTTGGGAAGCTGGAAAAGAAGATACTAAAGACTTTCTGCAAAGTTTCACGCATCACTCGCTTGCGGAGCTCATCCCCGTCAGTGCGAGGAAATTCCCGCCGCCGCGAAGATTGAGATCGTCACAGCGCCTGTTGCCACTGCAATAACCGACGCATCCTTCGCTTGCGGAACGCATCGCTCCGGTGCGGGAAAAGTACCATCACTGAAAGTATCGTGGCAGAGCCTTTCGTCACTGGGTGAGATTGTCGCACCGCCTGCTTGTGGACAGCATCACGTCGCTGCGAGAGTCGTTGCAGAGCCATCGCATCGAGGGGCCGCGAGAGGAGAAGATCGACGCTGTGCTGCGCATCGTCGCAGCACCTGAGATCATCGCTGTCCCGAAGATCATCGCACCATACCTGTGCGAGACGCTTCCTACGAAACCTCAAACCTCAAACAGACCGGAGTCATCGCAACACGCCGTCTGCGTCCAGCGGGGTTGTCGCATCGCCTCCCCAGGGTCTCAGGAGTGTCGCATCGCTTGTTTTTCAACGTTTCAGCTTTCACTTGGAACTTTTGATGAATCTGAAGGTACTGTTGGCTAAAACATGACGCAACTGTGGATAATTTTAACGCAACCTTAAGAACTCTTTTGAAACCATATTCTTGAACTGTGTATGTTGGATTTTTGTAGTTTTGGTCTTGTCTAGTTTAGATTAAATACTTCTATTTTTCTAAACTGTTGTGGAGTCCATTTGTGGTGTTTTCACTGTGTTAATGTGAGTGTTGGTACAAATACTTTACAGATTGCCTTTAATAAGCCTAACTGCTTGTGCCAATCTACCAAAGGGGTGAGCAGGGGTTATCTAAAGAGTATATCCTCCTTATGCTGACTAGAAGCAAGGGTCCCTATTTGGACAGTGTTACCTACATCTTCCAACTAGAGAACCCCAGGTCTAACAGTGGGAAAATATGTCCGTGTAAAAAATGGTAACATGTTTTTAGCTTTCGTAGACCTGACAGCTGGTTTTGACTCGGTAAGACACATTAAACTTTGGGAGATTTTTAGAAAAGATAGGCGTGGATTATCAAATTATCCACTTTTTAAGACGGTTTTATTGTAATGCTCAAATGAGAGTCCACTTTGATGTTAAGGGTGGTTCCACAACTTCCATCCCAATACGTAGGGGAGTCCGTCAAGGATGTGTCCTTGCACCGTTTCTTTTTAATTTGTACATAAATGATCTTGAGGGCGCATTACTTGAGCAAAACGTTGACTACCCTAAGATTAATGGTTGTTCTATCCCTGCTCTTTTGTATGCCGATAATGTGGTTTTACTGTCCAGAACACAAGTAGGTCTACAGAGAGGACTATCAGTGAACACTTCCAAGACTTATGTTATGAAATGTGGTGTGGGGAGGAAAAAACTTGTGAAATGCTTATTTCAGACCAAAAGATTGAAATAACAAAAACCTTTTCATATTTGGGTGTCATGTTCCACGAAGAAGACACGTGGGCACAGGCAATAAGATCTAAAACATTCTGTTTTATTAACATTATATCTGCACTCAACCGGTTTTCGAAAAGATTAGGTAAAAGACCACCGGTGGAACTTTTACAAATTTATCGGGCTAAAAGTATTTCCACCGCAACCTATTGTTCCGGGGTCTATGGCATTGTAAATACAAATTCTGTACAAGTAGTGGAATATAAATTCTTAAGATATCTAGTGTCGGTATCCAGAACAACATCTGCTTACATCTGTCATGCCGAATTGGGTTTAACGTATCTGTCTGACATTACTAAACTTGAGCCAGTCTTACTGAGGCATCGAGTATGGACTAAAGAAGAACCCACATTAAATAGGGATATTTTAAAGGATATTTTAAAATTGGAAAAAGTACTAAGGATCCCTTGGATTTATTATGTTTTTAATTTTATGCTGAATCTGGGTCATCCAGAGTATTTTACTGATCCTGAATCCCTGCAATCAGTAAGCAGGAAGGAATTAAAAAAGAAGGTATTTCAATGTTGGAAATGACAAGGTTGACAACTGAAATTTTTAAGCCCATGGTATTAGAAAATCCAATGATCTTAAGTGTTTTTAAAATACAGCCTTATCTAGCTGTAGTTCCAGTAGGGTACAATAGGTTTTTATTAACAAGATTTACACTCAGCATATTCCACAGATTTAACAGCTTTCCCAACATGAATAATTGGAGCCGCACTATGATAGCCTGTCTTTGCGACGATTGCTCATGTCAATCCAGCATCCATGTCATCTTTTTTTTGGGTTTTTACTGATATTAGGAAAGTGTGGCTTCAACCAATGTTAAAAATGATGGGGCTTAGGACTTGCCGACCTGCGGATATTGCACTGCGAACCCTGGACAATGCGAATATGATCTGGAAAGTTGCGAAGTTTCTAAAAAGGGCGGTCGCCTATAGAAAGAGTCTAGTGTTTTAATGAATATTGGATTTTATATTTGCTATCCCCGATTATATCTATGTTCTTAACTTTTATGTATGACTGATGTTAGTGGAGTTATACAATTTTATATATTGTTATTTTGATTAGACTGGTGTATGTACTGCTTTTATGATTGCACTATTCTACTATCGAATAAAGCTTTATTTGATTTGATTTAAGTTATTAATTTGGGTGGGGTACCCAAAGTTAAATTAATAAACACATTTCTGTCCAACAAATGAATATAATATAGTGTTTTTGTCACAAAGGCCTTGGGTGTTTGACCTCGTTATCCTATTTGTACAACTGATTTTTTAATTTGATACCATTTAAAGTGCTCTGTCACTTAATGGGCCTAGGCGTCGCTATGTGAAACTGCTTATAAAAACATGGGTATATATACCATTATTCCCTCGTGGGTCCTCCCCGTCCCAGTCCTTACTACGTGAGGCAGTCCTGCCTCCACCCAGCCAATCACAACGCCAGTATGCTTAAACTACATAAGCCCCACCCACCTACCACCATGCCTGTTTTTTTTTCTGCTCCGACTGTGGTCAGAACGCTGGTGCTCCCGGTTCCTGTTTCCTGGTCTGGATTTTCTTCGGGACGGTGCCGTGAGTGTTTGTATTTGCAGTTTTGTATTTCTGCTTTGTTTTTATTGTTATATTATCGGTGCGGCCGCTCGGGTATTCCGGTCGGCTGTGCTCCTGTTCTGGGGTCAGGGAGGCTCCCTGTTCATGTGCTGGGCTGGGGCAAGGAGATTTTTTGGTTTCCTGACTTCGGGTCGTTCCGGCGCTGAGGCTCTCATGCAGCGTCCGGCCCCTGCGGCCATTGTCTTTTGATCTATGGCTGTGGGTGGAGACTATAGGGCTGCCCTTCTTTTATTTCATTCACCTGTCTCACCTTTGCGTGATTGGATGATTGGGGGCAGCATTTGTTGGAGGTTGCTGGGCACTTCCTTTGATTGTGTGGTGAATTCCTGTTTGTTTGACACTGGATTTCTCGCCATGAGTGAAGGGGCTTCTCCACCTGTGCCTGCTAAGGCGATTTCAAAGCAGAATAATGTACAGGATCTGCAGGAGGATGAAGTCTTGCAGATTTCTAGGGCGGATTTGCAGGACTTGATTAATTCTGTGGTCGAGTCTGCGCTGCTGGAGCCTGCAGCTAAGCGGGCTAAGGAAGATGAGGAAGACATGGACAATTCCCCTAAGGGAAAGTAAGTCCAGGGTAAGGTTTTTACTGACATGCTGGTTCATATTGGAGAGGTGCTTGGGTTTGACCCTAAAGACCTGGCTGAGGAGGGATTTTACGCTCGTTATAGTTCCTCTGTGGTGGATGACCTCCCCTTCCATGATGTCCTGAAGGATATCCTCACAAAGGAGTGGCTTGAGGTGGATAAGCAGGGTATTCCGCGACTCCTGGGGAAGCGGTATCGCCTGGCAGACTTTGATTCCCAGTTTCCTGCAATTCCTAAGGTTAATTCTCTTTTGTCCTCTATGGCTTCCACCTCTTCTTCCTTTTGTCCTCGGAGGAGGCTTCTTTGTCTGATCCGGTGGAGCGTAAGGTGGAGTCTGCTCTCAAGCGTTCTAACGCCGCTTCTCACTTTAGGGTGAGTGCTAGCACTTATGCGGCCTATGTTTCGCAGGTCCTGCTTAAGGATTTTGAGAAACTGTTTGAATGTCTTCAGGATCAGGAGGACCCTACTCCTGTGGTGGCTCAAATGGAGGTCTTGGCGCAATTCCTCTTGGATGTCACTTTTGATTCCTTGTGGGCTTTTTCCTCGGCAGCTGGGGCAGCGGTGGCTGGAAGGAGGTCTCTGTGGACAATACCTTGGCGTCTTGAGGCTGCACAGAAGGCCTTAGCCCATAAACTGCCTTTTGAGGGTCCCCGTCTTTTTGGGGATGCTTTGAATACGATGGTGCAGTGCTCTGCGGAGGAGACGAAGTTGTTAAAGCCTTTTCAGCCTGCTCCTAAGAAAAGGTCTTTCTTCCAGAAGCAGGGGTTTCAAGGGGTTTTGACATCTCAGCCCTTTCGTGGTCGGGCCCGTGGTCGGGTGGCTGCGTTCTATTATAAATCCCCGCCTCAGCAACAGCAACAGCAGCAGCAGCAAGAGGCTCCCTCTGGTGCAGAACAGAAGTGACTATGCCGCTGTGGGGGCTCGTCTCTGTTTGTTTTTGGCCCGTTGGTCAGCTCTGATTTCCGACCAGTGGGTCTTGTCTGTCATCAGGTGGGATTGCCAGATTCCCTTCTGGGGCCCTCCCCCTCTGGATTGTTTTCTGGTTACCCCGTTGTCAAGAGACCCCATGCGGCGATCTGTCAGGTTGTACGGCATCGCCATGTGGTTACGAAAAGGGGCAGTGGTACCGGTTCCAATGGAGGAAGTGGGACTGGGGTTCTATTCCCATCTTTTTCTGGTTCCAAAACCCGATGATTCCTTCCGCCCCATATTGAATCTACGTTCCCTGAACAAATTGGTGTGGTTGGATCATTTTCGGATGGTCACGTTACAGTCCGTCATTGCCCTCATCCAGGAGGGTGATTGAGGTGGTGCAGTTCTTTCAGGTTCATCTCCTCTGGTCCAATCTGTTGGTTGGTACCGACAACCAGGTGGCTCGTTGTTACCTGAACCGTCAGGGGGGGACCCGGTGCGCGTCCCTGAACATGTTGGCCTCCATGATTTGTGCTTGGGCGGAATCTCATCTGTTGGCCTTGAGGGCGGTGTACATTCCGGGACAGTTGAATTTTCATGCGGATGCTCTGAGAGGCAACCTTCCATCTTCTGTTCTGTACCAACTCTCTCTTCCTCTGTTCCAGTTCCTTTGCCTTCGGTTCGGGACTCCATGGATCGATCTTTTTGCGTCTCCTCTCAACTCTCTCCTTCCCCGGTTTTGTTCGGAGGTACTGTGTCCTCAGGCTTGGGCAGTGGATGCGCTTTCTATTTCCTGGCCTTCGAGTCTTCTGTATGCATTCCCTCCCATTCCCCTCCTCCCGAAGTTGCTGCAGAAGATTCGGGGAGAGAAGGTTTCGGTCCTGTTGATTGCTCCTTTCTGGCCTCGCCGCCTTTGGTTTCCTCCCCTATTGCGGCTGGCGGAGGGTCGGTTTGTCCGACTTCCTTTGTGTCCGTCTCCTCTTCAGTTTCCGCTCCTGTCCCTGCCTTGTCTTCGTCGTTTGCAACTGACGGCAGCTTGGCTCTTGAGCAGTTGACGTTGGAGTCTTTGGGCTGTTCTTCTGTGGTAGCTTGTGACATCCAGTTGTCTCACCGCCCTTCGACCCTTAAGTGCTATGGTCGTCATTGGGGTTCTTTTGTTTCTTGGTGTTCTTCTCATGGGGTGGATCCTGTATTGGGGGTTCCTACTTCTGTGTTGGACTTTCTCCGAGATGGTTTTTTGAAAGGCCTTTCCCCTTCCACGTTGTCTGCTCAATGGGCGGCAGTTCGTGCTAGTCGGGGTCCTGAGGCTTCCTTGGAGGGTGTTGCCCCTTTGGTTAGTCGGCTTCTTTGGAGCTTTCGGCTTCGTCTGCCGGTTTCTCCTGCTCTCGTTCCTTCTTAGGATTTACCTACTGTTTTGCGGGGTCTACAGTTGCCCCCTTTTGAGCCTTTGATGGAGGCGGATTTGTTGTGGTTATCCGCTAAGGTGGCTTTATTGTTGGCCATTACTTCCGCTCGCCGGTTGGGCGAGTTGGGTGCCTTGATCATTTCATTTCCTTATTTGCAGTTCCTTCTGGATCGGTCGTTTTACGGCTTGATCCGGCCTTCCTACCTAAGGTTTCTTCCGGTTTTCATTTGAAGCAGGAGGTGATTCTTCCTGATTTGCCTGCTGAGGGGGATTCCCTTTTTCCCCTTCCTTGGATGTTTGCAGGGCTCTCCAGATTTATCTCCAACGTTCCCTGGGGTTCCGGCTTTCTCCTGCCCTGTTTGTCTCCTGTGGGGGTGTGGCTAAAGGGGAGAAAGTTTCCCCTTTCACGATCAGTCAGTGGGTGCGTTTGGCGGTCTGCCAATCTTACAAGTCCTTGGATTTGCCTCCTCCGTCTCATGTGCAAGATCATTCGACGCGTTCTGTGTCTGCTTCCTGGGCTGAGGTGGCGGGGGTCTCTATCCAGGAGATATGTAGGGCAGCCACTTGGCAGTCTCATCACACATTTGTGCAACATTATAGGCTTGATGTTTTACATGCCTCTGCTGACAGTTTTTCTGTTGGCGTCTTAAATGCTGTTGTTCATTGATCTTTTATTGATTAAAGTGTTGTACTCTGCATGGATCCCTGGTGTCCTGCATTTTTTTTATTGGTTCTCTGCTTGTGAGTTCCTCACGTAGTCAGGGCTGGGATGGGGAGTACCCATGAGGGGGTAATGTCTTGTTACTTACCGGTAATCTTCATTACCGCGATTAGGGTCCTCCCCATCCCAGTCCTCGTCCCTCCCTCCCTCCCGCAGTGTTTGTGTCAGAGTCTTGTTGATAACAGGCATGGCGGTAGGTGGGCGGGGCTTATGTAGTTTAAGCATACTGGCGTTGTGACTGGCTGGGTGGAGGCAGGACTGCCTCACGTAGTAAGGACTGGGACGGGGAGGACCCTAATCGGGGTAATAAAGATTACCGGAAGTAACAAGACAATAGTTTAAAACACATACACATTACAGCGTAAGTATTTCCGCTTGCTGGTGGTATAAATACAGTCTTCCTTTCGGCAGTATATACAACACCTAAAATAATTGGCCTGTTAGACGTTTTATCATTATCGAAAGACACAATAGTCACAAAATGGGATATTTGAAAAATATCTTTAGTCAGTTTAAAGCTGACATACTGTTGCTGTTTTGAATAGGGGTGGACACATTTTTTGAGCTTCACATGCACGCACAACGAAATGATTTTAAAAACTAGGGGGCAGATTTATGTTAACTGGCGCATCCCCAGGGATGCGCCAGTTAATGTGCGCCACAGTGCGCCACAGCTCCGCCACCCATGGTGCGCCGCATTTACAATGTGGCGCACCATGCGGCAAAAACGGCACAGATGCGTGACGCATCTGTGTCGTAAAGGTGGCGCATTGCTGGAGTTGCGTCGCAAGCCCCATCTTCACAATGCTGCGTCAAGACCTACGCCTGCTTCAAGCAGGCGTAGGGTTTTGACGCAGCATTGGCCTGAAAGTGACTGAGTGAAATCTTATCTGCGCAGGAACGCCTCCTTATGGCGCAGGGCTTAACAACGTGACGCATCTCCTAGATGCGTCACGTTGTAAATAGGGCGCATTGTTTGCGCCGCTGTTGCGTCAAATAAAGTGACGCAATTGCGGCGCAAAGAGGCGCAAGTGCCTCATAAATCTGCCCCTAGGTCTTAATATTTGAGCATTAGTACGGAGCGGAGAAAGGTAATTTCACTATTCACTCCATTTCATGACTGCGACCCGTCTTTCTGACCCCAATTTCATCTAAACAATCGTTTTACATGTTAGCGACACAATATTTCTTGTGGTATGTCTGTATTGTCATTTTAGCCTCTCTCTCTCTATCTCTCGAGTGCCTGGTCTCTCTCGTTAAAGCGCACACGCATATATGGCATCTTTCCAAGAGGCCACCAGAGGGCGCACTAGCCAATAGATTCCCTCTTGCATCCTTCTTAGCAGGGATAGCCTGTGTATGTTAAATCCACAACACCTTCTAAAGAAGCTGCCACTGTAAGCAGCAGTATTACAATACTGGAAGAGACAGCGCTGCAATCTGCTGCAGCCCCTCTGCTGCTTCCCCAGGAGAGCTGAGGAAATCCGATGGACTTTGTGATCGGAACGTCAAAAAGGTGATCCTTCAGCCGCGAGAGGATTGCCTCGGACTGACCGCTGCTCAGGAGGGGGTTTCCCGTCGGTCTGCAGCGGCTGAGGTGAGTGTCCCTGCCTGTCCGTCTCAATGAAAGGGGTTTTGATTGAAGGTTAAAACGAGACAATCAGCGATTGGAGGTGGTGCGCCTGCTCCTAAAACCATTCATTTGCGGATGGACAGCCGTCTTGCAATCCATATTGTCATTCTCCACGCGTTATTAATGGGTGAACAGCTGTACAATTAAAAAAAAAAACAACCGTAAAGCGCACAATTCAAATCTATCCTAATGTCCTTTGACCTTCACCCCAAAGTCAGACATCTGGATCTGGGGAAGTTAAGGTTATTTTCCAGCGGCATTCCATTTCCAGCTCGCATCTATCCAAATTTCTTTAGAAAAATAAACCCAATATAAAATAAAAGGGCGTTATTGCCTAAGTGTATATTGAGCAGAAAGGATAACCTGTAAAGTTCCCCCGGCTGACCCTGATAAGGGGGTTAAGAGCCCGTTGCATATTTTGGTAATGCCAGCTGTTGGTTTAACAATGAGCAGCATTATACAGTAGTGATCTTATCACGTCTCTCCCTGAAGCAAGGGCACTGCCTGACTGCATGAATGGGGCTGGGTTCACGGCGGAGTAACTGGAAACCTGCCGCAGCCAGGTGCAGCTCGGGGTCTTCAAAGCTCCGCGGGTCTTACGGTGCGCATAGGCTGTGTGGATGCAGGCGCTTTAAAGCGCCCATGTTTACTATAAATATGTATTTCAATTAGTAGATCTAATTCCAAGTCCTGATTCCGCACACATGTTTCATGCAATTGAAAGCCACCCAGCATCTAAGAAAACACAGATGGCACGTTATGTTACTAGCATTTGTATAGCGCTGTGATTGCTATGGCATCGCAGCGCTTTCTCAATTTGGGTTTCCTTCTATGAGGATCTGTCAAAGCATCCGTCTCAGGTGATCAAGCCAAAATAATCTCCTGCCAGCACACTGCCCCATAGAGCTACAATTGTGGGAAGGGAATTAGGTGCACCTAAGCGAAAACAACAGAACAGAAGTCCCGAAAAAACGAATCGTGCATTTAGATTCATGTGGTAGAATCCGTTGAGCAGGGCAATGACGCAGTCACTTTGGACTTTTTTTTTTTATTCTGTTGTTAAATAATAGTTGTATGGTGAATGGGGCAGTGAATAGAATTTATAAAGTCGAGTCCTGTGTAAAGTGCTTTGTAAAGTCTTTCGGGTGGGACTAAGCTTTCAAAATATCCCTAGCACACTTTACTCACAATTGGAGATTTTCTTGCTTGTGCAAAGCGGAACTCTTTTGAGTTACTGAGATTTACAGAATAGAGGTTCTCTCTAGAAGGAGGTCTTTGGCTGCACGCCTCCTGTGAAGTTTTTGGAAGGCTGGAAACCTAAACACAGCACACAAACAAACCTGCCTCTAAAGTTCGTAGCTTGGCACTATAGCGGCTTCTTCAGGTTACGCCGTAGGTGCCCTTGGCACAGCGGTGCTGGCATGCCTAGGAGATGCACAAGCTTTTGCCATTAGCACACATGGTGGATTCCAGAGCCTGTTGCTCAGCTAATGAGGGGTGTAAATGCCAGCACTCCAGGGGGCACCCCTGCTTTCATGCCCATCCCTGTCGTTCATAGTTCTGTGGTATTTAATGAGGTTTTGGCATTCAGGCTTCAAAATAGGCAGCAGGTGTAATTTTCAGAAGCCAACGTTTGTTTCACTTTAGATACTTTCTTATAAGTGACGCTTTGAGATTGTGTGCTTGGACTCTGTGTATGCAAAGCTCTCTTCATGGTTTATCGTCGACATACGTCGCTACCTATATACATATGCAATTGCAGGAATGGCTTAGCGCTGTTGGTGCTTGGTGCAACAATCATTTTCGGTGCCCCCTCCTCCCGTGACCTCCTCGTCTGATTCCCTAAGGATCACAGGGCAAAAGTGCCCCTCATCTCTCCAAAGACACTCTGTCATACATTGAATAGTTTTTTCAAACACTGGTAAAGGCTGACGTTACTAATAAGAATGTGTGTGTACCCAAACAAACCCTTTTCAGCACCATTAGGAATAGATAATGAAAGACTGCGGAAAAAACCCATAAAAGTGACTGATCTATATTAGGGTTATATCTTTTCAACTGTGGTGACAAAATGTTCTTTGTGGCACAAGCAGTAATCCACTCAGCTATGCACATAAAATACAGATCTGTGATCTGCACGGTAAGAGTTCTTTGCAGCAGGCATATTAACATGCTGCGCTACTTTATGGCAAGCACAATCGGCCACTAGACAACCATCTGATCACTCTCTCGAGCAGGAATATTATCACAAGAGTTATTTTGACATTTTTATTGTTGCCTGAATACTGGACGCACAAGTAACTCTGCAGCTGGTGTTATTAATCATAAGTTATGCTAAAAACAACACCCCTGAGATCGGTGTCCCCCTCACCAGGTCAGTGCCCAGAGCTTGCCGCACCAGTCACACTGCCCTAAAGCCGGCCCTGGGAATGGTCATTGTTTTGTGTGCTCTCTGCATTATTTCTGACTGGATGTACTATGATTGGCTCTGGAATCTATGAGAGTACTGAACTGATTGACTTTGGCCGGTCTGTGCAGCAGGGTTCAAGCTGCTGCCGTCCGGCTACACAGGGTAGGCCTGAAGCCATGTCTTGCCTGCCCCTGGAGTCTATGACACAATAGGTATGTATTCCACTATTGGCATTTAACTTTCCATGGCATGGTGGCAGTTTCTACACCATATACTGTGACTTTATAGGAGCGTTAATAAGCAAGTGCGGGATTAGCCAATTTCTATACATTTATGCTGTCAGAACACACATACATTATGCGGAGGAAAGCAATGCCCTAGTGTACAGAGTCTAAAAATCAACAAAAATTGAAGAAAACATTGGGGATGACCAAGAAAAATGGCCATTTTCTCACAGTTATCAGGCGGGGCATCATCAAAACTACAGCCTTGGAGGAACAAATGTGCCATATTGATCTTATTTATTGGTGTTTTATATAGCACAAACACGACCCTAAATAGAGTATCAGAGTGCTTTACATTTACATAGCTTTAAACTTAGAACTGCATGTTTGACGTGCAATTTTAGTAAGAATAATCCGCGTACAGCAATTTGCTAATAGGCTTTTTACTTTACTGTGGATTTATCGTGGTGCAGCATTACCACTTTACCTGACGACAACAATAATGGTGTTCTGTCAGCAAAAATCTGAAATGTAATGCAGGTTATAAGCTTTAACCGTTGGTTTTGTGAGTACATTTCTAAGGTTCTTTTTTAATGTAAAGTAAGATATTGCAATTTCTAACCATGATCGCACTTTACCCTTTGGGGTGTTCAGTGAATTTGTTATGTTTTTTTGAAATGTCAATAAGGTGTCCATCGTAGCGCGTAGTGTGGGTTTGGCGCAGGAACCTTGGAAGTGATGACTTGTGAGGATATCGAATGGTTGGTAGGCTTGAAGGTCAATTAGACTTTCTACAGTGTAGAAAGTGGTACATGTGATGTTAAAGGTGAATTTCTGGAGAAAATTGTATCTGGAACCAAACCAGAAGTATTAGGTTGGCTTCCAAGAACCTTCCTCATGCCTTTGTTACAGAGGTTCATAGTCAGGAAAGGATGGAGGCTATATTGGGTAGAGGATGAGATGCAAAGGCCTACAGAGATCGCTGAGGACCAAGAAAGAGAGAAGACGGAGCAGAGCGTATTGTCCTTGAGTAGGGGTTGGTCGTGCTGAAGAGGAGAGCATCTTTCAGTGGCCCTGATTTGGATTCAAAATACCATCATATCCCAGTGGTATATAGCTAATAATTTCCCCAACCAGCAATGTGCGGATGGAGGTTCTTTGTCTAACCAGACAGTGGCCAGACATAACCTATAGTAAACAGAATAGGGCAACCCAATATTCCCACGGAACTGGGTATAATCAATAACATACAAAAAGGTTCCCGAAGGAATTATTTAAAAATATTTATCAATTGATAAAGAAGTCAGAAAATGAACATGATTCAATAAATCACCAGAGATTATATTTAAATGAACAATGAATTGTTTTATCTCATTCAATAAGATATACACAGCCATATATCCTATTGTTCAGCATAGGTCAAAGTCCATATGACAGTTCATGATTGGCAACATAAATATTAAGACTGCTCCTTTGAGTTCTTCATATAAGCAGTGATGCTAGACACTATTGCAAGGTTATATGGACAGTATACACAATATCAGCCATATATACATTATTTACCAACTATATACATTTGTACAATACATAGTCTGACAATATTCGCAAAATAGTGTCAGACATAACCTAAACACTGCCATAGCGGTGAAAAGCAAGGTTCGATTTGATTCTGTCATTGCTTGGTTACTTACTCCAAATACAATTACTTGTGGCGAAAGATCAACCTCAAACCCCAGCATATGCTTGATGTAATTTCCCACCTCGTCAACCAAGACTGAAAGTCGGGGGCAAGTCGCAAACATATGTACACTATCTGCAGCAAAGCATCCTCAGCGAGAGCAGTGTATGCCTGTAGAACCTCCCCATTTAGAGATCCACACTGGACTAATGTACAAGTTTAGCCAGGTTTTAAAGCTGGTTATACTTGCAAACTAGCTGAGAAAAATGCAGTCTGACTCAGTAGTAGAGAGTCCTTGCAATCCCCTGCCTTTGCATGTACCAAATCTTGCCAGTGGTTAAAATGTTTGGTAAGATCATCCTCCATTATATTGCCAAGTTCTTTACAGAGTTTAGCTATTGATGAAGGGGCCACTAATATCTTATCTAGTAAGGGAACTCTAAGCCCCATTATTAACTTTTTAGATAAATAATCACTCACTTGTAAAAATTTAAAGAAATGATTATTACCTATCCTAAATTTCCTCTTAATAATATCAAAAAGGTGTATTGAGCTATCCCCCATAAGATCCCCAATATGCCTCACGCCCTTATCCAGCCAGATTTTCATATATCCGTCCCGGAAAATTTCGGGCAATAGGTAATTATCCGTCAAAGTAGTGTATTTGTGTATCTTACCAATTTTAAGTTTTTTCCTGACTGCCGTCCAGACCTTAAATGCTCCCAACATCATTTTAAATTTCTCTCTTTTAAAGTAAGCATAATCAATGTAGGGATGAGGCAACCGTAAGCCGCTAACCTATATATAGAAGTGTATGATGCTTCGTCTGTTACAGCCATCTCTTTTCCTAATAACTCAGCCTTCTGTTGTAGAGCTGACGCCCAGTAGTAAATCTGGAGATTAGGAACAGACCACCCCCCTCGATTTCTAGGAAGAAGCATATATTTTAGTGCTCTGCGGGGACGTTTATCAACCCACAAAAATCTTATAATTATTTGATTAAAAGCTGAAAACCACCCCTTATTTATTTCAACTGCAATGGCTCTAAAAAAATACAAAATGTTTAGCAAAACTAACATCTAGATAACATTACACCTTCCTAAAAGTGTAATGTGTAAACAATTCATTCTATTAAAGTCTGCTTTAGTTTTTTTGTAATAGAGGCTCCAAGTTAATTTGCACGATTTCATCAACGTTAGCGGAAATCTCGACCCCGAGATACCTGGCGTTCCCCACTACTCGTGTATCATTCAAGACTATTTTAGAGTTTTTAACGATCATCGTCTTATTCTCATTGAGGTATTATCCTGAAATTTTACCCAAATCATTGGACTCTCTTTCTACCTCAATGATAGCCTCCAAAGGCTTAGCCGTTATTATTCCAAGATCGTCAGCATATGCTAAAATCTTAGTGTCTCCTCCAATAGAATAAATGGCCTGTATCGTATTATTCTCCACTATTTTTATAATTAAAGGATCAATATATAATGCAAATAATAATGGGGAGCAGGGACACCCTTGCCGTGTAACGCAAGTTATTTTAATTTTATCAGAAATATGACCCATCAACGCTATTCTAGCCACAGGATCCTGATACATACAACTGATGGCTCCAACAAACCCCTTGTTCAGCCGTGCCCCTTTCCGGGATAAACCCATGTTGAAAAGGAGAAACTAGCTTCTTGATAACTACAGCTAGTCTATTCGCCAGAATTTTAGAGTAAATTTTAACATCACTGTTAACCAGGGTGATTGGCCTGTAGGAGCTCAGTTCTTTTAAGGATTTACCCTTTTAAGGGAAGACTATAATATTAGCGTTTTTCCAGGACTCAGGGGCTAGCAAATCAAGTTGTGCTCTGTGAAAAAACTCCGACATAAGTGTCAACAGCTGTGCCTTTAATTGTTTATAGAATTCCCCAGGTATTAGATCAGTTCCCACAGCTTTGCCTAATGGAAGGGAATCAATAGCGTCAGATATTTCTTCTATTGTAAATGGCTCATCTAAATTATCTCTCTCCTCCAGAGATAATTGTTCGAAAATTTGCCCCCTTAGATAAGCTGCGATTTCTTGGTCCCCAGCCCGAACATCTTCAGTATACAGTCTTTGATAGAAATTTTTAAATGTGGTGAGAATAGTGTCAGGCTCATTTACCACACCCACACCAGGATCCCTAATTTTGCTAATCCGGGTTGTACCATCTTTTCCCTGGTGCAAACTGCTAGTAAATGACCCACCCTCTCGCTATTTTCAGGCCGCTTTTTTTAAAGATATCTCAGTAATAGAAGATCTAGCAATCGTAATCTTTACTTGGGCTGCCTCCGCATCTGCCCCTACAGACAGTACCTCTATCAGTTCAGCTTCTGCCTTCCCCAGATCGTCATACAAGGTCTGAACAGGGCTTTATCCTTCTTTTTCACCTCCCAACCGTACCTTGATGTTTCTCCCCTGGCTTTAATGTATCCCACACAATGCTGATATTAGTCCTCCCTAAATTCTCCTCAAAAACCTCCGGATCCACGCCTCCATTTGCTGAAAATATCCCTTCTCACTAAATAAAACTCTATTGAATGTCCACTGTTTTTGAATGGGTTGAAACCCAATATTTATTTCAATCACCAGAGGGTTATGGTCCGACATAACTTTGGGAAATTTGCTTATCGAGCACCTTTGAAGAAGCTCCTGCAACACGAAAAAAGAATCCAATCTTGTGTGCACTTGATGCGGTGCAGAAAAGTATGTAAAACCGGGATTACTCCCCTCCTGTGCCGTCCATACATCCACTAACCCGTGCACAGATTTCAGTTGTGACAGTGATTTAAAAACTCTAGGTTTACGAACTTGATAGATCGTTCCTCTGTGGGTGGCAACCTGGCAGCTCACGTTAATATTCATATCCCCGCAAAGAATAAGAGGGAGGGTCCACCCCACAAGCTCAACATTCAACCATTTGAATAAGGCCGGATCATCAAGCACTGACCCGTATACTCAGCAAAGAGTGAGCATTTTGTTCCCAAGGCAGAATTGCAGTATTACCCATCTGCCCATTTGGTGGGAGGGTGGAAAGACAAATAATCGACATCTTGTACATACTGATTGAAATGTAAAATGCGTAATGTATGTATTATAAGTTTAATGTATGTGCTGGATGTCTAAAATAAAGAATAAAAAAAAAAAAAAAAAGAGAAGACAGATTCCCGAATTTCCCAGGCAGGGCGATCTCAAAGAGAGTGCATCAGACAGAAATAGTGTGAACATTTGGATAACCGCATGCACGCAAAAGAAATAAAAAACCAACAAGTGTATTGTACTTTTCACGCCTTACTGTGGACCTAAACATTGTTCATAGCGCATCGAAATTTCCACTCACTTAACTACATTCGTCAAATAGTCTAAACGCCTTCTCTCAAGTCGACTTCGGTCTTATTTGTTCTGGAAAGGTAAATATATATACATATTTTATCTGAAATATCCATAATCTTCATACTTTAACACACCGAGCCCGAACAAATATGCTGTGTACATACCTCAATATTAATGGGTGGCATAAATTCATAATCTATTGACAGCAATCCAATCTAAGGATTTCCAAACTCGTTTGGTGGTGCTTCACCATACATAACATATGGAGGTGCAAAGATCTCTTTAAAGTTGTGGAGGCCTTAGCACATGGCTGTACCCTCTCAGGTTCTAATCCACTACGGAGGAGAAAGAGAATAATATCCATGTAACCATTTAAAATATGGGGAAATAAAAAGGAAACATTTCCTCTAAGCCCCCCCACTTCCATATGGCGGTTCTCTTACCGTTACAAACAATCCGGGTCACGCGAGTGCTGCAAAAGACGTGAAGTTGCAAACTATACCCACGGGCACGTCCTCCTTACATGGCGCTGTCACTCCCTCTGGATAATCAATAGAAGATGGACTTTGCGCGTTATTTCACATCCAAGCATAACGCTAGGAAAATTCGGCCATGTTGGAGCTTGTCAGTAAAATAGTTTAGCCATATTAGAACTTGTCAGAAGAGGCCGATTTCAGATTTCTCCTCTCCACGGGAAGTTGGTACTTACAGCCTGATTCATCAAGCCGAAATCGGCTCGCAAAGGGCCAGATTCTGAGAATCTGGCCCTTTGCGAGCGCTATTTTTGCATTTGGGATTCATCATCCCAAATGCAAAAATCGGTAATAGCGATTTTGCTATTTTGCGAGGAATTACATTTAAGGAATCTCTATTTGAGATTCCTTAAATGCAATTCATCATCCATTTAAAAATTGCGAATTCGCAATTTCGGCCCGCTATTTACCGCGAGGTCAAACCTCGTGGTAAATAGCGAAAACTAAGAAAAATGCTTCTAAAAGCATTTTTCTAAGTTGCATGTTGCACACACACATGTCCTTTGGACATGTGTGTGCGCAACACCTGTTACAATTTGCATTTAAGGTGTGCTACAGGGTGTCCTTTGGACACCCCTGGCACCCTTTAAATCGCCATCTTATTTGCGATTAGCAAATTGCTAATCGCAAATAAGGAATACTCCCCATTCAATGAATGGGGAGTTATTCCTTATTTGCGATTAGCAATTTGCTAATCGCAAATAAGGAATGTGTAGGAATCGCATTTCTTTATGCAATTTCTACATGAATCCCGTTTTGCAAGTCCTTAATAGCGATTCGTTATGAATCGCTATTAGGGGCTCGCAAAACGGGAGACTGATGAATCAGGCTGTTAGTTCTAAAAAAATGTAATACAGGAAATTTTCTTTCATGCTTTTCAGATGGGCTGTTTATAAATTCTGCTACAGCTAATTAAACTTTATAAGGGGTAAGGCTGCGGGCCCGGATGGTCTCCCTACGGAGTTTTATAAAAACCTGGTGGAGGTCCTAATCCCAATAATGACCCAGCTCTTTAATGAGATTTTAAGCGAGGGGGGAGAAATTGCCAGATTCTTGGGGTGAGGCTACAATTATTTAATTCTGAAGCTGGGGAAGAATTTAGCAAGTTGTGAGTCATAAAGACCCATATCACTGCTTAATGCAGACTATGGAATTTTTGCTAAGGTCCTTGCTGACAGGCTAGGTGCGGTTGCAGGTGATATGTTGCATCTTGATCAAAAAGGCTTTGTTAATGGTAGAAACTTGTTTGAACTAATATACGACCTCCTCGGCGCAATAGACATTGCCTACACATACTCGCTTACCCTGTCAGCCATGACCCTTGATACCACTAAGGCTTTCAATAGAGTCAACTGGGTGTATCTGAAGGCTGTGTTGAAGAAATAGAACATCTGCAAGAATTTCTGCAGAGCCATCCAGTTGATAGATCGAGACCCATCTCCTAAATTGTTGGTTACTGGCAAAATCACCAGTTCTGTCAAAATAACTAGAGGGACTGGACAGGGCTGTCCCTTATCTCCCCTTCTATTTAACTTGTACATCGAGCCATTTGCTCAAAGACTGAGAGAAGGGGCTAATATTGCCCATTTTAGGCACAAAGGATGGGGAAAAAGTGTCCCTCTATGCGGACAACATACTGATAATTTCCACCGACCTCCAAACTGCCCTCCCCGCAGTAATAAAGCATGCAGAATATTTCAGAAGGACATCGGGATATGAGGTAATGCGGGGAAAACTGAGTTGATGTCCTGGAATATGAGGGTGAGCCAACACCAGACTAAAAGAGAGATGAGGTACCTGGGAGTTAGACTAGTGCAGGACATCAATACAATCACAGAGGTTAACCTATATGATGTCACAAGAGAGTGTTCACAGCTCATGAAAAGCTGGGCCCACCTCCCACTTTCAATCTTTGGGAGGGTGAGTTTGGTAAAAATTATTGTGCTCCCAAAAATCACCTTCTTCTTTAACGCCATTCCATTACATTTTGCAAGTTTTCTATAGATAAGCTCCAGCGGGCTATCAACTCCTTTGTATGGGCTTATAAGGGAGTCAGAATTGCATGGAAGAAATTGAGGCGTAGGAGGGAGAAGGGAGGTCTGTCTCTTCCAGACCTGAAGTACTTTGCTTTGACTTTCCAACTGTCTCAGTCCAGTATGTATTTGAATCACCAGACCGAGAAGGGATGGGGGCTATATTCTCAGCTATGTTGGTGGACGTCAACCTGCTCCAGGTGGGCTTCATGTTTAAGTATGGAGATCCCAAGTTTTTCAAAAAGATTAGACTAAAGGTACTTCAGGTGATGGCCAGAACTTGGGCAAGCATCAGACGGTCGACGGGCCCCACTCTGGGATTCTCCCGGAACATCGGCTTGCCCAAGGGATGAATTAACGTTGTTACTTAGGGAGGCAGGTCTCAATGTTTGGGGCGAACTAGCACAGGAAGGCACCCTTTTACCCTGGCAAATGCTCTATGACGGTTTGAAAGGGGCTTTTTCGAAATTTAAGTACATTCAACTCCAAGGCTGGGTCCAAAGCTTGTAATTCCCGGTGGGCACTGTAAACGCATTGGAGGAACAACTGGTGAAGAAATCTAGGGGGAGAAAAGAGGTTTCCACTTGGTAATAGAAAATGGAAGAGGCGATAGATGGGGATTTAAAACTTGCAGAAGATTTGTAGGGCACCAATCTGCCTGGAGAGTCTTGGGATCAACTTTGGCAGACATCTTTTTGCACCCTGTTTCGTACAGTAAAGCCTGCCTGGCTCAGAAGGAATCACCTATTATCAATTCACAGGACTTACCTTACCCCCCAAAGGCTAACAAGGATGGTGAAAGAACCCCCTGTGAAATGCTAGAAATGCGGCCGGGAGAGTGCATCAGACATCCACATGTTCCAGGATTGCCCGGCTATTTTTGAATTTTGAGGTAAGGTTGGCGAAACACTCTCAGGCATCCTTGATCACCAAGTTGAGGTAAGCCTTTCTACAATAATTTTTGGAATCTCAAATAAAGTTACAGGTCAGGCTAGAGCCTTCCTCTTCTATGCCATACAACTAGCCATAAGAGAAATTTGTCGAAGATGAGTGGAATGCTTACCTCCATTACATTCAGACTGGTTGGCCTCCTTTATCTCGATATCTAAATTAGACCCGAGAGGAACCCAGACAAAGAGGAAGAAAGCACTTTGGACACTCCTGTTAAGGTGGTTAAACTCAGAGATAACTGACATTAATTATGATCTGTGTATTTCTAAAAATGGGAAAAAATGTGCCCTTGATTAAACCTTTCTGGAACTCTCTGGACTGTGATGGGCAAACCCACCCTGACCTCTCACCATCATAAGTAGTCGCAGGTAAATACCAGACCATATTGTGAGAGTGACCGTATCCCTTCGGGACCTTATCCTCCCAGCATGCAGGTAGGAGAGAGAGATCACACACCTGTTAACTTGCTAAAGTTGTCTGCGGTACAGGCTGTTGGATTGGTTACTGTGGTCTGAGGTACAAGACAACAATACTTTTTTTTTTTAAACATCAATCAAACTTAAGACTTTGATGTTATTTTTATATCAAATTCGAAATGCCTTTTATGATCCACAGATATTCAGAAATCAACTTCACCTGCTCCAACAATAAAAAGTAAACATTTATTCAATAGTAGATACATATCTAATACATGTATTATGTCCAGTATAAGCAAACTTGAAAAATGGAGGAGGAGTCTCCTATTACATCCAGTGTGACTATGGGCCATCAAACTAAGGTAGCATGGATATTTTGAGACCAAACTATAATATTGGCCTGGACGAGATGTAATTGTAGCTATCATATACAGAGGTAGCTACCTCATTTGTAAAAAATGCAGCTCAAGGCCATCCAACTATGTTGGTTCAGATGTTGATAGGATCAACTCCTGTTCAGATGTTGATAGGATCAACTCCTGATGACAACTAAATGATCAACTCCTGTTGACATCTCATATTAACATGCAGTGGATCTCATTTCATTCTCCCATGGAATTTCATGGAACCCTTATGTGTACTTAAAATGAAAATCCAATAAACGTCTCTCCTCTTACGTACCTCTGTGAGGTTACACCCTCCTTTAGCTATGATTTTTTCTAGGATGACCCAGCAAATTTCCTTTGGTTTGTGTTGTTCACACAAATAATGTTTGATAAGAGGAGGTATAATCTTGTTAGTACAGATAGATGTGAGACGGGTTGCCATAGTACGGGCTGCCTCTCCAACATAGCCTAGCCCACACAGACATAAGAGTGGATTTACTACATTTTTTATTTTACAATTGGTTAAGGTTTTGAAATAAACTGCGTGTTTGTTTAACATAAGACTGTCTGTTTCCATTGCCATATCACACAATTTATAGGTATTACATTTAAAATTTCCTCTAACTGGGTTTGCACCCACATTTGAGGATTGAAGTTCCTTATGTTCGTTAAACATTCGAAAATGTACCACCATATCTTTCATGTTTTTATTTCTCCTGTGTGCAAAAAAAGGTCTGGGGAATATTTTCATTCTGTTCAGTCCCTTCATTCAAAAAATACGAATTTTCACAAATAATCTGTCTAATCTTTTCATTGAGGACTGAGTGCCTTGTGACACATACCAATTTATCATTATTAGGTCTTTCAGTATTGTAAAGATTATCCCTGTCATAAAACCATGCTCTCTTCAATGCTTCTCTTACTAGGCGTCGTGGATATCCCATCACAATGAACTTTTCTCTCATATCATTAGCTCTATGATCATAATCCGATACATTGCTGCAGTTCCTTCGTAACCTTAGGAACCGTCCAAAGGGAATACTCTGCATTTGTGTGCTAGGATGAAAGCTGTTAAAGTGGAGTAATGCGTTTCTAGTTGTAGGCTGTACATACACATCCACCTCAATAGCTAATTCCTCTGACATATTGAAATGTCGAGGAAGTCTACCTGATCATGACTTTTATGTGCTGTAAAGTTCATGTTGGGGGTCACATAGATTCATCCAAGTCAAAAACTCTAAAGACATTGCCAAGCTGAAGGACCATGGCAGTTTATAGAAATAAAAGGTATTGTCCAGATAGGACGGTGAACTAAGGTGTAGGTAGAATTGTAAGGGCCTTAAAGTCTAACCACAATCAAATTGGTAGCCAGTGTAAAGATTGCAGTACAGGCAAAATGTTCTGGCAATTTTTGTCATCTCTAATGAAGCAGCATTCTGAGAAGGTTTCAGTCAATGTAAGATTTTGTCTGAAGGTTCAAGACAGATGGAATTAGCATGGTCAGGATGTTATTGAATGATAACATTCAGTACTGCTGTATGCAGCAAGAGATTTGTGAAAGGGAGAATCTTTTTAAATAAAAAAAATAGGCAGGTGTAACAGGAATTCTGCACCACTGCTGAAGTATCCCACTTCTGTTTGGGTTCATCAAGAGGAACTTGCTGGCCATCCATTCCCTGGCGATGGTGTGGACTCTATAAAAGGTTGCTTCTTTTGATTGGGAGACTCTTGCAAAATAGATAGATGAAAGATAAGCCTAAGTATCATCAGCATACATGTATCGGTGTACATCTTCTTGATGAAGCTGTTGGGTGAAGGTACCGTCTGTATATGTTAAACATAAAGAGTGAGTGGTTTGTCCCTAGTTACACCTCCTAGTCTATGTTCTATGCCATTGAATACTATGGGGTAAGTGTGACCGCTTGTGATCTATCTGTAATTAGATATTTTATCCACTTCAGGACTGTAGTGGTGATACCTGCTGCTTCCAGAGTCTGAAGTAGGATGTTGTGTTAAATGGTGGCAAATGAAACTGACTTGTCTAAGATGACGAGCATGCAAGTTTCGACCATCGTCAATGAGCTGGTGTAGACCATTGAGGGCCAAAAGGACTTCCAGATCAGTGCTACAACCTAAATAAAGACACATTTGGTAACTGTCTATTAGGTCTTTAGATTCTGAAAAGTCCTGAAGTTGAAACAGGGCTAGTTTTTCCAGAAGTCAGCCCACATAAATAAGGGAGCAAAGAGATGAGTCTAAGATAGTTCATATATTTGTCTTCCAGTCTGTGCTTTTTTAGCATTGATCTCCGGACAGCTGGCTTTCATAGCTCTTGAAACATTCCATTCTTTAAGAAGCCGATAAAGAAAGTCAAGAGGATGTCACCTGCAACAAAAAGAGCAGTGTCGGAAACCATGATGAAACAGGATCATTTGGGAACTCTGAAGAGCAGCTGTTAGTTACAGTCAACAACTGTCCCTCTGGTGTAGTTTGTGTGAAAGATTTCAGAAGACTGCATCTGCAACACAGATTTAAATGGTAAAGCCAGCATATTAATTGGATCATTAATGATGGAGTCTTAGATAGTAGCGATTTTATCTGAGAAAAAAACATACTGCAACATTGTCGTAAAGGCTTTGTGATGGTGGTATTTTGAACTTTATTGCTGTAGGGTGTTTAATTCAGAGACAATGTGAAAGGCATTTTTAGAAAGGTTGGTGAAATTAAGAATATTTTATGGGAAGGAAATGTTCTCAGCCTTACTTTTTCCTCTTTTTGGAAGTATTCACGACTGGTGCGACTCCTTGTGTTGAGTGGAGTAATCTCTTCTACATTTCCTTTTCACACTCAAAGGTTCTAGTTTAAGGCTTTTTAGCTTCCATGAAAACTAAGGATTCTTTCTCCTGTGGTCCATACATGTATCTGATCCCCAACTGGCAGCCTTTCATCATGAACATTGAGGACTGAGGAGTGAAATTATGAAGTAGAATGTTAGAGTTGGAGTCGGTGTGTGGCATGTTGTGTTGTACCTAGAGATTTATTAATTCTGTGGCATCTTCGTCTGGGGTGAAATAATTTCAGTTGTGCCTGCTTGTCATCGCTGATGATTTATAGCTGATGGGTTTTGGTAATGTTATGTGCAATGTGATTCCGAAGTGGTTAGATCATATCAGAGGGGTAGTTTGGCAGCCAAGGTGAAAAATGACATCCATCGTATGACATGAAATGTGAATGCGCTCCTGGTTTAATAATTTAAGCTTTGGGGTGTCTTTGTTTATTTCAGAAAATTGTCCAATATTTTAAGGTGAACTCAAACCATAGACATCAACTCTCAAAGAGCACTATAGTGCTTGTTACCTGTATCCACAGGATCTGGCCTCTTTACCAGCATTGTAAGGCGTATTTCTTGTGACATTGGTTAACATTTGTAATGCTTATGTAGACTTTGTTTTTTAAAGAATGTTCCTCTTTGTTCCCTTCGAGTTACATCATGAGGTGTTTGGAACATTGTTTAACACCATGTTTATCTTACTAATTTCCTTTATGAATGCCTACAGGTTACCAGCTTCAGTGGCTGCTGGTGGGGCAGAACAGTTTCTTTCATGTTGTCAATAATCTCAAGAAATGTGATCATGCCACTAAACTTTGTAAAACCCTCCATTCTTTACATTGGAGAAATATATTTCATTTTTATTACCTTCTTTAGTTTATCTCGTGCACCTTGGCTTGTCTACGTTATTTGGTATCAGTGACCCTTAACCTTCTGACTGACCAATAGCTTATATTATACCTAGTGTCATGGGAAAACAAAGAAGTGACAACTGTGACCATTTTTAATAAGACAATTAAAGTCATGGTATGACATCAGTATGTTTTGTCAGGTGCTTTTGATGTACCATGGTGCAATTTAGTTTAAAACATGGCATGATACAATTTAATTTGATATGATATAATTTATTAAAATAGAATTATGTCTTTTCTGTGAACTAAAAATGATAAACCACAAAACACTTGTAAATGATTGGATCCAATCACTGGACTTAAGTTAGTACAGAATGTTCCTGGATCTCTCTGTGGACCTGTTCCCTGACCTCTTTGCTGAATTTGACACAGTCTCATGCCCCATCCTCAACAGGCACTTGCACGATATTGGCATCAAAAAAGACCCGCACTCAGCTGGATCTGCTCCTTCTTAATGAATAGAACACAAGCTGTGTGCCTGGCACCTTACTCCTCAGAAGCCCTTAATCTCAGGTGTTGAGTGCCTCAAGCCTCATACCTCATTCCCACCCTCTTCATGCACACAATAACAATATACTCTCCTACACAGATGACGTTTTAGACCTTACAGCCTTAGGGTGATCTGACCCAAAACTTTTTGACTGTTTGCCGTTAATTTTGTTGTGTTCTTTTTGTTGGCCCTAGGACTTTGAGCACTTTATCGCTGTCAAGCAGTGCTAGAATACATGTGATTCTCTCCTAAAACTTGTTTGATTGACTTACCCACAATTGGCATATTTAATATATCTGTAGGTCCCTAGCAGAGAGCACTACCTGTGCTCATGGACTGTAAATTAAATGCTACTAGTGGGTCTGCAGCACTGATTGTTCCATCCACACAAGTAGTACTTTAAACATGACTCAGGCCTGTCACTGCAAAGCCTGTGTGTGCAATTCACACTGCCATGTCGACTTGGCATTTAAAGCCCTTTGCTAAGCCCTAAACTCCCCTTTTATTACACATAAGTCCCTCCTAAGGTGGGCGCTATGTAATCAAAAGGAAGGACATGTACGTTTAAGTTTTGCATGTCCTGGTAGTAAAAACACCAAATTCTTTTTTAACTACCGTGAGGCCTACCCCTCTCATAGATTATTATTAGGAATTAGGAATAATTTATTATACTTATAAGTTGTAATTCCTTTACAAGTAATGATGATGTTGTCACTAGCCTTTTAAAAATGCCACTTTTAGAAAGGTGGCATTGTTCTCCTCTCAGCCCAGTGTGCCTGCAGTCTGTCCAGAGTACATGTCTGGGGTGGGTGACAGCTAGACTTTGTGCATTCCCTCTAAAAAGACACACATACAGGAAAGTTAGGTGTGACTGAGTGGCCATCCACATCCTGGTGGTCCATTCTGAGCAGAATGGGAGGGAGGAACAGTCTCTCCTGAATAGGCTTTGTCCTGTCTCCACACAAAGGGCTGCACACCCCCTGTAGTGAGTCTGGAGCCAGACCTGGGAAGAAGAAGCTCTGCACACTTCAAATCCCCTCTGTGAATTTACTTCCACTCCAAAGGCACAACCTTGGTGTAAGTACTGGGTTTCCGACCCCACCAAATCAGACACTGCTGCACCTGTGAAGAAACTCTGCCAGGAGGAAGGACTGCTGTGCTGCTACATGGACTGCTACTCTGTGAGGTTCTGTGAATTCTGAACCTGTGGGTTCCATTTTGTGTATGGCAGCCATTTTGTGGTTGCCCTCACATAGGCCATGATTGTGGCTGAAACCAGTCTTTTAAGGACATGTAGACCTTAGCTTGAGTTCATGCTGACTCCTGTTTGACCTGAGTGAACTGACCCTGTTGCCTGAAGCTGACCTTGTTAAACCAGTTCCTGCCCTTTAGCTGATCAAGATTGAGGATCAAAGCACAGGACATTGTAGAGTTTGCACACACACACCCCTTATCTGTTTTCTATTTCTTCTTTTATGGTCTGTTTATGATATGGGTTGTGGTCCTTTTATTATGGGTTTGTCCGGCTTGTGTAAGAAGGAATGTTAGGCATTTTGCATGCTTGCAAAAGCTAGGACTGCCCCTTACTTGTATGCTGAAGTTTGTAACCCTAGCATATAAAAGGCCTCTGTTCTCTGTATTCCTCAGACTACCTCATTCAGTTGCTACGGCTTCTGTGTGACGTGGCCTCACTTATTAAATTTAATAAAGATGTCTTTTCATATTTTCAGCTTCTGTGCCAAGTTTTTTTTTTATTAGTAAGTATTCCCTGAGAATGAAGATTACAGTTCTTCATCTGCTGGACTGTTGCTCTGGAAGAACTGAATTTCTGCTGTGCTGCCCTGCTGCCTGTTACCCACTGCCCTGCTGAGGAAGAATTTTACTCTTTGACTTGAAGCCAGAGTGCTCTAAAAGGGCATGCTGGCTTGCCTCCTGTTTTAGGACTCAAGGATATCAAAGTCTTACCCCTTGCTCCTGTGCCTGGTCCATTGGAAGTGGATCCAAGTGCTTGCTCAAGTGGAACCGATGCATCCTCTGCTGCATAAAGTAGAATTGACGTATTGTCGCTATTGCAGGAACATACTTGAGTTTAAAGCATTGTGCTATATGTTTATAGCCAAACAGGGCTTAGGGCTACGCTATATCCAGGAACTTGTGGTCCCCTACCAGCCTACTCATTATTTGAGATCTTCTAACGGAGCTTTGTTTCCTGTACCGAAGTTCCATATAACTCACATTAAAAGCCACTCTTTTACGTATCTAGGTCCAAAGCTGTGAAATTCTCTTCCTGTAGCTCTATGAAACTGCAATTCCTTTCGCAAAAGCCTGAAAACCTATATATTTTAACTGAATGCACATGAACACCCTACCTGCTTCTGCCTTGCGCCCTGAAAAACTTTTGTGTAGCTCTGTGCAATATCTCTCTAATAATAATAATCGTAATAATAATAACATAACCGTCTCATCACACGTGGAACCAATGCATCGCCATTGAAAATTACTCATCGGAGCCACTGCATCGCCACTGCAGTGAGAGACAATCAACACATCCCCTCAAACCAACTCATCGGCTTCGGAACTATCACATCGTGGAACCAGCATTTCATTTTCGGAACTGGTACATCACCATTGTGGCATGGAAAAAAATCAATGCATCAACTCAACTGAGGGATTGGCACAGAAGTATTGCCCGGCTGCACAGCGCATCTTGCTATTGTGACTAGAATCAAGGTACTTTTGTTCATTGGGCCTTGAGTGGCCCCTATATCTGGACCACACTCCATCCTGGTTGGCCTGAACTCTTGACTTTGCCCCGGTTCAGTGCAACAAGATAAACCCATGGACGCTTATTGCTTCTAAGCACCATTTCCCTGTCAAACTTTACATTTTTTATCTTGTACTTATTGGACATTTTTGTAGTTTCGACTTAGTTTTATTTATAAAATCCTAATATATATTTCTAAACTGGTGTGGTGTATTTTTACTGTGTTTCTGTTTGAGGTGTTAAACAAATACTTTACACATTGCCCCTTAAATTAAGCCTTCCTGCTCTGTGCCAAGCTACTGGAGGGTGAGCATTGTGGTTCCTTCTTAGACAGGGTACATAACTCTGTCAGCCAGAAACCCAATTTCTAACAACATGCAACTCATACTCTCCCTCTCCGACAAGAATCCCAACACAAGATACAAGTTCACTGCCTGCATGACTGAAGTCGCTAACTGGATGAAAGTCAACTGTCTCAAGCTCGACACTGACAAGAAAGAAGTAGCTACGTTCATCAAGAACATCTCAGAATGGGACTCTGACTATTGGGTGACCAAACTCTAACCTACACTCACACCCAAAACCCACACCAGGAACCTTCAAATAATTATCTATAGCAAACTGAATATAACTGCACAAGGCAATGACATTATTGCACTCTGCTACCACACCCTGAAGATGCTGAGGAAGATCTTCAAATGGCTGAAAAACAACACTAGAAAAACTGGCATTCATTCACTAGTCACCTGCCAGTTGGACTATGGGAACTCCCCTCTACTCCAGTATCACCAGAAAACTTACTAGAAGACTACAAACCATACAGAACTAAGCAGCCTGACTTAGGCTCAACCGCCTTCACAGAAGTCACATCAGACCACACCTCAGGGAACTACACTGACTCCTGATTCTCAAATGTGCTCACTTCAAATTCTTACACACACATTCAAGGCATTACAAGTCACATAATGCTACCGTTCAGATAGATCCCACCTACTTGAATGGTTTTATCTCCTCTCAGATGCCCGCTAAATTGGTCTGCAATAAAAGCAAATACAGCTTGGTATCTGAAAGTCTGAGGGAAATGCATTGGCTGCTCGTAAGCCAAGGGGCTAAGTTCAAGCTCCTGTGTTATGCTCATAGAGCGCTACATAAGAATGGCCCATGAATCTTAAGAGATAAAAGCTAATTTTGTATGCCCACACAAAATATGAGATCTCGCCTTCAGGCAATGGCCAAGACCAAACAGATCAAGAAGGTTTGAGCAGGAGGGCGATCCTTTTCTAATCTGGCACCCGTCCACTGGAACGAGCTACCCTTAGACATTCGCCTGCCGGACGAATATTTATCCTTTAGGAAGAAACTGAAAACATGGTTGTTCCCCAAAACATAGCCAAAGTTACTTACTGTCATTTTGACTGAGTCCCCAGTCCTTAAATTGTCCAGATAATCACCATTTCTATATCAGGATAACACTTTCTAAGTGCCGTGATGTCCCTTGGGATGAATATTGCGCTCAATAAAAACGAATACAAATAAAAATACCTCCGCTCTGCATGACTCCTGCTCGCACGCATCCCACGCATATACGGAACCAGATTGGGAGGACATGTATTCTCTTACATCGCAGCCTCCCACTCCACATGACAGCCTCCTCCTCTCTTCTTGAATTCTGCAAGAAGCTGAAGGTCTGGCTTTTCAATTAACCATCCTATCATAGGCATGGCTAGCCACACAACCTGCTCAGCACCAGTGTACACAGGTGATAGTGCACTTTACAAATACACATACCATAACATTCTAGTTGGCTAACTAGAAGACCTGTGCAAATCAATTACAAACAATACTAAATGTATCAACCATAAACTTGTGTCTAGGGTCCTAAATAGTAAGTATGACCCGCACTTTTGTCCCAATAAGTCTTGTTTTTGCTACACAACACATCCATGCAGTGTCATTTATCTCATGCCTTTATGTTATTTTAAGAAAAAGGAAGCAAATTGAGTGCAATTCATATAGTTTGTATCTGAAACAAATTCTCAGAGAGCTATGATCATTTCATATTTACACCAATCCTCTTGCAAAATACTTAATACTATTCGCACTGGTGCAAATTTGGAGTGGTCTGGGGTAAGGAGGGAGCTGCCGGGATGAGCTCCTGGTCAAGGGATCACAATAGTGCAAATCCCGACCAGAGCGACCCCCTCGAATCCCCCCTAAGTCCCGCAGTGAAAGCAGCGGGTCCCACTGGTGAAACCGAGCGGATCCAAGACCCAGGAAGCCTTGGAACATCGAGGAAGACAGCACCGGGGTCGGCTCGGCTAGCCCCGGAGACCCGGTCCTGGGATCACCGGAGCCCCCTCAATGGCAAGGTGACCAAAGTGACCCCCCCTCATCCCGCAGCCCCAGCCAAAGCGGGTAATCAGAGCCTCACTTACCTGGCACGGGTGTGGAGTAGAGCAGCCTCGGGAGCGACCGCAGATCTGGGAGAGGCACGGGCTGCCTAGGGGGCAAAACCCACACGCGTAGACTAACGCCGGAGCATCGGAACGATGGTAATGATGCGCCAACCTCAGTTGGCGGTAGAACTTGGAGAGACGGCCTTCAATCAACGGGAGGGAAGACTCCAGCAACGGAACACCGTCGCGCACCACTGCACTGGTGCAGCCTGTTCCCAAAATGGCCGCCCTCTAGACCCAACCGGTAAACATTGGGCTACATAGGACGGAGACGGCCCGAAAACCACTAGATTATCGTTGAGGGGGGATGACCCCTGCGGCGGTCTAGAGGGGCGCTAAAATCAAGAAACCCCCTTCTGATTCTTATCCCCAGCTCGCACTACTGCAAGGGGGCCACCTGACCCCAAAATGGCCGCCCACAAAGATGCTAGCTCATAAATCAAGGATGCACTTGTGTCAGGTTTTGTTTCTCTTTCTTTCTTATCTACTAGGAGGTGGGCATAGTCCACACTCTCCAGCAAGTCAGTACAGCCCACTGGCAGGAGGTCTGTGCCCCTGTTTGATTTAACTCACGCCTGAAAGAAACCCCCCAAGCTTGCCACAAAGAAGGGGCTGCCTGGCTGAGCTCCTGGCCGGGAAGCACTGCTCAAGACAGGTTAGTGGGGACCCTCAACACGCTACGCATCCATAATGGAGGAGCCTAGGGCTTCGTCATCCTAGGAACACCAACGTCCCGCCCCCGAGGGGTCTCCAGACCTCACCACAAACTCCCCCACCCTCCACCCCATCAATCAGCTCCCCCCGGCACAACACTCTCCCTCCTACACACAAGAGGGACGCACAAGAGGACACTCCCCTAGAGAGACTTCACCTCTAATTACCCCACCTGGACAAGCAGCTCGCCCCCCCGCCACAGCACTCTCCCCCCTACACACAAGAGGAACACCTCATCTTTCATCCTAGCTAAGATGCCACCGGCCATGCAAATGGACACCTACCCTCGCCCTACACCTAATTACCTGACACCCCATGGACAGAACGCTTTCACAATAACTTTCCCCCACAGACTCTCTTTTAAAGCGAAAAGACACTTTAAACACAAAGTAATCAGACAACATCCCGAAACGCTAGTCGTAGATACATACCACTGCCCATCTAGAGGGCAGCGTAAAATGGACTTCATCTTCCACACTGACAGACTCAAACACTGGGTCAACATCTTTAATTCACACCTCCTCGTCTCCAAAACCACCATCACAGCTCACAGCCGCCAACTAACCATCTCTCTCCCGAAACACCAGATCGTTACCGGCTGCATCTCCATTACCATTTTCGAGAATGGCACCATCCTAATACAGGCAAGAAAGGAGAACCTCGAGTTCTTCAATTCCCTTTTCCTCTCGCTAAAGAAGGCAACATTTCACAACACACTCCACACGCGGCCCCACCCCCCCCCCGGGAGTCTCCAACAATCATCAGTCATCAGACCCCACCCACACCCTCTCCCCGAGCCCCTCCACTGCCTTCCAATGACACCACCCGCCACTCATCCCCATCAACTAAGGTTCCACCCACCGTCCAACCCTGCCCCCCACCTATCATAGCCATCCTCCCAGAACAGAGCCCTACTCCCAATCACAACTGATCCCCCCTCTACCAGCCCTAACGCTGCTAGAGCACAGCCATCCTCCCAAGGGGAAGCCCTACTCGCAATCACAACTGATCCACAGCCCCCCCGCCCTACACCAGCCCTAACGCAGCTGAACAATAGACCGGAGACAGCACCCCCTCTTCCCCTGAACCCCATTAGAAATAACATGATGTGCAGCTCGCCCTCCATTATCCAACAAGACAGGACCGCACTCTCCCCCCAGCGCATAGCACCACCCATCTTCCCCTTCTCACCCCCACAAATAATCTGACGCAACGCCTCAACCTTTCATGAAGCTCAGCTCGAAACCCTGGTTCGAGTCCTAAACGAAACCCTATCCTCCCTAGCTAAAATCCGACTGCCCACCCTACATTCTGTAGCCCCCATCCCCTCTCAACCCAGAAGGAGCAAAACACCGCCCCCCCAACCGGACCCTAGCCCCCCCCCACCAGATCCCATCCGTCAGTCATTAAATCTTTGACCGAGATTCAAGCAGAGAGACCTAGAAGAACAAAACCCACCCTCTCCCCTCAGGAAGCGACGACACTCGCCGCATCATATGACCACCCCGCAAACCCCTACCCTAAGTCCGCACTTCGCTCACAGAAAGTGATTCCACTTAACTTCGCACAGTTCCCCCCGCTGAACTCCCCACTCAAATCCACGATTCAAGTAATTACTGGAGTTGGTAGGGATCATCCCCCCTAGAGTCCCTAGACCCCCAGCGCACTTAACCTCCTTACCTAGAGACCAACCCAGCAAACTGAAGCCCGAAGAAGAACCCCCCCATTAAATGCATGCTCATCAACCGCAGATCTGCTTCCAAACATGCAACAGAATTAGCAGAAGCTATCCTCTCCCATGACCTAGATGTAGCTTTCATCACTGAAATCTGGTTCAACACCCTGTCCTACCCCAACATGGACTTGCTGGTGCCGCCCGGATTTATAATAATCCACAAAGATAGACATGAGCAGAGAGGCATAGCAATCATTCATGAAAGTGACCTCTCCATCTTGGAAAGCTCCTTGTGCCTCTATAGCACCTTCGAATACCTTTCAATCAACATCAAATCATGCATAAACAGGTCACTACTTTGCCACCTCCTGTACCACCCTCTAGGTAACTCCAACGAATTCGGAGCGCAGATCTCTGACCTGATCACTCAGCAACGCCAATAGCATAATTCTGAGCGACCTCAACATAAGATGGAATGAAACAAAAAACCTGCTCATTCAATCTCTCAACAGCCTCCTGCTAGATAACGGTCTGATCCAACACTGCGCAGAAGAAACATACCACAGAGGAGCAATCCTTGACGCTATCATTTCGGATAGAAACACAATCACTATTGACTATATCATTCCCGTGGACTGGTCAGACCACCACATTATTCTTTTCCATATCAACCAACCGTCCTTAACTTAACCCCCTAAACAGGCCCCTCCCAAACGGGTCAGGAACTTAGCACAAGTCCCTCGGGCCAAACTAGAAGAAGGGCTAAGCACGCTCCTCCCTAGCACGACGGAGCACCTCTCAACCACCGAACTCACCTCTCTCTACCACTACAACATGAGGCTCACCTTGAACCTCCTGGCGCCTCTGAAACTGAAAAAACCCAGAAGCACCCCCTCCAGATCCTGGTTCACCACCAACATCAATGATGAAAGAAGACAGCTCAGAACCCTAGAAAGAATCTGGAGTAACAATCCCTCCTCCCACCACCGTGATCAACTCAAGGCAGCACGCAGAAACTACAATAAGCTCATCAAGAACAAAAAGACAACTTTCTTCTGGTCCGCTTTAGACAGCGCAAAAAACCGCCCCAAAGAACTCTTTAATATCATTAGGAGCCAAACTTCCAAACCAATGACATCCGACATAATGGCATCCAAAGAACAATGCGAGCTTTCTCAACTAACAAATCGCCAAAATCAATCTCTCTCTCAGCACAAATCCCTCCCCTCACACGGAGATCAAGACGCCAGCAATGAAGCTACTAAAAAAAACAGGGCTAGACACTGAGGATATGAACAACTTTAGACCCGTATCGAACCTGCCTCTTTTATCCAAAATTCTGGAAAGATGTGTTCTTCCACAACTAACCCAACACTTGGAGAATGTCAAGCTCCTAGACCCACACCAATCGGGATTTAGAAAGAGATGCAGCACCGAAACAGCAATCCTAAATGTCATAGACGATCTACACAAGTCAATTGACTCGGACCAATGCAGCCTTCTCATTCTCCTAGACTTATCGGCCTTGTTCGATACAGTTGATCACATCATGCTCCTCAAAGTCCTCCACGAAAGAGTGGGCATTGAAAGGACGGTCCTAAACTGGTTCTCCTCTTTTCTTCACAACCGCTCACAAAGAGTAAAAATTAAAAACTTTGAATCCGACCTCCTTCCTGTTAACAGAGGAGTTCCACAAGGGTCAGTACTCTCTTCCCCCAACTTTTCAACAACTATATGGAACCCCTCACCACACTTCTCAGGAACTCCAACATCCCCTTCCACCTCTATGCGGATGACACACAACTTTATCTGGAAACCACCTCAATTGATGACATACACAGACAAAATGTCACGCTCAAAGAGGTCCAACATTGGCTCACATTAAACTACCTTAAACTCAATCAAGAGAAAACAGAAGTGCTCCTCATCTCCAACAGAGACAAAAAAAAACAAATCGAGGAATGGCTCAAAGCCATTGACGCCCTCAATGCCCTCATGCCAACAGACTTGGTGAAATCTCTCGGTATTACCCTAGACCCCAAATTGGACATGAAAAAACACATCTCAAGATCCGCCAAAAGTGCGTTTCTCAATCTGAAACTTCTATACAAAATAAAACCCTTCCTTCCCCCGAAAGATCTGCAACAGGCCTCCCAGGCACTGGTGCTCTCTAGAATTGATTATGGAATCGAAGCCCTGACCGGGATAGCAAAATCGCACCTAGGTCCCCTGACAACTACCTTCAATGCCGCAGCAAGAATGGTCATAGGAACTAAAAGATTCGACCACATCTCTCCAGCACTCAAGGTACTCCCTATTGAACAACGAGCCAGCTTCCGAACAGCCTGTCTCATGCACAAATCTCTGCACACAGGCAAACCAGAATACCTGGCCGACAAACTCAAAAGGGCCGGCCAGTCCAGGAACCTCAGAAGTTCCAACACGCTTCTACTCATCCCACTGAAATCTCGGAAACACAAAACCACAAATAAATCCTTTGCGGGAAATGCACCTAAGATCTGGAACTCCATCCCCCCCCCCACATCAGAACGACCACCTCCTTCACGAAATTCAAGATCCTACTCAAAGTCCTCTTCCTAGAACGCTCTCGAACGTAACGAGAAGACCACAAGATACTCCGGAAAGTGCTTGACACCGCACCATAACCTCAATGTGGACTAAAACAGACATCTTAAAACTAAAATCAACGGGATTTCCCACTGTCCCGCGTCTTGTTTGATAGACACCCCACTTGTTATCAGTAAACTAACTCCTCTTCATGAAACCCCTCAGTCTCACCCCTCTTGTTCGATCTATAATGCCCTTAAGTTGGTAAGTTACGGATTTTGTCTTTGCCAAGAATGCTCATAATTGTACTTGTTGTGAAGCGCTCTGATACCCTCGGGTCCAGCTAGCTCTATACAAAACTTCTAAATAAATAAATAAATTGTGTCAAAAAAGAATTCACTAGAATTTGTTTAGGTGTATCTAAAAGATGCTTTTCACAGATATGCTACATTGTAAGCATTTGTGAATAAAAATAACATTGATAGTGTAAATCTTAGATGCTGAAAGGCCTCCACCACTTTCTTCAGTTAAATTATTTCCAAATCTGGTTTTAATCATGGTAATATAGAAATCATTTGTAGGTCTCAGCTACAGGCAGCTTTAGCTGCTGTAGGCGGAGCTATTGTTTCCAACACATACTGTGTACTTTCAGTTGGCTTTGGGTCCCCTCTTGCTCATTATTGGATGACTTTCCAGTCTATCTTGGTTATCTGCTCTTGTTTTGGTGGCTTTCCTCTCACTTCTTCTGTTTGTCCCACTCAGAGGCATTTGAGTGTCAGTGCCGTGATTCTTTGAGATGTATCTTTCCACTGCTGATTTATCAGAACCATTTCCCATTACGGGTTTCCCAACCATTTCTCAATGGGAGTGGTTTGGTTGGTCCCTTTCACTTTCCCTGCTGCCTTCCCCTCAGTACTGTCATTCAGTGCCTTTACTTATCAAAGACTCTTCTGGGTCCCTGCCACACTGCACTTTCACCCATTGTGTCGGTCTCACCCTGCATGTCTCCTGCACCTTTGTGCCTCATCACCAGTTTGTCCCCCTACCCACTGGCCCACTCCATCATACCGCTTCACTAGTCTGTCCTCTTACCTGCCTTCCTACTCCATGGTGTCTCCTGCACCACAGCATTTGCCATCTGCTACTCTCTTCCCGCTCCAGTCTAGCCCCTGCCTGTCTTAGTCTGCTCAAGCTACACCTTTTAGTCTAAGTTTTTTTTCTAATGTCAGTTCCACTTACTTTATAGGAAGGAACAGTATTTCATATAGAGCAGGTGTACTCAAAAACCATTCCCAGGGGCCATAAAGCCCGGTCTGTGATTTGACTGAGGGCAGCATTGATGCCAGCATGGTGGCGTTTGGAGGGGGGTGCGATTGGCAGTAAGGCAGATGTAGGAAAAGGGAACCATATACATGTAGTGACTGAATTGCACAATGTAAAACCAGACAACCTGAGATTAATCCCTGCTTCTTCACTTATCCAAATTGCGTGATACAAGACGGTTGTTTTGACCTTGAAATACATTACTTCAGGATATACAAAACCTTCTCCCGTATTTGATTTCATAAACTATAATATTGTTCATGTATAATAGGAACTCAGTTCACCCAAAGAGTGCACATAACAACTGACGTGGCTCATAGTTCACTATTGCCATTGTTGTTCGTGTGCAAGGAAGAATGCATTTTTCTACATTCATTTTTAAAAACCATCTCTTAAAAAAAAGCCTCCATGTACTGATATAATCTGATGTACTAAGGGAAAACTGTTCTGCATATTAATAAAATACACTTTTTACATTTTGAAGAGACTTTATCACATTTTTACACTTTTGCTGCAAGGTGTCTTCAAAAAATAAGGTGTTCCTATAGTTATGACGTGCAGGACAACCTAGTGACTTACATGCTTTAACTTCAATTAGCAGTGAATAGATACTTGCCTGTTTATTTAACTTCCTTTAATGTTATTGTGAGTCGAGTAAACAACCGTCCAGTGCTCCTGTTGACCAGAGGGCCACATCTAAAGATCAGGAGGGCTTCGCAGCCCCCGGGCCATACTTTGACTTTCACTGGTATAGAACAACCCCACACCGGCCAGTTCCCAAGTCATTGCTTACTTCCTTCACTACACATGTTCCCCAGACATAGCTTCCTTCCCGCTCCCACCCCACCAGTTCCCTAGTAATGTGCTTCCTTTCTCCCTCAACTCAGTTCCAACATGCATTGCATTGGCCTCTTGCCCCAGGGATTGCTTCCTTCGTCTCCCACAAGTCACCCTTTTCTGCGTTCAAATATTTTGAGATATTTATTCTGCAAACAATATGTTTTTCTCACGTATGTGCAATGACTTTCATGCGTTTGTCCAGGTGGCCACACCACTTGATACATGTGCACCTTTGAAACGCATGCCCTATGAATAACAACGTGTTTTTGTGATTGCAGGTCCAACAGATTCAGAATGAAATGGTGAAGCAGGAGCTTTTATTTGGGAGCAGTTTCTCGGGTGTCCATTTGTACAACTGAGATCTCGGCCACGCCCCTCACACGATGGCAAAGTGCGCGGAAGTGAAGTTGGCCATCTTCGGTCAAGCCGGTGTGGGAAAGTCAGGTAGGGCGCCTTCTCCGTGTTTACCCTTTCTTTCACCTGCAGGATTGGTGACGCAGTGTGTGCTCAGTGCTGTTAAACTAACAAGGCGTTCGCATTAGCTCTGTTTACAGGTCTCAAACGAGGGTTTGTTCTGAACACAATTTTTGTCTTGTTATGAAGAAAACTGGAAAGGAATATTTTAAGAATGTCGCGGCGCCCCCATCAAAGCGCACTGCTCCTAACGCCTGCCCGCGTGCTCGTTGTCACTCCAACAGATTGCATCGTGTTTACATACTTTCCAATGAAGCAGATGCACTCAGAATGCAAACACCTTCGGTGAATGAAACAAGGCAAAACTTCGCCTCTCTTGGCCAGACACTTAAATGTCCCCCTTTCAAGGGAGTGTGCGTTACTGTTGCATTTGACAACACTAGCACAGAAGAAAAACATTGAACGTACATTCATCACGTAAAAGTCTAATGCTTTGCCTAGAAACTACAAGGTGGGTTACTTTGCGTTCAAGTGCAGTCTTAATGAAAAGATACAATGTCCATAAATCAGAGGACAAAGGCGGAGAGAACAAAAGCAAGCAAGGAGTTGAGGAAATAAGCAGGGGAGTGAATGCCATTGCAGACCACGTTTTTTCTAACTGGCTCTGTCATTTATTAACTTAATTAATGGCGGTACATAGCGCAGCTCTACAACTTAAATGACATTTAAGGATTCAGTACCCCAGGAATGTAGAGTAGATGGCCATTTATTTTAATTTCCTGAAAGTGAGTGATAGTTTTACAGGTTGATCCCAGGCAAGCAACCGCCAGCCTCTTCTTCAAGCGAAGCATGCTACTGGGATTAGGCTGGATGAGGGCAACAAAGAGAGGGGATGTCATGTGATCTATTGTTGCATTTATGAGTGAGGAAGAGCATCTTGAAAGCAACTCTGGTGTTTACTAGAGCCCAGTGAGTACTGAGTTCTCACTCACAGTAAGGAGATTTAAGGCTCTGTAACAGCTACTAATCTCAGGGCAGTATTCTGCACTGCTTCACGAAGGGAGATGTGTAGGCAGGTCTGATCAGATCCGAAAAAAGTTTATTTAGCACATGTTAGGTGAACCATAAAAGCTTCAAATCAATACAATGAAAATTCAATAAAATATGCATCTCACAAAATAGCACCAAGTTCATAAAATCACAGGTAAAGTTAAAACTAGATTTAATCTAAAATTGTCAAAATGTGTCTAATAACATATTTAATTTGACATAATAAAAATGGAAAAAGCCCTGGGGTACATAATGAGGCCCTAAACCATATTAATTAATTACATTCCCTGAGTCATCTAATAGGCCTCAATTATATATCACTTTAGAAAGAAGCATGGCGACCCCTAGTTCATGCAAATGCTTAACTACCACCTGATGGTGGATACTTCTTTCTTGTAGAAAGAGGGGTTTGAATAACATTTTCCTAGGAATTTAGGGCTAGATGTAGGTAAATCTTTTTTACCGATTCTAAAATACCGAATTTTACCAATTCGGAATTTTAGAATCGTTAAATTAGATGTAGGTAAAAATTCGGTATTTTTTACCGAATCGGTAAGATTCGGTAATTACCGAATTGGTATTTACCGATTTGGTAATTGCCATTCATTCCTATGGGCCTCCAGGCCCATAGGAATGAATGTCAATTACCGAATCGGTAAATACCGATTCAGTAAAATTGTGAAATGGTCAAGGGTGGCAGGGTGTCACTTTGACACCCTGTTGCACCCCTGATTAGTGCTTGTGTGCCATGTGGCATACATACATGCCCTATGGGCATGTATGTCTGTCACATGACACAGGTGTACATGCACAGATTTGCATATACATAGGTATTAGTTATTTACCACCAACTAGTAGTTGGTGGTAAATAACGAATCCTTAAAGCCCTGTGGCACTGTTTACAGTGCCACCTACATCTCAAACTACAGATTCGGTAATTTTATTGTATTGTATTTTGAGATGCCCTACATCTCTGTATCCAAATACCGGTCGGTAACGGCCAAAAATCGGTATTTTCGTCCGTTACCGACCGGTATTTGGATACCTACATCTGGCCCTAAGTCAAACTTACATCAAAAAGTGGGGGGGTCACTACTGCACCAGGGGTAATCTCCGAGCCTTACCTGCTGTTTTCTCGAAGGCCCAGCTGTCTCCTGCTTCCCCTCCCGCCGCCGCAGTTCCAACACCTCCCAGCGGCCGCAGGGAGGAGGGGGGCTCGGGGGTATTGAGACTACAGTCCCCAGAAGTCTCAGCGGCGGAAGACGCCGCCACACGCTTTCCGGCGCCAGGAGGCGCACAAAAAGGACCACAGACTCCGCGTCGCGGGATCGCGCGCGGGTCGGCTCCGGGCGAAGCCCGGGCAAAGGGCGGGCCCTCTACGGCCCTCAGAGGCACGAGGAGTCCGGGACGGGCCACCCCACTTGATCTATTCACAGAAGGAGGTATTGTGCAGTACTTTTATTTGACTTTCTGGCGTGTTTATTACTATTATAAACACAATGGCGATTTGGGAAGAACTCAACGCCCTGTGTGGCACCAAGTACGTTCCTGATTCTATAACCTCCCCTACTGTGGGTACTTTGTGCCCTAAGCCAAATGGCTCCGTACATAGAGACTATAACCAAGCAAATGCTGCGCCCCTGGGTTCCAACAATAGAGGGGAGCACGACAGGGAATCTGACATTGGGAACAATACTAGTACACAAATCCTGTGCACCAATGTATTATCGTCTCCTGCCAAACCAATAGCATTCATGGAGGACCCGGCCGCGGACAAATTAGAGGACCCTCTCTTGTCTCCCAAACTGACCTTATTGGCTCAAATTGAGCAACTGTTGTTAGCTGTCATCTCTCCCTTGGTCACCAAAATCAATGATTTAGGGGAAAGACTGACTAACATCGAGTCAGTAATCAGAAAGTATCCTTCACCAGCTAACATAATGGCCACATCCGTCTGCCCTAAGCCTCCCATCGCCCCCGAAATGTATAAATCTGGTAACGGTGTGACCCAAATACAGCCACTTTGTACACCTACTCTAACAGGCCCCAAATAAACCTTAAAACCTGCATCAATAACCCGTCCAGTGGCTAGAACCGCTTTGGTGAGAATGCCACGGATCAACCTGCCCCCTGAGGCCGCCCCGTATGTGTCTATCCTCTCCGGGGTCCCTGCCCTCACCCAGGGAACACGCGAATCCCAGCAGGACCTGCTAAACAAAGCCATTTTTTGGCTAAAAAACAATAGACCCTTGCCGCCGGAGTTAGATGGGGGTATCCTGAGTGTCAGGAGGGTGGGATGGTTAGGGACGCTGCCCAAATGCATCGCTGGGGACTTGGTACTAATTAAATTTAAAACCAGGAATGTTGCCCCCTTTTTACGATTCTGTCCCCCCAAACAAAGACAAGGCACCATTCGTATTTGGGATCTCTACGATTTCTACCCTAGTTCCCCCCATATTACATAGAACCAACCCTCTAGCCTTTAATGGTAATTGAAATTTGTACAAAAATTGACTGTGTCTATGAAATGAAATGTTTACGGTTTTTATCTTTGTATTGTTGATGCTTTTATGATTTTTAACCTAAAAAATCGAATAAAGCTATTTGAAAAGAATGAATAAAACAAAAAGTGCTAAGTGCTTGGTAGTTTTCTCCGATGGATTGTCACAGGCACATTTACGAGTACATGATCCTCAACCTTCATTTTTTGAGAATGCGGTCATACAATGAAAAATAAGAATATGAAAGCGGGTAAACGGTAACTGTGCTGTCATGAGGTATGATTTACAACCAAACTGATCATTCAGTATAGTATACCTTCCATCTGTCACCTTAGAGAGGTTTGCTTGATCCCGCTTTATAGACTCCAGGCACATCCTCTTTTATGTTTCTTTTACAGTACCTAATCCTATCCTCTGGCTAGGACCATACATCCCTCTCTTTCTGACCCAGGCCCAGAAGGGAACTTTATTCATCTTATCTAGGCCCATGCAGTCCTTATATTATAGATTTGGTGAACGAGGTTTCTTGTTTAGACCAAACAGATCACCATAATAAAAGTGGTTTGCTTGAAAGAGTGTCTGAAAGATAATCAACCCCCAATTCCCAGTGAACAATGGATTCCCAGGTGGTCCGGGGTACAGCTAGGAGTCTCCTTGGACATATAATTTATGGTTTGTTGGAGGACTCCCCTATAGCTCAGATCCCTGCACCATACACTGTTGTCGAAATTGTTTTGGTGTTATAAAGGATAGCAACTGTGCAATTGGTTTGATGCCTAACTTTGAGGCAAAACTCATGAAACCTTCATTGTTCCTCATCATGTTAGAGACGCAGATTACCATATGGAGCTTCCAATCCAATTGGGAGGAAATAGTTAAAGGTGTTTGTATTTTGTAGTTTTCTCCCATTAATAAAAAAAAAGGTATTTTGTTTCTCTATTGTATGACCGCAACTCATGGTGTAAGTTTTTGCTGTGTTCATTTTCATGCCCCTCCCTTCCATTAAATCTGAGAAGGAATCTATCAGAAGCTGCAGGTGTATTAGAGTAAGTGCTAGGACTACTGCGTCATCGGCATACAAGAGTATTGGAACCTGCTGCCTCCCAATCCTAGATGTATTATGGCTCCAGCCACCTGAAGTGTTTCTGCCACATCATTTATGTATAGGGAAAAAAGGAAGGGCCCCTGTCCCCTGTCGAACCCTTCTCCCTATACCGAAGGGTGCAGTAGTTCGCCCTGTGTACCAAAGCAAACTTTGGCAGTTAGATTATTATACAGGTAAGCCAGAAACAAGATGATCTCCTTAGATGCCCCCCTTTTATCCAAACATTCCCAAAGTTTCCTATGATCAACTAGGTCGAAGGCACTACTTGTCAATGAAACACATGTGTAGTGACCCTTCCTTGGACAGGGTATACTTTCCCATCAAAAGGTTCAGGTTGAGCGATTGCTCAACTGTCCCCAAACAATTTCTAAACCCATATTGGGTATTCACAAGAATTTCGTTTTCTTCTCCCCATAATTCCAATCTCAATAGCAAGACTCTCCCCAATAATTTTGTGGAAGAATCGAGTAGAGAGATAGGGTGATAGCATGTTGGGTCATTTCTCAATCCCTTTTTTGCAGATGGGAGGATGAGGGAAGTTGTCGAGGAGGGAGGTACATGGCCAGCTCTTGCCACATTCAGGACTTTGGTCAGGCATGGAGCCACAGGTTAGGTTCAGCCATATAGACATCCTTTTGGACCCCATCGGGCACAGCGCTTTCTCCTTCATGCTATTATTGATAGCCCTCACCAGTGTAGGCAGTTCAAAATAGAATATAGTATCACATTCAAGGTGGGACTGATGAAGGTTCACACTACTCCTATGCAGTTCTTAGGAAAATACATTGTTAATGAACGTGCAAAAGTGCAGGTAAAGGTGGTATATGCTGAGTATGGACCCAATCTGGGCTTCAAACGTCACAATTCTGTGTAGGCTGATTTATGTGATTATCATTTGGTTCTGCATTTGATAGATTGGCCCATGATGAATAGGGATATGAGTGGAAGTGTGGCTGGTGGTGCATTTAATGTTGAAGTAGTTAAGATGTTCTGCCAATGAGTTTCTGGAATTTTCAGTCTACTTTTGTGCCAGTGGTAGAAAAATAGGTTTCCAGAGCCTGGTACTATTTTTGCTTGTATAAGCGACACTGAATGCTATGAGCATGAGTGCCATGTCCGATCAAATTTTTTCTTCTATAACGTTTCTCCTTATTTCAAGGAAAACAACTATTGCCCTGGGGATGTGAGGGTTGCATAGGCCGGTGAATTGTTGGTGGAGATGACCAGGAAGGTCAGTAACTAGAAAGATAAGATTTGGCACACAAACCCTGCAATGAAGTACGTATCTGTAGCTTTAATTATCTCTCTGGTTATCTGATAATGTCCCATCAAGTTACTATTGTACCAACACTGTAAATATGGGATGACTGAAGCATGCTTCTTTTTAGCTGCATTGGCATATAAGGGGAAGAGCCGTAGTTGGATTTGGTTACAATGTATAGCTCTTAAAATGTAATACAGGGCTGCATGGAAAACCAATGAGGTGTTTTAAAAGGGGACTGGATTGCAGAACCAGGAAGCTTTTAGAGCCAATGGGACTGCTTAATCATGGACAGCTTAAAGCTGTAGAAGTAGGGAAAATCTAGTCCCTTTTTATGGGCGGCGGTAGTAGTCCATACTTAACTCTATGAGTGCTGATGAAGCTGCTTCCTACTTTCCTAGGAAGAAGCGTGAGAATGGGGTAGGGTATTCTATTCTCATGAAAAACATAAAAGGAGAGGTGAGGGATGACAGCTTTTTGTTCAATTGACAGGAGATGATCATGGACCAATATTCCCTGGTCAAATTTATGCTTGCAAGATGTTTTGATCACCCGACTATCATTATTTCATTATTCAGCATGAGCAAATGATGGCACATTCAGTTATGCGCTACTAGAAAACAATTTTGGAGGGTCGGACCATAGGAAGAATTGCTGTTCAATGAAAGGAACATTGGCATGTCATCAGTATAGTAGTAGGGTTAAAGGAGTGACTGAGTGTCATTAGAGGTCTCATATTTACATTGAATAGATAGGAGACAAGTCTGTATGCTGGCGGACGCCAGAGAAGTCTGGCAGGTTTGTGAACTTAATGGTCCCAGAGTAACCTGATTAGATCTGCCTGACAGAAATTATACAAACCATTGAAACTCGACAACTTCGATACCAATCTCTTGATGGTGGATTATGAAGATTTTATGATTTACCTTATCAAATGCTGCTGATCATTATTGATGTCTATGTACAGATCATCTACCACTGCCATTTTAACTAGTTCTAAATTGTGATAAGGGCAAAAGCCGGGTTGGGTGTCATTTAAAATGTGGTTTGATGATACCTTAGCAGAAATCATGGTAATAGGGTCTTAACGGCAGGATGGCGAGGATCAGATTCTGGTTTTCTTATTGATACCAGTAGGCTCAGATTAAAGACCTCGGGATAATTTCCTGCAGATAGTAGGAATTAAGAAAGTTAATAAGAGGTGACATAAAGCAGTCATTAGAATGTAAAGCAACAAGACTGCCGGCGGATCAGAGGATGAGCGCGTCCCGCAATGAGAAAGTGAGTTCAGGGCTGATGTTGAGACTAGTTCCAAAGGAAGGCCAGTAGACAGCAGGTTTTTGATGTGGTGATTTTGGTACAATTTTGGTAGAGGTGAATGCCACAACTTTTTCTTTTATTGTCCACTTTTAAAGCAAGAAAGGTAGCGAATTCATCACTTGTGAATGAACATTACAATTGGAAGTGTCTTCAAGACTTGAAAATGCCCCTTGGTGTATTTTCCGCTGTGACAATGTTGTTAGAAAAAAACAGCATTTGGTGTCCCTTTTTGCAAGTGTGTAATCTTTTAGCTCTATTTTTTTATTTGATCTAGCTAAATCCTTATTGTAATTATTAGTATTTTTTTTTGCAATGGCATGATAGATCAGCTGACATTGCTTCCAGGCCCTTGCTGTCACTAGTAGTATGTTGCATCCTATGAGGCTGCTACTACCGGCTGCCATTTTAGAAATGGCCTTTCTAGTACATTACACAATGGTTGTCCTTGCATGTCCGTGCGTGCAAGTGCATGCACAAGCTGGAGGATGCATGAGCAGCCATTTTTTTTTAATAAAAAAAGAATCTTTTACAGAAACAATACACTAAAATGGCTGCTTGTGTGTGCAATACATGTTCATGCCTGTAGACATGAGTGGTCATGCATGACTGTCATAACACGTTACTCCAAAAGCATTTCAAGAACACTGCCCATGATTGTAAATGCTTGCAGAGGGTGGCACACATGGGCGACCGTCTTTGAATGTGTTGCATAAAGTATAGAAAAAACATTCTAAAATGGCTGCAAGTGCATCTACACTTGTGCACATGCATTAGTATCTATCTTGTTAAGATAGTAAGTGCAGCACAAAAATATATTGCCTCTAAAAAGCTATGCTTTTAAGGCTCCTTCCCTTCTCCAGCTATTCTTCTGCATATATGACTGCATGTTACCAGTTGGTTGTGATAGGAAGATTGGGAATATGCCTATTTTCTTTAATGGACTTCCTTCCCAATGCGGGATTCTAATGATGTTGATACAATATAGCTGTATGTTACGTTTTTGGTTCTTCTAGAACTTGCGTTCTTAAAGTGCGCATCTGTTCAATGCGATTGAGTGTTTTATAATCTCATACAAGTATAAATAATTATAAAAACAGTTTATAACAACCTTTCTCAGCCTTGAAATCACAAGAAAAGACCTGGGAAAGTATGTTTAATTACCTAGAAAAAGGAAGAGCGCAAGGGATTATTTGAGGTTGAAAATGTTTACACTCATTGAATACCAAAATGATATACACAGAGGACTATCGTATGCCATGACAACAATATTTGCCTAAATGTTTTCATCTGTCTATTTTACTACGGGCACAAATATTAATGGTCCTTACTTGTCACTGCACAAAACTGGGCAGCAAGTATAACTGCAGTGCAGGGCTGGCTTTAGTACTGGTGGCGCCCATTGCGACAATCCTTTTTGGCGCCCCCACACCCCATGAACACCTCCTCAGATTCTCTCACTACCACCAGAAAAAAGTGCTCCTCACCTCTCCAATCATAAATTATTACTAAAAACAGCACCCCCCTTCCCGAGGTCAGTGCCCCCTCCACAAGTCAGCGCCCAGTGCTGCCGCTCCGGTCGTATTGCCATAAAGCCAGCCCTGCCGCAGTGCATATTTTTACATTTAGCATGATGCACATATTGACTATTTTTGAACCAGAAGAACATATTTCTACGAACTGAAAACTGTGTGTTGGAGCAAACCAACCGCAGAGAGGAACTGAATAAGGTGTTCCACTGCACACATACATAGTCTCCTGTAAGACCTGGAAGTTGAACCTCAGAACAGGCAAGCATGGAGGTTGTTACCTTTCTTTATGGGTTGTGGCCCTGGGCATGAGGAAATATCCATACCTGTGGTGTAAAATGAAAGCAAGTAAACAACAATCACTATAACATTTTGGTCCACAGAAGACTGTGGGATTGACTCTATGGGTGAATCAGTGCTGTGTGAGTGGATGCATGGATGTAGGAATGGGAATGTAAGTGGTTGAATGGATGTGTGAATGGATATATAAGTGGTTGAGTGGTTGTATGGGTGAGTGAGTGGCTGTGTGAGTGCTTGTATGAACAGGCTCTATGAGTGAGTGAGTGGTAATGCGAGTGGTTGTGTAAGTACTTGCATGGGTCTGTGAATGGGTATGTGGGTGGTTGTGTGAGTGGGTGTATGAGAGGTTGTATGGGGGTGAAGTCGGTGTGTGAGTGGTTTTGTGAATGATGTCATTTGAGATGTAATGAGTGATTTCACAGACCATGTCATGAGTGATTTAATATGCGAGGTCATAAGCAGTGCATTGTGGGGGCATAAGTTATAGTTAACTCACGTAACGATAACTGCAGAATTTTACTTGTTTTGTACAAGATAAGTCTGGGCCTAACTATGACGTCCCTGTAGCCTTTGGATTATTCAGTGAATTTCTAAGGTTTTTTAAAAAATTCTATTTCCTAACTATAACTTCTCTTTAACCTTTCTTTTTTTCAGTGAATTTCCAGGTTTGCTTTTAATGTTGCTTAGTAACTATAACGTCCATGTAACCTTTGGTTTTTAAGTGACTTGATAAGATTTTTTTACATTTTTATTTTTTACCTGTAACATTTGAGAGTGAGTGTGTTTGAGTGAGTGCATGAGTGTCTCACTCGGTGAGCTAGTGTCTGAGAGTGGACGCATAAGTGTCTCAATGGGTGTGTGAGTGGTTGAGTAAGTATCTGAGTAGGTCTGTGAGTGGGTGCGTGGGTGTTTGAGTGGGTGCATGAGTGTCTGAGTAAGTATCTCAGAGGGTCTTTGAGTAGATGTGAGCATGTCTCAGTGGGTTTGTGAGTACCTCAATGAGTGTGCGATTCACTCTGGGAGTGAGTTGATATCAGTTAATCAGGTTTACAATCTTGAAATTGATAGACATAATCGTGCAGTTCAACACTGAATGTGTGACTACGTTTGTAATTGCTCATTTTTAATGCCTGTTGAGTCACAAGTCGGTGTTTAGGTCAGGCAACACACCCACGTCTTTTCAGCTCTTCAGGTATATACTTTTTCAGACTTCTCAAGCGGAAGTTGTAATATTAATCTAGCAGTCTATAAACATGGGGAACATATTATTACAATTCTTCCTACAATAGGGCTAGGATTTTCAGTTTTCATTGTTGTTCTCTTTGCTAAGCCTTGAACTTCTAACAGCCTCTCTATTATGATTTTACTTTCATAGTGGCATGTCGCTTTTCACTTTAAAATGTCCTGTAGTGCAAGATGTTGGATTATGTCTTGGTCGAAGGAGAAAAGCCAACACTCAAGGCGACAGTGGTAATTTATTTTTTCTCTATCTCCATCCCACTAGGGTACGCTTGGGTGGATGACATTCTGCCATGTTAAAACCCATTCGGTCTTGTTGAGTTTTACATTGAAGAGGGATTGAGGCAGCTAGGGTCCATATTCTGATGCACCTTAGGCGATACATCCGATGTAAGACACATTTGGTTTGGTGTGTCCACTATTTGCATTTCTTTCAAGAAAGTGATTCCCCAGTACACTTGCTCAGGATCTAAATTGTTCAACGTTTATTGTGCTTTTTGCTTATAAACAATTCAGAATCCCTGTATCACTATTGAAATACGGCTTTGATCTGTGATAACTATTGCTTTCTATAGGGCTTACTTTTACGTTGTGTTTTTGACAATGCAGTTGCCTTGCAGAAAAAATGTGTTTGAAGCATGTCTCTATCACATGGCTCTCTCCTCAAAGTTAATCTTTTCTTCAGATCTTACCTCTTGCTTTGTGGAATTCTTAAGCCATATATAGTACAATCTCATGCAACACAGAGAGGTAACCTATGTTGCTGTTCCGCATTGTTAGAGAATGCAAGAGCAAGCCTTGTGCTATGTCTACTAAGACATTGCCCTCCTTGAGTCACCACTGCGTTGGACTACTTTCTGGCTGCACACACCATTGCACTAAAATGAAAAGGTGTCTGCATGAGTCCAGCTTTAGTTTTGCAACGGAAAGGCACCCTACAGGTACAAGATACTGTTCTTAGACTACTTTTTACATGTTTCTCACTTTGTAGGTATGCAGTACTTGGCCTTAGACACAGAGAAACAGTCTTGCTTCTGTTAGACCAAAGACAGTCAGCATGGCGAAGGGCTAACTATTGAAATGAAACTAGAAACAGTTTTAAACTGAATAAAACATGGACACATTGAAAAATATACAAGCACAGCACAGTGTATGTAAGTGATATACAATAATAAGTCCATTGTGGCGGTCAGGAATTCTTGCCAAGGTAGTGTTTCTTTGGTACATAGTTGGCTGAGCCTCAGACACATTGCTGCTATAAAGCCAAGCACTTAACTGGAGCCTGTAACAAGTATTCGATGACTAGCTTAACTGAAAGCAGTATTTATTATGTTACACATGCAAAAATCAAACATTCTTTAACTCTCAGCTAACTTCTATAACTAGACACTATAAATGGTTTCTTCATTTGCTTCCTAACGAGTTTTAAAGACATTCTGTTCACGAAGTAAATTATTCTGTTATCTACCTCTGTTGCCTTTGTTTATAGATACTTTAGAAACACAATGATATAGTCAAAAAGACATTTAAAAAAAGTTCTGCAAGGCTGTTATTGAATTTACGAGATGTAGGACCTCCCTAAAAACTGGAGTACGCAGACTATATGACCACATTTTCCCTTACATCAAGAGTGTGAATATAGGATTGTATATGTATTACACACTATTGTACTCCTGGGCATAGAATGAGTACTATTGCGAAAATTTAATTTTTAAGAACCACACTTTATCCACTACTCTATTTTAAATAAAAATAAAGAACATGCTGTTTCTCTTACTTCTCATTTGAAACATTTCTCTGAAGCATCCTCACTACTGAAGCACGTTTCCCCAGTGGAGATTTGTGCTGCATCACCCTGGTGTTATTTGTTTAGTTGTTTACTCTTTGTTTGAGTGATTTTTCCAGCTAGGTTTTGCTCACCGGCTGCATGGCTACTAACCCTCGTATCCAGTCTTTTTGACCTATCATTGGCATGATGAGTTGTGGGTACATTTTATTAGCCATTTTTTATTGATTGTCTGTATGTAAGTAACATAGTCCTTATTTTGGATTTTCTGTTCCTTTTCTATACGTTTCTATACCTTTCATACTAAAATAAAAATTAAAAGTTTAATGAATGATCTTCAAAAACAATGGCAATTGTCCACCAGACCTTTTGTAATTTGTACCTTGAAGGGAACTGCTGTGACAACTGTTCCTTTTAAGATACAGAGGATACCATCGGGCCAGTTGTCATCCCTAAATTTGGCAGACCTAGGGGCATACTATCAAGGGTGTAATCACTGCTTTTTCAGCACATAGCGCCGAAAAAGCTGTGATTTTTCTATTTCTCTATCAACCTGGACACGCTAACAAGTGTTAGCGCGTGTTTCCATGCTACTTTGCATGTCAGCGATCAATATGGCTAATGACATGCAAAGGAGGCGATCCCATCCATACCTCCATGTCAATTCACGCTGAGACAGTTTTGCGCTATTTACAACCCTGAAGCAGACACGCAAAGTGATAAAAAAGACGTGCTAACCGCATTTATCACGGAATTTATCATCTGCTTTTTATTTGACTTAGCTATACTAATATTGGGAGGTGGATTGTATGTTAGGTCCACACTCCCCTATCAGCAAGCAGCCCCATAGCGCTGTGAAATCGCTGGATTTCACAGCGCTATTTCTCATTTTCGTCTTCTATCGCTGGAATTACATTGTCTGTTAATGACAATATTATTGCTGTTGGTAGGGAGAGGATATGCTTCACTGTGAAGTGCATTTCGCACTGCAGTTGGCCTATATTGGCTAGTTATTCTTGACTGTACATAGTGTGGGTTCATTTATGTCACTTAGGTGCTGTGGGCCCCCTTAGGGCTTGTACTTTCTGGTCCCTTCTGCCATTGCTGCTGCCAGATTTTAAACGGTATACGTTTATCATGCCCGTTACTATGTGGTCTGACCGAGGTCCCAGCCTGTTGTGTGCTTGTGATTCTCATAGAAGGTGATTCCCTGTTGGTTCCTACCTCGTCCATCCATCATAGTGGCTCTTAGTCACTGCCAGGACATTGCCGTTTTCGCAGGGGATCTAGTGTATGGAGTTGCAAGTATCCGTTCCTAGTTCTGCCGCTACAATGTACCCCTTCAGATTATGATGCACAGCCAATAGTAGGCATGGAAACCTCTGCTCTCCCAGTTTTCTGACACCTTAAAATCGCTTTATTATCAGCGTAGATATACATAAGATAAGCCTGCCAAGATCACCTAGTGGGTTATTGCCTCCTTATTTTTGTTAGCGTCCAAGGAGTGAAAGTATGTCCCTGATTTATGACTAAAGATGTATAGGGAGGAAACAAGTTCCCAGAAATCGAAGGAGTTTACTGGAAGTTTCCATCAGGAAAACAACATTTGAATAAGAGCTGGAAAGTGTCCTAAATAAATAAAGTAGTGTATGTTGCACCTCTTTAAGGATGCTTTCGATGTCTGAAATCTTCTCTGAGGTTACCCTGCAGTGCTGCATGGCCAGTAGACCATTGTTCGACTGTTTATATGATTTCTACTTGGAAACATGTGGCTACTTGCTTCACCTGAAACCCTTTCCATTGCTATGCTATCAGTTACCTCAGATCATATGAAAAAATAATTCCATTCCTGCGTCTCTACGCTCATTATAGGACCCCTCTAGGAACACTTTATTCTCCAACAACTGATGACTCAAAGTAACTTGTGCTATGGTACTTAGTCATTGCAGGGGTGTACGTTCTGGTAAAGTAGCCATGAGGCATTCTGCTCCTCATTTTCTCACACTGACTGACGCAGTATGTTTTCTTGTGTGGTTTGCTTTCCTTCTACATCTTCTGCGACAGATTGTTTGCATAATTTAGGATATTGCACACCAACTTAAATCTATGATATTTAATATATATATATATATATATATATATATATATATATATATATATATATATATATATATATATATATATATATATATATATATATATATATATATATCCCAATTATCATAATTTATTTGCCAAGAAGTGTGCCGCGTGACCTTTTTGTTTTTGGAATTAAACGAAGACACGCTCCCGGTCTTGGGCGTGGGCACCAACACAAGAAGTTCCCTCTGCGACGGGAACAGTTGAGAGGAATATATATATATATATATATATATATATAGTCACTGAAAAAACCATAGGTTAGAGACCATATATAGTTAGCTGGACATTTTATTGACATAAAACCAATGAAATTCCATATATAGTTAGTTGCACTAACTATATATCGCGCACCCGCAATCCACTGCTGATGATGTCACATATTACATCATTCATGACATGGTCAGTGACATCACTGATGACATCTCAAATGACATCACTGATGACATCACTGATGACATCTCAAATGACATCACTGATGACATCATCTAGTGTCTGTGTGTTTTTGTAAAGTTTAAATATGTTTTACATATTGAAGAATGAGTGGATGTATGGAAGACTGAGTGTGTGTGTGGCTGGCTGGGAGGTGTGTGACTCTGTGCATATCAATGTGTACTTGTATCAGTGATTGTATAAGAGAGTAAGTATGTGTTAGTATATGTGTGAAAAGTATGGTGTTCTGTGTTTAACTGTATAGATGAGGAAATCGAAGTGTGATTGATTCTTCACAGGACTGACTAGGTGTATGAGTGCATATGATAGTGTTGTAATAATGAGTGACTGTATGTATGAGTGATTGTATGGGTGAATGAGTGAATGTGTGTGTAGACGTAGGAATCAGTGAGTGCGTATGTAGTAACTGGTATTGGTGTGTCATGATGTCATCAGTGATGTCATTTGAGATGTCATCAGTGATGTCATTTGAGATGTCATCAGTGATGTCATCAGTGATGTCACTGAAGTATGGTGTTCTGTGTTTAACTGTATAGATGAGGAAATGGAAGTGTGATTGATTCTTTACAGGACTGACTAGGTGTGTGAGTAACTCCATGGATGAGTGGCAGTGTGTGAGTGTCTGCATAGGTGTATGAGTGCATATGATAGTGTTGTAATAATGAGTGACTGTATGTATGAGTGATTGTATGGGTGAATGAGTGAATGTGTGTGTAGACGTAGGAATCAGTGAGTGCGTATGTAGTAACTGGTATTGGTGTGTCATGATGTCATCAGTGATGTCATTTGAGATGTCATCAGTGATGTCATCAGTGATGTTATTTGAGATGTCATCAGTGATGTCATCAGTGATGTCACTGACCATGTCATGAATGATGTAATATGTGACATCATCAGCAGTGGATTGCGGGTGCGCGATATATAGTTAGTGCAACTAACTATATATGGAATTTCATTGGTTTTATGTCAATAAAATGTCCAGCTAACTATATATGGTCTCTAACCTATGGTTTTTTCAGTGAATTTTCAAGGTTTTGTAAATGCAAATTCCTAACTATATATGGTCTATAACCTATGGTTTTTTCAGTGAATTTCATTGGTTTTTTAAAAGCTAATATCTATAGCTGTAAAATATATTCTTTATTACGTGACGTATCACGTAGCCACGTGAGACGCCTCATGACGCGTCGCATAACCGTGACGTATCGGCTCTGCAGCGCAAACAAAACCCGTAACGTAAGCGTGCCGGAGCACGCTTACAGATATATATATTTTTTTTACCTTAATTAGACAAAATCCACACGTGCACATATCTTGAGGCCTTGCAAAGGCACATCAAACAAACAGTCCCTACAATTTTGCCAAGTTTGCTGGAAATCTATTCCCTTAATTTTTTTTTTACTGTTTCTCTTGGTTTTCCCCTTGTTACGCTTACCGGGACGCTACCCGGTACGCGAACCGGACGCTCCAAAAACACAAGATGGCGGACTCCCGTTACGCTGCCGGTTAGCTGCCCGGTTCGCGTACCGGGAAGCGCCTCTACCGCGAAAAATCGCGGGGGACTTTAATATCCCCCTCATCAATCCTAGGGGGTCAGGAGGGGTTTACCTTGCCCCCTTTCCTACATTTCCCCCTTCTTTTTTCACCACATCTTGTCTCTCGAACCTACCGAGAGACAAGATGGCGGCCGCTCCGGACTGTTTACAATGTTGACAGCTACGCTGCCGGTTAGCTGCCCGGTGAGCTGCCCGGTGAGCTGCCCGGTTCGCGTACCGGGACGCGCCTCTACGGCGTAAAATTGCAAAAAAAAAATTTTTAATTTTTTTTGCCCCGCGGGGCACTTTAATATCCCCCTCATCAATCCTAGGGGGTCAGGAGTGGTCTACCTTGCCCCCTTTCCTTCATTTCCCCCTTCGTTTTTCACCACATCTTGTCTCTCGATCGTACCGAGAGACAAGATGGCGGCCGCTCCGGACTGTTTAGAATGTTGACAGACACCGGAGAGCCAATCAGCTTCGCTTCGCGAAGTTCCGTTACGCGTCAGGTACGCGAACCGGGGCGCTAACCGGAGCGCTGTCACAGATATATATTTTTTTTTAAACGTTAATTTCTCAAAATCCACTGGAGCACATATATTGAGACATAGCAAAGGCACGTCGGGCAAACCATATCTACAATTTTGCCAAGTTTCATGTAAATCTATTCAGCCGTTCGAGCTAAAAGTGAGTCCAACCGCCCTATGGAAAAATGAATGGGAAAAACGCGTTTTGGGACCCCCCTTTTTTCTCGGCCCCCCCTTGACGAAACCCCCCCAAATTTTCAGGGGCTGCTCAGAAACAAAATGTGCCATTTTCCTGAAAATGTCAGCCAATTCCGTCCACAAACGCCAAAGTTATTAGACATAGAATTTTCAGAAATCCCATAGAGAAAAAATCCTAACTATATATACCCACTGGCTATCGCCAGTAGGTAATATACATATATAAACATATATAATCTGCATATCTATATAAATATAAATGCATGCATACATATACATATATGCATACATATGCATGTTATTTACATGAAAGTTTTAAAAACACTAATAAAAGCAAAGCTAAAAAGCCACCTCATTACAAACAGAATGGCTTTAACTTAAACGAGGGCGAGATCTATTGCATTTTCAATGCTTGTTTACTTTGGTTCTATCAAGAAGGCATTCAGATGTGTCACACATTTGCCATAAATTCTGAATGTTAGCACTCTAGTTGCTCATTAGATCACTGTAGTAAAGCTAGTGCTCACCAGGGAAGTCTGCTGCTAATCATGGTTTGCAGCCATTTTCCCGCATTTTTTATCCCGCAGACTTTCAGTCCGCATACCATTATCCCGCAAGGTCATTGACCTCGCATACCATTATCCCGCATTTTTTCAAAACGCATGTGCATTTATCGCGCATGCCTTTACAAAGAATTACGTTTTAAAGGCATGTATGGTAAATGCATTTGCGTTGTGAAAACCACGATGACGAGAGAGGTAAGTGGGTTTGTGTTAATTTTTTCGTGGGTTAGTGATTGTGTAGTGTAGTGTAGTGTTGTGTAGTGTAGTGTTGTGTTAGTGTAGTGTAGAGTTGTGGTGGTTGTTTAGTGTAGGGTCATGCTGGGGGTAGTGTTTTAGGGTTTAGGGTTGTGTTGTAGTGTTTGCGTAGTGTAGGGTCATGCTGGGGGTAGTGTTATAGGGTTTAGGGTAGTGTTGTAGTGTTTGCGTAGTGTAGGGTCATGCTGGGGGTAGTGTTTTAGGGTTTAGGGTTGTGTTGTAGTGTTTGCGTAGTGTAGGGTCATGCTGGGGCTAGTGTTTTAGGGTTTAGGGTAGTGTTGTAGTGTTTGCGTAGTGTAGGGTCATGCTGGGCGTAGTGTTTTAGGGTTTAGGATAGTGTTGTAGTGTTTGCGTAGTGTAGGGTCATGCTGGGGGTAGTGTTTTAGGGTTTTGGGTAGTGTTGTAGTGTTTGCGTAGTGTAGGGTCATGCTGGGGTGTAGTATTTTAGGGTTTAGGGTAGTGTTGTAGTGTTTGCGTAGTGTAGGGTCATGCTGGGGGTAGTGTTTTAGGGTTTTGGGTAGTGTTGTAGTGTTTGCGTAGTGTAGGGTCATGCTGGGGGTAGTGTTTTAGGGTTTTGGGTAGTGTTGTAGTGTTTGCGTAGTGTAGGGTCATGCTGGGGTGTAGTGTTTTAGGGTTTTGGGTAGTGTTGTAGTGTTTGCGTAGTGTAGGGTCATGCTGGGGTGTAGTGTTTTAGGGTTTTGGGTAGTGTTGTAGTGTTTGCGTAGTGTAGGGTCATGCTGGGGGTAGTGTTTTAGGGTTTTGGGTAGTGTTGTAGTGTTTGCGTAGTGTAGGGTCATGCTGGGGGTAGTGTTTTAGGGTTTTGGGTAGTGTTGTAGTGTTTGCGTAGTGTAGGGTCATGCTGGGGGTAGTGTTTTAGGGTTTTGGGTAGTGTTGTAGTGTTTGCGTAGTGTAGGGTCATGCTGGGGGTAGTGTTTTAGGGTTTAGGGTAGTGTTGTAGTGTTTGCGTAGTGTAGGGTCATGCTGGGGGTAGTGTTTTAGGGTTTAGGGTAGTTTTGTAGTGTTTGCGTAGTGTAGGGTCATGCTGGGGTGTAGTGTTTTAGGGTTTTGGGTAGTGTTGTAGTGTTTGCGTAGTGTAGGGTCATGCTGGGGGTAGTGTTTTAGGGTTTAGGGTAGTGTTGTAGTGTTTGCGTAGTGTAGGGTCATGCTGGGGTGTAGTGTTTTAGGGTTTTGGGTAGTGTTGTAGTGTTTGCGTAGTGTAGGGTCATGCTGGGGGTAGTGTTTTAGGGTTTAGGGTAGTGTTGTAGTGTTTGCGTAGTGTAGGGTCATGCTGGGGGTAGTGTTTTAGGGTTTAGGGTTGTGTTGTAGTGTTTGCGTAGTGTAGGGTCATGCTGGGGGTAGTGTTTTAGGGTTTAGGGTTGTGTTGTAGTGTTTGTGTAGTGTAGGGTCATGCTGGGGGTAGTGTTTTAGGGTTTAGGGTAGTGTTGTAGTGTTTGCGTAGTGTAGGGTCATGCTGGGGTGTAGTGTTTTAGGGTTTTGGGTAGTGTTGTAGTGTTTGCGTAGTGTAGGGTCATGCTGGGGGTAGTGTTTTAGGGTTTAGGGTAGTGTTGTAGTGTTTGTGTAGTGTAGGGTCATGCTGGGGGTAGTGTTTTAGGGTTTAGGGTAGTGTTGTACTGTTTGTGTAGTGTAGGGTCATGCTGGGGGTAGTGTTTTAGGGTTTAGGGTAGTTTAGTTGTTTATTGTATGCTAAAGGCATATTCGTTCTAAAAGTTTTCGTTATTTTAATTTGCGGCCTAATAGTACATGTGGGATTTTTTTTGCGGACTGATGGTATGCGGGATTTCGTCATATATTCGCTAATCATACTTTCTATGGCAAAATGAACCCCCTCATTTTGTTCCTTTTTAAATTAAATGTTTTAAGAGTTACCACTTTATTCCAATCAAGATGGCTTCAGGTTTGCCATACCTTTGTAATAAGTAGGACTGTTAGCACTCTAGTTGTTCTTTAGAACACTCTGGGACATTCTGTCATTGGGCTATAGTTGGGCTACATCTGGCTGATATTTGGGCTACATTTGTTTTTTTTTGTCTCTGGTGGCCATCTTTGGGCTACATTGGGCTACATTGGGCTACATTTGGCTACATTTGGGCTCCAACATATATATAGCCCAATGTAGCCCAATATATATTTTTCAAAGTTAATTTTCGTAAAAACCACTGGAGCCTATATCTTGAGACATAGCAAAGGCACATCGGGCTACCAGTCCCTACAATTTTGCCAAGTTTGGTGTAAATCCATTCAGCCGTTCAGGCTAAAAGTGAGGCCAACCGCCCTATGGAAAATTGCATGGGAAAAACACGTTTTGGGACCCCCCTTTTTTCTCGACCCCCCCTTGACGAAACCCCCCCAAATTTTCAGGGGCTGCTCAGAAACAAAATGTTCCATTTTCCTGAAAATTTCAGCCAATTCTGTCCTCAAACGCCAAAGTTATTCGACATAGAATTTTCAAAAATCCCATAGGAAAAAAATCCTAACTATATATACCTACTGGCTATCGCCAGTAGGTAATATATATATTCTTGTAGATTCTGCATACGGAGTGCTTTACCACAGAATAACGGACCACCACGCAGCAAGTAAATATTTCAGGAAGTTTTATTCTCTCCTCTCACGTTCCTTCTCTGGCATGACGCGTTTCGATTATCAGGTAACCTTGATCACATATATATATATACATACACACATATATATACATATATACACCACCAGTCCCGCATTCAGGCAAAAAAACGGGTCTGACACATGCTTGAGTTGCCCTTCAGAAGTTTAATGCCACCATGCAGCACAATAAAATAGCGCAATGTCCTCTATCACATATATAAATCTGGGAGTTACAGCGTTCCTGAGAGTGCTTGTGCATTTTTGTGCAGGGAGCTTTGGATTAGTGAGATCCGTGCGGCATCTGTCACCGCGCTCACATAGCACCCGATCGCGAGTGAATGGGAAGGAATGACGGACTACTGAGCTTGATGTTTATCTCCCTTCACCGCCGAGTCAACAGATACACTGATACATTGTATTACCGAAACTCTCTGAAAAGCGGCATCAGAAACGAAGCTGTGTACACGTCTCAGTGAAATGTGATCGCGTAAGGGGAAGCGGTGAAATTAACAAGTTAATGCTTGGCTGAGTGTTTTCAGAAATAAATACACAACTCGGCAGATCGAAGGAACGCTAGTACACTTTTACGGAGCAACACGCTAACAAAGGAATATGTTTGATGAAGAGGCACGATGTGAGGCAGCCACTGAGATTTTCAGAAAGAACAAAGAATCACATAAGAACGGGAAGCAAAGCGGCGGCGCACGCATATCCAGCTCTGGTGTAACTAAACTGAAAGACCAATTTACTCGACTTGAAAGACTTTACGAACGCGAGACCCGCAAGTGGTGGGAGGCAACCTCCCTCCAAAATTATATTGAGGTCGAGTGGGTGCCGCTGGGGCTAAGAATATATACGGTCCCCGCTTATGAGAATCCTAATCCATTATTGCTTGACGAATGGGCGGAGCATACTGCTGCATCATCCAAGGGAATGTTAGTCATCCTAATTAAGTTTGCATGGTGTTATAGGGAGCAGGCACTGCGTGATACCGAGGAGTTGGAAACTCAGATAGCTAAGGACACTGACAAACAGAAGCAGGAAGAACTATGTGAGGCCATGAAAAAACTCCTCAAGGCATATGAACAAAAAATCAGACAACGCAAGCAAGATAAATTTGAGAGGGAAGAGAGAGATTACTCACAGGGCCGTATCTTAACTTTTGCCAAGAGATACGAACAGTCAAGAAAGCAGCTGTTGAGCAATAAAAATAAAACCACAGTGGAACGCAAGGATACCTCTGAGTCTGAGGTTGCTGACGTAGAGCAAAGTGAAGAAGTAAGAGAGGGCGGGGCATCTGGATCATCGCAAACTGTGACCCCGGTGCCGGCCCCTTTTTTTGAGGAATTCCAAGTCATAAGAGAAACGGGGGGCAAAGAGGGGAAAGCCAAGCCACCGGAGAAACCACCGCAAAGAAAAAAGAAAGCAAACGCCGGACGATGAGAGGCGGGTGGAGCAAGCGACAACGCTTCACCAAGAGTGACTCGGAGCAAGAAGCAATGGAACAAGAGGTAGAAGCAGAAGTCCTCACAGTTGTAAACCTAACACCAAGGAAATTGAAACAAGCTGAAGAGAAGGTGTTGCAACTGGGATTAAGCTTCTGCCCAATGAAAGCATCCGAATATACGCAAACAAAAATTGATCTGTTTAAATTTGGCAGGAAACTGAAACTACTTAAATTTTTCAAAGGTAAAGAACGGACCTTTCCTGGCCAAATTCTCAGTGACTTGAACCAATCAGATAACCTCACACCGGGTGATATTGAGTCACTGGCAGTTATGGAGGACCTGGCGGATGAAGGCAATCCTACAACATTGATGCCATCATTAGTGTTTAAGGCAAACCGGACAGGAGTTACACAATTGAATCCTGGAAGTCCATTGAAATTGAAATCAAGGTTTTGCCCCATGATGCCAGCAGACTCCATAGATGTGTTTACTGATGTGGTAACACAAGATCTCTTGAAACTTCGTAACACAAGGAAGAGACTGAAAGTTGGAGGTAACATCACAGAGGATCAGAAAAGAGCGATTGTGGATCTCAAGCAGAATCAGACAATTGTATGCAAACCATCCGATAAGGGCGGCAACGTAGTGTTGATGACTAAGGACTTCTACGTTAAGGAGGCCCTATCGCAATTGGAGGATGCATCAAGCTACAAAAAGGTTACAAGAAAGACATTTGAGGATAGTGTCAATGCCTATAGTTTGATCCTGAATAAGTTGTATTACAGGGGTATGCTGAGCAAGGAGTATGCATACTCTCATATTCCACACGAAACACACGCTATTTCCAGCAGCATAATACGGACCACACCGGCAGTGCTTGTCAGTTGCTTTATCCAGTGATAAAACAGGCATTACGCGTTTCGACTCCATTAGTCTTAATCATATGCCACTGGTTGTCTCACAGCGATGGGTTCATTCAGCTTTTTATAAAAACGTAACTGTATAGACATTGAAAACGGACAACAGTCCATTAAAACTTTTAAAGAGGCAGTCAGGTTTTCATTACTTGTACAATTATTCTCCACGATTTATTGTTTGTAATGAAGGTAGTATTGTATTTTCACTCAGGTTATGTATTTAACCCCCAGATGGTATGACAATTCAAGTTTTCCTTCTTTAATCTATTGCATCATCCTTCATAAAAACGCCGGGACTACATCACCCATAATGCTCAAACACTGCCTTCTCATTTTACTTATAGTGTTCAATGTCAATTTTGGCAAAAACATCAACTTGCTTCACTCTGTGCCGGTGCAATACATGCTCTTGAAGGAAAAGTTCCATACCTCGGTCACAGTGCGCTGCATATGAGTCTCACTACCATCGGGTTGATTTTCAGTTAAAATTCGCCATTCAAGCAGGTTCTCTCAAGCATGCAGTGCACGGGAAAAGTTCCTTATGCAAACCCTGGCTGATAAAAGTCTATTCTCTAAGTTGAGGCGGGCCTCTCAACGTGCCCCCTTCCATCAAAACATCGGTCACGTTCAGTGTTACAGCTGGGGGGCACTCCGTAATAGCGCTAGCTCCAAACAAAAGTTCTGACAAAGGAGCGCCACCACCTTTCGGGTCGAGGTCCGTTTCAGGTGTGTCAGACACCTCTCATATGCCACACGAAACACGCGCTACTCCCAGCAGCGTAATACGGACCACACCAGCAGTGCTTGTCAGTTGCTTTATTCAGTTATAAAACAGGCATTACGCGTTTCGACTCCATTAGTCTTAATCATATGCCACGGGGGTTAAATACATAACCTGAGTGAAAATACAGTACTACCTTCGTTACAAACAATAAATCGTGGAGAATAATTGTACATGATATATATATATATATATATATATATATATATATATATATATATATATCATGTACAATTATTCTATTAAATGTTCTTACTTGTGCCATGCTTACTTGCAGACTAAAGACAGTGGGGTAAAGGCAATGTGGGTAAAGACTGTTGGGTAAATATTATATACAATCTATGATCTGCGAGCAAGCCTTGTGATGCAGGTCTGATCCTCAGTACTTTGTAAAATACATTATAGCCTACCCCCCCTAGCCCCACCCCGTCTCGCCGCAGTGCAGGACCCGATCCACTGTTCCCCCACCACCAAAACTATACACTTCTCCAAAGCTTTACTGGTGCCTCAAACCTGCACAGGACTTTGGAGTCCCAGTTCCTAGCTAGAGCTTCAAATGCATTACATGCCCGAGTGATGATGGCAACTTTCTCACCTGACATGGCTAGCGAGCCACCCCACAAGTCAGATGTCTCTGCAATGAAGAACCAATAAGCATGAAGAGCGTTAATGCTGCATTCCTTGTAAAGGAACCAGAGGCTGCACTTTGACTATTTCCCTGCAAGCCCAACCCAGATTACGTGATTTCCAAAGTGTGTATTAGGCACTAACTAGATGTTATACTTAGCAGGAATACCGTTCTATATCATTTAAAAAGATATACCACTGACTAAATAATCACGTTTTTAGGAGATGTAATTGTTAAATGAAACTAAACGTTCTACTACAGAACCAATCTTCTAACTAAGCTTTTTCATTCAGCTTCCCTGTCCCGAATGCCAAAGCCTAAATAGAAATGCACTTGGCCAATCAGAAAGTTTGCATTTAGTGGTGCCAAAGACAAAAGGTATGCTTGACACAAGGACTGCCTCGTAAAACGAAGAACACCAGACCCTGATGAACTTGGCTGCATGGCATAGTAAGAGATATTTAGGTCTTGTACAGACCTATATTTTGAATAGAGCTATGGCCCATCTTATTTGAATTTGATTTGCTTTCTTGTCCTAATGCTTTTGCTATGGACCATTGAGAATTGAGGATTAGAAGAAATTCCAAGAAGCAGTTGTGGGGGAAACAAATACAAAGGTGTAGTAACTATCTGGTTTAATCGCTAACTTTAATGCAAATATGCCTTCATGGGAGTGGGTAGTGCACTTTTCCCTGCTGAAGAAGAAACACAAAAAACTATGCTCAAAGACACCTTGTCCACAACTGCATACTTTGAATATCATGAAGGGAAAAAACACATTCCCTGTGCCAGAGACCAACAAAGCACCTGAATACTTATTTCCTTAAACATGACTAATAGCCAAATTATGAGTGCCACAGTGAAGTCAAATACAAAAAGAATTCCTGTCAAAATTATATTTGTATATTGGTTGTGAAAAAAAATTATATTTGTACAAGCCATTGGGTCTTTCTAACGCCCTGTTTAAACTCGTGTACTGTTGAATGGGGAGGAACACCTGAAATCCATCTTTGTAACTCTTTTTTTCAAAATATCTCCCACTTTATCCTCTTGTAAATCTAGCGTTTGTGTCTGATTTTATATTTACCACTACACTCTGCAGGAGCCTGCAAGCGTACAATCAATTTTACTCTGCGGTGAATCATGACAGCAGCTTACAAACAGTATTCCCTGCACTTCAGCTGTCTGTCACAGATAACATTGCATTCAGGACAACAGAGAGAGGGCTTCGGTTCAGCCCCTTGCTCACAACTGGATGGATGTCTTGCCTACCTCACATTCCCTTCTTCACCGGAAATTCACTCTCTCTGTTGTGCTTGCCACACCACTAGAGAATGACACCAGCGGAGTATTTTCTTTTCTTCTGGTTTTATTTTACACATTTAGCTCTCCAAGGAACTTTACGTAATCAACTTTCAACTGGTTCTGTGAATATAGAGGGCACTTGCACTCTTTCCAATGCCTCTGCAACCACCTCTACACTATCTCTGTCCATGCATGTCTGACACCAAGCGCTGCACTCTCTCTGTAGTCCTCCTACCCTCTATTCACTCTACATTCCTTCCAACCCAAGGAAGACCTTAAGCCCCATACAGTATGCTCATTAGTGAGACCACTTTTCTCTTATTCCACACTAGATGATGAAAGTGGCTTTGCCAAATCCATATGCTTTTAAAATGTACTGCAATTGACAAAGCGAATAGTAGTTCCGGGCCATCTTGAAAGTGCCTTTTGTATAGTTTCAAGATGGCCACCACATTACACAATGCAACATGACTTGAAACATCATAACAGCCACCTTGACGTATAGAAAGTAAGGATTTCATACTTTCAAGATGGCCGGTCACCATTATTGGCTTTGGCAGTGGAAGCACATTGTAAAGACATTGTAAAAGCATCTGGCATTGGCTACGAGGTCGGCCAAAAACAATTGGCTAAGAAACAATTGTTTTCCTTTTGTGAATCACGTCAGAGCTGGTTTTGACATGATTTATTACACAGGGCAAATTTGATTAATGAATTATCTTTCACATGAGTCACCCTCATATTTCATGACGTTATCAAAATGCATTGTAATTTACTCAGTTAACGTATGATCAATAGTACTGGTAACCTTGTATTCTGCATTACAGTGAAAAACAACTTGTAGTTCACACAAAAGTTGAACTGTTCATCCATATACCAAACCACTAGGGAATGATCCCAACATGAGCCTTCCATGAAAGATATTTATATGTTGGTGGATTCGATTTTAATTGCATATCACTCTGTTAAGTATAATGAATTGTAGCCACATGTGTTTTTAAAAAAAAATACATGTAGGCATTAAAACATCTTTAAAGCATAAAGAGGTTTTTCTCGAAAAGTCTTTTTATCTGGGCAGGGAATTTTTTCAAACTATTACACCGAAAGTGTACCATAGCAAGCGCTGAGATCTGTTTCAAAAGCTTTGGAGCTTTCGTTGTTTCTAATTGAGTTTTGCATGAAACCCAGGGAATACAAATGCAATGTAATCTCCCGAAGATAGAAATTGAGGTAAGGATATTTTATTGGTAGCTGAAGAATCAGATGCAAGCATTTGCATGACCATATATGTACAGAATTATTGGGACAAATGCAGCCCATCCACACGTCAATAGGGGCCATGCCCCCTCACCTTTTTCCAAAGAAGAAGAGTCTGTCAGGCTGAGCATAGGTCAGCCTAACCGGCACTCTTCTTGTTCAGATCAGGCAGCCAGGAGCTTGACATATACTAAATGTGCAAACTCTTTCTGGCTGCCTGAGCTGAACTTTGCCAGGCTGAGGAGTTCACAGCCCTGTTGGCATGACCTCCTCAGCCTGGCAAAAGTGTCTTGAGGCCCTTCCACTCATGACGAGAGGGAGGTCACGGATTGCTTCAGACCTGGGTACTTCAGGTTTTAAGCCTGGAAGGACCTAGGGCTGAGTATCAATCAATGACAGCTCGTTAAAGAGTGGTGTGGGTGTTCAGCAGTCTCACTAACCCCATCCCACTCTATAAAGAGTGAGGGACGTCTGCATTTTCTAATTGGCTAACATAAGGTCAGCCAGTGAGAGAAGGCTGCAGTTTCAACCCTCCTGTGACCTCTGAGGCTTTCTTCTCCGGGAGCTGCAAGGCAGGTAGGTCTTATGTTTTTGAATGCTTGGTACGTGCGTGCGTCTATGTATTAATGGATGAATTTGTTATGAGTAATTGTTATGAATGTGTGTGTGCGCATTTGTGGATTCATGGGTGTGAGTGAGTGTGTATGTGTGTGTGTATTTCCCGCCTCCCCCCCCACCAAAATTACCAGCTGCCACTAGAGTGGGAATACACACAATCGAACATTTCCATGATGAAATACTGGAAGTTAAATTATTTTTAAAAATAAAAACGAAAGGATGACAAGAAACTTACTTTCCAATTAAAATACTCAATTTACTAGCCTGTTTGACCTCTAAGAGGCAGCGTGTACTTTTCTTGGCACACGAAAGACACATTCAGGTTTCCAGACCTGCTCTTCTCTTGATGTAAGTAACACTGTCAGCTCATTATCTGAGCTTCACCCAACATCCTATCTACATTAGCTCAACAAACAATCCCTAAATTAAATTGCGTGTTTACAGTTCAGTTTCTTAAACAGAACAGAATGCAGACATGACTTCATACTAGAGAAACTTCGCAATTGAAAGTTTAGCACATAATGAAGTAAATTGTTTCTTAAATGCCTGTTATTTTCAGTTACACTTTACTTTGCCAAGTAGATTGGAATGAGTACTTTTTCAATGTCATCAAAGGCGCCATAAGTGCACGTAATATATCTGTCTTAAACAAAGAATATCATGCAAAAACAATCACTCCCCTGCCCTACCTGCCTTTCTTTTAAATATTTGGTTAGCTTTCTGAGGCCAGTGGAGATGGCGCAAGTCTTTACTTCCACAGTAGAAAGCAAGCATGTGATATGGGCCCTCTGTCCAGGCAGAGCACCTTGGGCCATATCATGATGAGCTCAGCTTCAGCTGCCTCCGCGCAGAACCGAGTACCTATTTCTATGCGCCTGCAGTGCGTAAATGTATTTACCCAAATAATTCTCCAAGTTAGAGCTTCATTTTCAGACAGTAGAACTGGGAAACTGTTAACAAGGAATGCTTTTTGTTTTGTTTCTGAGCCATGCTGCATACAATAATGCATTATTTGGAGAAATAACTTTTAAGATATCTACCCCTCCAACCTGTCAGAGAAAGTGAAAAATACCTTCAAACACAACCTCCTCAAACGATGTCCTGAAACGCTTATCTGGGACACATATATTTCCACGAAGGGCTCTGTCGTGACAGACCTAATTTTCTACACTAACAGAGGAGCCCAGTGGAGAAAGACTCTAACTTCTGCGCTTCACTCCAAACAACTGACCAAAACACCACACAGTTTCTGTTTAACCACACTACCCTCGTCTGCCCTTAAGGCAGATCTGACAATTTCCTTATACAATAATGGGAACATCCATATTTACAAGCCTCTGACTTGAACCTCAAGTGCTTTGACAGTATCTTTTTGAGGATTAAAAAATACACTTAATAACTAGAACCTGACCTCACTCCTTCATAGCAGTCTACCCACAATATCTGCACCTGCTTTAACTTACGCCTCTTCTTCTCCCAATTCTGCTGCCCATCTTTACCTATTTACTACCCTGCTCTATCCAACATCTCTGAGGGTATGTATGTCACCCACACTACTGACCCAGTTAAACCTGTTATTCTTCCCCTGGGCAATGGTGGTACCTACACGAGGTCCTTCCACCAAGTTGCTCTCCTCCTTACCCTCTATTCCTGTCAAATTTCACATCACCTTCTTTGGCCACTTTCCGTTCTGTTATCTCTTCGTATTCCCAGTACTTCTCCTCATTACCCACACACACCTTCTTCTTCCTCCTGTGCGTTCCCTATCTCCCATATTAAAACCACATTGCCCATTACTAATCCCACGCTAGGATCTGCTCAGCACCCCCTTGCACCAAATCGTACTCCCCTTCATGCTAATACGCCTCCCTTGGTAGATGTTGAGACCATTTTCAAGCAAGACTCTGTCTCCCCCTGTAACTATGGTAAGGGACATACTCTGCCATCCAATACCTTTCTCTCAACTGGGTCAGACCCAGTGTCTCATTCTGGGTCGGCGGTGGAGATCATTAACCGCCCTTACCACGAGGAGAAGATTGCTGACCTCAAGCAAGATCTCCTTGCGGTCAAAGAGATAATGCAGACCCATTTACAGTTCACCGATGTCGGGTGATTTCATGTTAGAGAGGTGAAGCTTGACTCTGCAGCCACAAGCACCAGGAGGTGTCGCCGATGACGAGGAGCTGGATTCAAGCTGTCCCACAAAGGATGTCGAGTGCTGCGGCATCGGTGACCTGATTGGAAACAACAAACCTTGGCAACCGCAACCCAACCAGAAAGAGAAGAAATGCTTCAGTGCGGGCCAGCAAGGTCTGAGGGACTCACCAAGTGGTGGAGAATCAGGGCACGTCTGGAGCAACCAAGGAAACCCAATGAAAGTCAAAGTTGCTTTCTGAGGGACCCACCAGTCAACAGACCAGGGATCGCAAAGGTACCTCGAGCGAAAACACACAGGGCCGGCTCACGGAACACTTGTGGAGTGTAGGCCAGCAATCTTCGGTGGAAAAGGTCCTTGGGGTCTGGGCTACAAGTAACCCGATGCACAGCCTCAAGGAACGTTGAAAAGCTGATGTACTTGCAAATGTAGATGGTGTCCAGGGGTTCTGGTCTCAGCTTTGCTGGTGACTCAGGTTGGCCTCTGGGAAGTCTGGAAATCCACCCCCAGGGCTGCAATTACTTCGGAGTCCGGAGGGAGCTTCGGAGATGCAGACCAGTCAGATGCGTCTTTGGTGCCTGCCAAGCAGGGGAGTAACTCCTTTACTCCAATTGAGATTCTTCAGTCATCTAGATGTGTAGATTGTCAAAGTTCCAGGATATCTGTAGCAGAGTTTCATCCAGGTGTAATCTAAAATCCTGTAGTCAGGGGTTGTTTTCTTATACCCAAAGAAGGGCTTGGACTTCCTTTAGGGACCCACCTATGGGAGGGTTTGGAAAGAGGGGTGGCTACACCCATTTCCTATGTCCAGTTTTGCGCCAGAGCTGGGGCTGGTAGCCCCTGCAACCGGTTTGAACTGGGCTATGCACAGGGACAACAAATGTGCCCCCAGTGCAGACTTCAAAGCACTCTTTGAGTGCACCCACCCAGCCCCAACACACTAAAGCCTGTCTGGGAGGTGACAGGAAGCCTATTGTTCAGGCCTCCCCTGCCGGAGTTTCATCCAGCAGCAGGAGGCCAGACTCGTCTCTGTGGCTGCAGCATCCATTTTGTGATGCCAGGGCTCTTTTCAACTGGTACCGGGTATACCGGTGGGTACATGTCTCTCCCTCTAGAAGGGTGGAATCATACCCCCGCCGCCAAGACTGGCGGGGGGTAGGATTCCAATATGTTTGACACCAAACACAACATGTTTCCTTGCAGCCATTCCAAAATTAGCATTTACCGTCAGGTTATAATGCATTCAAGAGTATATGGTCTGGCTGCATCACAGAACAGCCCCAGAGAATAGATTCCGAAGGCTGCAGAGGGGCCCTGTTCATGCACGGTCACCCTCTCACACAAAACCCAGCACCCTGCCTTCAGGATTGATAAGGCCTGGCATAGGAGTGACTGATACTTTTATATGTGTAGTGATTTAAGGTAGATATAGATAACCTATATGTAAGTAAGGGGTGCATGCACCACCTTACCCAGGCTGCAGTAGCAGTCCTGTGGTATCATTTCGGAAGGCTTCCCCAAGGTGGCATCATAAATGCTGCAGCCCCTGGTAGGCCTCTGGGGTACCTATGCCCTTGGTACCTAAGGTACCATATACTAGGGACCCATAAGGGTACCCCAGTAACCAAAATGGCATCTACCTAGAGTACATGGAATCAATTTAGAGAGGAAACAGCTAGGCTGGGATCCTAGATAGCAGGGCCCCAGCCAGCTTAAAGTCGAAAAACAGTGAAACATCAGCAAAAAGTGGGGGTAACCATAAGAGCGGATCCTACTCTCCTTCATTTATGTTATGCTTGTCTGTTTAATTGTTATCGAGTTCTATGGTCCTTCTGAAACTGTACTGGTCGGGCCGACTCCTCATCCCCGGATCTTGATTGTTTCCCCCCCTTTGTTTGACAGTGTGTTGACTTAACTACATCATTTGTGCCATTTTGTTGGGTTATTCGTGCTTTCACCTCTATATACAGCGCTCTGATACCCATAAGGGTCATGTTTGCGCTTTATAAAACTCTTTAAATAAAATAAAATAAAAGATGCAAAGCTTGAATGCTTGGTCTGTACCCACAGGATAGGACTTATCAGGCCACTAATCCTTCATCCATGCACTATCTCTTTATTGAGCCGTAATGAAATCTCCAACTGCTTGTGGTAGTATTAGTGACACTTTAGACCTAGGTCCAATTCCATTTTAGGGACATTTAGCTTGAGAATCTGCATAGTCCTGTTGTTATTTTGTGTATGCACAAGTTGGCCCAAATACATGCACTTTACCTCACTGGTAAACCTAAAAAAAGTGAGGTTTAAGATCCTCACTGCAGTTTACTTTACGTGCACTAGCACTTTATGTTGTGGTCTGAACTGTCCATCCCCCACCAACCTGCTCAAAAGGCCATCTTTAGGAACCTCGACCATAGACGGTGTTTGTTTGCTTGTATGAATTGACACGGTTATTATTGATTGGTTTTAACATTACATTGATGTACATTGTAATGATTTAACAAATCTGGCAACAAAGACTTTTCACTTACACTTTCACTGATTTTCAGTAACTTAGCCTATCATAGTTTGTTTTTCACGTTTGCATTAGTCTGATGTACAGATATTGCTAGTGGTCTGTAGTCCCCCATTAGCTCATCGAGGCAAATGGGGGACTACAGACCTCTCTTCTTTAATATTCAGTGAGAGAAAACTACAGTTCACACTCAACAAATCTGAGTAGTAGTTAATATATAAACATCACATTTGTAAGGCGTATGTCACCTTTTCCATATGAAAAATGGTTTGCATACTTTGTTCTTCATGTTCCTTATGATAAAATGCATTTTCAAATGTTTAGGGTTCAGCTTGAGAGAGCATGCGCTAGCACGGGCATCTCATTTGAGAGGCACAATAAGTGCTTTGAACCTGCCTGTTGCTTACCATTTGTTGGCTCATGTGGCACTCTTCTTTACAGCCTCGCAATTCATCAAGGCAGGCCTAACCTCATTTCCTTCCCTATCTGTTGAGCAGGGATCAAGTAGTGATGGATTCAACTCAATAAGTGTACATTCACTGCTCCCGACGTGATTGAAGTACTATTTTGTTCGTCTTCAAATTTTAGTGGTCTGCAAACAGAAGTCTTGTGACTGGCAAAAATGTGCCCAGCAGGACAAACAAAATTGCAAAGATTTATTTTCTATAGTTAACTTCTATTTTTTTGCCAAGTCTTCTTTCGTCACTTTGCACTCAGGTTTTGTTTTTGTTTTTGCTTGTGGGCGCTGTTCCCAAAAGATGAGGATTATCTTATTGTAAAGCGACATTGTTTTTTTCTTACGAGTAATTTCTAAAATTATGCTTTAACACACAATTATGCAGTATGCCTCAATCCACCCTGCTCCAATCCACCCCACTCCAATCCACCACACTCCAATCCAATCCAATCCACCACACCCCACTCCAATCTGCCCCACTCCAATTCACCCCACTACAATCTAAAACAATCTGCCCCACTGCAATCCCAAAAGATATGCCCCACTCCAATCTTCCACACTCCAATCTGCCAAAACAATCCTACCCACTCCGAAACATTCTCCCCCACTCCAAAACAATCTGCCCCACTCCAATCTGCGTCACTCCAATTTGCCCCACTCAATCCATAACAATCAGTTTGCTCCAATCTGCCCCATTCCAATCTGTGCCACTCCAGTCTGCCCCACTCCAATCCAAAACAGTCTGCCCAACCCAATCTGCACCTCTCAAATCCAAAACAATCAGCCCGCTCCAATATGCCCCACTCCAATCCAAAACAACCTGCACCACACCAATCTGCCCCAGTCTAATCCACTTCACTCCAATTTGCACCACTCTAATCCAAAACAGTCTGCCCCAACCCAATCTGCCCCACTCCAATCCAAAACAATCTATCATGCTCCAATCCATCCCACTGCAATCTGGCCCACTCCAATCTAAAACAATCTGCCCACTCCAACCTGCTACATTCCAGTCTGCCCCACTCCAATCCACTCCATTCCAGTCCAAAACAGTCTTCCCCACTCTATTTGGTCAGGATCCAATCCAAAACAATCTGCCCACTCCAATCTACCCCACTCTAATCCAAAACAATTGGCCCCACTGTAATCTGCCCTACACCAATCCAAAACAATCTGACACACTCCAATACGCCCCACTCCAATCTGTACTACTCCAATCTGTCCCACTCCAATCTGCCCCACTCCAATCCATTCCACCACACCCCAATCCACCCACTCCATCCCAATTCACCCCACTACAATCCGCCTCAATCCACCCCACTACACTTGAATCCACCCTACACCAATCCAATCACCCTACACCAATTCAATCCACTCAATCCACCCAATGAATCTACCCTATTCCAACGCAATCCACCTCAGCCCAATCTAATCCACCCACTCCATCGCCTATCCCCACCCCATGCCAATCCAGTCCATCCCACTCCAATCCAAAGCAGTCGGCCCCACTCTGGTCTGCCCTATTCCAGTCTGCCCACTCAATCCAAAACAATCTGCCCCACTCCAATCTGCTCCAATCCAATCCAAAATATGCTGCGCTACTCCAAGCTGCCTCACTCCAATCAAAACCAATCTGCCCCACTCCAATACAATGTGCTCCACTCTTCTCAGCCCCCTCCAATCCAAAGCAATCCGCCCCACTCCAGTCCAAAACAATCTTCTTCACTCCAATCTAAAACAATCCACCCCACTCCAATCCACCCAACTCCAATCCACCTCACGCCAATCCATTCCACCTCACCCCAATCCAATCCACCCCACTCCTATCCAATCCACTCCAATCCAGCCAAATTCAATCTCTCCCAGTCCAATCCACCTCGGTCCAATTCACCCGCCCCAATCCTGCTCACCCCACCCCAATCAAATCCAATCCATCTCAATCCAATCCATTGCAACATAGTCCACCACACTCAATCCAATCCACCCAACTGCAATCAAACCTACTTCACTCCAATCCACTCACCCCTTGCCAATCCAATTCACCTCCTGCCAATTCATCTCTACCACACTGCACTCTACGACATTGCACTCTACGACACTAAAGCGCTGAACCCTACTCCCTTCTACTCAACTCTACGACACTCTACTCCAAAAAATCCAGTCTAAGACATTCTACTTCCCCATTCCACTCTGGAACACTCCAAGCCACAAACTTATAGCCATGCTGAACAGCAGCCACACTGGTGTACACCATGGCAAAACCACATTGCCAAGGCCAGTAGCTCTTGTATAGACGAGACCTATTGGTGTTGCCAATGCTTGGTTTGTATTGCATCCATGTAAAATTGATTGATATTTCTAGAGGGGTTGCATTTCACTGACTAAACCGGACATTACCTGTTGAGTGTCCTGTCTCCTCTTTGGATGCACACTGGCTGTTTGTCTAGTATTTGGTTGCATGCCACCTCTATGACTAGTGACCAGCTGCTCTCCATCTCTTGGAACTTTGAAACTTTGTGATCTGTGTGATATTCAAACAAATAATAACAAAAATATTTCATTCTAGTGCCACATATAAAGCCCCTATTTATACCTGCTCAAGAATTGCATCCAATATTGTGATCAGTATATGCCATATATATCGTAAACATAGAACAGGCGGACACCCAGACCTTATTAGGAGGACCACAAAGGACCCTCAATAGAACAAAAACAAAACTAAATTGACCGCGTCTTATGGCACGTGAACTGTTTTCCAAAGGCCATGGTCATGGCAGACACAAAATGGCATCCATAGTCCATGGCCTCTGTAGTAAAACGACACATTATGATTCTCTTGGACCATAGTTTTCTAGTCCCGTGTCTCACTAGAGAGGCTGCAGACTTTGCATGTCATTTTGGATGTTGCGAGTTTAGGGCCTTAATAAGGAGACCCAGGATTTAAAAAGGCAACAGAATCTTTGCACCATTTTTGGATGACTCGAATCAGCAGCCAATAATCGAAAAAATTGTCCATGGACAATTGACCCTTACCAGAGTGAAATTAATAGAACCTACAGACCAGTACACTTTTTTTATACTAGATCTGTGCTTGTTTTCTTTCCTATTCTGCCTTGCCAGCACTGAAGCAATAGACTTTCAACACTGGTTTAGGAGTGTCAATTCTGGGGTCTTGAGAAAATAGTCCCCAGACACATTTCAGTAATGTGAAAAATTTTAATAGTATATCTTATTCTCTTTAAAATGTTCACTTAACATGTGGACTGACAGAGTTAATTTTGGTGGAGAAAATATAGGGAACTCAAATTTTTTCCTGATGTGCCGAGTCAGTGGTCTCTACCGAAAGACCCTGGACTCCTCACACCTAGCAACAAGAGCAAGATTTTCTTAATAGTCCATGGGCTTCTCATCTTCCTATTAAAGTCCATACCCGGTTGCCAACCAAAGTGGGCTGGGTACATGAATTGGGCTTAATATGTTGAGCTTAGTCTTCGCTACAGCAAATGACATCAGCGCCCAACTCGACAGAGGAGAATCAACCACCGCTATCCCCCTGGACCTCTCTGCAGCTTTTGACACTGTCTCCCGCCACACACTCATCAGCCTACTACTCCAGATGGAAATCAAAGATGACGCACTCAGATGGATGGCATCCGTCCTCACAGGATGCACCCAGAGAGTCTAACTCCCTCCCTTCACCTCGCAACCCATGCACACCATGTGTGGCGTACCCCAAGGCTCATCCCTCAGTCCAATCCTCTTCAACATCTACATGAAACCACTCGCAAGCATCGTCAGATCATACAGCATCATCTCGTACGCCGATGATACACAGCTCGTCCTCTCGCTTTTAGCGGACCCCAACTAGGCAAAAACCAACTTCCACAACTGTATGATGAACGTCATGGCATGGATGAAAGACAACTGCCTGAAACTCAACACAGACAAAACTGAGCTTTTGATCTTGGGCAGACACACCACCCTCTGGAACGAATTGTTATGGCCCACGGAGCTCGGACTAACCTCCAGACCGAAAGTCCAAGTCTGCAACCTCGGCATCATCCTGGACAGGGATCTCTTTTTTAAACATTAGGTTAATGCTGATTCCTCAGCCTACTTCCACACAATCCACATGCTCCACAAAGTCTTAACAAGGCTCCTCATCAGCACCAGGAAAACTGTGACACAGGCCCTCATCACCAGCTGACTAGACTACAGCAACACATTCTATGCAGGCACAACCACTGAACTCATGCAGATACTCCAGACAATCCTAAACGCAGCAGCCAGATTGATCCTCAACATGTCTAAGAGGACACACATCACCCAGTTCCTGAAGGACGTCCACTGTATCCCCATCCAGAAGAGATGCCACTTCAACCTTCTGACCCAAGCATATAAAAGCTTCCCACTCCCAAGCAGCAACCTACATGAACCAGCAACTGCACTTCCATCGACCAACCAGGAATGTTTGCTCCTCACAAGTCGCCTTCACACAGACACCACGTATCCGGCGCTGCAGATCTGGAGGATGGTCCTTCTCCCACCTTGCCACCAAAGCCTGGAAGGCCCTCCCCATTCTCCCCCACTCCGCCCCCTCGCTGACCCACTTAAGGAAGGGACTCAAGACCTGTCTCTTCGACTGGTACCTGCAGCACAGCGCCTGGATACCCTCTTAGGTGATTAGCCGCGCTATCCAAGTACGACTTGATTAATTGACTCATGATATTTTTTAATTCATGCAGATGCAGCAAGAGGTGGCCAATTTAAAAAGAGAAGGGCAAAACATTCAATTGCTAATACGTTTAGCATGGTGTGAGAAATATCCACATCTTTCAGCTGACATTTAGAAGGACTAGTTTCCTATTTGTATTTGTTTTGTGGTAATCCGTTGAGGGGTGTAAGGGCACATTAATCTGGAAGTCCAGGTTACGATCCTTTTTTTATTTTTTTTATTTATTTATATTTTATTTAAACCAGTGAAAACAGGGAGTAGTACAGAGTCTCTCGCCTACATCCCTTCTCGGGCCGGCCACATCATCTGTCATCGTCAAATCAAAAATCATGTCCATTGGTAACAGTGTTAAAATAGCAACTTCCATTCACAGTAAGGTAAAGGATCATTAGCTGTACCAATGCATGCCTGTACTACATAGCATATTTCTTACAAACAAGACAAAGAGAAATGTGCCCATCTTTATGTTCCCTTCCCGTTAGACTGTACTTCCCTCCCCTATCACACTCCCCCCCCCCCCAACTGACCCAAACTAGATGCGCTCATCAGATCCTAAGTCCTACTGTGTGTCCAGGTTACGATCCTATACTTGATTGAGGATAATTTCCCCTGCCAACTTTAAAATACTGTTACAGAGTTACACAGTGGCCTGGGGGAATGGGACAATAGAGAGAAACAAAGACACTGGATACCATAACACACCTGGTCGCACTGCTGGTCTTAATTTGCACTGCCAGAGCACTGATATCTATAATAAAAAAGAACTTTAATATAACAAAGGTTTGAATACTGGAGTTTTGACTTGAAGTACTACCCATGAAATACTGGCTGAAACTCTCTGTATTTCCACTCTCTATCACAATTTTAATCTCTTTATTTCAGCTGAAGGACAATGACGTTTTGATATAGTAACTGAAATCATCATCAGGATTACAAACAGCTTGTTTACCATTAAGAACAACCTTCAAAATGTGTTAATAATTTTCCCTGCTTGGTTTGATTTCAAGGTGACAAGTGAATACTGTAATATTAAAATATCTGTTAGCATTACACGTGTATCTTCTAATGCTGGTCATTTATGTATGTATTTACTGTCTCTGATACCAACATACCATACAACAATACGTTTGTGCTAATATACTTTGTAGTTTGCAATAGTTCCCAATCCATACAAATGATTTCTCGCTAGTTTACTCCCACTGACTGCACGATCTCCCTGGTGTCCCTTTCCATCCTCTGTGTTATGAGTTAGCAATTATTTTGAGAAAATAAAGAATATTTTTGATGAAATACATAGTTTCTACTAACTGACACATTCATACAATGCCAAGCTGATGATTCCTCATCCAATCTAAGCTACCGTCCCACTATATCTTATTCAGCCTTGCCTGATGATCCTGCCTACCAGACATTTCAAAATCTCATGCCCTGGATTTGGCACCCAACCTTGGGAATGATGGTGCAGTTCTACAAAAATCGTATTCTTTCTCTTTTGCAAAAATAAGCAGGTTGTATCTCAAAGAACAGACAGATCACTATCTTTGAGGCCTTTACTATTATCATAAAGCACGTTATGAAAAAATGTCTGACTCATGCTGGATTACTTAAAATTCCTGAATGACACTTGAAACCAAATTCAGCTTCATAACAGAACCCATCACCGAGGCCGCCTTAGCAGTAGCTGTTGATTTCTTACGTAACTCATGCAAACATGGTTCCCCCAGTGACTCCTACGAATTGATTTTTCTGCAGTCTTTGATATGGTTGACCAGTCCATTCTTGTGAATTTTGTCAAAGGGACAGAGCTGTCTGGGATGGCTCTGAATTGGTTAAAATCCTTTGTTTTTAGTCTGACTCACTCTGTCTCTCTACCTCTTTTCTGTCCAAAAACTGCCAGACCCACTACCACCTGGAGGCTGGAAGCTGCTCTCTGAATATCTTGCTGGTCCTTTAACAGCTACATTTAACCAGTCATTGGAGACAGCTACTGTCCCCCAAGAATGGAAAAAGGCATTAAGACTTCCTCTTTTAAAGAAGCCTTTTGCAGTTCTATCATGGCATAGTAATTTCAGATGTATTTTCTTCTGCCCTTTCCCAGCAAAAACGTGGAGAATTTTGTTGAGAAAAAACTTTCAAAATATTTAGAAGAAAACTTTTTCAACAAGCCTCAATTTGGGTTTTGTCCTCTTCACAGACTGGAAAGAGCACTGGTTACTGCAAGGGACGATCTACGTATAGTAGTGGGCCTGTGTCATCTGTTAGTTATTGTACTACTTGACCTGTCTGTCCACTGTGTTTGACACTGTCAACCATGATATTTTGATCATCAGGCTGGCTGAGTTGGGGGTAATGAGACATTTTCTGAAATTATTGGACTTTTTCTAGAAGAAAGATCACAAAAGATTTACTTACCAACTTTTCAAACCTCTTTTGGAGCAGTCAAGAAGGGAGATCCTAAGTGCTGGGTTCTTAGCCCAACACTATTTAATGTGCATTTCAGACCACAAGCTAAACTAGTTACATAGCATGGCATAACATTTGTGAGAATATATAATCATTAAACATGTGTTACCTGTGGACACAAGGACCACTCCTTCCTTGCACTCCTTTATCCTTTCATTCAATTATAACGTAGTTTTTTCACTGTTTGTAAATTTTATTTTCATTTCCAAACATTTATTGCGTAGCGAGTTTTTCAATCATTGTCTTTCATTTTTCCTTAATTTAGGCATTTCTTTTCACATTTAACTAAATCCCAATGCATTTCAAGCACAACAGCTCTTCATCAGGGGATAACTTTTTCTGAAAATATGTTACATCATATTGAGTAATGGGTCTCTCACAATGTGTACAAAATAAAGTCAACATGTATTCTAATAAATTTCCACATAACTTTGTATGCCTCTGAAGATGTATCAGCAATAAGTGTGACATATACCACATACATTTTGTGCCTTATGACTCTGCAAATGTATAAAAACGTATAAAAACGACATGTATTCATTTCCTGATACATTTCTGTTATATCACATTTGTTTGCTCAGTATATACCTCTGAAAATGTATCAACATTAGGTGTAACATTCACCACATACATTTCGTACCTTGTGCCTCTACGAATGTATCAGCAACAAGTATGACATTTACTTCATACGTTTTATACCTCACTATTACTAACCTTGAAACCTTTGTTTTGACTTCAAAAACCGTTAAGCTGTTAGAAAATGGAAAACTGTAGTAAACCGTTTGTTTTTCTCTGAATGCATCTATATTAATGCATATTGTTAACAGAACCCTGTTCTTCCCCGGTGCGTAATGTCCGTGTCGCTTCCTCGCTTCCTCGGCGTTCGTCACTCTATCCCTCAATGCCGGTTACAGCTCTATGATTTACTCCCGCTCACGTGACTGACGTGAAATTGCGCGTGTTGTTTACTAGTGACTAAAGTGATCCACACTTCAGTAAATGCAACATAGTAACTCTGTTATATACCAAGTTACACTGATGTTGTGCAAGTGTGTTAAAAAGTGTATGAGAGCGCTGTATTTCAAAATGCGTATTCACTCGGTAGGATGTGTATGCTGAACTGTATTCAATAGTGATACGAGGGTCATAATATACGTATGTGTACTGGAAAATCTGTATACTAAGACATAATCCTATGCTGTATTCGATTGTTTTAAACAGTATTCAAATGTAGTGGATGGTAATTTACAGTACATGATCACAGTACATCATTATGTAGTTACATATTAAGTCCGGATCGCAAATCATATAAACTTCGGAAGTGTCTCTATAGAAAACAGTTTAAATCCATCCGCTCATTGAGACCCTTTGGCTGCAAGGTGCATAAAAGGTTGATCCAAAATACTTCTCGTTTTAACAAATGCTTGTTATTGTCTCTTCCAGGTATGGTGGCCACCATTTCCCGAATACACAATTTTAACTGACTCACATTATGATGGGCTTGGTTGAAATGAACTGCCATTGTTGATTTCTGATTGTTGAGTCTAATGTTGCTTTTATGTTCTATTATGCAAGTTTTTATTTTTCTTTGGGTTTTGCCCACATAGGATAGCCCGCACGGGCACCGTAACATATAAACAACATTGCTTGAATTGCATGTGCCTGATACCTTCAAGTTTATGGTTGTACCTTTAGTTGAGTGATTAATGGTATTACCTTTTATGATGGCTGAACAATTCCCACAATTGTAGCAAGGTAATGTTCCATTATATTTGATACCTTCTTGAGTATTGGGTTGTTTGAGTAGTTCCTTCAAATTTCTTGTCCTCTAATAAGCAAAAATTGGTGGATTGGAAAATATTCCCTTAAAATCCTCTTCCAATGCCAATAGCGGCCAGTGTTTTCTGATTGTTCTCTTGATTTTAGCACTTCGAGTTGAAAATTTTGATACGAATACACTTCTTTGGTCCTCTTGCTGGTGTACCCGTTTTAGTAAATGTTGGCGCTGTAATTTGCCTGCTCTGTTGGCTGCAGATTCCAAAATGGGTTTAGGATATCCCCTTTTCTTAAATTTTTGTAATGTTGCATGTTTGTGTTTGGCGTATAATTCATTAGTGGATGCTATTCTTTTTATTCTGAGCAGTTGAGAAAAAGGCAAATGATGTTTCAATGGAGTTTGGTGGAAGCTGTTGTAATGCAGTAAGTTATTTCTGTCAGTACTCTTTGTGTATACACTTGTTGTGATCTTTCCATCTCTGTTAATCAATAACACATCCAAGAATGATAATTCGTTTTTGCTCATGGTAAATGTGAACTGAATTCTCTCGTTGATTGAGTTCAAATCATGGAATGCCAATCTTAGACTTTCTTCATTTCCTCTCCAAAGAACAAAAATGTCATCTATGTATCTTTTATACATAATTAAATTCTTTTTCCAAATTTCATTCTCCAGTATATTGTCTGTTTCAAATCTATGCATAAATATATTTGCGTAGGTAGGCGCGGCACAATTGCCCATAGACGTTCCAGATGCTTGTATATAGAACTTGTCTCCCCATTTAAAGTAGCTGTGAAACAGCGTGAAGTGTAATAGTTCCATGATAAATATTTTGAGGTCCTCAGACTTGTCTTCATGTATAAGCAAACTCTTGACTGCAGATATACCCAGATCGTGTGGTATTGAAGTATACAACGATTTTACGTCTATACTTACCATTATCATCTGTTTAGTAAAATTCATTTGCTCTTCTTCCAGAATATTTAGAAAATGGGTTGTATCTTTGATGTAAGTACTGTTTTTTTGCACTATGTTTTGCAAGTGCTTGTCTATGTATTTACCAATGGGTTCATGTATTGAACCTACAGTTGATACAATTGGACGTAGTGGAGGAAATTTGGAATCTTTGTGTATCTTGGGCGTCATATATATATATGGAATAGTTGGATGGTCTTTTATGACGTAGTCTTTCTCTTTTTTGGCCGATGGTACCATTTTCCATTGCTTTATCAATGATTGTCTTCAAGATTTCAATAAATTCTTTTGTTGGATCGGTGGTCATGCTTGTATATGTGTTTGAATCTTGAACGTGTGCTTCCACATTTCTTTGGTAATAGCTAGTATCCATGATGACTAAGGCGCCGCCTTTGTCTGCTTGCCTTATTGTAATCTTGTCGTTGTTTGCTAATTTTTGCAAAATGTTTTTTTCTTGTGTTGTCATATTTGATTGCTTCGTCCTAGGAGATTTGAATATTTCTTCAATTTCTGTAATTACTACTTTTTCGAATGCATCCAGCACTTTATGACTCACTGGAGCCATGAATTTACTTTTGCTTTTTAATCCCATTAGTGTGGTTTCTTTGGGTGGAGTGGACGTTGGCTCGTTTACATTATCAAAAAAGTGTCTAAGTCTTAGTGATCTTAAGAATCTGTATAAACAATTGTGGCTCACTGGTTAGAGGAGGCAGACCTGGAAGCAGAGGTCAGCCCGGGACCAGGGTTCAATTCCCGGCTCAGCGGGGTCTTGAGTCCTAAAATGTCCATGGACTCGACAATTCTCGCTCCGGTGCCTACTCGATTCACGGGTTCACACTCTGCGACTCTGGGCAATAGCTTGCTTAATCTCCACAACGGCCCCTCGCGGCGGGATGCCTGGCTTTCACCTTGCGGATAACCTGTCGGGGTTATCTCACAGGGGAATACCAGGACGGGTTCCCTAAGCAAGCGCTTAGAAACCGCTTGGTGATTTGCGCTATATAAATTCCTGTACATTTACATAAACAAACTCTTGTTTCCAATAGGTTTGAATGATACGTGGGGACGTATGATGATCCTTTTTCAAGTGTTTTTAGTTCCTTTTCATTTAAGATATGACTTGATATATTGATTACTAAATGTTCAGGATTTGACTCCTTGTGTTTTGAGCTACCGCTTCTCTGCTTGTTTGTTTTTTTGATCCTCCTGGTTCTATTTCCGGTCCTGAGCCTGTTACTAAAAAAGTTACCGGAGATTGTGTAGATGTACTTGCACCATATCTATTGTCTGTGTTTTGAGTAATTGGTTCGGTAGATGGACCTGGTTTGGGTCTCCTGTCGTATGTAGGACGTTTGTATTGAGATCCCTCAGATGATGTATCATCTGTAGATACATTAGGTTTCTGTTGTCGCCTTTTTGCGTATATGTCTGCCCAAGAGTAGACTTCTCCCAGACGACAATCTGTGGTATCCCTTTTAAATTTCCTTAATTTCCTGTCATTTATTTCCTTTGTGTATTCATCTAGTTTTTTGTTTGTGTCATCCAGTATTTTATCCCATTCTTCTTTAGTGGTTGTTTTTAGGAGCTCATCTTTAACTTGATTTATTTCCTTTGCCAAATCCTCTATTAGTTTCGCTAACTCTTCAATAATCAATAGTATAAGATCTAGTGAACATTTGTTCAGTATTGCTTGCCATCGTTCAGTGAACCTTGCATTATTTTTACATAATGTAGATTTTAGGGAAATCCTTAGACCACGTGGAATGCGTTGCGCTTTATGGTACTTAATTAAAGTGCTGGCATGTAATTTTTGGTTTACGATCCTTTTTGATATGTATAAAAGTTGTTTTATTGTAGCTTCTTTAGACCCAGTGCTCGGACATATTTCTTCTGTTTCCTCGATAAGGGAGTAAATGCGACTTGTGTCATCTTCTGTGAACACTAACGTTTCTGCTCTGTGTTCCGTGGTGTGTGCTATTTCAGCAAATTGCATATTTGTCTGATGTTTGGCGCAAATAGCACCGTGCTCAGTGATTAATGAATCTCTAAATTTTGGGGTGTGGTAATGCACTCTGAGTTCAGTTGATTGTGTATGTTCTTACTTGAGTTTTCATAAACGTCGTTGGTGCATAGGTAGGTACCCTACTGAGCTTTTAGGGTGTGAGAATATATAATCATTAAACATGTGTTAACTGTGGACACAGGGACCACTCCTTCCTTGCACTCCTTTATCCTTTCATTCAATTATAACGTAGTTTTTTCTCTGTTTGTAAATTTTATTTTCATTTCCAAACATTTATTGCGTAGCGAGTTTTTCAATCATTGTCTTTCATTTTTCCTTAATTTAGGCATTTCTTTTCACATTTAACTAAATCCCAATGCATTTCAAGCACAACAGCTCTTCATCAGGGGATAACTTTTTCTGAAAATATAATACATCATATTGAGTAATGGGTCTCTCACAATGTGTACAAAATAAAGTCAACATGTATTCTAATAAATTTCCACATAACTTTGTATGCCTCTGAAGATGTATCAGCAATAAGTGTGAAATATACCACATACGTTTTGTGCCTTATGCCTCTGCAAATGTATAAAAACGTATACAAACGACATGTATTCATTTCCTGATAAATTTCTGTTATATCACATTTGTTTGCTCAGTATATACCTCTGAAAATGTATCAACATTAGGTGTAACATTCACCACATACGTTTCGTACCTTGTGCCTCTACGAATTTATCAGCAACAAGTGTGACATTTACCTCATACGTTTTATACCTCACTATTACTAACCTTGAAACCTTCGTTTTGACTTCAAAAACCGTCAAGCTGTAAGAAAACGAAAAACTGTAGTAAACCGTTTGTTTTTCTCTGAATGCATCTATATTAATGCATATTGTTAACAGAACCCTGTTCTTACCCGATGCGTAATGTCCGTGTCGCTTCCTCGCTACCTCGGCGTTCGTCACTCTATCCCTCAATGCCGGTTACGGCTCTATGATTTACTCCCGCTCACGTGACTGACGTGAAATTGCGCGTGTTGTGTACTAGTGATTAAAGTGCTCCACACTTCAGTAAATGCAACATAGTAACTCTGTTATATACCAAGTTACACTTATGTTGTGCGAGTGTGTTAAAAAGTGTATGAGAGCGCTGTATTTCAAAATGCGTATTCACTCGGTAGGATGTGTATGCTGAACTGTATTCAATAGTGATACGAGGGTCATAATATACGTATGTGTACTGGAAAATCTGTATACTAAGACAATCCTATGCTGTATTCGATTGCTTTAAACAGTATTCAAATGTAGTGGATGGTAATTTACAGTACATGATCACAGTACATCATTATGTAGTTACATATCAAGTCCGGATCGCAAATCATATAAACTTCTGAAGTGTCTCTATAGAAGACAGTTTAAATCCATCCGCTCATTGAGACCCTTTGGCTGCAAGGTGCATAAAAGGTTGATCCAAAATACTTCTCGTTTTAACAAATGCTTGTTATTGTCTCTTCCAGGTATGGTGGCCACCATTTCCAGAATACAACATTTTAACTGACTCACATTATGATGAGCTTGGTTGAAATGAACTGCCACTGTTGATTTCTGATTGTTAAGTCTAATGTTGCTTTTATGTTCTATTATGCGAGTTTTTATTTTTCTTTGGGATTTGCCCACATAGGATAGCCCGCACGGGCACCGTAACATATAAACAACATTGCTTGAATTGCATGTGCCTGATACCTTCAAGTTTATGGTCGTACCTTTAGTTGGGTGATTAATGGTATTACCTTTTATGATGGCTGAACAATTCCCACAATTGTAGCAAGGTAATGTTCCATTATATTTGATACCTTCTTGAGTATTGGGTTGTTTGAGTAGTTCCTTCAAATTTCTTGTCCTCTCATAAGCAAAAATTGGTGGATTGGAAAATATTCCCTTAAAATCCTCTTCCAATGCCAATAGCGGCCAGTGTTTTCTGATTGTTCTCTTGATTTTAGCACTTCGAGTTCAAAATTTTGATACGAATACACTTCTTTGGTCCTCTTGCTTGTGTACCGGTTTTAGTAAATGTTGGCGCTGTAATTTGTCTGCCCTGTTGGCTGCAGATTCCAAAATGGGTTCAGGATATCCCCTTTTCTTAAATTTTTGTAATGTTGCATGTTTGTGTTTGGCGTATAATTCATTAGTGGATGCTATTCTTTTTATTCTGAGCAGTTGAGAAAAAGGCAAATGATGTTTCAATGGAGTTTGGTGGAAGCTGTTGTAATGCAGTAAGTTATTTCTGTCAGTACTCTTTGTGTATACACTTGTTGTGATCTTTCCATCTCTGTTAATCAATAACACATCCAAGAATGATAATTCGTTTTTGCTCATGGTAAATGTGAACTGAATTATCTCGTTGATTGAGTTCAAATCATGGAATGCCAATCTTAGACTTTCTTCATTTCCTCTCCAAAGAACAAAAATGTCATCTATGTATCTTTTATACATAATTAAATTCTTTTTCCAAATTTCATTCTCCAGTATATTGTCTGTTTCAAATCTATGCATAAATATATTTGCGTAGGTAGGCGCGGCACAATTGCCCATAGACGTTCCAGATGCTTGTATATAGAACTTGTCTCCCCATTTAAAGTAGCTGTGAAACAGCGTGAAGTGTAATAGTTCCATGATAAATATTTTGAGGTCCTCAGACTTGTCTTCATGTATAAGCAAACTCTTGACTGCAGATATACCCAGATCGTGTGGTATTGAAGTATACAACGATTTTACGTCTATACTTACCATTATCATCTGTTTAGTAAAATTCATTTGCTCTTCTTCCAGAATATTTAGAAAATGGGTTGTATCTTTGATGTAAGTACTGTTTTTTTGCACTATGTTTTGCAAGTGCTTGTCTATGTATTTACCAATGGGTTCATGTATTGAACCTACAGTTGATACAATTGGACGTAGTGGAGGAAATTTGGAATCTTTGTGTATCTTGGGCGTCATATATATATATGGAATAGTTGGATGGTCTTTTATGACGTAGTCTTTCTCTTTTTTGGCCGATGGTACCATTTTCCATTGCTTTATCAATGATTGTCTTCAAGATTTCAATAAATTCTTTTGTTGGATCGGTGGTCATGCTTGTATATGTGTTTGAATCTTGAACGTGTGCTTCCACATTTCTTTGGTAATAGCTAGTATCCATGATGACTAAGGCGCCGCCTTTGTCTGCTTGCCTTATTGTAATCTTGTCGTTGTTTGCTAATTTTTGCAAAATGTTTTTTTCTTGTGTTGTCATATTTGATTGCTTCGTCCTAGGAGATTTGAATATTTCTTCAATTTCTGTAATTACTACTTTTTCGAATGCATCCAGCACTTTATGACTCACTGGAGCCATGAATTTACTTTTGCTTTTTAATCCCATTAGTGTGGTTTCTTTGGGTGGAGTGGACGTTGGCTCGTTTACATTATCAAAAAAGTGTCTAAGTCTTAGTGATCTTAAGAATCTGTATAAACAATTGTGGCTCACTGGTTAGAGGAGGCAGACCTGGAAGCAGAGGTCAGCCCGGGACCAGGGTTCAATTCCCGGCTCAGCGGGGTCTTGAGTCCTAAAATGTCCATGGACTCGACAATTCTCGCTCCGGTGCCTACTCGATTCACGGGTTCACACTCTGCGACTCTGGGCAATAGCTTGCTTAATCTCCACAACGGCCCCTCGCGGCGGGATGCCTGGCTTTCACCTTGCGGATAACCTGTCGGGGTTATCTCACAGGGGAATACCAGGACGGGTTCCCTAAGCAAGCGCTTAGAAACCGCTTGGTGATTTGCGCTATATAAATTCCTGTACATTTACATAAACAAACTCTTGTTTCCAATAGGTTTGAATGATACGTGGGGACGTATGATGATCCTTTTTCAAGTGTTTTTAGTTCCTTTTCATTTAAGATATGACTTGATATATTGATTACTAAATGTTCAGGATTTGACTCCTTGTGTTTTGAGCTACCGCTTCTCTGCTTGTTTGTTTTTTTGATCCTCCTGGTTCTATTTCCGGTCCTGAGCCTGTTACTAAAAAAGTTACCGGAGATTGTGTAGATGTACTTGCACCAGATCTATTGTCTGTGTTTTGAGTAATTGGTTCGGTAGATGGACCTGGTTTGGGTCTCCTGTCGTATGTAGGACGTTTGTATTGAGATCCCTCAGATGATGTATCATCTGTAGATACATTAGGTTTCTGTTGTCGCCTTTTTGCGTATATGTCTGCCCAAGAGTAGACTTCTCCCAGACGACAATCTGTGGTATCCCTTTTAAATTTCCTTAATTTCCTGTCATTTATTTCCTTTGTGTATTCATCTAGTTTTTTGTTTGTGTCATCCAGTATTTTATCCCATTCTTCTTTAGTGGTTGTTTTTAGGAGCTCATCTTTAACTTGATTTATTTCCTTTGCCAAATCCTCTATTAGTTTCGCTAACTCTTCAATAATCAATAGTATAAGATCTAGTGAACATTTGTTCAGTATTGCTTGCCATCGTTCAGTGAACCTTGCATTATTTTTACATAATGTAGATTTTAGGGAAATCCTTAGACCACGTGGAATGCGTTGCGCTTTATGGTACTTAATTAAAGTGCTGGCATGTAATTTTTGGTTTACGATCCTTTTTGATATGTATAAAAGTTGTTTTATTGTAGCTTCTTTAGACCCAGTGCTCGGACATATTTCTTCTGTTTCCTCGATAAGGGAGTAAATGCGACTTGTGTCATCTTCTGTGAACACTAACGTTTCTGCTCTGTGTTCCGTGGTGTGTGCTATTTCAGCAAATTGCATATTTGTCTGATGTTTGGCGCAAATAGCACCGTGCTCAGTGATTAATGAATCTCTAAATTTTGGGGTGTGGTAATGCACTCTGAGTTCAGTTGATTGTGTATGTTCTTACTTGAGTTTTCATAAACGTCGTTGGTGCATAGGTAGGTACCCTACTGAGCTTTTAGGGTGTGAGAATATATAATCATTAAACATGTGTTAACTGTGGACACAGGGACCACTCCTTCCTTGCACTCCTTTATCCTTTCATTCAATTATAACGTAGTTTTTTCACTGTTTGTAAATTTTATTTTCATTTCCAAACATTTATTGCGTAGCGAGTTTTTCAATCATTGTCTTTCATTTTTCCTTAATTTAGGCATTTCTTTTCACATTTAACTAAATCCCAATGCATTTCAAGCACAACAGCTCTTCATCAGGGGATAACTTTTTCTGAAAATATAATACATCATATTGAGTAATGGGTCTCTCACAATGTGTACAAAATAAAGTCAACATGTATTCTAATAAATTTCCACATAACTTTGTATGCCTCTGAAGATGTATCAGCAATAAGTGTGAAATATACCACATACGTTTTGTGCCTTATGCCTCTGCAAATGTATAAAAACGTATACAAACGACATGTATTCATTTCCTGATAAATTTCTGTTATATCACATTTGTTTGCTCAGTATATACCTCTGAAAATGTATCAACATTAGGTGTAACATTCACCACATACGTTTCGTACCTTGTGCCTCTACGAATTTATCAGCAACAAGTGTGACATTTACCTCATACGTTTTATACCTCACTATTACTAACCTTGAAACCTTCGTTTTGACTTCAAAAACCGTCAAGCTGTAAGAAAACGAAAAACTGTAGTAAACCGTTTGTTTTTCTCTGAATGCATCTATATTAATGCATATTGTTAACAGAACCCTGTTCTTACCCGGTGCGTAATGTCCGTGTCGCTTCCTCGCTACCTCGGCGTTCGTCACTCTATCCCTCAATGCCGGTTACGGCTCTATGATTTACTCCCGCTCACGTGACTGACGTGAAATTGCGCGTGTTGTGTACTAGTGATTAAAGTGCTCCACACTTCAGTAAATGCAACATAGTAACTCTGTTATATACCAAGTTACACTTATGTTGTGCGAGTGTGTTAAAAAGTGTATGAGAGCGCTGTATTTCAAAATGCGTATTCACTCGGTAGGATGTGTATGCTGAACTGTATTCAATAGTGATACGAGGGTCATAATATACGTATGTGTACTGGAAAATCTGTATACTAAGACAATCCTATGCTGTATTCGATTGCTTTAAACAGTATTCAAATGTAGTGGATGGTAATTTACAGTACATGATCACAGTACATCATTATGTAGTTACATATCAAGTCCGGATCGCAAATCATATAAACTTCTGAAGTGTCTCTATAGAAGACAGTTTAAATCCATCCGCTCATTGAGACCCTTTGGCTGCAAGGTGCATAAAAGGTTGATCCAAAATACTTCTCGTTTTAACAAATGCTTGTTATTGTCTCTTCCAGGTATGGTGGCCACCATTTCCAGAATACAACATTTTAACTGACTCACATTATGATGAGCTTGGTTGAAATGAACTGCCACTGTTGATTTCTGATTGTTAAGTCTAATGTTGCTTTTATGTTCTATTATGCGAGTTTTTATTTTTCTTTGGGATTTGCCCACATAGGATAGCCCGCACGGGCACCGTAACATATAAACAACATTGCTTGAATTGCATGTGCCTGATACCTTCAAGTTTATGGTCGTACCTTTAGTTGGGTGATTAATGGTATTACCTTTTATGATGGCTGAACAATTCCCACAATTGTAGCAAGGTAATGTTCCATTATATTTGATACCTTCTTGAGTATTGGGTTGTTTGAGTAGTTCCTTCAAATTTCTTGTCCTCTCATAAGCAAAAATTGGTGGATTGGAAAATATTCCCTTAAAATCCTCTTCCAATGCCAATAGCGGCCAGTGTTTTCTGATTGTTCTCTTGATTTTAGCACTTCGAGTTGAAAATTTTGATACGAATACACTTCTTTGGTCCTCTTGCTTGTGTACCGGTTTTAGTAAATGTTGGCGCTGTAATTTGTCTGCCCTGTTGGCTGCAGATTCCAAAATGGGTTCAGGATATCCCCTTTTCTTAAATTTTTGTAATGTTGCATGTTTGTGTTTGGCGTATAATTCATTAGTGGATGCTATTCTTTTTATTCTGAGCAGTTGAGAAAAAGGCAAATGATGTTTCAATGGAGTTTGGTGGAAGCTGTTGTAATGCAGTAAGTTATTTCCGTCAGTACTCTTTGTGTATACACTTGTTGTGATCTTTCCATCTCTGTTAATCAATAACACATCCAAGAATGATAATTCGTTTTTGCTCATGGTAAATGTGAACTGAATTCTCTCGTTGATTGAGTTCAAATCATGTAATGCCAATCTTAGACTTTCTTAATTTCCTCTCCAAAGAACAAAAATGTCATCTATGTGTCATCTATGTATCTTTTATACATAATTAAATTCTTTTTCCAAATTTCATTCTCCAGTATATTGTCTGTTTCAAATCTATGCATAAATATATTTGCGTAGGTAGGCGCGGCACAATTGCCCATAGACGTTCCAGATGCTTGTATATAGAACTTGTCTTCCACCAAACTCCATTGAAACATCATTTGCCTTTTTCTCAACTGCTCAGAATAAAAAGAATAGCATCCACTAATGAATTATACGTTAAACACAAACATGCAACATTACAAAAATTTAAGAAAAGGGGATATCCTGAACCCATTTTGGAATCTGCAGCCAACAGGGCAGACAAAGTACAGCGCCAACATTTACTAAAACCGGTACACAAGCAAGAGGACCAACGAAGTGTATTTGTATCAAAATTTTCAACTCGAAGTGCTAAAATCAAGAGAACAATCAGAAAACACTGGCCGCTATTGGCATTGGAAGAGGATTTTAAGGGAATATTTTCCAATCCACCAATTTTTGCTTATGAGAGGACAAGAAATTTGAAGGAACTACTCAAACAACCCAATACTCAAGAAGGTATCAAATATAATGGAACATTACCTTGCTACAATTGTGGGAATTGTTCAGCCATCATAAAAGGTAATACCATTAATCACCCAACTAAAGGTACGACCATAAACTTGAAGGTATCAGGCACATGCAATTCAAGCAATGTTGTTTATATGTTACGGTGCCCGTGCGGGCTATCCTATGTGGGCAAAACCCAAAGAAAAATAAAAACTCGCATAATAGAACATAAAAGCAACAATAGACTTAACAATCAGAAATCAACAGTGGCAGTTCATTTCAACCAAGCCCATCATAATGTGAGTCAGTTAAAATTTTGGATTCTGGAAATGGTGGCCACCATACCTGGAAGAGACAATAACAAGCATTTGTTAAAACGAGAAGTATTTTGGATCAACCTTTTATGCACCTTGCAGCCAAAGGGTCTCAATGAGTGGATGGATTTAAACTGTCTTCTATAGAGACACTTCAGAAGTTTATATGATTTGCGATCCGGACTTGATATGTAACTACATAATTATGTACTGTGATCATGTACTGTAAATTACCATCCACTACATTTGAATACTGTTTAAAACAATCTAATACAGCATAGGATTATGTCTTAGTATACAGATTTTCCAGTACACATACGTATATTATGACCCTCGTATCACTATTGAATACAGTTCAGCATACACATCCTACCGAGTGAATACGCATTTTGAAATACAGCGCTCTCATACACTTTTTAACACACTCGCACAACATCAGTGTAACTTGGTATATAACAGAGTTACTATGTTGCATTTACTGAAGTGTGGATCACTTTAATCACTAGTAAACAACACGCGCAATTTCACGTCAGTCACGTGAGCGGGAATAAATCATAGAGCCGTAAATGGCATTGAGGGATAGAGTGACGAACGCCGAGGTAGCGTGGAAGCGACACGGACATTACGCACCGGGTAAGAACAGGGTTCTGTTAACAATATGCATTAATATAGATGCATTCAGAGAAAAACAAACGGTTTACTACAGTTTTCCGTTTTCTTACAGCTTGACGGTTTTTGAAGTCAAAACGAAGGTTTCAAGGTTAGTAATAGTGAGGTATAAAACGTATGAGGTAAATGTCACACTTGTTGCTGATAAATTCGTAGAGGCACAAGGTACGAAACGTATGTGGTGAATGTTACACCTAATGTTGATACATTTTCAGAGGTATATACTGAGCAAACAAATGTGATATAACAGAAATTTATCAGGGAATGAATACATGTCGTTTTTATACGTTTTTTTACATTTGCAGAGGCATAAGGCACAAAACGTATGTGGTGTATGTCACACTTATTGCTGATACATCTTCAGAGGCAAACAAAGTTATGTGGAAATTTATTAGAATACATGTTGACTTTATTTTGTACACATTGTGAGAGACCCATTACTCAATATGATGTATTATATTTTCAGAAAAAGTTATCCCCTGATGAAGAGCTGTTGTGCTTGAAATGCATTGGGATTTAGTTAAATGTGAAAAGAAATGCATAAATTAAGGAAAAATGAAAGACAATGATTGAAAAACTCGCTACGCAATAAATGTTTGGAAATGAAAATAAAATTTACGAACAGTGAAAAAACTACGTTATAATTGAATGAAAGGATAAAGGAGTGCAAGGAAGGAGTGGTCCCTGTGTCCACAGGTAACACATGTTTAATGATTATATATTCTCACACCCTAAAAGCTCAGTAGGGTACCTACCTATGCACCAACGACGTTTATGAAAACTCAAGTAAGAACATACACAATCAACTGAACTCAGAGTGCATTACCACACCCCAAAATGTAGATAACATTTGTGAACCATGCTGAAGATACAAAAATAATTATCACCCCGGTTTGTACTTCACATTCTCTTTAACGATCTCATTTTATGACTGTATGAGAGACATTTCAAAGTGGCTTCAAGCTAACTCAAATTCAACTGAGATAAGATGTAGGTAATACACTGCTTTTCAGGTTCCTCTTTCCTGCTTTTGCCAGTGGATTTTTGGCCTTCAGAGGCAATTCAACTCCAATAACCATGGCATCGCTGTGGCAAGGAGTGGGCTGTCGCCCTTTGCAGGATGGTGACCAAGAGGGGCCATTGCCATCTGTGCTAGGTTCGCAACCCCCACATTCTCAACCCCCCAAGTACCAGATGGGAGCCATGGTGAAAAGATGAGGCCATCATTCTTGAGGAGAATGCAAACCATAAAGCGTAATGGTTTGCGACCCGTGGAAGGAGAAAATAATTTGAAGCACCTGATCCTAGACGCACCGAAGACCAGCCACCTGACTCCGGAAGACTTACAGCACCATCGGAGGAGCATTGTGGATGCCTGCCACTCACCCGCAGCATCCAGACTCTGCTCACAGCCGGGCCACTGATGCATGCCCAGGCCTGTCCACAGCTCCAGTGAGAGTGCCGAAACTGAAAGCCTTGCCTTGTTCTCTAGGAGAACTTATTTTGACTAAAAACGCCATGATGCTGAAACACTTTGACGGTTAAGAATCCATTGTGGAACTTTGTAGACTTGCACTTGCTAGCAGGATCAACCCTGAATGTTGCCTCACATGAATGGGGAATAACGACAAGGGAAGGGAGAATCCAGGACTTACCTGGACAATGCCTAACAAAAACGGTGTATATTTTTTGCTACGTGTCGGATGTGTTGGCATATAATGCTACTATTTATTTTTCATTTAGCGGGACATTCATTTACTGGAGTTGTTGAGCTTGTTTTTGAGTTGTGAGTCTGTATGCACCTTGCACCAACACCACTCACCAACCCACCCCACTGAGAAGCTTCGGACTACTTGACCAGTGCTACCAGTTAGAGTCAAATGTTGAAGGGCTAGCATTTTGCCCAGTTACTCAGAGCCTATAAGAGGTTGGGCCCTGGGAGATCAGGAGTACAAGGCCTCTCCCCACATGGTTGGGCCCAATAGTTCCTGCTTTCTCCGTGGCCCCTTTAAAAGGGTTCTGACAACCCCTTAGGAGCATGGACTCAGCTTTTTTTGTTGCTTTCTGATGATGACCTGTAGTGATGACAATCGAATCTACCTTGAATCCAATGACCTGGCTTCTTGCTCAGTGTTAATCCTCCAAAACCGCCTTCTCACTGTCCAGGAATGAATTCTGCCAAATGTACCTAAGCTAAACGTGGACAAGACTTAAAGTTTGATAACTGAAGGTTACTCCAAATTCTGGACTAAGTCCCTTTGGCTATCCTACTTTGAAGCTGTTCAACTTGTAGCTGGACAGTGAAAACGTTTACTTCTGGTTAATCAAGAACGTTCCCTTAAAGTTCACATCCAGAAGAACTGTACCTCCTACTTTGCCTTATTGTAAATCCTTATATTTTTTCTACAAAGCAACTGGGCAAGGGTAATAAGTTCGACCTTGATTTTTCAGGTGGATTGCTAGAATGCCTCATACTTGGATCTGCTGAGGTGTCAGATCGCCACATGTCAGGGGTTTCAAAGCATGGTGGTATTGCATTGCTGGTAGTGGCCTGGCCTGAGGAAATCGTACAAGTCTTGGGTTTAAGATTCTCTTTATCAATCATTGTGTCTTTGTAAGACCAGCACTAAGCTATTTTCCGCAATGGTTATTCAGTACACTCCAGTTAGATCCCTCAGATCAGACACCTTGGGACTTCATCATATGCAAGATATCAGTGTGCTCAAGCTTGATGAAGATTTTTCAAACTTCTGGACACCACATTTTGGCACAGTTAGCTTTTTGTAAAGCTTCTTCAAATTCATTATTTAATAAACTTCTGAAAAAGTTCCTTTTCCGTTACCCTTCCTTCTTCCTTTCCTGCCTCTCCCTTCTCCATTAAGTTGTTGCCTCACTCCTATTGCCAATGGTGGATAGCCGCTCTCTTTGACTAAAAAAATGAATATGCAACCACACACCTACTTTTACCGGAACCCCTGCAAAAAATAAGTATCCCTGTGTCCCAGGTGGACGGCGAGACACCCAAAATAAACATGTTGGGGCAGATTTACTTTTCCTGGCGCATTGCTGCAAATCAGCAGGGATGTGCCAGGAAAGATGTGTGACGCAAGTTTACCCTTGCGCCACCACACATGCGCTGCCTTGTAAAGCGCAAAGATAAACAGATGCATGTTGCATCTGCCGGCGTATGGTTGGCGCAGTGCTGGAGTTGTGTCGCGGGCACGACATAACTCCAGCACTGTTCCAACATGGCCTAACCTCAACATGGTGCGTCACACCTTACGCCTGCTTCAAGCAGGTGCAAGGTTTTGACGCAGCGGCTTCGGAAAAGTGACTAGGTGAAATCTTGTAGATTTCACTCAGGCACTTTTCTGAGGTGTTCCTGCGACCGAACACCCACCCTGCGCCGGAACGCCCACATGAAACCTGACACAGGTTTCATGTGGCGCAAGACTTTACAACGTGACGCATCTCCCTAGATGTGTCACTTTGTAAATAGGGCGCAACGTGGTGCATGGTTTATGCCTCCGTTGCGTCTCAAAAGTGACGCAACGGCGGCACAAATGTGGCGCACGGGGCTCGTAAATCTGCCCCTTAAAGTATATATGAATCTTCCTGTTAGCTCGACAATACCCTAAAGAAGAGGGCACACACCGCCCAAAGTTAGCTTTGTATTTATTCTTCAAACTTCACATGTTCTGTTCTGCATGGATTGGCAAATAATGTCATTGCAAAAGTAAGCACCCTGCATTAGCAGATAAAAAATTGTTTCATTATAGAATACAAATATCACGTGCAACAGCTTGCTAACAAATAAGCAGCTTTTTTAAAGATTCCATTGTAATATGCTAAATAAAATCCAATATTTACTAGATATGTTTTAATACGGAGAAAATGTAGTATACTTGTCTCCATGGATGGTTGGGAAACTTATCAAACCACATTGGGCTTCCAGAGATTTCTTGGCTTGTACTTCAGCTACGTAAATAAATAGAGCAAAACTAAAATAGTCTTGAAACTTCAACTCAGCTACAAAAGAAGCTGTCACTGTCACAGACTGCTTGCTTTGTCACTCCTATCTGCTTAGACACGGCTGGGCAATTTCTCCATGGCACACCTCCTTCCTGCCAGATTGGATCTGCCAGAAGACGGAGTTGTCATAGGATGATGAGTGATTAAACTGCAGTGTGTGCCTCGATCCTCTCCCGAGGCGCTCGTGCAGAGTATCCGATATTAGGTGAAACAAAAAAAAACACTCAGTTCTCTGCAGCAAGAAACTAGCAGCTAATTAAGTCATCGGATGAATCAGAAGTGCTAGAAAAACGTACTGCTTCGGATACCCAAGCTGTTCTTCCAAAATGGATTACTTGAAAGGTTCTTTCTGATATTAGAAAACTGGAATGTTTGGAGGTCTTCTGAACGCAGCGGAGTGGCAGGGGGCCATTAATAGATAGGAGAAGCCCTCTGCTCTAACGTGCCAATGTTGGTCGTAGTCTTTTACCTTGATAAATTCAGAACATTTAACCGTCAGTGAGCGGAGAGTTAATAGTTTTATATCTCTTCTGCCTCGGGGTGCACTGGCTTTTAAAGGTCATTTACCCCAGTTATAGGCCCTGGCCTACATCACAGGCCTAGAGCTCGGCCAGGGAGCCTCAAGGTGCCGACATAGCCTTGGAGCAGGGATATAATTATCCAATCCATATTCAAGGCCCCCCAGCGCTGTAAGTGGGTAGTCATGTCAAAGGGACGCCGTACTTTCAACACTGAGCGTCTTTGGTGATTTCTAGGGAAGTACATTGCAATTACGCCACATGAAGCACAGATTGGTGTGAGATTTTTTTTGTATTATGTTTTCACTTTATTACAGTTTGAAGTGCTGCATAAATACTTCACAGATTTCCTTTAAGTTAAGCCTCACTGCGCTTAGAGAGGGTTAAGCTACAAGAGGGTTAAGCACAGGCTAATTTGGGGTTTCTTCTGAACTCACCCTGACAGGAACTGTGTCTGCTGCTGCTTGAGTAGAGTATCACCCCTTCAACCAGCAACCCAATTCCTAACAGGAATGCTTCCCTCTCCTCACCGAGGCACTATCAGGTACCTGCTGTGTGTTCTGGTGCATACAGGCGTAGTAAATTCAGCTGCCGTAAAGAGTGCATTCATTTTACTCCCCTATTTTTCCATTCCCTTGCGAGTTCATGGCATAGATGAATTTCAAGGCACACCGACCTCAACATGACCTACTAACATGTTCTTGATTTGACATCACTCTGGCCGAAATGATCTGGGAGAATCTGGTTCCCATTGGCTACACTACTTAGCCTGTGATGATAACCAGTGAAACAGAATGGAACTTTGCTATTTGCATTAAAGAGCTTACTTTCGTATTTCTTTTTTTATTGACTATCATTAAAAAAAGAGTTACATTGAAATAAGGCTGCATGTAGGCATAGTTCTTTTAAACCAACAGAAATTGTTTTCTGGCCTGGTATGTTCAGATATTAGCTAGACCGATGAACTTTAACAACACCTCCAGGCTCACTGTATTTCAGCAGCAGCCAGAGGTAGGAATTGTGGAGCTGCAAGTTACAGTGATTAGCTGGAAAAAAAGACGTAAAAGGAAATTTAAAAAAGCAATCTAAAAGAAATTCTTAATGAACGCATTATGAAATGTTCATATAAGGAAAAGAGAATGCAGATATGCAAAAAGGTACAGGCTGTTGATTCAAGGCTAAAGAGTCTGCAAAGACAATTTAGAGCACCAGAAACTACATATGTTCAATTTATGCATATCTTGCTTACGAGTGAACCTTTGACCCAATATTATTTGAACCTAATTTTCAATAAATAAATATATATATATATATATATATTCACTGAAAAAACCATAGGTTATAGACCATATATAGTTAGGAATTAGCATTTACAAAACCTTGAAAATTCACTGAAAAAACCATAGGTTATAGACCATATATAGTTAGGAATTAGCATTTAAAAAACCTTATTTTACTCACACAAAACCATTGAAATTCCATATATAGTTAGTTGCACTAACTATATATCGCGCACCCGCAATCCACTGCTGATCATGTCACATATTACATCATTCATGACATGGTCAGTGACATCACTGATGACATCACTGATGACATCTCAAATGACATCACTGATGACATCACTGATGACATCTCAAATGACATCACTGATGAGATCACTGATGACATCATCCAGTGACTGTGTGTTTCTGTAAAGTTTAAATATGTTTTACATATTGAAGAATGAGTAGATGTATAAGTGTCTGGACGAAGGATTTAGTAGGTGCATGACTGAATGTATGAGTGAGTGATTAAATGTGTCTCACTGAGTGCATGGGTTAGTGACTAAACTGTCTTAATTTGTGCATCATTATGTCTGTTGTTCTGTAAACTGCTGCATGTGTTGATCAGTAGCTATATGATTAACTATATGGGTTATTGATTGATTGTCCAAGTATTTGTATAGGAGACTGAGTGTGTGTGTGGCTGGCTGGGAGGTGTGTGACTCTGTGCCGATCAATGTGTACTTGTATCAATGATTGTATAAGAAAGTAAGTATGTGTTAGTGTATGTTTGAAAATGTAAGGTGCTCTATGTTTAACTGTATAGACAAGAAAATGGAAGTGTGATTGATTCTTTACAGGACTGACTAGGTGTGTGAGTAACTCCATGGATGAGTGGCAGAGTGTAAGTGTCTGTATAGGTGTATGAGTGCATATGATAGTGTTGTAAAGATGAGTGATTGTATGTATGAATGATTGTATGGGTGAATGAGTGAATGTGTGTGTAGACGTAGGAATCAGTGAGTACGTATGTAGTAACTAGTATTGGTGTGTCAATGGTTTCAAAAATTATACTCTGTATTTAACACTGGGTGAAACAGAGGTTATATTAAAACGTGAGGAGATGCATTGTATTGTCACATGAATGATATCATCAGTGATGTGGTCATTGATGTCATTTGAGATGTCATCAGTGATGTCATCAGTGATGTCACTGACCATGTCATGAATGATGTAATATGTGACATGATCAGCAGTGGATTGCGGGTGCGCGATATATAGTTAGTGCAACTAACTATATATGGAATTTCAATGGTTTTGTGTGAGTAAAATAAGGTTTTTTAAATGCTAATTCCTAACTATATATGGTCTATAACCTATGGTTTTTTCAGTGAATTTTCAAGGTTTTGTAAATGCTAATTCCTAACTATATATGGTCTATAACCTATGGTTTTTTCAGTGAATTTCAATGGTTTTTTAATAGCAAATATCATAAGCTGTCGAATGTCAAGTACGTGGTAAGTAAAAACATTTTCGTGTTTATGCACACTGATCTGCTTTGAATACTGCCCCCCACCCCTCATTTCTATTAGGAGTACTCTCTCTTTGCAGATAGTGAAGGGTAGTTAACGCAGCCCTTTGCCCCCTTTGTAATACGTCGTGCCTGCTTCTCTCTCCATTTGATTGATTGTTCTCTTTGGTTCATTCTCTATTTACAAACAAGCACAGAGTGGCAATACTCTGTTTAGTCTTTGCAGATAGCGAAAAATCGTGTAAAAAAACAAAAGGAATCGAGCAAAATCAGTAGGCCACTAATGGGATCTCTTTTTGACCTCGCTAAAATAGAAACATTAGGAACAACCTGTTGAAAATAGCAATGCGTATGTACATAAGCGGCGTTCATTTGTGTTCACAGTACCCCTTGTTGATTGTTTCAATCGAGCATTGAATTGTTCGAAGTTAATTCTCTTAAGGATCTTCTCTACCTGCAAACGAGGAAGAATAGGAATATTCTCTCTCCCTTTGCAGATAGTGAAGGGTAGGTAACGCAAGCCTTTAACACGTCGTACCTATTTCATTCCTCATTGATTGATTGATTGTCCGAACATTGACTGTTTGGGAATTAGTTCTTTTTGGAGGTATTCCCTGTTTGCAAATAAACGTAGGAAAATCTTTGCAAGTAGTGAAAGGGTACGTAATGCGGACCTTTCTCCCCCGTTGTAATCTGTCATGCCTATCTACTCCCCACTGATTGATGCACCTTTTTCACCCGGACCATTTACTAGAGATACGTCATCTGGCCCGACCAGAGAGCACCCCTAGTGAAAAGGACATATGCAATAATAACGAAGTGATCACTGTATCCTGTTAACAGAAACTTTACCATGAAACAACCTGGAAAGAAAAAAATAGGAAAACGAAAATCAGTAGGCCACTGATGAACATGAACTTTTATTAAACAACAAACAAAGAAACGATAACATAACGTAATGATAAAACCTATTAATGTCCTAGAAACAAGAAAACGTTAAAGTATGCCAGTGGTGAGAGACCAGAAAAACAGTCCGAGAAACCAAATCACCCCTCGCTGTCCCAACTCATGCACTCTGAAAGTTCAAAGTTTTGAGGAGTGCTTGTAACATTGTCTGAAGCCTATTTGCAATTGCTTCATCTTCACTATTCTTAAAGTAAGTGGGGGCTGTTGTGATGCGGTGCCACCCTGAACCGCTTGACGGAGGCCCCCGAGGGACGGTGTCATGTCGCGGACTCGGAGGGGGCGCTTGGCTCCGGCCCCCTCCCCAAGTCGTGTTGCCCTGGTGTGGCCTGAGATCGCCCCCGACATAGGTGGCCGGCTCCCGGGGTCAAGCGGAACTTTTTTCCTTTTGGTGACTCTTCCATTCTTCACCTTGTCCCACAATCCGTTTCACCTAAAGACACGCTGTAGTGGGGCACCCCTTTTCCGTTTCATTTGCCATTCAGCCCGCTTTTGCTACACTGTGCCTCTTCCGCTATTCAGCTGTTTACCGCCCGCTCTTTCGACTACAGCGTCTCGCTCACCATGTACTTGAGTTGCTCCCGCTCTTGCGGTGCAGCGATAGGCGGCTGCCACAGGACTCTCAAAATGGCGGCCATCTCTTCAGATTTGGGCGTGGTCCACTAAAATGGGCCTGCGACACCTTGGAACTCGGACGCTTGTCTGCTAGAGCTTGGGCTCCATTCTCGAAAGCGTCCCCTCATCCTTGAAGATTCTACAAAAGTCTTGGGGGCCCCCGACTCCCGCAGGCTTCTGGTGGGGAGCGCCTAGCATGATTGCTCGTGGAATGGCCACGACGGAGCTACGAAATGGTGGTGCTCTCATGCTAACGCCAGCTTCAGTCTGAAACATCCAGAAACACTGTAGACTACCAATTCGATCAGTTCCGGTAGCGCTCCAACGTGACCCGGTAGAGAAGAACTTGCCCTCCCCTCTTTGACTGATGGTTCTTGTTGCCTGTCCCTTCTGTTGTCATTTAACAGAACTATTTAGCCTGCTGAAAGGGGTTGTGTGCCGTCCGCTGGTTGGTGGAGACATTTTGACTATATTCTGGACCTGCGTTGTCGCGTAATGCGTCATATGACGTGCCGCGTTAGAAAGTTTAATAAATTATTAAACACAATAAACAATCCTTAAAAAATAAAAAAAAATAAAAAATAATCAACAAAACCAACAATCAATTAACAACAGTATTTGAAAAGTCTATCATTCATTTTTCATTGCAGTACGCTGCCCAGAAAGCTTCCCGGTTCCCGGACCGGGCGCTACCCACGCAAAAAAACAAAAAAAAAATTTTTTTTTTTTTGCCCCGCGGGGCCGTTTTAAAGCCTCCACATTAAACCTAGGGGGTCAGGGAGGATCTACTATGCCCCCTTATGGTTATTTGCCCCTTTGTTTTGGCCTCCTCTTGTCTCTCGATCCTACCGAGAGACAAGATGGCGGCCGCTACGGACTTTTTGGAATGTTGACAGACGCCAGAGAACCAATCAGCTTCGCTTCACAAAGCTCCGTTGCGCGAAAAGTACGCGTCCTGGAGCGCTGCCCAGAGCGCGCTTACAGATATATATCTTTTTTTAAACGTTAATTTCTCAAAATCCACTGGAGCACATATATTGAGACCTACAAAAGGCACATCGGGCTACCAGTCCCTACAATTTTGCCAAGTTTCGTGCAAATCCATTCAGCCGTTCGGGCTAAAAGTGAGGCCAACCGCCCTATGGAAATTAACATGGGAAAAACGCGTTTTGGGACCCCCCTTTTTTCTCGGCCCCCCCTTGACGAACCCCCCCAAAATTTTCAGGGGCTGCTCAGAAACAAAATGTGCCATTTTCCTGAAAATTTCAGCCAATTCCGTCCACAAACGCCAAAGTTATTAGACATAGAATTTTCAAAAATCCCATAGAGAAAAAATCCTAACTATATATACCTACTGGCGACCGCCAGTAGGTAATATTACCTACTGGCGGTCGCAAGTAGGTATATATAGTTAGGATTTTTTCTCTATGGGATTTTTGAAAATTCTATGTCTAATAACTTTGGCGTTTGTGGACGGAATTGGCAGAAATTTTCAGGAAAATGGAACATTTTGTTTCTGAGCAGCCCCTGAAAATTTGGGGGGGTTTCGTCAAGGGGGGCCGAGAAAAAAGGGGGTCCCAAAACGCGTTTTTCCCATGTTAATTTCCATAGGGCGGTTGGCCTCACTTTTAGCTCGAACGGCTGAATGGATTTGCACAAAACTTGGCAAAATTGTAGGGACTGGTAGCCCGATGTGCCTTTGCTAGGTCTCAATATATGTGCTCCAGTGGATTTTGATAAATTAACGTTCAAAAAAATATATATATCTGTAACAGCGCTCCGGGTAGCGCTCCGGTTCGCGTACTTGACGCGTAACGGAACTTCGCGAAGCGAAGCTGATTGGCTCTCTGGTGTCTGTCAACATTCTAAACAGTCCGGAGCGGCCGCCATCTTGTCTCTCGGTAGGATCGAGAGACAAGAGGAGGCCAAAACAAAGGGGGAAATGACCATAAGGGGGCATAGTAGATCCTCCCTGACCCCCTAGGTTTGATGTGGAGGCTTTAATAGGGCCCCGCGGGGCAAAAAAAAAAAAAAAATTGTTTTTTTTGCGTGGGGAGCGCCCGGTACGCTTTTGTGCAATGGGCGGTGGTAATCTAAATGATGAGGGGGGAGGGGGGGCAGCGTTCAAAGCACATCAGCGTGCATAAACACGAAAATGTTTTTATCTGCCACGTACTTGACTTATCTCTCTGAGATGCATTCCCTTGTGTTTCGGCAATGGTAGTCTGTTCATTACATAGATCGCCCGAGGGCGGTAGTACAGACCGCGCGTAGGAAAGGGTCAAAAGCCAGGGGTATAGGAGTATGTAACAAGCGAGCCATTTAATTGAAAAAACTAAACGTGACAAACGGTTGCAGGATCAGTGAAGGTTGATTTTATAATTGAAAGTATAACAGGATCAGTTACAATAAAATCGTCCATACGCACACCATGGGCGAGTATCATGGGTAACATTATTTCGAAGCTTTATTAATACAATAATCAATAATGAAAAATCGACATCAATAGGGTTGTCCGTATTCCTAGTCAGTACCCTTCCTCGCCCGCCATGTGCACAAAGACCGCATACATCCCCCATAACGTCAAGGCTAAGTAACTAGAACGTCATAAGGAGTTGCAATTCGCTCCCATATTGGCGCCATTTTGGTCGAGGCCAGGCAGGTCCAGAGTATAGTTCAATGTCTCCAATAAGTAGCAGCAGGACCAGAATCCCTTTCGGCAGTTCTGTCTTCGTCATTACGAGCACTAGAAAACAAGACATTCTGGGCAATACCACCCTTGCCGCAGCCCTTTATTCTACAAGATGGTGTCTTTCAAAAGCCAGGGGTATAGGAGTATGTAACAAGCGAGCCATTTAATTGAAAAAACTAAACGTGACAAACGGTTGCAGAATCAGTGAAGGTTGATTTTTTAATTGAAAGTATAACAGGATCAGTTACAATAAAATCGTCCATACGCACACCATGGGCGAGTATCATGGGTAACATTACTTCGAAGCTTTATTAATACAATAATCAATAATGAAAAATCGACATCAATAGGGTTGTCCGTATTCCCAGTCAGTACCCTTCCCCGCCCGCCATGTGCACAAAGACCGCATGCATCCCCCATAACGTCAAGGCTAAGTAACTAGAACGTCATAAGGAGTTGCAATTCGCTCCCATATTGGCGCCATTTTGGTCAAGGCCAGGCAGGTCCAGAGTATAGTTCAATGTCTCCAATAAGTAGCAGCAGGACCAGAATCCCTTTCGGCAGTTCTGTCTTCGTCATTACGAGCACTAGAAAACAAGACATTCTGGGCAATACCACCCTTGACGCAGCCCTTTATTCTACAAGATGGTGTCTTTCAAAAGCCAGGGGTATAGGAGTATGTAACAAGCGAGCCATTTAATTGAAAAAACTAAACGTGACAAACGGTTGCAGGATCAGTGAAGGTTGATTTTATAATTGAAAGTATAACAGGATCAGTTACAATAAAATCGTCCATACGCACACCATGGGCGAGTATCATGGGTAACATTACTTCGAAGCTTTATTAATACAATAATCAATAATCAATAATGAAAAATCGACATCAATAGGGTTGTCCGTATTCCCAGTCAGTACCCTTCCCCGCCCGCCATGTGCACAAAGACCGCATACATCCCCCATAACGTCAAGGCTAAGTAACTAGAACGTCATAAGGAGTTGCAAGTCGCTCCCATACTGGCGCCATTTTGCTCGAGGCCAGGCAGCTCCAGAGTATAGTTCAATGTCTCCAATAAGTAGCGGCAGGACCAGAATCCCTTTCGGCAGTTCTGGCTTCGTCATTACGAGCACTAGAACACAAGACATTCTGGGCAATACCACCCTTGACGCAGCCCTTTATGCTACAAGATGGTGTCTTCCATTCAGAAAATATTGTTGGCAGCATTTTGAAAGGAAAGATAAACGGCCGTTCTCCTAGTGAGTCTCACATTGTTACATTTATGAAGAATGTTGAAGAGTAGTATGTTGAAAATCTGAAGCCATCGTTCTACAAACTCTCAACCAGCCTTGGATGGAAAAATCCTGAAGAATGTACAAACTGAAAACCAGTTTTTGTCTGCATAGCATCAGCAGCAACACTTGAGTCAGCTTTGTGTGAAGCCGCCATCTTGATCCAATCAATACCGTCCCCCTGCACACATTCAGGGACCAGGCCGCATTGCGAGGGCACCGCAGGACGTGTCTTCAGGTCAAACGGATTGTGGGACAAGGTCCAGAATGAAGAGTCACCAAAAGGCAAAAAGTTCCGCCGGACCCCGGGAGCCGGCCGCCTATGTCGGGGGCGATCTCAGGCCACACCAGGGCAACAAGACTTGGGGAGGGGGCAGGAGCCAAGCACCCCCTCCCAGTCCGCGCCACCACACCGCCCCTCGGGGGCCTCCGTCAAGCGGTTCAGGGAGGCACCGCAGGCAGCGGTTCTTCAGATAAGTGGCTCTCACCGGCAAGGCTCCCCTCCGTCAGCAGCGATCGTTGGCGCTGTGGTTGCGGCCGGAGGCCCCACCTAGTCAACGCCCCGGCCTCTCCATGTCGTAGGCCGCAAGAGTGGGTGCAATTCAGCCGGATGGCGGGTGAGACGCTGTAGCCGCAAGAGCAGGCGAAACTCAACCGGCCGAGTGAGGCACTGTGCCGCAAGAGCGGGCGCAACTCAGCTGGCCGAGAGAGACTTGGGGAGGGGGCAGGAGCCAAGCGCCCCCTCCCAGTCCGCGCCACCACACCGCCCCTCGGGGGCCTCCGTCAAGCGGTTCAGGGAGGCACCACAGGCAGCGGTTCTTCAGATCAGTGGCTCTCACCGGCAAGGCTCCCCTCCGTCAGCAGCGATCGTTGGCGCTGTGGTTGCGGCCGGAGGCCCCGCCTAGTCAACGCCCCGGCCTCTCCATGTCGTAGGCCGCAAGAGTGGCCGCAACTCAGCTGGCCGAGCGAGACTTGGGGAGGGGGCAGGAGCCAAGTGCCCCCTCCCAGTCCGCGCCACCACACCGCCCCTCGGGGGCCTCAGTCAAGCGGTTCTGGGAGGCACCGCAGGCAGCGGTTCTTCAGATCACAACAGAGTCTCATGCTCGATCGATTTAGCTGGCCGAATCAGGCAACAAGAAGGTGGGGGGGGGGCACCTCTTGCTCAACCACCACCTGAGGAGGTGGTACTCTCTTCCTAGGAGGTGGTGGTGGTGGTGGGGATGCACCAGCTGAAGCTACAACACTTGCCATTGCTAAGTGATGAAAAAAGGTCTTCCTCTCACAAAGATGAAAGTCAGAGTGAGGAAACAAGGAGGGGTTTTCATCATTTGGGACAAAAAATAGTTCTAAACCAATGAAAAGTGTTATTTTTAGGTCACATGACCTAGCCTTACATCATTAGGAACCCAAAAGTGAAATGAACCAATGAAAAGTTTTATTAACAAGTCACATGACCTGTTATGCTTACGTTACGCGCTCCGTGCCGCGCCCCGGATCGCTTCCGGGAAGCTGCGCTTCGCGCCTTGCGCACCGGAGCACTTCCGGGTGCGCTAACGCGGCTCGTCATATGACGCATTACGCGACAACGCGATATGTCGCGGTTACGCGACGCGTCACGATGTTGTTTTCTAACGCGGCAGTTGCGCAAACAGAACGTTTATCGGCCGGGCATATGGAATACATACACATTCATACCATACAATCAGGGCATGTACGCTCAGTCACACCATACAATTTTTCACGTTCACAGTGATGGTCTGCACTCCATGCAATATCTCACAGCGCTTGTCTATGTCTTTCCCTACATTGAGCACGGTGCGGTCCATGTCCACTCCATTCTTCAGTCGGAACTCCGATGTAACCTACAGAGGAGAAAAGAAAGGGGGGGATACAGCATTCAGAGGATGTCAGCGCGCGCAAACACGAAAAAGCTTCTACTTACCATGTATCAGACTAGCTGCAGGAACGTGTGATACAACAGATCTTGGCTATCCCTTTCGCATTATTTTTCTGTGTAACATATCCTCCCCTTCTTATGATGCCAAAAAATGTTTCATTTTGTTTGTCTCTAAATTCGAGTTCCCTCTTCGTGTATTTGTTTCTCAATTAGTCTTATTTTATGGGACAAAATACCACACCTTACATTCGGCAGATTCCTTAAGCTACGGTCGACCATTTTCTAACAATTCTGGAAAAAGGGCAGGTGTGACGGATACAAATTTCAATCAATCCAAAATTCAGGCAAAGGGTCTGCATTATCTGTCTTCTATTGTTTGGGAATAACAGCCATTATTCTAAAATCCTACCAACCTAGACGATTGTTATGACGCTGATTCCATACTTCCTTCGAAAACTTTTTTTGGCAAAAATGTCAGTATACAAATACGGGCCTACAACCACGTGGGCCGGCCACGGAGCAAACTGGAATCGTATATGATGAGGGGACCTTTACACTGTAGAAAAACGTAACGGGCGGGCCATTAGGTTGCAGGAATTAAGGTGTCTAACAGTTGCGGAATCGGTGGACGTTAATTTTTATAATGAAAGTACGACAGGACCAGTTACAATGAAATTATCTAGATATACATTTGCGGGCAAGTACCATGAGTAACGTTAATTCGAACTTTCAATAGTACAGTAATGAATAATACATCAGAACTTAATATCAATAGGGATGTGCAAATGTTCAATCAGTACCCGTCCCCGCCCGCCATGTGCTCCAAAACTGCATACATATCTCGTGATATCAAGGCTGAGCAACCAGTACACATCAAGGAGTTGCGAGTCTCTTTTATTCCGACGCCATTTTGGGCGAGGCCGGGCAGGTCCAGAATATAGTCAAAATGCCTCCACCAACCAGCGGTCGGAACAGAACCCCTTTCAGCAGTCCAAAAAGTTCAGTTAAATGACAACAGAAGGGACAGGCAACAAGAACCATCAGTCAAAGAGGGGAGGGCAAGTTCTTCTCTACCGGGTCACGTTGGGGCTCCACCGGAACTGATCGAATTGGTAGTCTACAGTGTTTCTGGATGTTTCAGACTGAAGCTGGCGTCAGCATGAGAGCACCCCGTGGCTACGTCATGGCCATTCCGCGAGCAATCATGGCAGTCGCTCCCCACCGGAAGTCTGCGGGAGTCGGGGGCCCCGGTGACTCTTGTAGAATCTTCAAGGCTGAGGGGACGCTTTTGGGAATGGGGCCCATGCCCTAGCAGTCAAGCGTCCGAGTTCCAGGGTTGCCCAGAGCCATCCTTGCAGGCCAGGCCCAAGTCTGTGGAGCCGACCGCCATTTCGTGAGCTCCGTGGCAGCCGCCTGTCGCTGTACCACAAGAGTGGGTGCAATTCAGCCGGATGGCGGGTGAGACGCTGTAATAGAAAGAGCAGGCGCAACTCAGGTGGCCGAGCGAGGCACTGTGAGGCAAGAGCGGGCGCAATTCAGCTGGCCGAGTGAAGCGCTGGGGTGCAGCTGAGAAACCTCCACCTGGGGAGGTGGGGGAGGCTCGTTCGCGCCGCCTCTCCCTTCCAGTGCACCCCACGCCGTCTCCTGGCGCAGGTATATGTGATGGTAGGACCAGGGCACCGCAGGACGTGTCTTCAGGTCAAACGGATTGTGGGACAAGGTCCAGAATGGAAGAGTCACCAAAAGGCAAAAAGTTCCGCCGGACCCCGGGAGCCGGCCGCCTATGTCGGGGGCGATCTCAGGCCACACTAGGGCAACAAGACTTGGGGAGGGGGCAGGAGCCAAGCGCCCCCTCCGAGTCCGCGCCACCACACCGCCCCTCGGGGGCCTCCGTCAAGCGGCTCAGGGAGGCACCGCAGGCAGCGGTTCTTCAGATCAGTGGTCTCACCGGCAAGGCTCCCCTCCGTCAGCAGCGATCGTTGGCGCTGTGGTTGCGGCCGTAGGCCCCGCCTAGTCAACTCCCCGGCCTCTCCATCTCGTAGGCCGCAGAGTAGTCGGGGAGAAATCCCGGGAACGGCGGCATGCATTTTGATCGATGTTGCAGCAGGCTGCCATGTAAATAGTTATTTAATAAAACGTTTTATCCTGTTACTTTGCTGGTGTGTTGTATATATTTATAATATTTGCATAGGGTTTGTCGTTATTTTGGGCGGGGTGGGCGGCGGAGCCGAGCTGTCTTGCAGCCATCATGGCGTCGAGCTCGGTTCCTCTCACTAGTTTCATATTTCTCATGAGGGGTTGTTCCTAATGTTTCTATTTTAGCGAGGTCAAAAAGAGATCCCATTAGTGGCCTACTGATTTTGCTTGATTCCTTTTGTTTTTTCTAACGATTTTTCACTATCTGCAAAGACTAAACAGAGTATTGCGACTCTGTGCTTGTTTGTAAATAGAGAATGAACCAAAGAGAAGCAATTCCAAAACAGTAAATGCTTGGATAACAATCAATCAAATGGAGAGGGAAGCAGGCACGACGGATTACAACGGGGGCAAAGGCCTGCGTTACCTACCCTTCACTATCTGCAAAGAGAGAATACTCCTAAAAGAAAAGAGGGGGGGGGGCAGCGTTCAAAGCACATCAGCGTGCATAAACACGAAAATGTTTTTACCTACCACGTACTTGACATTTTAAAGCTTTTGATATTTGCTAATAAAAAACCATTGAAATTCACTGAAAAAACCATAGGTTATAGACCATATATAGTTAGGAATTAGCATTTACAAAACCTTGGAAAATTCACTGAAAAAACCATGGGTTATAGACCATATATAGTTAGGAATTAGCATTTACAAAACCTTATTTTACTCACACAAAACCATTGAAATTCCATATATAGTTAGTTGCACTAACTATATATCGCGCACCCGCAATCCACTGCTGATGATGTCACATATTACATCATTCATGACATGGTCAGTGACATCACTGATGACATCTCAAATGACATCACTGATGACATCACTGATGACATCTCAAATGACATCACTGATGACATCACTGATGACATCTCAAATGACATCACTGATAACATCTCAAATGACATCACTGATGACATCACTGATGACATCTCAAATGACATCACTGATGACATCACTGATGACATCTCATTTGACATCAATGGTCACATCACTGATGATATCATTCATGTGACAATACAATGCATCTCCTCACACTTTAATATAACCTCTGTTACACCCAGTGTTAAATACAGAATATAATTTTTTAAACCATTGACACACCAATACTAGTTACTACATACGCACTCACTGATTCCTACGTCTACACACACATTCACTCATTCACCCATACAATCATTCATACATACAATCACTCATCTTTACAACACTATCATATGCACTCATACACCTATACAGACACTCACACTCTGCCACTCATCCATGGAGTTACTCACACACCTAGTCAGTCCTGTAAAGAATCAATCACACTTCCATTTTCTAATCTATACAGTTAAACATAGAGTACCTTACATTTTCAAACATATACTAACACATTCTTACTCTCTTATACAATCATTGATACAAGAACACATTGATCTGCACAGAGTCACACATCTCCCAGCCAGCCACACACACACTCAGTCTCCCATACAAATACTTGGACAATCAATCAATAACCCATATAGTTACTCATATAGCTACTGATCAACACATGCAGCAGTTTACAGAACAACAGACATAATGATGCACAAATTAAGACAGTTTAGTCACTAACTCATGCACTCAGTGAGACACATTTAATCACTCACTCATACAGTCAGTCACGCACCTACTAAATCCTTCATCCAGACACTTCTACATCTACTCATTCTTCAATATGTAAAACATATTTAAACTTTACAGAAACACACAGTCACTGGAGGATGTCATCAGTGATGTCATTTGAGATGTCATCAGTGATGTCATCAGTGATGTCACTGACCATGTCATGAATGATGTAATATGTGACATCATCAGCAGTGGATTGCGGGTGCGCGATATATAGTTAGTGCAACTAACTATATATGGAATTTCAATGGTTTTGTGTGAGTAAAATAAGGTTTTGTAAATGCTAATTCCTAACTATATATGGTCTATAACCCATGGTTTTTTCAGTGAATTTTCAAGGTTTTGTAAATGCTAATTCCTAACTATATATGGTCTATAACCTATGGTTTTTTCAGTGAATATATATATATATATATATATATATATATATATATATATATATATATATATATATATACTTTATGATGTCATGAGTGATGTAATATGTGAGGTCATAAGCAGTGCATGGTGGAGACTTATGATATAGTTAGCTCAAGTAACTACAACTGCTGAATTTCACTGGTTTTGTACGAGTGAAATCTCAGCCTAACTATAACGTCCCTGTAACCTTTGGTTTTTTTCCACTGAATTTCTATGTTTTTAAAACTGTTAACCCTAACTGTAACCTTTGAGAGTGGGTGTGTGAGTTTCTGTTTTGGTCTGTGAGTGCCTGTGTGTCCGTGTGGGTGTGTGAGTGTCTGTGTGGGTCCTTGAGTGGGTGTGTTACTACCTGTGTGTGTGAGTGGGTGTGTTAGTGCTTGTGTCTGTCAGTGAGTGGATGTGTGGGTCTGTGAGTGGGGCTGTGAATGCCTGTGTGGGTCAGTGAGTGCCTGTGTGAGTGTCTGAGTGCGTTTGTGTGTGCCCGTGTGGCTCTAGGAGTGTCTTAGTGGGTCTATGATTGGGTGTGTGAGTACCTGTGTATGTCTATGAGTGGATGTATGAGTAGTGCTATGCAATTTGGGCATTTGCCTACTTAGGGCAATTAAAAGGGAGAACCACCTTTAGCACCCCGACGTCCGCCGCAGGCACACGGGATGCCTGACACTCTGAAGGCCTGACGTGCATCCTCCTCAACGTTTGCTCCCTCCACAAACACGTTGTAGAGATCTGGGACCTGATCAACAGCCTCACGCCCAAACATTGCCTTCCTCACGGAAACCTGGACCAATGCCACATCTATAAGGAAGGCGGCCACCGCCATCACCCAAGAACTAGGACGGACCATCAATGCCTCCCTCCAATCCGGCACCTTCCCTGACAACTGGAAACAGGCAGAAGTCAAGCCGCTCCTTAAGAAGCCCTCAGCCAACCCTACTGACCTGAGGAACTACAGGCCCATCTCTCTGCACCCTTTCACCGCCAAAATTGCAGAAAGAGTCGTGAACGCCCAGCTGACTGCATTCATAGAAGAGTACTCCATCCTAGACGCCTCCCAATCCGGATTCCGCAGGAACCATAGCACCGAGAACGCCCTCCTCCCAGCAACCGATGACATCCGCATGCACCTCAACCGGGGCCACACCGCAGCCCTCATCCTACTAGACCTCTCTGCTGCCTTCGACACCATCTCACACCACACCCTCGCAGCCAGACTGCACAACACAGGGATACAAGGAACCGCACTCACTGGATCCGATCATTCCTCTCCGGAAGAACCCTGAGGATCAGACTACCCCCTTTCATCTCCAAACCCACAGAGATTAGCTGCTCTGTACCACAGGGATCATCGGTCAGCCCCAAGTTCTTCAACAGCTAAATGGCCTCCCTCTCAGCCATTATCAGACAACATGGGCTCAACATAGTATCTTACGCCGATGACACACAACTCATCCTCTCCCTCACGAAAGATCCAGAGGACACCAGGCTGAGCTTCCAGGAAGGAATGAGGGACGTCGCGGCTTGGATGAAGGACAGCTGCTTGAAGCTCAACACTGAGAAAATGGAGGTCCTCATCCTGGGCCCCTCGACCTCTGCCTGGGACGACACATGGAGGCCCTCCGCCCTCAGGAGTCCTCCCACTCCGACAGACCACGCTCGGAACCTAGGCATCATCCTTGACTCCTCTCTCACCATGACATGCCAGATCAACGCTGTCGCCCCCACCAATTTCAACTGCCTCCACATCCTCCAAAAGACTTTCAAACGGATCACCCCCGAACACAGAAAAAACATCACCCACGCACTCATAAACCAGCAGACTGTACTACAGAAACGCCCTTTACGCCGGCATCAACAAGACCCTCCTACACAAGCTCCAAACCATCCAGAATGCCGCAGCCAGACTCGTCCTCGGGACCCCACAACACAATGCATGACTCAACACCTTTGAGAACTACACTGGCTCCCGGTCGAGAAGAGAATAACCTACAAGCTTCTCACCCACTCCCACAAATCCCTCCACAACATCGTTCCCAAATACCTCAACGAAAGAGTCAGTTTCCACGCTCCCAAAGGGACTCTCTGATCCACCGACCTCGCCCTAGCTGAGACAACCCGCATCCACAGAAGCAAAACAGGAGGAAGGGTCTTCCCCTACATCTCATCTAAAACCTGGAATGAACTCCCGGTCAGCATCAGACGCTCCCCTAACCTGCACATCTTCAGTAAAAGACCTTGCTCTTCGCTGCCCCCTGTCCCCCAGCGCCTTGGGACCCTCATGGGTGATTAGCACGCTTTATAAAACACCTGATTGATTGATTGATTTCATATACATTTTCCATGTGGAATATGAGAGGGCAAACACTTGCTTTGCCAAGCCCAAGAAATTAGGATTGTTTGTGCTTTACTGAAGTGCTATGTTTATATTTGTAAGTGCTACACATTGAGGTTTAATTTCTGTTGAATCAACACGAGGACCAGAATTGAACCTCAAGAAGAGACCCCAGTTTTGCCAAAAATGTCTACCCAACTGGAATACTTTCATTTGGTTAATTAGTAAGTGCTATCTAGTTGGGTAAATATCTTGTGTATATTCTACACTACAGCTGCATAAAAGACCACAACTTGTGCATGTAATTCCAGCAATGTGATTGTTCCACATATCTCTGATCATGTGAATCATCATCAAGAGAAGATGCCAAGACAACAAAGAGGAGAATCTCCACCAAACATGGGTGCTTCCCCTTAACTAAATGATGCACGTGCTTCTTTGTTTGATGGAGATGTCTTCACTTCCTCTGCATCAATAAGGCATTGCCAAAATCAGCAGAAATGCTCCCAAGGGCCTCTTGTTAAGCTTTGCATCAACATGGGAAAATGGGGGTTGGGGGGGGGGACCTTTGCATACTACTAAGGATTTTCCTTAGTAGTGCGCAAAGGTCCCCCCCTTCCCAAACGGGCAGAGCTTGCACATGATTTTGAGCATTTGTGTAGTCAGCAAAACTAAAAGGGAGATTCATGGACTCTACTATCACCAGGAGACAACGAGAAATAAACCACTCACCACAGTCACCCCAGATAAGATTTCGGTCCAATAGATCAATGATGCAATTGACTCCATTAAGGATTTCAGATTGCTTTTCAACATGGAATATGGAAGGAAACACATTTGCCTTGCCTTCTCCAAGCCAAAGAAGTCACAATTCTTTTTTTATTTTAGAGAAGGGGAGAGGGGCCACACAGCCAACCTCCCTGTGTAAATTTTGGCCCCAGGGTCCCCATCCCCCAGGACCTAGCATCAACTCCCTGTGTACCCGGGAATCCAGTGTGCTATGATGGGGACAGTGAGGGAACCTAAAGGCTCCCCCGGTCCTTGTCGGCTTCCAGCCTTCTGCGGGAGCTGGCATTGCTCCAACACGCAAGAGCTGCTAAATGTGCAGCTACCTCCATGCAGGAGCAATCTTTCCTATGATTCCCTACTCGCATGGTAGTGGGCAGGGAAACAGATGAAAACTCAGCTCCAAGCAAGCAGCAGTAGTTTGACAGCTCCCACTTGCTGGGAATCAAATTAGTGTTTGCTTGTGCTTGGCATAGCTGTCACAGCTCCCGCCAAGCAAAAGCAAACTGCTATCTCTGAAAGGTGGGTACGTCGGGAGATAGCAGAAGCCGGCCCCAGGGAGGTGGCGGTCTACATGGCCATAATAGGCTCCAGGAGGTGTATCTCGGACCGTGCGGCCCATCTCCTTACATTTTCAAGGGCCTTCCCCCGGGAGGTGGTGGTCCCTGGAGCTGTGCATAGCATGGGCGGGGACAGCACAGCCCACCTCCCATTTTAAATTTAATGTGTGGGCCCTGGGAGGTGGTGGTCCCAGGGGTTTGCGCAGCCTCCCCTCCAATTGTTTTCATAAAGCCTGTGGGAGGTGGTGGTCCCAGGGGTTCTTAGTGCCTCAAGAGGAGGGCCGTACAGCCATCCTCCATTTTATCAAAGACCCGGCCAGCCACAGGGAGCTGATAGTCCCCGGAGCCAAGACTTGGCCATGGGGAGGGTAGCCCCCATGCACCAATTTGGCCAATATTCAAAGAAGCGCTGGAATCCGTGTTTCTTGTTTTTTTTTTACACAGATTTTCAACTCCGTCGCCAGTTCACAGCAAATCTTTTTTTTAAAATGCTTTTTTGCCCTGATGGTTCCCAGGGCTAAGAAGCCTGCCCCTTTTGTAATTTTTACTTTTTTGGGGGGACTCGGCTGAATCCAAGTCCCAAGATGGCTGCCAACACTTCCTGGTTGAAGTGTTGCCAGCCAATCAGATTTCAGCAAGTGGACTTTTGGATCCTTGGAGGACCCCCATGACTACATATACAGATTTAGATTTCTTTTAATAAGTCTAAAACTACTGAATGGGTTTACACCACAAAACAAAAAGTGTGCTCTCTGGACCAAAAGTTATCTTTCTGCCAAATTTGGTGCAATTCTGTCCAGCAGTTCGGTCTGAAGTCATGTTCAAAATCCCTAGGAGAATTAACATTGGAAACACACTTTTTTTACCCCCTTCTTTTTTGTGGGCCCCTGCTTGACAGATCACCTGGATTTACACTCAAATGGGTACTGGGGCCTGGGTATGTTCCCCACCAAGTTGTGCAATGCAGCCTGGTGGGGAACATGCAAAGTGCGCATGACTGTTTGCACTGCACAGTCCCGTCCTCCCTGAGCCACCAGCCCAACAGCAACAAAAATTAAATGACAATAACTGTTATTATCATTAATTGTTTTCCTTTTCCACTGCTATAAGAGCCGTGCGGCAACGCTCCTTCACCTTAGCAGAGGTGCCGGCCCTGCTCTTAGCTGTGAAGTGACATTGTAATTAAAATAAAAAACAGTGAGTGTTCTGAGGATTTGGCGATACCCGATTCATGGTGGAAGAATGCTTTTCCAAATCTGTAGCACATGTGCCCCATCTCTCTACTTTATAGCAGGCATGTGAAAGTGCCTATTTGATTGACTGTATACAGTTCAGATCAACACTGTGCCCTTCACAGTCAATTTTTAACCAGAACTTTCTCATTTTCTATTTTGAGCACAGAAGGCTGTGCCTGACCTAAAGACAGTGCTTAATTTGAGCCAGTGGTTTCTTGGTACTGTAGTTCCTATATTCCCCAGAGGCTCTGCGCATTGGAATAATATATCCTGTAGTTTAAACATAGGACTGAGGTCGACTAGGTCTCTACCGAATATATTAAACTTAATTGTGAGTGCCAGCTAGCTCAGAGGTCACTAGAAACTTTCTTGAATTCACAAGAAGGGATTAGTTTCTGACAACCGCATAAACATGACAACTTTGTTTCCCAAGAAGAAGAAATGTATCTTTAGAGTCGCGGAAACAAAAGATAACTATTTTACTCAGTAAATCGTGCATGCTTCGTTTCACCAGAGGTGCTGAGAAAATAGAGAGAAGGGCGTTTTCAATAAAAGTATTTATTGAACAGTCTTCTTTCTCAAGCATACGAAATGTACTGCTACAATCATAATACTGGTTATAAAGTACAAGGCATATAATACGAAAAGTATTATAAAGTAGTACTGTAAAAGCATGGTATGGTTTCTAAGCCATATAAAATAACATATAATACATACAATACATACAGTGATAAAAGAATGACTAAAAGTACTCCACTGGTGCTTCTAAAGTACGCCTACCCTGGTGTACCTAACCTAAGCCTAGTACAAAGGAAGAAGTAAGTGAGGTGTAGCTTAAGTTTAGTATTCTTTGCCAAGAATCTATTCGAAGAATTCTCTGAGGGTCTAATCAGCTCCGTACCTTGGTTTTAGAATGAAGGAGGTCTTGTATCTCTTTCTCAGGACTTGATTTTATCATTCTAGTACCAAACAGTAATTCATATGAAGTGATTCCACCCAGAGAATGTTTTGGTAGATTAGATTGTTAAGACTACTTTGGACACTTATTAGATGTTTGACCCACCCATCACCCGAACCTTAGCTGTTATGGATTGCTTTATGTCACTGTTTTTTCTTTCCACTACCGCATTACCCTCAGGATGGAAGGGACTAGAATACCGCAATGTGACACCCAAGCTAGCCATGGCCTCCTTGTAAGCTCGAGAGCTAAACACAGGATCCTGGTCAGAATGTAGCGTGCCGATTTCGTATGTTCCGATAAAGATTTGCAAATCCTTTATAACAGTCCTGGCGTCAGCCGAGCGCTGGGGCCACATCCAAATAAATCCTGCCTTAATATGTGTGGGACCGCGTACGTCTGCGTGTAGAAAGCCTGATGCTGTCTAACAATAGTGTCTGGACTGGGCTGGCTACACTGTAGTCAGGTACCTGGTGGTTCTCGAAGCTATGATCTTTGTAACATTTGTCACAGTTAATTCCGAATTTGTAAACTTCGACGCTCATTCCCGGCCACCAGTACATCTCTTCTAATTCTATTAGAGATTCTAAGATCCCTCGATGTCTCAGACCCTCTCCCTATGTGCTTCGTGAACCAAAGCACCTCTCTCGTTCCTGTTCGGAATTACTCTGTCCCCCACTCCAGGGATTCGAGCAAAAGGAACGGAGTTTGCATCAATTATGTATGTATTACTGAGTGGATAGTTTACAGGTAACGCTGCACAGCTACCTTCCATTGAGGCTTTTACTGCTAGCATTGTTTCACTGTCTATTACTCTTTTCGAGCGAGTGATTGTAGCTACAAAAGCCGTTTGCACAGCTGCCTTCGCGGCTTCATCAGCCAATGAATTCCCTGTAACGTGAATGCCATCACACTGATGACTCAGTGTATGAATCACGTGAGTCTTTTGTAGTTCTTTCTGTAAAAGAACTACTTGTTCCCAATGCTTAATTTTGCCACCTTTTGCGTCTTTGAAACCGTTTTGAGCCCAGTTCTGTAGATATTTATTGTAAGACTGGACGCAGTAATACGAATCGCACATTATGAGTGTGGGGAATTCGCGATCAGTATTTTCAAGCACCATCTTGAAAGCCTGTAGTTCAGCTTGCTGACCTATACAGCCTCCGAGTCTCCGAGTGATTGAGTTTTAGTGACCATAGGTCTAAATATACCTTCGGACCAGCGACCTTTAACAATCGCACACACAGCACTATAGGCTATAGCTTAAGTGTAGTATTCTTCGCCAAGAATCTATTCCAAGAATTCTCTAAGGGTCTAATCAGCTCCGTACCTTGGTTTTAGAATGAAGGAGGTCTTGTATCTCTTTTTCAGGACTCGATTTCCCAGCAACCCGCAAGGGTAGGCTGGAAACACTGGAGCTGGATTTCTCGGCAGGAGAAAAGACAGCGTCTTTCAGTGCGTCAGCTGGAGGATCGGCTTCCTTCGCCACTTGCTTGCTGCTGCAGGGCGTCGGGCAAGTAGTTAGTCGATCTGCTCCAAACCACCATGTGTTTGTCTGGGCAAATGTAGGCATATTTATACCTTGAAGGTGCTGAGTTTGACGTATGATTGGACATAATAACATTATTCAAAGACTTAGTTCTTTGCAAACTCCATGATTTCCTAGATAAATTAGTATTCAGGCAAGAGAAAGTCCCTAGCTGCTGAAGGCGGGTTTTTCTAAGAAATCGTTGTTGATTCTCGGAACTTAGTGGAAGTAGCCATGCTGTATTTGGGCTGCATAGGCTCAGTCTAAATATGGTAATGATTTCTATGCCTATATAAGGATTGGGTAATTTATACCTATATATGGGCATAAATCGGGAAAATTACACTAGGGTCCTAGATTCCTACACAACAGTACTTAATTGTCTATACTGGCGCTACAAGGTGGCGCTGTCTGGCTGATTTAGAGATGACCACAACAACAGTTAATTATTCCTTAACATACATTTAAAATTATTATTACTTGCCACCCAAGCCATTCTTATAGATTTGGGGGCCTGGAAAAGTGTGTATTGTCACACTTGTAGGAGTGTGATGGTTAGTAGTTGTGCTGTTATTATCATTGGAAGCATGTCAGGGGCAAAGGGTGGTGCAAGATGCAGTGGCCTCCAGACGAGCGCCTTGGTGCTTATTTTTAAGAGATTAAGCACTGCCTAAACATGGTTGCATTGAGAACACTGTTGCTCAAATGTGAATTTACCTTAAAAAACAAAAGACAAGAGGCGTTTGGCAAAACAGGAACAGTTGGTTTAATTAAACACTTCATCCGGGAGCACAGTTGCAGAAGCAGGTCCGAGGACAGTCTCAAAGAACAATCAATCTGAACAGGGTTTTATACATTTCTTTGGGTATCATAACATACTTCTGGCATTCCTTTTGTGGTAAAGGTATGCTGGCCTTGTCTTTGGAGTCATAATAAGGCCCCTGATGACAAATGCAGGTGAGCCTCCACCTTGCGTGGACACAATGGAGGGTCAGTGGATAACGTGTCCAGATGTCCAGCATGAGGGGAGCGTGATCACTGTGTGTGCTGTGTCCTGATTGGGTGTGTGTTCCTAACTATATGTGGAATCTGACTTTATGGTGTTTTGGGAATGTGCGCACCCTTCTGGCCATTGTGGTTTCTGGGCCCGATTTCCCTGGCCCATTGTGGTGTTGCTGCTCTTATCTGGGGGATGGAGCTGAGTTTCCTTCTCACTCGTTTGTCTGCCAGCTAGGTATCACCCCACTTTGACCTGTCAATCAGTACGCTCATGCCAAGGTCGCAGGGCATACTTGACCACATATTTCTCAGTTGATGGGGCAGTTCAGGACGGGCACATTTGATTATAATGATGCAATTTTGTTCTTCTGTGCGAATGTATTATTATAAACATCGTTATCGATTCTATCAATATTAACAACACAGCGTCTGTACATGCCATGTGCTAATGTTGCAGAAGAAAGACTCACATGACAGCCGATGTTTGAATTACAAGGACATGGGAGTGCAAGTCAGGTGAATAATAAGTGAGGAAATACTACAGACCAAACCCTTAACTCACCAATGTACTGCACGAGGTCTGAGATTGGCAGAAAAGTGGATACAGTCGAACAGTGACTGATGTCCTGTGACTCATGATCAGTGCAAGGTACCCTAGAAGTTTATAGTTTTCTGTCTAAATGCCATTGTAGCAGCTTAGAGTTATGCTTCTGTGCTCATGCTCAGCGTGCAGAGATGGAAAGAAGCGCCTTTCATTGATAGTTGTTAAACTATTAGGACAGAGGTTATATATGGTCATGAATGACCCCTGCTGTAGGCCACTGTAATATAATAATCGTACTTTTTGTTACTCAATACTCTCCTTAACATATCCTTCTTAATGACCTTTGATCTACACAAACAAACCCTAGAAAACATGTTTCGTTTTTCTATTGAAGTTGCATCCATTTATAAAGGTGAAAAGAAGGAGAAAATGACCTAATAAAACCGAATCTGCCAAAGGACGGTCGGCCCAATCTTTTCAGTCCATTAACTTGGACCTGAAGTTGGAACTCCAAGCAATGTCTGGAGGGACAGAAGTGGCAGCAAAATAACAAACCTTTGCTGAACCATTTCTGTGCACAAACACTCGGTATAAACAAAAGCACTCAACAGCTTGCTCACTGACAGAAAAGTAATGTCCAAAGTCTTTAATGGAGATTTTTTTTTTAAGAACAGGCGCCATCGGCCCGTGTTCAGTGTATAGTATTAGATGGTCCTATTGTTCGAGGGCATCAAACACTTTCATTAGTCTAGCTAAAAAAAAACGGCAAAATACTCAATCACGCTGAAAAATGGTTCCATCACAAACCCACGCATTACAGCCCTGGAACGGGTGGCATTTGTCAACGTAGTGTTTTTCTTTTTTTCTGCATGTATTTATCCTGGCTCAGCACTCAATGCCCTGAAATCACAAGAGAGTCACTTGCTTTCTGCATTATTGTTACTGCGGAGTTAAATAACATTTTAATAACGCTTTAATTGACCATTACCAGAGGACTTTATATTGTTTTGGACGTGGTGCTGTAGCTCTAGGTTTTCGTTTAACAGAATAAAGCATTCTGTGAGTTGTTGTTGTGTTGCGGCTCCAATCGACCCAACAAACTTGAAAACAATGATAAGGAAAATAAACACCCCGGCCTGCAACATTCCGTCCTTGATGACACAGAGGCATCAGGTTACCTTTCTTTAGTTCCATGCTATGTCTTTAAGTCACCCAAAAATATCTCTAGAGCAGGGTGACCAGGTGAGGCCAAGTATACGGGATACCACTTTTCCATTCTTGTTTTTTTTTTTTTTACATATCATTATCAGGTGTGTTTGTCCTATTGCCTTAACTAAAATGAACAAGCTACAACTCCCATAATGCATTAGTTTTAAATATCAAGCTCTAGCTGGGAAAGTTGTGTCATGTGATATGGTATCATCTGTTCGCCCTGCTCTTGAGTCTATTTTTTCCATCAGGCACTTTAAGCTCGAATAAAAAGCAATGAGAACCAGTCTCCTTACTGACAGGGACTTTCGTTGCTCATAAAGTTCACAAGTAAACCTAAAACCTACCAAATGTTAATTGATAACTCCATGTCACCAATAAAGCAGTTTTCTTGCCTTGGTATTTTGCACATCATTGTTTTCAGGTGTTGAAATTCTAGAGGATTACTGAAGAGCACTGGGACTACCAGTCCCATAATTCATTAGGTAGCTAAAAGAAACCAGGATATTGAACATCGTGTCCTTGGCGACGATGAGATCCGCCACCTCTTCCCAGCCCCATCTGACAGGATGAACACGGTGAGGAATTGAGGGTCCTTGTACTGAGAAGTTGATCGGACTCGTCGTAGATGTGAGAGGCATAAGGTTCGTCAATCCATTTGAACTGCCTCGAGTCTGGTATTATGAATTGTCAAACAACATTTTGTCTCTCAATAATCTTCCTTTCCGAAATACATTATTTAAGAGTCGCATTCCCTTTCGAAACGACTAGCGTGACTTTCACTTCTTCCACTCTTTAACTCGCGAGTATGTTCCTGCTTATACACTTTTTAAAATAACTTACCTCCTACACTTGGCGAGTGGGTGTTGTTTCATCCTCATAATTAGAAGCAGGAACAACAAACACTACAGTCTCTCAGTGGGTTTAGCACTCGTCGAGAAATTAACTTTAAAGCAGGTGCGGTCGAGGAAACCATTACTTCCCCTCATTATCAAGCACGTAGTGACCGAATTAGTTTTTGCAATTGAGCAGTCCTTGTAAATAAATTATGTGTTGTAAATCTGTTTCACAAGAGCATATTTAGCTGCGGTTTGCTTTCATAAATCAGTAATGGGAGAAGATGTGGCTTGACACGCGGCTAAGGTGACGGCTCTCTCCTAAGCTACATGGAGCCTCCGACGTGTATGCTGGGCCGGATGTCGCTATAATGACATATTTTTCCATATACATGCAGTGGAACAAGTGATAGTCACGGGGAAGCGCTCAACATGCCTTACAACAGTTCAAAGTAAGGCTTTTGGAAGCACGGGAATCCTGAGATGGCGGCGTCCATGTGTTTCCTCAGAGCCTCTGCTCACCATTAAGTAACATGCAGCAAACAACTTGTGTCAGAATAATGGTGCGTCAGAACATAGCATAAACCTGCAGACTACTGATACTCTGTGGGCAAGCACTGAGAGCGCACCTAGACCGAATGTCAGTGATGTCCCACAGCCAGTCTCTCCTGATCGGTGTGTGGGCACTATGTATGCCGACCCGGCCCGCGCCGACTCAAGAACACGCGCAGTGCTTTCAATGCTTTGGTTGCTGGATTGTGAAGTTTAAATTTAAAACCCACTCTCCTTCCGACGTCTCAAACAATAACTCTGATCAGGGTTTGTGGGCTCCAGGCATCACCGTTCCATTCTTAAGGTGGCGGTGCCTTTCTGAGATTCATGGTCGAACCCACAGTGAATGCCGAGGGCCCAATTGAGGGTTCTCCATTTTATTATAAGACTGGCTTGCTTTTGTTAATTTGCGAGGGAGAGACCGGCATGAGAGCACCAGACCAATTTGCGCCAGGAGCTCTGCCCCTCTTCATTTGACAGCTGGTATGAGCATGTCATGCATGCCATAGCCAGAGCTGTGCTTGCATTTGATTTTAGGAGCTATTCTTGCAATGTAAGTGACTCAGCCTTACTGACCATAGCAAACCTATTACTGTGTGGCTTCTCCCTCAAAATAAGTATGCTACCGTTGGATTCCAGCCTCCCCCTTTACCTCGCAGAAGGTCTCTGTTTTCAACAGCTGCAATAGCGCCTTCACAAAATGGCTGCAAGCTCGTGAGTCTATGTGCATCTTGGTCATCTACAAATCCGACATTTAGAGTTTGTCTGGACAAATTTGACTATCTACGATCTGCTCGCTAAAAGGTGTTGTACACCTACCGATCTTCTGGACAGCCTCCTGTAACCCCCCTTCTGTGACCACCCTGACTGTTCTACGAAGTCCTCGCTATTAGATGTTGCACCCTTTCCCATCAACTAGTCAGCCTCCTGTGAACACAGTGCTTCCCGATTTGCCTATGCTCTTTGTTACCAGACTCAATCTCCTTTCAGAGGCCTAGGGCAGGGTCCACAGATGGATTTAGGAGAGAGTCTCTCCAAAGGTACCCTTGTATATTCTGTGCCTAAGGCGGTGTTAAACAAGAGATCTTCCTGGTCACAAACTTCACAATTAAAACACTTTGGTACACTGACTTCCCTCCTGGTGCGGGGTAGCTCCTGCTTATTCCATCATGCTTGTTCAGCTACAAAGTTCTTTAATGAGAGACTCGCTAGAGAAAACATATGCATATTTTGCCATATCATTGATAAAACCCACCTTACCTCATCGCCATGAGTGGTGATTACTCTTGATGCTGAAAAGGCCTTTGACAAAGTCTCGTCGCCTTTTCTATATGCAGTCCTGAAACTCATAATCTTGGCAGCTCATTCATAAACATGGTTATGGCCATATATGCTAACCTCAAAGTTAACATTAGTGTTGGCGTCTCCATCTCTACCTCCTTTTGCCTTCACCAAGGCACGAGACAGTGTTGTCCTAGGTCACCTCTGCTCTTTCTATTCACCATTAATCCCTTACTTACACTAATCAATTCATCACATGATGTAAAAGGTCTCCAGATCGTATAAAACGCCGCATACGCTGATGACATTCTTATTTTTACTGAGTATATTGAGAAGGGGATTCCAAGCATCACCAACATTATTCAGGGGTTCTCACAGGTATCTGAGTATATCTTAAACAAGGACAAAACCTAGGTCTTTCCTATGAACCCTCTCTGCTTCTCCACACATTTAGGTCACTGTGGACTTAAGTGGCAACCCAAATGCCTTAAATCTCTAGGGATTTGGTTTTGAAAAGATTTAGCTGAAACACTACAATACAACTAATCCCAGAATGTTTCCAAAGTTAAAGACATGCTTTCTTCCTGGTTGCCTAAATATATTACATGGTGGGGTAGGCTTCAGACACTCAAGCTGATGATAACTCCAATTGTGAATTTTTTAAGCTGCTATGTTGCAGATGAAACTGTCTTCCTCCTTTTTTTCAGAATATTGACGAATTATACATTTTTGTGGAGAGATAAAAGAGGGAGGATCTCGTATAAATCCCTTTGGAAAAGCTTCGGCTGTAATCTCCCAAATTGGATCCTTTATCAATCAGCCTTTCTAGCAGCATAGCGCACTTTCTGGCTGGTGTCCTATCTTCCATAGTCACAATGTCAAAGTTTAAAGCCCCTCAGTCTCAGATTATACTCTCAGATACTGTGGCCGCACTGAATCTCCTGGACAAGCACATGCCAGAATTGTTCCATATCTCTAACCTGGTCTCAATGTGGTACAATCCTAAAATAAAGGCAGATGTTGCTGTGAATATTCCCTACACATGGGCCTCCAAGAGTATTAGACAGATCAGAGATTTATACGATGATAACAATAGTCCACTGCCTTTCTTGCTTCTAGCACAATTGTTTGACCTCCCTAATTTAGACTTCTATTGTTTCCTGGAAATCAAAGTACAATTGTCCAAGTCCAAACATGCCATTCACCCAATTCATCCTGATTGTCTGTCCTCATGGCTTCTCTTAGGTCTCATTGCCTCAAAAAATTACAAAACAGTTTCAAATCTGCCCCAACCACAATCTACGATATTACACGCAAAATGGGCTAACCATTTTGATTCAGATGTGTTCGACCATATTTCAGAGGCTAATTTGCAAAAAACTTACTGAGCTATCTTTGCACAATAAAATAGCTCCTTCTCTCCTCCGAATCAAAATTGTTTACAATGGATTTACTACACTGGACCCCAGCTAAACTACATAAACTAAAATAGTTGGAGAAGGACTACTGTTGCAACTGCAACAAGGAGGAGCCTGGCTCATATCAACACATGCTCTTCCACTGTCCACTCCTTGATCATTACTGGGCCCAAATTCAGACCTACCTCTCAGCTGTTTTTAATACACTGATTCCTTTAGACTTCCCTATGATGGCTTTGGGACCCAGGGCCTCTAAGACCAATTTGAACTTTAAAGCCATTGACATGCCTCTGCTTGGCCTTCGTCTGGAAATTGCTGTGATGGTCATCCTGTCTGAATGGAAATCTTTTCATCATCTCTCATTGTACTCCTGGTGGGTTTGGGTTACTTTACTGAGAGGGTCTCATTGCTCTCAATCCAGCAGCAGACTTATCCCCAAATTTGGAATGCGGTCTTGTGGTTCCTAGCTATGTTCATAGAGCTAGAGAAGATCATGCCCACATACTTACTATTACCCAACTTGAAATACTAGATACTCTCTCATGCCCGGTAATTGGAGATCCCACTACCTTTCCCCCTTCACTCCCCCACTGCCCTCTCCTTTTTCCCTGCGTCACTCTCTACTGCTTTGTGATAATATCATATGATAGCTGCCTTAGATATCCTACTATCATACAACACAGATTTCATATTGTACCTTTTCTTACAGCTTAATAGGGATTCATTTCTCCATGGTTCCAGCTGTAGTAGTTTCTTCAGTTGTAGTACCTACGCCCGCACTTCTGTGTCTTACCTTGAGGATGTTTGATGTATACCAAGCTGTCTCCTGTGTGTATTCTTTCCAGTACTCATGTACTATGTTTGCATTGGTTGCACATCCTCTGTATGTATAGCAAGGCTTCTGCAATACTAGACTGTATGTTTTATTATACCAATAAAATATTTGGAACACATCAAAAAAAGAAATCAGTAATGGGTAGCGGAATTACCATAAATGTAAATAAAGCTTTCTTTTATATGTTAAAATCGACATTTTGTTGCCTGGTATGACCAGTTGTAAATGGTTTTAGTGTTCTAATAGGCAGGTCAGCTGACCATTGGTTGGGAACAGGTATTCATCTTTTCACTGAATTTCTGCCATTTTAGTTTTCATTTTCTGTTATGTTTCAAGTTTCAATGTGTTGCTGATCTGGGGTGAATGGTGTTCTGTACTTCTATTATATTAATACGTCTGTTCCTCTTTGATATCCGTTACTCATTTAATGCATTCATTGTGAGTCAGCAGTTTATTTGTTTAAGTAGGTTTAATTACAGGGTAGAGCAGAGGTCTTCAAACTTTTTTGCTGTGAGCCCCCCCACCAGCAAAATATTTTCGAGTCGGGACCCCGTCCATAACTTTATGGCAGTTCTTGGAGGAGCTGAGGGGTCAGGGCCGGGTGTATGGGACAGTGTAGTATTCTCGGTTTTGTATTTATGTTACTGTACTTGCCATTTCAGAAGTACTTTTTCTGTAGCTGAAAAACCACACTAAATGTGAGATTTATAGAAGAGCAAATATATCAAGAAAAACACTACACCTGATAATTGGAGTGTTGTGAGCACCTCAGCCTCCAGGGACCCAATGACACTGCACCTGCTACAGTACTGAGTAGCCGCTTGTGCCCATCGCCTCTTTCACCCCTTCCCCTCCATGTGTGTCCATCTCTCTAATCTTAGAACAGAAACTCTGTCCCTTTCAAAATAAAATGAGTGCTGGCATATTGCCCACCACTTTGCAGCAAGGTTGCCTTCACCTCTAATGCTAGGAAGAAAAGTGAGTCTCCAATCCTGTTTTATAAACGAAGGCAGTCATAATTGTAATGCAGTCGGCCTCTCACCCCTGGGCTCCAGTGCCATTGCACCTGCTTCAGTAATGAGATTGAATGCCTTGCGAAGTGGCAGTCTTCTCTGCCCTTTATTGAAAAAATAGGCCTCCATCGTCCCCATTCCCCACCCTGTCATCTTTCCAACCCACCTACGATAATGTTGCCCCCCTGCTTCAATTTTCCCTTCTCTTGGGCCATTGGTCCGAGGCCCATAAAAAAAACTGCCACATAAATGGTGCCCTTGGCCCTAACATAAGCAAGAAAAGAAAGTATAACAGTACTAATTTAGGTTCAGTTGACTTCTCACACCTCTGTGTCCCCATGCCACTACATCTGCAGCACAAATGATACCTACTATTCTGCCCCCTCTCTCCACTGGCATATCGCTCCTAGACATGAGGCCCAAAGCAGGATGTCTTGCCCCTTTGTGTAAAAAATAAAAGGGAGTAAGTCCCACATCACGCCACCTATTGCTTTGGACCTGTTCCCTGTGTAACAAGGGCACCGTGGGCCAAAAATGCTAACAAGAAAAAAGGGTTCCCACCCACCATTTTGCCAGTAGCCTAGTCAAAATTAGGGTAAACTGGCCTAGTGCCACTAAACCTGCTGCACTAATAGTAGTGATGTCATTTAAAAAATCTCCACGTTCTTCAGGGGTTCTACCTTGGAGAGCTGTGTCTGTCCATTTGTAATGTAAAAAATTAACCCAAACATAGCACCCTTTTATCTGGGCCATCTCCTTGAGACTATCCATGGACAGAGGACTAATGAAGAAACAGGCCTTTTCACCAGGGTGTCTGCTATCTGAAAGAAATGTAAATGTTTGCTATTAGTTAATCAACGAATAAAAAGGCTGTTTGGACCACAATACAGGTTTTAATTTATGATGTCACTATTCTTTTTGAGAGGTAATCTGAGGATGTAAGTTTTTGGAAAGCTTCCGTTAAATTAATTCTATAAATATTTGCACTAGGTACAGTATAATTACCTATTTGTATAAGGTATTCTTTGAAAGCATTTGTTTAATATTAAATGCTAAATCATTTTGTGGCAGCCTATGTTATACTCCGGACCACTGAAACTACGTAATTATGCAGCTGCAGCACTTTCCACATAACCATGGATTTGCTGCTTTTGCCACATAATCCACCATCTGCTGCATATTGTGCAGATTTTAACGGAAAAAAATCAGTCTCAAGCTCAAGCGGATCAAAAGTTATTTAAAAGACAATCAAACATGTTGCCACACAGTGGAAGTCCCATCGCAAAGCATGAGGGTGACCTTTCTGTTGCTTATTGCTGAATTTGGGTGTTAAACTGGCACTAATGAGGGGAACATTAGCCCACATTTGTTAGCATGTGTAAAACTGATAAAACAATGTAGTATCATTATGACAAAAAGTGCTGCATTAAGCTGTATATGTTGACTTTTTTGCCACATAATCTAGTTAACTGTGCCACATAATTTAGTCCTTCGCACTGTATAATTCCGGCAGCCTTGCCTATACAATGTACAGTACAATTTTTTAACAATGACTTGCATAATCACAGTGTTTTGTGTTACAGGCTGGGGCTTCATAGCATAAGTCACGATTTCGCAATGTGCCAACCAGGATTTAATTGTGTGACTCTCTGGTTCCACAAACAGGCAACTGCAGTGATCACAATATTAAACTGAGGTTTGATAACTTAAAAGAAAGTTTTACCAAGGATTAGTTTAATTTTCATTTTTATGTGCATTATTATGTATGCAGCTGGCTAAATGTGAAAAAAAAATATTTACAGAAAATGTTTTCCTTTTCTTTTTATGCCACTTAGCCACATCTTTGACCCAGCCACCACGGCGCCAAGAATCTCGGTTGCCGTACTTTTATATGCCCTTTACCTGCTGGATGTAAATGAAGGCAGTCTGGAAACGTGATAAATAAAGTCACACTTCCAGTCCATCTTCATTTACAAAGGCATCTACACCCCAGGAGTTGCGCCCCACATTGTGAAGCCCTTTGAGGTAGAGAGTTTTAACTGGAGCTGGGCTGGCTTTAGCGTTGGTAGCGCTGGTTGCAACATTCTTTTTTGCCCCCTCTCCCCCTCCCACACACACACACAGACCTCCTCCTCGGATTCCCTCACCACTACCGGCAAAAGAGCCCCTTATCTCTCCATAGACCCTCTCTCACATACATTTCTTTTGTTTTGAAGCGCTGGTAAAGGATGATTTTACTAATCCACTCCGCTATCCACATAAACTACAAATGTGTTATTTGCAGCAGGCCTATTAACCATCTGTGCTACTTCAAGAAAAGTCAAATATGCCACTAGACACAATTCCGACCTTTTTCTCTAGCAGGGACATTAATCACAAGACTTATCTTGATATTTGTATTGGTGCCTAAAAGCTGGACCCACAAGGATCTCTGTATCAGGTGCTTTTAACTGTAAGTCATTGCTAAACACAGCACCCCCACCAGTTCTACTGCCTTAATGCCAACCCTGAACTGGAGACTTTGAACTGGGTTTAAGGCGCTCGAGTTAGGATTAGTTTTTGCTCCTGTTAACTCTATGCAATCATTTTTATAATACAGCAAAGTGTATCACACCTATTTGTAGCTATTGGGGATAAATATTTGTTTGATTATTTAAGGTTATGTGATGTGTTAAATTCCCTTATATACTAAGAAAGGAATGTGGAGTGAATTACTTTAATGCATAGGTATTATAAAGCAGTTGGGTAGATTCATATTCCATTCATCATTTTACACTTGACTTCATCTAAGGCGGGGGGGGGGGGTTTAAAACTGGCCTACCCAGTACCCCCACCAAAACACCTGTGTGGTAGAGCCAATATCTGTGTATGATGGGATTACATGATTAAAAATCTGTGCTGTCTGCTTTGCACCTTTGGCATGCGAATGTTGGGAGCTTACCCACCCACCATAACTGTAAATGCATCAGATATGTAGTGTGCAGAACATTCACTTGAATCATCCAGAGCGGAGAGGAAATGGCCAGTTCCCTCTGGGCCATATGCACCTCTCCCCATTGTTAATCATCCAAGGCACCAACCCAGGAGTCTCACCAGGTGCGGAGGGTGGCAAGCAATTCTGGAGAATTAATGACCAAGGAGCAGTAAATCTGGGAGACCCCACCCTGCCCCAGGGGAGACTTGACAACCTTACCATAGGGTTGAATTTGATGACCTCCCCAGAGATGTCCAATGAGACAACAGAGCATGTTGGAGCTGCCAGAATCTGAAAAATGTGGAGAGGTACAGTTGGAAGTCAGCCTGCAACTCAGAGGAGGATCACATGCGTGAGTCATGAAACACATTGCCCAGATGTGAGATACCAATCAGGTCCCTCCGCCCAAACCCCTCCAGGCCAGCCATGTGACTAAGAAGTGTGCCCCTCCAGAGAGGGTTTGGAGAGTAACCTAATCCTTCCAGCCAGCCCACCTCGTGGCTACTTGCCACAACCTTAAAACCACCTTGGTCAGGTACGGAAAGGAGCGAGGGATCGGCAACCCGTACAGCCCATCTACGATCCCATTCCACGATAGGAGTGACAGTTCCTCGTGGTATGCCGGATCCTCCTGTCCACTATGAAGCCAGTCATTCAGAACCACAAGCTGTAAAACCCAGTAATAGAGCTGCAGGTCAGCCGCCGTGGAAGGTGGACTGTACGCATTTGCCAAAGGCAAAGCGAGGAACCTGATGGGTTCACAGAAAGTGGCATGCCAAGGCCTGAATCGAGCAAAACCAAGACTTGGAGATGTTATGGGAAAAGGTTTGAAAAAAAACATTCAGGTAATGTGGCAGCACCATCATTTTAAACAAGGCAATCCTTCACATGATATTAAGGGGCAATAAAGACCGTTGCTCCAAATCTTTGCGCCTATGAGCCATCACGTAAGAGTGAGAAGGAGCAAGATGTAAACACCAAGATAGGGAAAGCTTAACCACCGGAGAGGTATAAGGTCCTACCAATTATGGTCTTGCAAGGTGCCTGTCGGTGGGATCAATAAGGACTTGGAGTGGTGAACCCGTGAACTGGTCTGGCCATAAAAGTCAAGCATGTGTAACATTCTATGGCTCGTTACCACTGGGTCACTCCAAAAAGAGCAGCATGTAATTGGTGTATAGAGCAATGTGGTCCTCCTTGACTCCACCACAACCCCTGCAGCTGTGTGTTGAAGTGAACCTACCTTGCCAGGGGCTTAATCATTAGGGCGAGGAGAAAGGGGTATAGGGGGCATCCCTGCCTTGTGTCGCAGCGCTGGCGCCCATTGCAAGGATACACCGACACAAGGGTAAGGATTGCACGTCTTACTTTATTCCCTGCCAGCCTCACACTGCTTACAGACTAAGCCTTTCCTGTGTCCTCACTTCCTCTTCCTGCTCGCCTGTCCTGTACCAGACAGGAAGTCAGGCAGGACGATGCTACATCTCCCCTGTTTTGCAAAGTCTCACTTCCTCTATATCTCTTCGACCAGACGTCGAGGTTTTCTTATCAGACGTTGCGGCTGTTCTCTGTGTCTTGGCGCTGGACTGTGGTGATTTGTGATATCCACCATTCGCGTGGGGCTGTGGTGGCTTGGGTCACTGTTGTCACTCTGATTGGAAGAGTCACTTGAGAGTAGGTTTGACACGGTCTCGTGGCAGCCGCGCCGGTTGCATTTTCTGAAGTGTGAGATGTTTCTTGTTATTTGCTTGTGGTCAGCTTTGGCTGTGACCATGGTTCCTTTCCTCTTGGTGACTTGCATGGGAACGTCGAGGTATCGACTGTCTGCTTTGGATCGCCGATCACTTCGCACTATCACCCAGTCTCCTTCGTGTATGTTGGAGTCTTTGGCATGTCTGCGTTGATCAGCATATGTCTTCATTTTATGCTTCTTGGTGTGATCGATTTCCACGAGGGTGTTGTGATCAACCGTGACTTTCCGTTGTTGAGGATTTTCATTTAGCATGGGCAGTCTTGTCCTAGGTGTCCTTCCTAGCATTACAGTTGCTGGGCACTGATCGGTGGTGTTGTGCGGCGTATTCCGATACGCTCTGAGTACTTCATTTAATGTCTGCTGGACATCTCGGTGAGTCAGTTCTGCTTGCTGGATTGCCCTCTTTAGTGTCCCCATAAATCGCTCCACCATGCCATTTGCCTGTGGCCACAGCGGAGTGATTTTCTGGTGTTTGAAGTTTAGATGGGTTGCAAAGTTTGTGAACTCATGACCGTTGAAGGGAGGTCCGTTGTCTGTCTTTACTCGCAGCGGGATGCCCCAGGCTGCAAATATCTCATCAAGCACTGGGATCACTGTCGTTGCTCGAGTCGATGATATCAGTTGTGCGAATGGGAAACGGGAGTATTTGTCCATAGCAACAATGATATACTGTCCTGATTGTAGTGGGCCGAAGAAGTCGACCGCAATCTGTTGCCATACTCCGTCCGGCAGTTCTGACATTTGTAACGGTGCTGGTGGTTCTTCCCGGCTGACTACTTGGCATGTGATGCAGTCTTTCAGAGTTGTCTCGACCATATAGTCAAGGGTGGGGAACCAGACTCGTTCTCTCAGAGCTTTCTTGGTTGCATTGATGCCTCTGTGTCCTTCATGTGCCAGGTTGATGACCCCTTGGCGCAGTTTGAGAGGAATCACAATTCTCCCCCCTCTTAAAAGAAGACCATTGTCACTGATGGAGAGTTCTTCACGCACTCGTTGGAACGCGGCTAGGTCTTGTCGAAGTTGAGCTGACTCGGAGGAGGACTGCTTCACGTCCCTCCAGGAGTTGGAGCGAATGCGGGTCATTACTGCTTGGACGAGGGGGTCAAGTGCGGACGCCTCCTGGATGGCCTCGACAGGAACGGTGGGAGGACACGCAGCGTCGACAACGAAGTGGAGATATTCGTCAGCCACAGAAAGTGCAGAACGGGCACCAGCCAGCGGGTGTCGTGACATGAAATCAGCTGGGTTGTCAGCTTTCCCAGGTTTGTGGATGATGGAGAAGACGTAGTCTTGGAGGCGCAAACCCCACCGCTCAATGCGTGGTGGCATTTTCGCATTGGGGTTACCAAAAATTGTAATGAGCGCCTGATGATCTGTAATGATAGTAAAATGTTTGCCATAAACAAACAGGTGAAAGTGTTCGCACGCCCACACCACAGCTAGGCTTTCCTTCTCCGGCTGGGAGTATGCTTTTTCCGTATCCGTCAGACTGCGGCTTGCGTAAGCAATGATGTGTCGCTGGTCTGAGTCTTCGCGGTATTGGGCCAGAATGGCACCCAGGCCCACTGGACTGGCGTCCACTGTGATTTCAGTTTTCTTCTTCGTGTCGAAGTACGCCAAGTTGATAGCCGACCCCACGGCATGTTTGATGACGGAGAACGCATGTTGGCACGCTTCCGTCCATTCGAATGGCTGACCTTGGCGAGTAAGTTCCCGCAGCGGGTAGCTGATTGTGGCGTAGTCGCGGATGTACCTCGCGCAATAGCTTGCCATGCCAAGGAAGGAACGTAGGTCTGTGACATCTCGGGGTTTCTGAGTGTCGGCCAGGGCTGCTACCTTCTCAGGGTCCGGTCTCATGCCCTCCTTCGAGAAGATGTGTCCATAAAATTTTAAGGTGTCTTTGTGGAATTCACACTTGCTGGCATTAAGTGTTAGGTTTGCCGTCATCAGTGCATGACAGACCCTGTCCAGGGCTGTGTCGTGTTCTGTTCGGTCCTTCCCAAATACCAGCAGATCGTCACTGTAGTTGAAGGCATTTGGGATGCCTTGGATGACTCGCCTGATGGCCTCCTGGAAGATCTCGGCGGCCGAGGATATGCCAAAGTTCAGGCGTTTGTAGCGGAATAGGCCTTGGTGCGTGGTAAAAGTCGTGATATATCTCGATTTGTCGTGGAGCTCCAGTTGGTGGTAACCTTTATTAAGGTCAAGCTTGGAGAATACTGTGGCGCCATTTAGTTTGGTAATCATGTCACTGATATGCGGCCCAGGATGGCGTTCCCGCTCGATGGCGGTGTTGGGCGCGCGCATGTCAACACATAGCCTGACCTTGTTGTCTTCCCCCCTTTTCGGAACTACCACGACTGGCGATACCCACGGGGTGGGACCCGTCGTGCGTTCTATGATGTCTGTTCGAAGGAGATCTTGGAGCTCGTCATCAACGGCTTTTTGTAGATGGAATGGCACCTTCCTGTGATGTTGGGCAACTGGTGTCACATTTTCATTGATGTGAAGTTTCACTTTGAAGTGGTTGAGCTTCCCGAGTCCTTTGAATAAGTTGGGAAATTTCGCAACAATGTCAGGAGTGTCCTCCGTCATGTAGAGGAGTTCTACGAGTTTGAGTCTTTCTGCTGTGGGGAGACTGAGGAGACAGTCTGCCAGATCTGGTCCCTCCACTACATGGATGTAGGCATCAATTGTCCGGTCCTTGAATGTGAGAGTGGTGCGGAAACGGCCTAAACAAGGCAGTGGCTTGCCTGACATCCACGTGAACACACGGACAGCAGCTGGTTCCAGTTTGGGCTTGTGTTTCATGTTTTGATGTTCTAAAGCACAGATATAGTTCAAGGATGCTCCAGAGTCCAGAACAAATTTAGCTGGGTGGTCGCCTATCAGGATGTCGAGTTTTGGATACCGCTTCAGTCGATCCGGGTCAGCAACCATGCATATGTACTCATCACGATCCAGGGTTGTTACCATGCATATGTATTCATCACTGTCTTGTGATGTGGGGGTGCGCGATGGTGACTCACTGGAGGTGTCTCTGCGTGACCGATAGGAGTCCGTCACATGACGCCTGGAGCGATGGCTACTTCCGGAGCGACCTCTTGACTGATGCGAGTAGGCTGACTGAATGCTGGAGTTGGACGAGCTGGAGGACCTGCTTCCCTTTTCTTTTATGGCTCGGGCGTGGTGGCGTGACTCATGCCCTTTGGTCGATGATCTGTGACTTGGTTGCTTGGCTTGACATGCAATCTCAAAGTGATTGTCTCTTCCACAACGGTGGCATCGTTGCCCGATTGCTGGGCACTGTCCTGAGTGTGGGTAATCCTGCCCGCATCTATAACAGGTGGGCGTGGCTTTTGCGGACCTCGTGTGTCGCGAGCTTCGACGTGATGGTTGAGACCTGTGGGATTTGGAGCTGGACTTGGTAGTCTTGGAGGACCTGTGTGCCTGAATGCGCAAAGCATGGTCTTTGTGATCCGATGATTTCTGTGTCCCCATCCGTTTCGCGTAGTCCTCCGCCTGGTCATTAATTCTTGTCAGTTCCTCAATTTCGTCTAGCGTGTATGGTTTTTTTAGAAGTCTCCGGCGCAAGGTTTCAGACGAGCAGCCGTCAATGATGCGGAGTCTCAGGGCGTCTTCCGTTTTGAAGTTGTCGAAGTCGCAGTATCGTGCGAGCCTACGTATGCGCATGATGAAGTCACTCATGCATTCATCTTTCTCCTGCGTGGCAAGATTGAACGTATGGCGCTCATAATCTACGTTGCGTTTGTGGAGAAAGCGTCTGTCAAGTGCAGCTTTGGTTTCATCATAGGTGGCTGTTGCAGCGTTAGGTAATTCTTTGATGATTTGTGCAATGTCTGGACCAATCAGGTTTCTCAAGGCCACAAGTTTTTGCTTGTTATCTTGTACTAGGGATCCGACCATGTAGTCCTCGAAGTCTTCACTCCATGTTTTCCACGATGGGCCCATGCTGTTGCCCGGCGTCGATGGTAAAGGCTGAGGTTGGCGCATGAAGGAGGCTCCAACTGGGTTGTTCGCCATTGTGGGTACGGTGGCTGGAGGAGCAGGGCCTCCTGTGCTGGGAGCTGGGCTTCCTGTACTAGGAGCTGGGCTTCCTGAACTCGCTGTGCCTGATGTACTTGACGCTGTGGTGGCAGTGCCTGAGGAGCTATCAGGGCCCGGATTGGACATCTGCACTTAGCTGGCTCTGAAAGCTGTATAGAGCGTTATCTAGTGCTTATTTGCGTATTATTGGCAGCATACAGTGTTTATTTGTTATCATTCAGCTCCTTGAGCCTTCATGTATCTTGGTTGCCTCTTTATACTGGCAATGTCCTTAATTAACGAGTGGCGCCTGACTTTAAGATGGCCGCCATGGAGAGAGTGCAGGTTTGTTTGAGGGCGGGTGCCTGACTTCAAAATGGCTGCCGCGCGGGACAGTATGCCTCGTGTCTCTGTCTCTGAGACCAGGTAGACAGCGCGCGTGAGGGTTTGGACTCACCCTCGCTCCTCGCGCTGTATTCTGTTCTGGCTCTTCTCTCCTTGCTCGCGCCTGGGGTCGGGTGCTGTTCTCCGGCGCTGCACACTCGGCTGCTTCTTCTGGACACGTGGGGGCCGCGCTCTGACATACGCGCCTACCTCCTGGTGCAGCAGTCGGGTGCTTGGGGTGCCGTTCGCGCACCCGTGCTCTGGTTCTTTCGCGCCTCTCTTCCCTGGGCAGTAGCGGCGAGCGCCTCTCGCCGGCAGCAGTCAGGTGGCGCCTCTCAACGGCAGCAGTCAGGTGTTCTTGGCTTCGGCGGTTTTTCTCCGCTGCAGGGTTCGGTGGTCGGCCACGTTGGGTGGCTGGGCAATGCTGCTTGTGGGTTTTACAAGTATCCCACCCTCGTCGCCATTGTCGCAGCGCTGGCGCCCATTGCAAGGATACACCGACACAAGGGTAAGGATTGCACGTCTTACTTTATTCCCTGCCAGCCTCACACTGCTTACAGACTAAGCCTTTCCTGTGTCCTCACTTCCTCTTCCTGCTCGCCTGTCCTGTACCAGACAGGAAGTCAGGCAGGACGATGCTACACCTTGTTCCTCTCTGAATCTGGAATACATGCGAAAGGAACCAGTTCACTCGAATCTTGGCCATCGGACTGGCATACAGGTTCTGTACATAGGAGATAAAGCGGGTCCCAAAGCCCATTCAAGCAAGAATATCCTAGAGAAAGTCCCATTCGAGGGAGTTGACAGGTTTTTCAAAATCTATAAGAAGAGAATTGGACCCTGCAGCAAAAGACGGTAAGCCACTGGAGACTGTACTCTGCGGATACAGTGGTGTGTGCCAAAATATGGCATAAACCCGCATTAGTCAGGATGTCACAGTGTGGGAATGATCCAGAGGAGCAGTACTTTCGCATATATTTTGAGCTTATAGTGAGTGAGACGGGCGCAATTCACAAGAAATCACCCTGCCTTGTTTAGGATGATTATGGTTGCCTCGCTTAACTCCTCTGAGAAGTGACGTTGATTATCGCATCATTGTTAAGTGCCAGTAAGTTGAGCAACAACGATTTCAGAAATTTCTTGTAATATTCTTCACGGAAGCCGTTAGGTCCTGGTGTCTTGCCGGTGTTTATGTCTGAAAGGGCTGTATCAACTGTCACGAGGATGATTGTTCTTCCAGGCCAGCTGCGTCAGCCACTGCAAGAGAGAACAGTGGCAAATCTGTGACCAGAGGAAAAGAGTGCAGTGGTCCCAGGCAGTAAGCATATAATGTGCACTAGTAGTCAGCGAACGTGGCTGCAATATTATGGGGCTTGGTGACTAATCCCCTTTCAGGAGCCCTCATACTAGGAAGCACCCTATTCATTAGACTGTGACACGCCAGCCAGTACAGGAGCTGTAAACCCTGCTCTAGGAGGCCACCCAACACTGTCTTGTCTCATCAAGGCACAGCTGCAGCAATGAATGTCTATCCAGCGCAACCCGACAATATGTGATTCAATAATTCAATAGTATCTGCCGTGAACGGTATCTCTGCCCGTGCTATGCGGGCATCGAGACTTCAATCGGCAACAATTTCTGATGGTCCTAATTGCAAAAGTATGTACCGACAAGCCCCCTCGCGAAAGGCTTACCGGAGGCCCAAAGTGTCCCCAGGGAAGCCACGGATCCCACATTCAGCTCCAGGAAGGCATCTGGCTCCTGCGACAGGTACTCCTCTGTGGCATGTCCACAAGGCCCCAGGCATTAAGGAGCTAGCCCAGACATTCCCTCTGGGCATCTCATCCCAGGTAGGTGGTAACTGGGGCAATGTTTGTAACATCCCTGGAAAGGATCTCCAATTCCAGGATGAGGAGCAAATCTGTAGTGGGCATGAAAACATAGTTGATGAGTGAACTGGTCTTGTGTGCTGTTGAGGTAAGAGTGTAAGCGTGTGTGCGAGGTACCAGGTGCATCAGACATCACAAAGGCCAAGGCAAGACACTGAGTCCGCAAGGTGGGAAGTGGTGAGCCAGTCCAGGCCCTCAAACTGTCAGCAATAGACAACATTGTCATTTTGAAATCCCTGCAATGATGGTGACCCCACCAGGGAAGGCCTGCCAATACCCACCTCACTGCGTCTAACGTAGGACCGGGCAGCTGGTGGGAACATAAATGTTCAACAATTGTGGGCCTGACCATTATTTGCACCGTCAACAGTAACATATCTGCCCTGTGGGTCCGAGGTACTGCAGGTGACCATCATGGGGAGGCATGTGTGTATCAGGATAGCTAAACCTCGGGAGCCGTTGCTGTGGCCGGCATGGTACACTTTGTCATACACGTATCTGGCCAGGAAGTTGCATGGAGTACCAGGAAGGTGCGTTTCTTGTAATAAGAGCACAACAGTGGCCCGGCATTTCACAAAACCCAATACTGCACTACATTTAATATGATAATTGAGACTGTTTACATGGCATTAATTTAATTGCATTCAGATTTCGAGTGGGGCCCAGGGGTCTTGGCTATAACCAGAAGGGCATCCAGCGGAAAGGAGGGACTCAGGGATCCCAGACTGCCTGAAATAAAAACATAGCTTAAAGTGCCAAAACACCGGAAAAAACCAAAACCTAAACAACCCCTAACCCTAATCATTCTCCCCAGATGCATATGTTTCCCCAAGACTATAAATCACAAACAGAACAAAAGCAACTTTTGGAGCAACACAAACCACGTCCCCCCCACCGGAGATGCTCATAGAAAAGGATATAATGCTGCTGGCACAGTGATACAGTGGAGTCCCAAGGGCAGTCATAGAAGCTTCTTCAGGGCCAAACCCCACCAGGCCGCCCCACCCCCCTGTGAAGCAGAAGTCGAGGCCACCAAGGCTGTCTGGGGGGAAGGCCCATACAAGGTTATCAGCCCCTCATTGTCTTTCCTTAAAGGACTGGGTGCATTTGCAGTGGAAGAGGCAGGAGACCTCCCATCCCACATGCAAGGCTTGTGGAGCAATCAGCAGCCTTCTCAAGGGGCGTCTTTCCCAAGGATGGGGTGAAGTACTGCGCAAGGATCAGTTCTCCGTAGTCCATTCCCATGACGCTTTGGGGGTATATAAAACAAGCATTGCAATGCAATAGGTCTCGCAATTGTGAGAGTTTGAACTATTGGCATTGTAAATGGCAATGCCTTTTATTTACGTGTTGGTTTTTAAAACATAAAATAAGGTATTGTCATTTACAATGCCAATAGTTCAAACTCTCACAATTGCGAGACCTATTGCATTGCAAATGCTTGTTTTCCTCACATGCCTCTTGATCTTTCTTACCCTGCACATTCAGTCTTGGTGCTCCTCATTTTCCATGTAAAAATTACTAAAACCTTAAAATATCAGTTCTCCAATCAGTGTTGAAACAATGTACAATTATTTTATGTGGTCCACTGCCATCTTTAATTCTTTCATTAAGTGATCCGGAGGATGTGTATCTGTACAGGCTTTGTGCATGATTCACTTGCCTGTTTGACCTACTTATTGCTTCTCCCATGCAACATGACCTGTTTCAAGAGCGCTGAGCGAAGTCACGGTGTGGAGTGGTTGCTGACTGGCTGCTGAGACCCAGGGAAACCCATCCCCCAACTGAACCCATCCAGGTCCCCAACCGCTGATCGCAACCATGACCACTGCTGCACTCTCAGCAGTCCCACAGTGGCCGCCGGTGAGTCGGTGCACGCAGTGGAGCGAAGGAGATACGGTGAAGGTGCCTACGGACAGTGTAGTTCGTTCACTGCGCCGGGCATTAACACCTATTTTTGGCGGCGTTTTTGCATGATGGATAGTTTATATGCGAAGTTAAAATATGATTTACTGATGTGCAGAGCTTAAAAAATCGAAAGCCATTTTAAGACTTGGTGTTTAAGTCTGCAATATTGTATCATTGATGTTACACTGCAGTGGCAGAAATGACGTTTCTGATTTAAATAACCTCGAGCTCACATGGAATGTTGGCTAAATATAAAATATGTACACGGCACGTGTTGATTTTTCGGCAAAAGCGATGAAGAACTAGCACGACTTGTACACCCAGCCCAGCTCTCTCGGAAGATAAGTTGTGTGTGATCTTGGTCAACTCCTTATTCCGTTGGTTCTTGTTTCTCGTGACTTAAAGATATGAATTACTAGAAACTGCAAAGCAGTGTAGTACATTTCGAACCTCGTATATAAACGTTGACCTCTTGCACGTAACTAACGAAAATGTAAAAAGGAAGGTGACAATGACTATTTAGTTCAGGGATGGTTAAGTTGCTTCTATGCTTTTTGTACTGAAATCCGCTCTGTACGTCTCATTTAAATGCCAATTTCTAAATGAGCTGGGTTTTGCGAAATAACGAAGGAACGAGGAATTGAGTTCTGGTCAAGATCACACACATTGCTCATGAGAAGAAACCGGTATTACAACTCCGGGCTCACGGTTTCATAGGAGGAATCATAACCGCTATCCTTATAAATTAAATGTTTCTGAAGTTGCTATCTTCACAAATGTAGCGATGTTCAAAGCGTTGGTGGGACATTGAAAGAATGCAATGAAAGCCGCGCTTTAGAAAAAAATCCCCGCCGGGCCGCCGCGCTGCCAGCGACGACCCGGAAGCGGTTGGGAAGCCGGCCAATCACAGCGCGGCCCCAACCGGAAGTCCCGCCCCATCGCGCCGAGAGGGAGAGAGAGCTGCCCGAGGAGCCACGAAGGCTCCGCATTGAGTCCCGGTCCCGAGATGGGGGACCGGGTGAAGAGCGGGCGGGCGCATGGGGAAGGCGGGGCTCTCATGTGGTGAGAGAGCCCCGCAAAGCGCTACCGCCACCCGGGAGAAGGAGCCGCCGCCGTGCACCGCCAGAACAGGTAAGTTGAGTGAGAGGAGGGGTGAGTGGGGGTGGGGTGTACGCGTGTGTGTGTCTCTGTTTGAGTGTGTTTGTGCGTGCGTCTGTCTGTCTGTGTGCGCGGTGTATGTTTAAGGGGGGGTGCGTGTGTGTATATGCAGTGTGTGTATGGCTGTCTTTGTGCGCATGCGTGAGTGACGACGTGCACGCTCACGAGGTCGAATCTCGGCCTGCAAATGCGCGTGGCACTTTGCTGTCCTCATTCCCCGAAAAGTAACTACTATAGTTGTCTCGCTAGACGCAAAAAGCTTCGCTTTTTGCTTACGTCTAGCGAGACCTAAAAAGGATTTGGAAGTATGAATCACTTGGAGGAACATATTTAGCAAATTCATCATTCGCAGCTTTTCTTTGACAGCTTTGAAGGATTCACGTTGATGCTGTATAATGCGAGTGTAATCAGGAAAAGCAAGGATCCAGACAGACTGAAGGTTTGTTGGGGCTAGCTCATAGACGAAATAAAGAACCACATTTCTGTCCTTGTAATTCAAGGTGCTAGCAGGGGAGAGCCCTTGGCTGGGGGGGGCTGCCTCCATGAAAAATGAGGCCAAGTGCCCCTCGGGGACCCACGAAAGGATACACTTATGTATGAAACTCTCAGTAGCAAATACCTCGGCCCCCTCGGGTAAGCCCACAAACAGGATGTTGTTCAGCCAGGTCCAGTTCTCAGCATTGTTGGCCCGAATCTCCATGCTATGAGACGCTGTAGTTAGGCAGTTCACCTCCACTTTTAGTGTTGACATGGAATCTGCCAGGTCTGAGATACATCCCTCAGTGCCAGCTACGCAGCCTGCAACATTGCGAAGATCTTGGCATAAAAGCATGATGTTTAAACCTACCTCCCCAATCCTGTTCTCTCAAGCTGATTAGTAGGCCTAGATGGCGAGGATGTCTGTAGCGTTGGGCTGGCCTGCCAATGAAGAGGGGGTAGTGACCGCATTGTCCTACTTGGATGCAGAGGGCTGTACATTTATCAATTTTAATTGTGCCTGTGCAGGGAGGGGTCTCCCCAGCCCATAATGAATCTGAGATGCAGCCCAGATCACAACAAGTAGGGTGAAAGTCCATCAATCTGTCTCTCATCAGAGACAATGTCCATACAGGGGTGGGGGTAACTTGCATTGCACCAAGTCAAATCAGTGGTGGGGGGACAAATAAGAAGGTGGGATGGATCCGGACCCACTTCCACAGGGAGTTATTCCCTGCCCTGACAGCACAAGCAGTCGGACCCCCCTCGGCGACCACAGCATAAGCCTTTAAGCCAGCATGCCAAGGAATGACCCCTTCAAGTCCAATTCTGAGGGGCAGAACGAGGGTTGGCTCATGGTCCCTGGCACCCAGAGGTGAAGAACTGATCTGCTGGAAGGCCCCAGTGGCAGCCGTTGTCGAACCCAGAGGAGAGAAGCGTTTAAAACTTTGGCAATATTGCAATTTGTTTTTTTTAAAGGGCCTGTATTGTGACCTTTTAGTAACTCCCACCCCAAGGGACGCTGCGGACTCCTTTAGGTGCCCAATGGTACCACACCAAAGTTATCACACATTTTTGCCCCCCCCCACCCCCATTTCACTCCCTGCACCTTCACGTGAAGGGTTTGCTGTGAGCCACATCAGGATTTCATTATGCAGGAAATAGATTCTGTCCCAGAAATCTTGCCCGCAGTGGGGCTAGCTGATTTTAACTTTGCTGCAGACATGTTCCGTAATTTTGTTTGCATTTGACAAAACAAATGTTTCCAAATCCATAGGTGGAGTAAAAGCTTCACACCTCTCTAATCATACTCCCAGTGTGAAGACAGTTTATGTCTTATTCAGAGTAGGTTTCTGAACTCAAAAAGATAAATGCATACAATTGCAGACTGATTCTTGATCTGCCCATGGTTTTAAAGCCCACATTTTTGGTGGCCTATCACAGGTCCCCTAAGGAAATATTTACCAAGCAACCTTGCTTGTATTCTACACTGGATCCTTTAGAGTTGACATTTGTCTTTTTCCTTCATATGTACTTTAATTTGTAACCGCGAGCGGCAAAATATAATGGCGCTATTTGGCATGTTTTCCTTCCTAGACAAAAGCGACTTCGATGCTGGGACTGTGTCAGCATGGCTAGTCAGACCTCTATGCTATTCATTACATCGAATAACAAGATAAGTATGGGATCTAGACTCTGTGACCTGACAGAAAATGTGTGGTTAGAAATCTGATGCTCTGAAGCAGTCCATAGAATGGTTATCACCAAACAATCTACACCATCGTGAAATTATGGATTTATCCTACTTACATATGATTGCCGTGAACACTACGCTTTGGATCACAATGGAAAAACACACCATGACAAAACTGTTATATTTAACCTGTCTACAAAAACATTTGCCCATCTTTCCTGCCAAGCATGTAAAGACGTTTTAATAATCAAACACTGTAGATGTTTTCAGGCTTTGACCATTTGTTTTCAAAATCTTCCGGTTTATGAAAAATATTGCTAAAGGAACATGGTTTGTAATTTCCTCATGAGATGGATCTGCTGCATAAGGAGTCACTCCTGCTCTGTTCAGTGATCTCCATTTTTGTGTGAATAACACTTTTGATAATTGTAGTGTCTATAAAACAATGTACGGTATTATGACGAAGTATCTGAAGTGTACACCTTGATGGCTCCTGTGTGAAACCAGAGTAAAGGGGAATGCTGGATGATGAATCTGTTATTTGTGTTGGTTTACCTTTATCTTATCAGTTTTTTTAATGCTGGCACGTATTGCTGCGTCACTGTTAGCCACAGTGAAGCATTATGATTGGGCTATTGTTAAGTGATCTGTAACTTACTAAGAGAAATAGACAGAGCATAAGAACCTAAGGCGTATTACTTAAGTTGTTTAAGGCTGGGCACCTTATTCCTAGGTTGCTGTAGGTGGTACATGTGTGATTGTGTTGGTTATTTTTTTTCTTGGTGTGAAAAAGATTTTGTTTGATTGACATGTGCTTGTACACAGTGCTAGCCTGAGAACATGTGTGTAGGCTGCGTGACCTCTTGGGGAAGAGACTACAATAAATCAGCAGGGGTTTTGTGTATTGGATGAGGTTTCGCAGAGCTTGGGTGTATGGCCAAGCTTTATGATAGCCTAATTCTGTTATACAATCACAGCAAATCCAGCTCCACCATGGATGGAAAATAATGTGGTTCTGCCTTTGCAGTTTGATGCTTGCATCTCTCGCAGTACCCTGGAATGTTCAATAGCGCCTGCATATGATGTGATAATTCCCAATCGTGTGCCTTGTCCTTAAGCACATCTGTCGTCTATCTCATTTGAAGTAATATAACACTTCCTCAGCAAGGCACTGTACTCTGTCAGTTTTAATGGGAATCAGAGAAATCTATGTGGACGTGTCTTTTACTTGAACGTACTGCACCCAATTAATGTCTGGAAGAGTCAACTGATATATTTGATAAGCTTCTTCGACATGTTTATTAATTAGTAATGATTGCTCCTAGGCACAATACTGAATATCTCAACTTTTCACCGCCGTCTGTGATCTGAGGCAGTGTTTGGTTCTAATTAATTAAATCAAGGCAGAAACCATAAAGGAATTCATATACACTTAGATCAGTCATTTGTTTACCAGTAAATGTTCATGGATGAAAGCAGATTTGTACCTTTGGCTACTTTTCCGTTTTTTTATTTCTACTATCTTTTCCCAATAATTTTTAACGTCTTGCCCTTGGCAAATATAAGGACAGCAACAGTGGCGTAATGAAACCTGAGTGCCCCCCCCCTGCAAAGTACATGTAGGGGGCCCCTACGACTCACCACATTGCCCCACTGCCAAAAAATCTGGTATATTTTTAAGTGAAACCTCCAACATTTAATGAAATGCCTTTATATTGCCTAGCTCAAAGTTTGAATAAGAAAGTGAGAAAAACTCCTAACGTATAAGCTACACCATTTGTAACATTATGGTTAAGAGCAGATTATTTTTCTGAGAGAGCAATCAGAAAATGCCAAGGAGCTGGCCTATTGCCTCAGGAACTGCCTATCGCTGAAGAAGGAAGCACAACTGCATATGGTCAGGATTATAATTGATATTGATTGAAAATAACTTGAAACTTTGAAAGACAATTCCAAACCTGCAATTTCAGAGACTCAACTGACAATATACATAAGTAGTACACAAGATATAACTCAGTAACCTGCTAGCTCCAAGAGAAATAAACTGGTGTGAATTATCTGCATACCACACACTTGAGTCTGCCAGGGGGTGTGTATGATAATAACCACTCTATAGTAGTTAAAATGAACTGAGGAAGCAATTTCAATTTCTACCATCATGGCTTTATTTGTTAGCATGAAAAAAGCCCACTTTGAAGTTCGGGAAGGTTCTGAAGGTTTCCACCCTCAGAGATGCTTAGAATTCCTCCCTCCCTGTTCTGGCCCCAGCTTGTCCGGCGACACAAAAGGCTAGTGACAAACCCTTTATGAGTGTATTTAGGCAGAGCCTTTGTGATGTGCAAGTGTGGTAGGTGACAGCTCCTTGACCTCATTAAGTCATAGTCGCCCATCCAGCCAACAACTAGCTTCCCTTTGTCTCACTGTCTGGGGGCAATACACAAGGATCAACTAACAATTTCACCTAGTCATGTGACTCAGGGACAGGCGGTAGACACCAAATGGTAAGGACAAGAAAATGCCAACTTTCTAAATTGTGGCTTAAAATCTGACTTTACCATTAAAGAGGGCTTATAATTATGATTCTTTAGGCACCAAACTTGGTTTGTCCCCCTGCCCCCTTGAAAGTTATCACTTATTAAACGTAATAAGGAAACCCAATGTTATCCAATGGGAGAGGTAGGCCTTGAGTTAGTAAAAAACACATTAACGAGTTTTTCACTACCAGAGCATGTAAAACATTAAAATACATGTTCTACTTTTTAAACACACTGCGCTCTGCCCTTAGGGCATCTATATATTTAAAAATTAAGGTGCAGGCCTAGCAGTTTGAATTGCATACACAGGCTGCAATGGCAGGCCTGAGAAATGTTTAAAAGGCTACTTCAGTGAGCAACACAATTAGTGCTGCAGACCCACTAGTAGCATTTAATGAAAAGGACCTGGGTACATGTAGGACCACTTTACTAGGAACTTACAAGTAAAGTAGATATGCCAATTGGTTGTAAGCCAATGTTACCATGTTTAAAGGAAAGAGCATAAGCACTTTAGCACTGGTTAGCAGTGTAAAGTGTGCAGAGTCCTAAAGCCAGCAAACATAAAGTCAGCAAAAGCTGGAAATCAAAAAGTTGGGGTAAAACAACACCAACGATGTCAGGTCTAACACCTAGGGTACAATTGGGGTAAAGAGAGTGGGCTACTGAGAGAAATAGATACAGACAGGAGAGAAGCAAGAGTGACTGGGTGAGGAGTCCTGTGATATGGAGACTGATACAAATGGTGAAAAGGGGAGAGATTAAAACAAAAAGTAGAGGTGCGTTTGAGACAAAAAGTGAGACATGCACGGAAAATGTTATCAATTCCAATAGGTCCGGCTTTAAAGGAATGTTGTATGGTAATGTAAAGCATTACAAGTTCATAGCATGTATATTTGTGTGGAAGCAAAGAACTGTAGAATATTATTTGTGTAGGTTAAAAGGTCAGGTGACAGTCTCACTGTCAAGCAGACCTAAAAATCCATGTAGGTTAATGACTGTTCTCCTATCTGTGCTGCTACCAGAGAAAGACAAGCCATAAATTATCCCGTTAGCTGTGACCCTGTTTCATCATTACAATGCCATGTGTGTGCTTCAGAAATTTAATCCTCAGGCAGCTAGATAAAAAAATTATCATAGCTGATGGAGGGCAAGCACTTTTCTGTGGAAGTACACAACTGCTACCAACGTGCTCCTGGGTCTCAGCATGTGGACGGAGCCAACGCCCCTTTCTATTGGTACTCACATAATTGTCTCGTGGCAGATGCACTGTCAAGCCAGACCATGAAAAGGGGTGCGACCATGTCACTCACTGGCTGTGCCTTCCACGGATTGCAATGTCTGTAGATTCATTTTGTGACGCATGCCCTTCATCTATGCATGATATGTTTGCCACTGCCATTCTTATCTGTAGTGTTTTTTGAGAAGATGACTGAGTAGATCTATAAGTTACTGTCTGTATATCAAAATCCATTCTTCATTTTTGCGGACTTTACCAATATTCAAACTTATGGCTTACAAACTACAGCAGATGTTGCAAATCACATAGTTGTCTTGCTGGAGAATGCTACTAGCATGACAGCCAATGGGACTTATTGGGGCTGCATGATGTGGTGTATGGAGCTTTGCCAGATGGGAACGCTACAGACCCGAGTATGAGTTGCACAGTATTGTGAGGTGGTAAACCCATAAATGAAAATGGTACTGCGCAGAAACATGCACCACTACTATGCAACTACAAGTTATAAACAGTAGAGTTACTATGTGGGACAAATTTACCGCTTGTAAAACCACACAAAGTGTAATTCCCCAGGGTTTAACAGACATATTTACCACCTGCTCTGAACCAGCATTAAATATATGGTAAGGCCTCTGCCTAGGATGGGGATTAAGGGGATTGTGGGGAGTAGGGGAGGGAAGAGTTATGTGACTGGTGAGCTGTAGTATTGTAGTAGAATGTTTATTGTGAAAGTATTCTGTATAGATTGTGTGCACTGTAAATTACAGCCTAGCTTAGCAAGTAGCTCTGTTATATCATGCTGTTTACATGTAACTTATGTTTTAAATGTGGTGAGGCAGTTGTTGGAGGAGTTAGAAGCTGTGTGGATGCTCCAATAAAGCTTCTTCTTAAACGTAACTTTTGGGTCATTTTAACTACCACATTTTGGCAACGATACGGATCTGAACTGAGGGAAGCATCCATTATTAAGGATCATAAAGTGCCTATTGGATTCACTGCTTGAATTACAGGCATATACTTTTGGGAGGAGCGATGTACACTTTGCAGCCTTCTGCTTTAAAGTAGGAACTTGTAAAGAAAAGCCAGAGACTTCGGACAAACCTCTGCTAAGTTGCGGAATCATACTAACATTTTTAATTTTAAAAGGAAACAGCTAATTAACGTGTTGCGACTGTTGAGCTCGTGCTGTGTTGCACATCCATATCATTGTTGAGTGAGCTCGTCTGCTTCAATAGCTTTGTTAGTGCTGGAGAGTGGCATCAGCCTATGGTGTTTGGGACACATGAGCAGAAAGGAGCTGATTGGCCATCATTTGAGAGACTCTGGAAGACGCGTATTGATTGGTCTTTCATTTCCTGCTTATAATTGGATCATACTGTATGAATCCATTGTGATGCACGTGTCCATAGCAACGCTTCGTTTCTGTAGTGATGTTAAATGATAATCAGGTCATGTAGGTTCTTGTAGAAAGGTGTATTTATTAATTAAGTTGACATGAGGTGGTAGTTCATATATAAGATAAGATGGTAAGAATAATCCTTAGTTAAATACCTTAGTAAATCCCCACCAGGAGCTGTCACCAGTCAGCTCAATCCTCAACTCCTAACTGATACTAGCATCAGAACATAACATTCCAATCTGTGATAACATTCCAAATGATGACATATGTGAAACAACTAGAAAGCCAACACTACAGTTTCATTGCAGCAGTGGGAAATACTCGGTGAGGGAAGCCTTTATGACACCCACAATGGGATTGGAAGTCTCTGTGATACGCACACAATAATAACATCTCTCAGCAGGAGCATTATATATTTAGTACCAGAAAAATAAATTGGAAAAGAAGCTTGACTGCAGCTACAGCAAATCCTGGAGATTTATTCGGGCAGTAGAACTCCATAGTAACATCGGGTCTGGTGTTCTAACACCTGGGAAAACCAGATGTGAAACACCATCCCTCTAAGAATCCAGCAGAGTGAAATTCCATATGCAAATACTACTCCGGGCATAGGGGTTTATTTGTAATGTCTCTGTACTCGGAGAATCTGCTTGTGCCCTATAAGGGAATTAAGCTGAGCATGAGCCTTGTTGTGAAGATATTCGGGTAGGCAGCAAGATACTTCTTAGTAGTTACAGGATAGGTTTATTAGGATACAGACCAGACCATCAACTGACCAGTGTGGAACCTTCAAGTACAACATAGAATGTACACAGGCATTCTGGGAGGCATAGTAGGTGGGAACATAGAGGAAGGTGATATGACAGCAGGTGCCATGTTGGGAGGAGAACAAGTTTACTACACAAATTCCTCCTTTATCTAGAACAGATTAATGACCGCAGATGGCCATGTTGGGACCGCAGATGGCCACGTTGGGAGGAGCACAAGTTTACTACTGAGCACAAGTTTACTACACATCCTCCTCCTTCATCTAGAAAAGTATTACACATCCTCCTCCTTTATAATAGAAAGAAAATAAAGATAGAGAAGGCAAACGAGCGTTAAGAGGCAAAGAGTGTTAAGAGTGAAATGTGAGGTGAGACACATCACCTAAAACAACTAACAGGCTCACCACACCTATTCCCCTTAGACAGACCAAATCAGGAAAAGTCAGTCCACCTTCTCCTATCTGTCCTTGACCTGCAAAAACATAAAGAGACAGTTCACTTTCTTGAACCTGTTTTACGCTCCAAGTTGAAAATAGAGGTTCAACTGATGTTACAATACTTTTGCTTAGAAATTTGATCAGCAATAAATGTTGTTGAAGCATATCAAAATTTTGAACTAGATGTCCCGGTAAGGTTCTGGTTTCCTCTAACCGGTTCTAGGCTTCTTTCTTCATTTTAGTGTCTTTAGTTCTGGTTGAGAGGTTATTTTTTAGATTTTGTTACTCTTTTTTTTGGTTTTAGTTTTCTTTCAATTTCTGATACTGGACTATTTATCTCAATAATGTTGGCGCAGAGACCACTTTGCAGGATAACCGTCCCGGTTCACGACATTTGTCCCCACTTGGTTCTCATTCTTGGTTAAGAGCTCCTTGATCAGCTTGCAGATGTGGAACGTTAAACCCTGTTCTGGGTCCTCTGACCCGCCTCTGGTCTCCATACCAGACATGGACTCTAAGCTCTCTTGGACAAATTGTTCTGAGATGACATTTGTACCTTCTTGGACGACCATTGTCCACTCCTTGTTCTGGGACATCCTTTGTCCCCTCTTGGACGAGCTTTTTCCACTCCTTGTTCTGGGACTACCTTTGTACCCTCTTGGACGACCATTGTCCACTCCTTGTTCTAAGACGACCTTTGTCCCCTCTTGGATGAGCTTTGTCCACTCCTTTTTCTAGGACGACCTTTGTCCCCTTTGGACGGGATGTATGACGTTATAACGCATACTTTTACTCCGCAGACCATTACAACGCGACTTTTACTCCGCATACCGTTACAACGCATAGCGCCTTGGGGCGCTGGATAGTGGTAAGTATAATTTACTATTCTAACTCCAGTCCCCGTGGACCCTAGGGAAGGTGTTGGATAGTAAATTATACTTATTCCCTATCCTAGAGCGCCCCCCAGCGCAATGCGTTGTAATGGTATGCGGAGTAATGGTCGCGTTGTAATGGTAGTGCGGAGTAAAAGATCCGTTGTAACGGGTGTATACCCTTTGGACGAGCTTTGTCCACTCCTTTTGTCCTCTTCTACTTTTAGGACCTTAGTCCTCAGCTGGTTCTGGGAGCTGTGTGTCCTATTGATTTCAGGGCCTTTGTCCCCTACTGGTTCTGGAACCATTATCTCGGTCTTGCTTCTCTGACGTGATTAGGACTAGCTTCCAGTTGTAGGACGTTTGTCCCAGGTTTGGGTCCAGCGGCCCGCTTATGGGTTCACTTTCAAATAATTGATCTCTTTGCCCAGCTCCTGGGCTCTCTGTGTCGAGCAGGTGGTAGCTGTGGGACACTTGTTACTGTTCAAAGTGCTCTGACCGGCTTCTGAGCTCTTAATCTCGATTCTCTGACTGTGGTTATACGCTCCTTGACTCTGTCACAGGTATTATGTCTAGTTTCTGCCCTTGTTTCTCTAGAATTTTCATATTGTGATGAAATGACTGCTGGTATACTGTTATAATATTCTCAAAAGCGGGTCAATAGTGTGAATTTCTTATTCTTCATTTCAAGAAACGGAACCACGGGTAAAATACTTTAAATCCACAAGGTGGCACTCTTGTTAGAAATTTCACACTGTCACTTGTATTGTATTGTTGTGCCACTCGTGATCTTTTACGCTGTGAAAATGATGGTCCATTCATTGAATATGTGTGCTGTAATGTTAATGAATGCTCGTTCCCTGTCCACATAGCACAGACACACCGCTCCAGCTCACCATAAGCCTCACGCGAAACCTTCCAGAATGTGGAAATTAGCAGTTGTAATTCATGAGAAATTTGCCAGAAGGTGTCTGCAGGTGTCGGATGGGCCCCGTGTGTGTATTACAGTTGAGAAACACTTTGGGTGGAGCACGATGAGATGTTTATTCATGCCGGGAAGCAGGTAGTGTAGCGTTGTGTTCCCATAACTAACATTGCCATGGGAACACTAGCGTACTGAGAACAGGATGCTGCATGGCTTCCTGACGTTGCGTCGCGACCCTTTACGTTGCGCGACGGTGCGTGATGACGTGCACTGTGAAGGTCAACACGGAGCTCCCTGGCAACAAGGAAAACTTCCTTTAGACGCTGCTTCCTAGCAACACGTGATCCAGGAATGGCGCATGTGGGGAAGAGCGCGTAAAGCTTGATACTGACTCACCATTATGACGAGTGACGTCAGAGATGCCTCTGACGATTTTCTCTGAATTTCCTCACTTTTGCCCCATCAAAATTTGGATCACAGAATGACAGAAGCTGGGCATAACACCATGAGTTTCAATTTTTTTCTTCTTTGTTTTATATTTTCCAACTTGAATTTCTGTTTAAAGCAGCAGCTTGAAAAACTGCGGTTGTATCTTCATTTAGTTTTCTTGCATGACACAGGTTACCAGTGATTTAATCACCTTATTGGCAGTAGTTCTGAGAATTGGCACTCACCAGGAAAACGACAACTTCACACCGCAATTAAAAAAAAGTTGGAGTATTTGCGGCTGGTCTACTAATTTTCTTGTCATCTCAAAGGTTTCCATTTTCTTATCTTCCACTTGTGGCAGGTTCCTTTTAGTTTTATGGCATTTCAAAGGTTTCTGGTTTCTTCTCTTCCTGCTTTACTGGCCGCAGTTGGGTGGACCTACTGGGTTCTTGATGTGAGGTGTTGCCCAGGCTGCGCCTGCTGTTCTTCTTGGAGAGTTTCTCTTGTCTGGTCAGCCAAGATCGTCGCCAAAATGTTGTGGAGATGTTCGGGTAGGCAGCAAGACACTTCTTAGTAGTTACAAGATAGGTTTATTAAGATACAGCAGAGCAACACACCTCGCCAGCTGACCAGACCATCAACTGACCAGTGTGGAACCTTCAAGTACAACATAGAATGTACATAGGCCTTCTGGGAGACTTAGTAGGTGGGAACATAGAGGAAGGTGTAATGACAGCAGGTGGCCATTTAGGTTCTGTGATTTTGCGTGCTTTTAAAGTGCACGACTTTCTTTTCTAAACATGGGTTTTTGCCATGCGTCGTGACTGCCATCTGGTGTTGCCTTTTAAGTAGGCCTCAGAAGTTAGTCTGCGAGCAAAGCAGTCTGACCTTTTGTGGGTCATGTGTTAACTAAGGTTTCCTTCATGCGCTGGAGTTAATTTCAGAAGCTGGCCTTTCACCTGGAATTGAACCTGCCAAGCCAATTTCCCTGCAAGATCGTTATCCACTTTCCCAATCACCATTCAAGACATTTGTTAACTTTTAAGTTTCTTTACTTTTCTGTTATCTTGCACATTATCTGAAACTACTTTTCTTTACTGTTTCTTCATTTCATGGGTTACGCTTTCAATTAAGGGTTTGTCCGGGCCTTACAGATTATTATTTAGATATGCCTAAATATTAACTTGTGGGTTGGGACACTGTAAAATGAGCTTTACTATATGATGCTGTGTGATGTCATGTATTTTCTATTGGTTGAATTTTGGTGCAGGGGCGTGCATTTTAAATGTACCTTTTTGTGTATAAATAGGGATGTCTCGCCTTAGTAAAATTGAGCAGTTTCTTGAGTTTTACACCGTGTGGTATTACTGGGATTTCTGCTACTAGCTGCAGCTAATACATTTGATCTCTGATGCCACCTAGAAGTATTCCGTGTCTCTGTATACCAAGGCAAGGGAACCCAGAGGACTTTGGGCGTGTACCTGGCGCCACTGGGTACTTGAAATCCCAGTTCTTCACCATGTTGGGAGGAGAACAAGTTTACTACAAGCCTCCTATAACAAATGGAGTGCACTCGATGTTTATTATACGTTCAATGAGCGAGGTCACTTCTGAGCAAGTGCCACTGCCTACAACTTCAACAGGACTTTTTTATGAACTTGGTTTAAGTGTGATGTATTGTAAAAGTGTCAGCACTCTGTCCATCATCTTGTTGCGTTTGCTATGTTTGCCAGAAGTGGCCAAGGCTATGCCCAGATGTGGCACTCTTCCTCGCTGTCCCACTGGACTCAAGCTAGCCTAGCTGATGAGGGGTGCCACTCTGAAATCGGTCCCAGGAGGCTTGTTTCCAGTTCAGGGAAGACCTGGGATGGCAGTTCGGGCTGGACTGTTACCATGAGGCACAGGGATCAAGACTGATTTGCATATAGCTGGGTCTGAACTGAGGTGGCGAAGTGAGCTACAGAACGATGATAGATTCAACCCAGATCTGTGACTGGGGGTGAGTGTCTGAAAAGTTTCAGCACTCTGTCCATCATCTTGTGTTTGCTTTGTTCGTCCTAGGTTTACAGGGTATGCCTAGATGTGAGCCCCTTGCTCACTTTGCCACAGAATTCAAGCTAGCCTGGCTGATGAGGGGTGTCACCCCAAAACCGGTTCCAGGATGCTTGTTTACGGTTCAGGGAAGACCTGTCTGGGCAGTTCGGGCAGGACTGTTCCCATGAGGCACAGGGTCAAGACTGATTGGCATATAGCTGGGTCTGAACTGAGGTGGCGAACTGAGCTAAAGAACGATGATGGATTCAACCCAGATCTGTGACTGGGGGTGAGTGTTAGAAAAGTTTCAGCACTCCGTTTATCATCTCCTTGTGTTTGCTTTGTAGATTGTGTGGCGTGATTTACAGACATGTGGTAGGTTTTGGAACACATTGCAGCCATACCCGCATTGTCTATTCGAAATTCCAATTACAAGATGGTCTTTAGCCACCTCAGCTAATTCCATCTAGTTGTATGTTGGTACTCTATGACCTAGTACATAGTATTGATTTGCTTATCTTTCTCAGTTTCATTTTTCTTCTCCTTCCACCTTATCCGCATCAGCTCCTTCTTCGTTGCCTCCACTCACCTTTAGGAGGTCTGTTCAGCTGCTCAAAGGATTTGTGGTCTCACGTCTGGGCGAACCATGCCTGAGTACTCTTCAATCATTTCATTACAATACATCACATCACAGATCCTTTCATGATTTTTGAGGAGCTCTCTCCCATCCACTGAACGGCAACACTCCCTTAGGGCAGCACCAGATAGTGTCAAGTAAAATGTCCAAATTTGTGTAATACTACATCATACATGGCCATAGTAGGCTCCCAATTTTGATTAGTAAGCTGAAATTCTGTTTTGAAGTCATAAACAAATTGCTCAGAATACTCTAAAGCATTTTATCAACTTTAAATTAAGTAAAAATACTTCAGCTTCAGTTCTGGGCATGAGGGATACCAGGAATAAGACAATAATAACACTTCTAGATGGGAATCAATGGTTGGATTTCATGCTGGATAAAGATCTCTCATATCCTGCAGCTTAATTCTGTATTATTTGCACATATATTTTTTTGTAATTAAAGATTTTAAGAAAATGGTTCCCTTTGTTTCGAATAACCTAAAAGCAGTGGTGGCAAATGCTGTTATCAACTTTGCTTGGGATTATGCTAATGTGTGCTATTTAGGTCTAATTTAAAGAGTGATGTTCAAGGTTCCGACCATTGGGAGCTGTGCAGTCAGGGAGATTTTTAACCTCTGAACGGATTCTGTCTCAGATGCTCGCCGATCTCTTCCTTGACTGGTAGTTGAGAGGCATATATGTTTAAGGCCGTGTGCTACTTTTATATGAAGAATTCCAAATTATTTCACAGGATATTTACAAAACACTCATCTAAAATATCTCTTGAGATCTGAGCTTTTTTACCCTTTATGGGTGCCGTGCATCGCCCACGGGGGGTTGCGTGTTTTTTGTTTTGGCTCCACAGCTGTGGAATGCCTTCCGGAACTTGCTCCTCCAAAATTACAATTCATATGCCTTGAGGAAAGAATTTAAAACTTTTGTTTTTAGCTGAGTTATCTCCTGGGTGTTATGTTACTTTCTGCATTTTCTTTCAGCACTCGGAAGTCTGAGGCCATATGTTTTGTGCTATATACATAGTTGCTCAGTCACATGCTATATAAACGTGCCTTCTGTTGTTTGCCAGTGAAGGCAAGTCACCCTTCAGGACACACTTCCGGTATTTTTGTCTTTGGGTATGTGTTGAGACTTAACTGAGTGATTGATCTGTCAGTGAATTTTGGGCCGTTTGCTCTTTACTCAAATATAATACTTATTTTCTTGAGTATTCGTTGTCAAGTAAATGTATAAGAAGAATTGGTTCAGCATTTTATTTGATGAAAAAATCTTGACATTTCCACCTCCTCTCCTTCTTTAATGTGGGATTTTGTTTCTAGCGTGGCAACCACATCTTCAATTTTTAGGCAGTTTAAACTGGGCCTAATTTGGTTCAATGTGTCAGGCATTGAAATATGTATAGTCGAATGTCAAGTAAGCATAGGAAAGGCCTTGCCCTTATACCATTGCCTATTTCTGTTTTGTTTAGAATGTAGAGCTCACTTCCGCATACCTTGTTAATTATTAGTATTAAAAATAGCGCCTAAAACGTCCTGATGGCCCCTAAAACAATCGCAGTCTCAGCGAGGCTTTGGTTGGATCAAATATACTTCCTACATGCTGCCTATCTTACACTGCTGCGTCTCCATCGCACGGGGCTTCGGGCCGACGCTCTCTGTCCCCGCTGCCCCCACTCTCCTGCAGATTTCTATCACATGGTATGGCTTTGTCCTGTGATACAGGGGTATTAGGAGGCCTTAACGGGAGAGCTCATTGAGGTCTTGGGCTGGGAGGTTCCTCTTGATTCTATGCGTGTTATTCTGGGCGTTACTGAGGGGTTGAATGGCAACAGGGCCGAGAAACTGTTCCTTAATACTGCATTGGTGGTAGTCAAGAGAGACATTGCAGCTCACTGGTTGGACACTGTTGCGCCCACGTTTACAGGCTGGCGCAGGGAGGTGGATTGGTGTGCCACACAGGAACTGCCTTTTTACGTGGCCAGGGGATGTCTTAGGAAATTTCAACGAATGTGGGTGAAGTGATCCTTCAATAATAAGAAGGTAATCCAAGGAATCATTTATAAGGTTGTTTATTGAAAGGAACAGTGAAGAGATACGTCTCAGTGAGCCAGGGCCAACCGCTACAACTGGAGCTCTCGGAACACTCTTCATTCCGAGTGTTCCGAGTTCCATACTGATTCCTCCATGTGTGCATGTTCCCATGAGAAAACGAACTACATTGTGGCACACTAACACGTGAAGAAAGAGGAGAAGAAAAGGTATTCCCCTGACACTGTTGTGAACTAGAAGCATCGTCTGACCTATGAACCTTCACAACTTTTGAAAGACTCCAAACATTACCATCAGACAATTCCACTACTTGTCTTCCTACTCTGAGAACGAGCAGAGGATCAGAAAAACGAGACTCACCAGATCTAATGAAACCAGATTTCCTAACACGCACCTAATCTCCAATGCTGCAAGGAACACCAATAGCAGAAGATTTCAACTTGGACATAGGTGTCATGGTCTTTCCACTAACCAAATCTCTCATCCATTGTTGGCTCATGTTACATATGCTTTTTCTGCCACGCATTTTGTAAAATGGAGATAAATCGCCATCACTCCTGGGAGTGTTCCTATAATTCCACAAAAGTTTTTTAACAGCATCATAACAATTTTGACCATTGCATAAAGCTAGTTTATGCCTTCCTTCAAAACCCTAATCCACCTCTCAACCATTCCATTTCCCTGGGGATAATACACAGATGAACGTTTGTGAATGATACCATGATTGTTGCAAAATAACTTCATTTCAGCAGACGTGAACTGTGTACCATTATCTGATAACATGGAAATAGGAAAACCTTCTTTTTCAAAAATACTGTTAAGAAAATCAATGTCAGTTTTTGAGGATACATGAGGAACGAATTTCACCTCTGGCCATTGAGTTAAGTCAAGTCAAATGATCTTTATTCGGATTGTAAAACATCCATAAAAGTACACATAAAAAACCAACAGAAAAAGAACACATGTTACATTTGGTTACAAGTTCATAGCAATACATCATTTTCCATGTGCAAAAGTGCAATCGTTAGTGCAAAATGTGCAGTGTGCAATAAGCAAGGTGCAAATTGTGCATAGTGCCAGTTTCTCAGTCAGTTAGCATGGAGGCACGGGACCGAACTGCTGCTTTAAAAAAGCAGCTCATTCTAAAGATGACCTCGTCCGTTTTCAACAGTGACAGATCTTTAAAAGCTAATTTAAAATCCGTCAAAGCATGTTTTCTGCAGTACGGCATTATAAAGTGCGAAGTAAACATTCTGTAAAATCCACAAAACAAGATAAAATGAAGCAAATTTTGTTTGCCACCTATATTACAGGGGCAATTTAATTTTTCCACATTTTTGTTAAAACCTAGGGGAAAGCTGAGTAAGTTTATAATGCTTCCATCCCTAAACCGGAATAGCAGGCTCCTGTTCCACCTGCCAAGCTTTAATTGGAGATAGCCCTGGGGCAAAGTAGATGGTTTGTCGATTTGCTCCATAAGGGAGGTGTATCTAACTGTGGTCGGCTTGGCCCGGTCACGCATTAACCTCTCCTTACGGTAGCGATCGTAAAGGGCCTTTTTTAATACATTCTTATGTGTATGGTTAATCGATTGCGGTGATGTAAAAAGGTGACCCAGCCCCACACTTGATAAGCTACTATCCACAGCCTTAAACCAAGGTATAAGTTTAGCCCTTTCACAGTTTAAGCAGTCAGTGATGATGTCACGTGACAGGGAGGCAGCAGGGTTACACCAGATTTTTGTCCAAAATAGTGGGGATCGAGATCTTATAAAATCCTCAATGTAGTGGAGGTTAAGTTCTCTATGACAGATATGGGTTGGTGCACTAATTACCCCCCCAGGATCTTCCGACAAAATCTATTTTCTTCAGACTGTAATTGGGTACAGTTGGAGTAACCCCATACCTCAGCGCCGTAGGTGCCTACTGGCAGACATTGTGTTCTGTAGATTTGTAGTAATGACATAATCACGTCTGCCTGATGAGGTTGGCAGAGGGAAACTAAAGAATTTATAGCCTTGCTCATTTTGTTCCTTCCTTGCGCTACATGTGGTTGCCAGGAGCCGGTATTTGAAAATAGCAACCCCAAGTAGGGGAAAGTGCATGTGCTTTTTAGAGTGTTGTCCCCTGATTGAATGTGGCTTATTTTATAGCTTTTAGGCCCGCAGGACATTATAAAAGATTTTCTAAAATTGGTACATAATCCCAAATCTGCCATGTATTTAACAAAACCCGAAATTAAAATTCGCAGAGCATTGGGTGTGCGGCCCATAAGGACCGCATCGTCCGCATAAAGAAGTGCAGGGACAGGTTTACCTTGGACTTGCGGAACATCATTAGTTATTTTAGCCAAGGAAACACTCAAATCATTTTTGGACAGAATAAAAAGCAGGGGGGCCAGGACACGACCCCCCTGCCAATTAAAATATCATTGGAAACTTCACCATCATTGTTAATACGGACTCGGGCTTTCAGGTTGCTATGAAGATGTGCCAAAAAATGAACTAGAGTTTCATCCAAACCATAATTAAACAAGACAGACCATAAACGAGAACGATTAACAAAATGAAAAGCAGAACTTAAATCCATGAAACCAAAATATAGGGGGGATTTTTTGGCGATCGTGTATTTGGCCATGAGTAGGTTTAAGTTCAAACACTGATCCACCGTGCCAACTTTACTTCTAAAGCCTAGTTGACAGGGGTGTAAGATGGAGTTTTCTTCCGCCCAAGTACTGATTCTGTTAAAAAGGACCCTACCTAAGACTTTTAATGTATTGTCGATTAGGGATATAGGGCGATAGCATCCGGGGTCGAGTCTGTCGCCTTTTTTAAATATAGGGACAATGGTGCTGCAGGACCAAGTTTCAGGGACAGTATTGAGGGATAAATTATTAAAGACGTTGCATAGCAGGGGAGCCCAGAAGTCCGGTGCGGATTTAATTTGGTCAATGGATAGGCCGTCTGGGCCAGGGGCTTTGTTCCCCGCGCTTTCTGCAATAGCGTCCTCCACCTCCGGCAACAAGATGTTTAAGGGCTTAATGGCTGGGGTGGGTTCAAACAGCTCACCCGCCGCTGGGGCATCATAAATCTTAGAGAAGTGCTCAGTCCACACTTCCCCAGTTATGTTACAATTAATGGGGGAGATATTAGAGCCAAATAATCTAAGATTCCTGACTTCCCTCCAGAACCCTGCAACGTCTCGTAGGGTGGCAGTGCGAACAAGCGAGTCCCAATGTTCTTTTAGTAGCTCTTCCGATCTAACTTTCAGACAATGTTTATATCTGGATCTGAAAGTCCTAACTAAGGACGGATCACGGGGGGCAGCGGATAAAGCTGCCCTTAAATGCCGGTTAGCTTTAGAACATGAGGTTTCAAACCACCTGGGGTTGATGTTTTTTAGGACAGGGACGGGTTTGGAGATTTCAGTTTTTATGGCCTTACAGAGCTCACAGAATGAGTTTACAATGTCGAGCCCTGAGCTGGGGGTAGATAGACAGACCGAGACAAGGGTGGGATGTTTTTTGATGACTCTAGCCAGGACATCCTGGTTGTCTATCCCCTTCCAGGCTACCCTTAACCTGTCCGTTGATACAGTTAAATTTTTGGCCCCAATTTCGGTTTTCTTCCTCAGAGTTTTATTTGTTTTAAAGCAAATACAAATGGGATAGTGGTCGCTGTATATTGACCTAATAACCTTAGATTTTAGTAAGAGATCCTCAAGGAGAGAAGAGATAAATACATAATCTATAGTTGTAGAGCTCCCACGCCCTATCTAGGTAGGAACGGGTAAATTAAATGCAACAGTATCTAGTTTCTCCATTACATTGACTAGATCACGTGATGCCAGCAGATCGCGTAATTCATCTCCTCTCCTACATGGTGGGACTCTGGGATGGATATGAGCATTAAAATCGCCTCCCAGACAAATGCCGTCAAATTTGCCATATTTTTGACCCTCCTCAACTTCGTCAATGAAATTAAACAAATCCAAAAAGTTAATGTTGGGATGGGTTGTGAAGTCATTATTATAAAAGTTGATGAAACATAACTTTAACCGGCCCATGTATTTCAACGCCATGAAATTATTATTATTAGTTGGCAGTAGTTCCGTGTTGACTCCATCTGTAATTTTAACCCAAATTGATAAACCCCCACTGGGACGGCCAATGGGAGGGGAGGGGGACGATCAGATTATGACAGCTGTAGCCCTCAAGGAGTAGGGGTCTTGTACACCAGGTTTCCTGCAGCAATAAAACATCAAAGCTGGTAACCCAATCAGTCCAGGACTTAATGTTCATTTTGGCATTAAGGCCAGCAATGTTCCAGCTCAGGATTGAAAATTCATCGGAAACTGAAATTAGACCATGGCCCTGGGCACCACTAGAACAGTCCGGTGGCAACCTATGCTTGCCTAAGGAATTAGGCGATGTTACAATGGGGCGAATGGATGGAGCACCAGCAGAAGTTACCTTACAAATGCAGTTACCAGCTGAAGTGTGAGATGAAATTTCTAATGGTCAGTCCAAACTACAAGTGTCTTCAAGTGCACTATATCTGTTGAAAAGTGGGAAAGGGGGTGGTACTGGAAAGAGTGGAAAGGATGGTGGGGCGGAAAGGAGTTGCCTAGTGGAGGCCTATAAAAGTAGGCCAAAGGCAAGGGAGTAACAACAGTGGATGGGGCAGGGTAGATGCAATTACGGTTAAGTATGTGTTTTGCAGTCCCCGGATACCTAAAATTTAGAACAATGCAGTCCCCGTTAAAATCTTTACGTAAGGGGCCAACCCAGCTTACACGGCGGGCAGACAAATTTAGCGTGAAATATTGTGGCCAACCCCCTTGTGTTTAGTTAGCCAGTCGATACACTTGTTGTTTAACTGGACCCATGACTCCCCCTGTCCCTCCTTGAGAGGTGGGACGCCTGCCAGTACTAGAACGTATGGGCAGGCGTCAGGTGGGAGGTGGAGGGCAGATTCATGAGGTTGTCTGGGTCTGCTGGCTGCTGGTTGTTCCTTCCTAACGTTGTTACTGCTTTGAGTCACTGATTTCACTGGAATTGTGTTAATGCCCTCCTGTCGTGTGCCATTGGATGTGGTGGTGGTGTTGGAAGAAGCGGCAACAACGACAGGAGTAAGCTTAGGTTTAGGGACAGATTTAATTTGCCCTGTGTTGGTGTGACTATGTGTGTTGTCAGCCGTAGAAGTACTGCTGACAGGTTTAGGGGCTCCCATCGTGCTACTACTAGGACTAGGTGCGCCACACAAGAAAACCTTGCCCGCTGACTCCAGGTCTTTCAAAAGACGATCGCCCCTCAACTGGTCAAGGCTGATCGCCCCTTTCCTTTTTACCTCTTCCTTTTTTACTAAGTTTTCTAATTTATCTAATCTTTTAAAAACAGCATTAAATTGTTTGATCATTTGACATTCTAGTTGTTTAAAAATAGAGTCCACAATTGTCTCGATAAGATTCCCATTGGGTTTGGGTTGAATAATGCTCTCGGTCAGGAACTCTGTCTGAGTACCCAGGGAGTTGGAGGCGTCAATGGGAAGAGTTATAGGGGTAGCTAAATCAATATTTAGGGGCAGTTCAGTATTAGCAGTGTTGGCCTCGGATTGTTGTTGTTTCCCTCTAGTCCACATGCTCTGAGGAGTAGGTTGATTTTTATTGCGCGCCGGTTGCTTCCTTTTGTTTACAGTCAATTTCAGGGGGCCCCTTTTCCTTTTGCCCTCTCCAATTGTATTTCCTGTTGGCAGGGGTGATGTTACAGGCTGTGCAGTGCAGTCAGGCTGAGAGGCGATGGTTATAACCTGACTGCTATCCCCAGACGGCATTTCTAACGATGGTGCCAGGATGGATGACTTTCTGATGGTAATAGTTGGTGATAACGGACAAATGTTTGAGGGGCTGCTTTGTGGTGACTGTATAACAATGGCGCTGCAACCCAGTGACATCCTTCTTTCGGTATTAGCAATTTCCTCCTGGACCATTGTTAAGGCATTTTCTAATAAACATTCAAATGAGGGTGGTGGAAAAGGGGGGCTGGCAGGGGCAGATGTTAAGGACGTATTAATATTACGCTTTCCCATAATGTATTGAGCCCAGCTCACCTCTTGTTGTGGATGTCAGAGCTGTGGCCCAGCCCAGCCACTTCCTGCCTCTGAGGGCCTAAGAGGGTCCGCCCTTTGCCCGGGCTTAGCCCGGCGACGCCCACGCGCTTCCCGCGATGCGCGTACCCCCGCTGCTTAAGAGCGCCTCCGGGCGCGGTGCTTGGCGTCGGCGGCTTCCTGCCGCAAGCACTGCTGGGACCTGTAGTCCCCCTCACTCGGTGGCCGTGCCTGATGTCAGGAGGCTAACGGCGGCGGAGAGGGACCGGTCGCAATGCAAGGTGCCAGGTGAATGATGGAGCAGCCCCCGTGGTCAGTGAGCAGGGTGAGGCAAAGTTCCAGCGAGCAGCGTTTCACCGATGCTGATCTGCGCCGTTTGTAAGTGTCCCCCGCTCTGTCACGTGCCCCCGCTGCTTAAGAGCGCCTCCGGGGGGAGGAGCCAAGCTCGCGTCCGCGATGGCCGCGTTTTAGCTCGGCTCCGTTCGCTTTCCTTCCTGGAACGTCTATCCTGTGTCTTATCCTGCCCCGGGAAGTATTCTTTGGTAGACTATGGAACTAAGACATTTCGCTGGCACTTACCGTCTGCTCCGTCTGTTCCTAGGTGCCGCGGATCCTGAGCTGCGCCCTTGTTCGCTTTGGGCCTCCGGAGCGGGCGGGCCTGAAACTCCTCGGCGGCGCCCGGGCGGGGCGGAGCGCTGCAGCCGGCCCTTGGTGGAGGTGTGGGCTCGGTCGGAGAGGCCGATGTGCAATTAGACCGGTGACGGCTCTCCGGGCCTGGACCGGCGATCCTGCGACCTGGTGTTGAGGCGCTGCCTTCCATGGACGGGGGTTGACCGTGTATGTGGCTCGTCTCCCCTTTGTTCTCCTGTCCGGCCATCTTGAGTCCCTCCGCCCGGACTCGGAGAACGGAGCCGGTGGCGTGGGGGAGCCGGCGACCCTCCTTATCCTGGTGGCCCGCCTTCCTCCCTGGGGGTGCCTCTGCTTGTGGTCGGCTGTATCCTGTGTGACCCCGCTTGTGGCCGGACGGGGGTCGGAGATTGCCGCGGTCTCGCCGGGCTTTCAAGATGGCGGCCGGCTCCCTGTCTCTCAACCTGGCCGAGACTGGCGATGCTGGTCCGCCGCATGGCTCGTTTGCTGAATACCGTAACGGTGAGCCTACGCTTGGCGACATTCTCGCCGCCTTGCGCTCCTGGAGTGCTTCCGTGACCGCACCTATCGCTGGACTGGATGATGATCATTTTGCCGGGCCTGCTGGGCCCTCCCCGATGTGTGCGGCTTCATCGCTGCTGTGTGCTGCTGGGCCTTTCCTGGAGGTCGTGGACCCGGCGGCTGCCGCTTGTGTGGGTATACGGATACCCGCTGCTCTCAATCATCATGTGATTTCCCCTGTGCTGGGGGTCCGCCGGCCGGGTCCCGTCCGGACCGGTCTCGTTGGATCTCCCATTCCTTTTTTGCCTCGAATGGCCGAACGAAGATCCTGTGGTTGCTCCGCCGAAACGGCTTTCCTCCTATTGACGGCGGAACTGTGCCTGCATTACCTGTGGTGGTTACCGTCTTTTCCTGTTCATCTGGGTCGAAATCGATATGACTTGTGTGGATTGACGATTGGACTCCCTGCTATTCGCCTCTGGTTCCTCATGATCTGGTTCCTGGTGCGTTGCATACCTACGGCTTTGGATAGACGAGGACAGGGTTGAGATGAACTTGCCTCGGTGGACTATTATTTTGCGGTATGGTCGGATGATCCGTTTGTGACTGTATGACTATGTTCGATTCTCCTTCATGTTCCTGGAGCTTATCCTCGTAATTACTATCTTCCCGTGGGCACTGAATGTGTTCGGACGGGGGGGTGGGAGCTGATGGTTTTGATTATGTGGCTCCTCTCCCGTCGTTGTCTCCCTATTTCCCCTTCTTCTTTTTGTCTTTGTGGTTCTTTCTTTACTTTTAACTCTTCTATATTTCGGGTTTCTAGTTAGGGCGACAGGCACGCTGCTGGGGGGTAGGCCATAGCCTTCTGCAGGGGTGCAGGGTGGGGTGTGCGGGGTGGGGGGGGTCTGTCATTTTGTTTTTTCCCCCTCTTTTCCTTTTTTGGTTCTATGGCTCTAAAGGTATCCCTTTTTCGGGACGCGGTGTCTGCATGTGGACCCCCTGGGGTGTTTTTGCTAGCATGGGCCCTCTGGTCTCCCTGCCGTCGCGGTTTACTACGCATCTATTACTCCTGTTACCACTGGTTCCCTGTGCCGGTCTATTTTTGAGTGCTTTGTTAGCCATGGGGCGCATGCTGTGATGCCGCGTTCTTTCTTCCCCCCTTTTTCCCGATGTCCTTTTCCTTTTTCCCTTCCCCCCCCTTTTTTTTTCTTTTTCCTCCCCTGGGTTGTGGTAGCAGAGGGCTCTTGTTTTGTAAGCCTATTTCCCGTTCTCTGTATCATTGTGTGTTCTCGTAGTGGTGGGTGGGCGCTGGGCAGCGGTTGCAATTGCTTATTAATGTGGGACTCACGTTCTGTCTTTGTTAAAAGGTGACTGTTCTTTTTGAATTTTCCTGTGTTCTGTATTACTGCTTGCTCGCGGCCCGCCACGGCCCTCTGGACTTTAATGATTGCCATCATTCTGCTATACCCCTTCTTCTATTATAAAATCAACCTTCTCTCATCCTGCTCGTGGTGGTTGCTCTGTGGCTTTTCACCTTTGATTCCCGTTTGGATTATTGTGGTACCCTGCTGGAGCTTCTGTCCTGACCATTGTGCTTCTATAATTGTGGTGGCCGGCCCGATGGGTTGTAGGCCCGTATTTGTGAGCAATTTCTGCACAATAAAGGTTTTAAAAAAAAAAAAAAAAAAACGCCTCCGGGCGCGGTGCTGGGCGTCGGCGGCTTCCTGCCGCAAGCACTGCTGGGACCTGTAGTCCCCCTCACTCGGCGGCCGTGCCTGATGTCAGGAGGCTAACGGCGGCGGAGAGGGACCGGTCGCAATGCAAGGTGCCAGGTAAATGATGGAGCAGCCCCCGTGGTCAGTGAGCAGGGTGAGGCAAAGTTCCAGTGAGCAGCGTTTCACCGCTGCTGATCTGCGGCGTTTGTAAGTGTCCCCCATTGAGAAAATTGATCAATCAAAACAATGGCGTAAATCGGATTCTGCCCAAAACTCATGGGACCAGCAATGTCAATTGAAACACATTCCCAAGGCCTAGAAGGTTTAGTGACACTATTGCGATGATAGTTAACAACTCTCTGAGATTTGTCACTAACAGTACATTCCACACAAGACCTGACTTTTCTCTCAATGCACCTGTCAATACCAGGCCACCAAAACTCACACCTAATTCTTCTTTTCATGCATGTCATTCCAGGGTGACCTTCATGTGCCATATCAAGTACATTTTCTCTAAGATCCTGTGGTACAACTAATTGCAAACCTCTTAATAAAATGCCATTATGAACAGACAACTCTTGTACAATCTGAAAATATGGTAATATATCTTGAGACAAACCAGTTTTGCTGGGCCAACCATTCTTAATAAAAGACGTAACACATTTGTAGTTCTCATCATTACTGCATGCAATCCTCCAATCATCTTCCTTAATACAACCATTAGAAACTTCGCATATAGAGACCACCCTATCAGGATCCTCGTCACAAGCAACAACATTATCATCAGCAATAGGAAGTCTCGAGAGACAGTCAGCTAAAACATTTTTTGCTCCTGGAATATACTCCACATGAAAATGGAAATCTTGTAATTTATATTGCCATCTAGCTATTCTGGCAGTCGCTTTGATACACCCCTTTGTTGTGAACAAGTCAACAAGTGGGCGATGATCAGTCCTGACAACAAATCTAGAACCATAGACATATTTACGGAAATACTCAATACCCCACCTACAAGCAAGGGCTTCTTTCTCCAAAGTGGAGTATTTGTGTTCTGCATCCCGCAATGGCCTAGAAGCAAATGCTATGGTAACAAAACCCTCTTTCTGCTTTTGCATGAGTACAGCACCAATGCCAATATTGCTAGCATCTGAAACCATGACAGAATCACAAGTAGTATCAAACAGAGATAGAGAAGGAGCAGAAGCAATACATTTTTTAAGAAAAGTTCTTCTTTACAATTAGAATCCCAAACAAATAATTGATGGTTTTTCATCAAGTTTCTCAAATGTTTTGTTTTGTCAGCAAACATAGGGATACATTTGGCATAGTACTCAGCTAATCCCAGAAAGGATCTGAGTTGATCTTTATTATTAGGTTCTGGTGCCTGTTCAATAGCTTTTACTAAGCTTTGCTTAGGAGAAATACCTTTGTTACTAATGGAATGACCCAAGTAGTCAACTGATTCCATGCCAAATTTACATTTTTCCTTGGTTAAAGTTAATCCACTATCTGATAAAATTGATAACACTTGATAGAGAACTTCAGAGTGCTCTTTGTCGTTTTTACCGAAAACTAAAATGTCGTCCTGAAAATAAAGAACATTAGGTAGATCCTTAAACAATTTATGCATAACACGTTGAAAAACTGAAGAGGCTGAAACTAGCCCAAAGGGCATCCTTTTGTATCTATACGCACCTTCAGTAGTAATAAAAGATGTCAGATGTTTACTTTCCTCATGCAGTGCTATTTGGTGATATGCATTAGATAGATCTAACGTAGTGAATACGGAAGCATCTTTAAGTTTTGAAAACATTTCCCCAATATTGGGAAGAGGATGTCTGTCAACCCATACGTTAGAATTTAGGTCTCTCATGTCGACACACAATCTTATTTTGCCATTAGGTTTGTGTGCGACGACAACAGGCGAAAGCCATTCAGAAGATTCAATCTCCTCAATAACATCCAGATCACAGAGCCTTTCTAATTCTTTTTTGACAGACTCCCTTAAAGATAATGGAATATTGCGAACTTTATGCACTTTGGGAATAGCGTTATGTTTTAGTATGATCTTGTGTTCAAATGTCTTTAATAAACCTAATTTAGGAGAAAAAACATTAGGAAAGAGTGTTTCCCATCTATTATCAGTGACTAAATTAACTTGACTGATGATGTCAGAATAACCCAGAAATTGTTGAGGGTGATTGGGATCTAATTTAATCATTAAGTCTCTTTGCTGAGGCCAACCCAATAAACATGAACCCTCTTTAGCAACATAAACCTTAGAATTTATGGTTGTGCCTTTAAAGGAAAGATCTGTGGTAAAATAACCTAAAACATCTATTGGTTTTTTACTATAACCGAGTAGCCTTATATCTGAGGGAAGTAATGACACATGAGGAAATTCTTTTAACCATTCATCACCAATTAAAGTGTGTCTAGCACCAGAGTCAGCCATAACTTTTATAAGTTTGGAACCAATTTGTAACATGCAGAAAGGAGCATCTTTCTTTTCTTCACCAATCTCATAAACAGTTAATAAATCATCATATTCATCAATATCAGTATGAACTTCATGAATGTCAGCAGGTTTGGCACTTCTTGTGTCAGAAGAATTGTCTCTAAACTTATTCCTGCTCTTGCACATTCTGGTAAAATGCCCCTTGGATCTACAATAATTGCATACTTGACCTATGGCAGGACATCTTTTGTCAGTTGCCACATGACCTGGAAAACCACATTTGAAACATGTTACGTCTTTTTTGAAGTTGAGGCTAGCTGAAGAAGAAGGTCTATTGTAGTTGTTATCAGAAGGTTTCTTTCTGACTACTTGAACTTCGGAAGTTAATAATTTTTTCTCAGAGGATTCTTTCGTTTTATTGTCAGATAATTCCTTCATGCCCAATTTCATGTCCTCAAAACGATGTGCGATGTCGAGAGCTTTGGAAAGCGAGATAAATCTTTTGCATCTAATAATTTTTCTTGTAACTTGACGTTGGCAACATTGTGTACTAATTGATCTCTTATCATCTGATCATGAAATTCCTGATAATTGCATTTAGCGGCCAAAAGATCTTTTACAAAAGAGTCAATGGATTTGTTAGCCACTTGAAGTCTGCTCAAAAATTTGTGGCGTGCGACAACCTCATTAACCTTCTTAATGTACTGTTTGTCAAGTTGCATTATGGCATCCTCATATGCATCGTTTTCTTCTTCACTGGAATTTTCCATAGCTGAAGGTGGTAGATGACTAAGGACTTGTCTGCCTTCTGCGCCAAGAGAATGCTTTAAAATTGCCAATTTGCACTTATCGCTTATCAGTATAATTTTCACCTCCTATAGCTTCAAGGTAAGCCTCAAAACCTTCTCTCCATTGTTTCCATTCCAATGGAGGTTCTCCAGGAGAAACTAAAATTGGAGGTGGAGCATTGAAACCCTCCAAGATACAAATACAGAAGTGGAAAAAAAAAACTAAAAGTTTAAATAAAATTAATTGTGTTAATTCAGCACAAATAGACAAATTTAGGCAAGCTATTGTGATATCATAGCTTTCCAATGCTAATTAGAACACAATTACTATTAAATCAGGAAGGCATTCTGAGGTCAGAGTCATTGTACAGTCATCGGCAGCAAAAAGTAAAGGAAAGAGTCAAATGCGTCATAAACACTAGGTTGCTAGGATACAGGAATGCACTTGCCGAAGATCCAATGCGTCATAAACACTTAGTTGCTAGGAGACAGAAATGCACTTCTGCGGAGAATTGATGACACGGAGAATTGTGCGCATGCATTAGGAAAAGCGTCACAAAGGTTAGTTGCGCACGCGCTGAAATATGATGTGCGCGAGGATGCGCATGCGTGAGCTCGCGTTGAAGGAGAGTGTTGGAAACACTCACAAACGTGAAATGGGACGAAAAAGGATAAAAGTCTCACCGCTCACGCTAGAATTGCGGAATTTTCGTGAAGAAGCAGGAAAATGTTCTTGGCGTAGTCCGACAGCACAGCGGGCAAGGAAAATGCTAAGGCGGTATTCGTGATCTGCGGGATGCAGGGCTCCAGGCTCCGGATTTCAGCTGGTTCGTTACCCGATCGTCGCCAGTGAAGTGATCCTTCAATATTAAGAAGGTAATCCAAGAAATCGTTTATAAGGTTGTTTATTGAAAGGAACAGTGAAGAGATAAGTCTCAGTGAGCCAGGGCCATCCGCTACAACTGGAGCTCTCGGAACACTCTTCATTCCGAGTGTTCCGAGTTCCATACATGAGCGTAGGACACGAGGACACATGAGGACACCACAGTGGGGCAAATGGTTTGGAGTGCTAGAAGACTAATGTGGATGGCTGCGATCTTTAGATTGGAAGTGGATATGCTGACACTGGACTTTTGTGTGTCTATCCTTTTATGCCCATGTGATGTGTTTTTGCCTTGTTCTAGCCTGTTAAGATGTAAATCTGAATGGTGCTGTTTCCCTTGTTACATTCAAAACTCAATAAAATTCATTAAAAAAAAAATAGCGCCCAAAATGGTTACAGAAAATAGTGGCACTCATTTTATGGACCGTAGAGAATGAAAGCCCAGGATTTAAACCTTAAATATGCATGTTGCTCTCATAGATTTAATCCATGAGTACATCATTTACACAAGCTGCACTACTTGCTTATATTAGAGTTTCATGTATAGCATAATTATGCAAAGTTGAATGGAAGAATGGAGAGCAGGTGGCTCTATAATATTATGAAACCCTTTATGGGGCACATAATATAATAAGGAAAGAAAGAGAAAGGACTTTGGTGCTGGTAACAGAAAGTTAAAATATCCTGCTTCACTGGATCATATCGATAGTTCTGGGTCTTTAAAAATGGAATTCCGGGAGATCAGGAAAATCTGGTCACTCTCCTGTTGTAACAATTCTTTCTGAAGTAGTTGCTGACTGAATGTTGGCAAGCAGTAATTGCGATTTTTCAGTGGAGGTGTTGAGTTACATAGAACTGTGTAAATAAAAATCTAGTGGGGATTCCATTACAGCACTTACTTTACATACCTTGCGCAAGATCTTCGTGAGGGGGGGGGGACACAAATTAATCCTTACTATATGTTTTAGATTTTGCTTGAATTAACAAGCAAAACTTTGCAGGTTAGGACTAGGAACCAAATGGAACCCAGTCAAATGTATTGAAACCAACCTTA